>NW_027555958.1:173233908-174433908 GCF_003287225.1 Phascolarctos cinereus
ACTTGTAAAGGTTGAAATGTTTATGTTACTAAATGGAAAGATATTTATAACTCATGAGATCTTTGTCAGTATTAGGGTAGTTGGAGGGAAAAAAATCGTACTTATGTATAGATTGATAGATAGATAGATAGATAGATAGATAGATAGATAGATAGATATGATAGATAGATAGATGGCACAGGGTGAGTTGAAGATTAAGGGGTCATATCTGGAGAATAAAATTAAGGGATGAGAGAGGATAATACTTGGAGAAGAAGACAGGGAGAAGTAGAATGGGGTAAATTATCTCACAAAAAAAAAGACAAAGTCTCTTACAGTGGAGGAGAAACGGGGGAAGGTGAGAGAGATTGAGTGAATCTTATTGTCATAGGATTTGGCTTAAGGAGGGAATAACATACACATTCAATTGGGTATGGAAATCTGTCTTACCCTGCAGGAAAATAGGGGGAGAAGGGGGCAAGAGAGCAGGGGGATGATAGAAGGAGGGCAGATTGGGAAAGGGGTAATCAGAAGCAAATACTTCTGAGGAAGGACAGGGTCAAAAGAAAGAATAGACTAATGGGAGGGCAGGATAGGATTAAGGGAAATAGTGTTAGTTTTTCACAACATGTCTATTATGGAAGTGTTTTGCATAACTGCACATGTATAAGCTATATTGAGCTGCTTGCCTTTTCAATGAGGGTGGGTGGGGAGGGAGGAAGAGAGAAAATTTGAAATGTAAAATTTTAAAAACATGTGTTTAAAAAAATTGTTTTCAAATGCTACTGGGAAAAAAGAAATTGGGTATAGATGTCTATCCTGCCTTACACAAAAATAGAAGGGGAAGGGGATTAGAGAAAAGGGGAGATATAGAAGAGAGGACAGACTAGGGGAAGAGATATTCAGAATGCGTGCCATCTTGAGGTGAGGGGAGGGTGAGATGGGGTGAAAATTTGGAACTCAAAATCTTGTGGAAGCAAATATTGAAAACTAAAAATAAATAAATTTCTATTAAAAACAAAAGAAATTGTTTCTGCATGCAACTGGGAAATAAGAAACACAGGCAAAGGGGAATAGAAATCTATCTTACCCTACAGGAAAATAGAAGGGGAAGGGGATAAGAGAAGGGGTGAGGTAATAGAAGGGAGACCAGATTGGGTGGAGGGGGAATTAAAATGCAGGATGTCATTGGGTGGATGGAAGTGAGGCATGGGGAGAAAATCTGGAACTCAGAATCTTGTAGAAATGAATGTTGAAAACTAAAAATAAATAAATACATTCAATTTGTTTTTTAAATTTAAAAAAGAGGAGTTAGGTTTGAATCTAAAAGATGGAGCTTGCTTTTCTGATTCTTTACTTATAATTAACTTGATTACTTCATTTAGCTTTTTTGAGAAGTATCTTAAAAATATATTAATTTCAAGAAAAGAATATATAATGACTTTTTTTAATCTTAAAAGGACTTTGCAAAAGGAATATATTTTTGCCAAGACATGTATTGAAATTTTTAGTTTGAAAATATGGTCACTGACATGTTTTCAATTGAGAGAAATGCTTGGCAATACTTACTTCAGTAGGTTACTTGTCCTAAGAGAAGATAAAAGAAGATATTAAAGGATGTTGAGAAAACTTAACCACAAACTAGCATTGTATGTCTTCTCCAACTGATAATTTCTAAAATTTCTAATTTATAAATCAGTAATTTCATAAAATTTAGCTGAACTTATTTTGAGTACTAAGATATTAGCCTCTATCATCCTATATACTTACATAATTACCATCTGGAAGAAAAAAACAACAACAACTCATACCCACTCATATTTTTTAAAGAATCAGAGATAGAGCTGGGAAGGACCTCATTGACTCCCTAGTGCAATCCATATCTGTAAAAAAGAATATTCAATATTGCATACCTGACAGGTGACTATCAATTCTTTTTTGAAGACCTCTAATGTGGGGTATCTATTCACTCCAAGGAAAGGTCATTACATTCTTGATAGTTTTATCTTTTCCTCTCAAATGTAATATTTAATATTTCCCTTTTGTAACTTTACCCATCATTCCTAGTCCTGTCTTTTAGGGATAAGATAAACATATCTAATCTCACACATAGTTCAAAAGACAGACTTTTGAAAACATGAAATCAGTTATCTTGTCCAACCACTTATGTCTTTTCTAGATAAAAATTTAATTTTTTAATTGTGATGAACAACTCAGTGAAGCAAAAGAATAACCAAAATATATCCAAAAAAATTTCATACAAAAAAGTATAAAAAATTCATATATTTGATAATGGCTATCAATTTATTTCAGATATGTTCAGCATTTCAGCTTTTTTTTTTCTTTTGAGGGGAGTATATGATTTAAAATTTGACTGACAAGGTTATATCCCTTGCTTATTTACTTTTCTTTTTCTCTGTTGGGCCTCTTTTAATACTTTTAAAAAAGTCAGTAGCCTATATGACAATGGGAACAATTTGACAAGTTAATGTGTGATTAATCATTGTTTTTAATCAGTAAGATTTCCTGAGAAGTCCAGTTCCTCGTTTAAAGTCAATGGTATAATCTTGATATTTTAGTTCATGGGGCTACTATATTAACAGCTACATTCAAATTCCTATCTATTATGCTTTATGAGACAAGGAAATATTGATTGTCAAATATTTTTGCTGTTGAAGAGTGTAAATAGCCATACAGGTCTAGTTTGTAATTCTTTTCTCCTCTTTTTGTAAAAAGTACATACTATTAAACTGCCTAATGGAAGGAAGTACCATTTCTTCTGAGTTTCATCAAAAGTCTAAACTGTCATGCAATGAGAATTTAATTGTACTAAAGTGAATATTTGACATACAGAAGAGAGCTATGTCATCAAGACTCTATATGAAGTGAATACTTGGTGACTGATGGGTGGAAGATAATGTAGATTTTAATAAGGGGTCAGGGGATTTCAGGAGTTTTACTATATAATTATCAGAAGTTGCAGGTGAGATGGTGCATGTCAAATGAGAAAATTACAGTTTAACAGTGAGGAACAGGAGTTTCATGTTTTTTTTTAAATGAAAATTCTTAGAAAAATAAGAAATTCAAACCAAAGTTATTAAAAACATGTCATTGAGAGGGGCAGAGCCAAGATGGTGGAGTAAAAGCAGTGACTTGCTTGAGCTCTTCCCCAAACCCCTCCAAATACCTACAAAGATAGCTCTAAACAAATTCTAAAGCAGCATAAGCCACAAAAAGATAAAGTGAAACAAATTTCCAGCCCAAGACATCCTGGATGGTTGATCAGAAAGGTATATCGTGTAGAGTGAGTAGAGGAGTACAGTTTGGTGTAGGTGCAAGGGCAAGGCAGACCTCAGCAAACCTGGAGCAGGTGTCAGAGGACTGAATCACAGGCAGCTGTGGCAGTTTCCAGACTTCTCAATTCAAGAATGCCAAAGAGAACTTGAAAGGTCAGTAGGAAAAGTCTGTGTCTTCATTGAGAGAGAAAAGCATTGTCCCAGCCACAGTGCCTGGTATGGCCCCAGGGTGGCTGTTTCCAGAGCTTCCAGCCCAGAGACTGTGGGGGAATTGAGTGGCTGATCAGAGGGGGATTGCAGGGATCTCTCTGTTGGTGCAGCATTCTCTTGCTTTGCCTGTGCTTAGATCTGGGTCACAGTTCTGGCTGGCGGTATTGGGGCAAGGAGGAGTGCTGATGTGATGGAGCTTGTAGTGTTGGTGAAGAGAAAATTCTCCTCACAGTTCTGAGACAGAGAAGAGTGCTTGTGGCCACTCATAGACCAGAGTACAGGCCAGGAAAGGAGTAAACACCTAGCCCCTTATCATTGGTAACCTTGGAAGAACTGAAAATTTACAGGTCTCTAGAAGTATCTCTGAAAACAGCTGCACAAAGCTCCTGAAGCTTGGAACAGTATATTCTCCATGCTGGAAGCAGACCCCTGCCTTAACAAAGAGTTTAAAACTCAAGTAATTGTCTGGGATCATGAATAAACAAAGGTCCAAAAAAAGTCACACTACAGAATCTTTCTTTGGTGACAAAGAAGATCAAATTATACAACATAGTCAAAGCTCCTACATCCAAAGCCTTGAAGAAAAATGTGAATTGGTCCCAGGCCATGGAAGAACTCAAAAAGGAGTTTGAGAGACAAGTAAGAGAAGTAGAGGAAAACCTGGGAAGAGAAATGAGAGTGATGCAAGAAAATCATGAAAAACAAGTCAACAGCTTGCTAAAGGAGACCCAAAAGAATACTAAAGAAAATAGCACCTTCAAAAATAGCCTAACCCAAATGGTGAAAGAGATCCAAAAAGCCAATGAGAAGAAGAATATACTAAGAAGCAAAATTGGCCAAAAGGAAAAGGAAGTCCAAAAGTTTACTAAAGAAAATACTTCCTTAAAAATTAGAATAGAACAAATGGAAGCTAGCGATTTTGCGAGAAATCAAGACACTGTAAAACAAATCTAAAAGAATGAAAAAATAGAGAACAATGTGAAATATTTCATTGGAAAAACAACTGACCTGGAAAATAGATCCAGGAGACAGAATTAAAAAATTACTGGACTATCTGCAAACCATAATCAGAAGAAGAGCCTAGACATCACCTTTCAAGAAATTATCAAGGAAAACTGCCCTGATGTAGTAGAACCAGAGGGCAAAATAGAAATTGAAAGAATCCACAGATCTCCGCCTGAAAGAGATCCCCAAAGGAAAACTCCTAGGAATATTATAGCCAAATTCCAGAGTTCCCAGGGTAAGGAGAAAATATTGCAAGCAGTTAGAAAGAAACAATTCAAGTATTGTGGAAACACAATCAGGATAACATAAAATTTAGCAGCTTCTACATTAAGGGACCACAGGGCATGGAACATAATATTCAAGAGGGCAAAGAAGATAGGATTACAACCAAGAATTGCCTACCCAGCAAAACTGAGTATAATCCTTTAGGGGGGGAAATGGTCATTCAGTGAAATAGGGGACTTTCAAGTATTCTTGATGAAAAGACCAGAGCTGAATAGAAAATTTTGCTTTCAAATACAAGACTCAAGTAGAATATGAATAGGTAAGCAGGAAAGAGAAATCATAAGAGACTTATTAAGGTTGAACTGTTTACATTCCTGCATGGAAAGATGATATTTGTAACTCATGAGACCTTTGTCAATATTAGGGTAGTTGGAGGGAAAAAAAATATATATATATATATATATATATATATGTATGTAGATAGATAGATAGATAGATAGATAGATAGATAGATAGATAGATAGATAGATAGATAGATAAAGGGCACAGAGTGAGTTGAAGATGAAGGAGTGATATCTAGAGAATAAAATTAAGGAGTGAGAGATGATTATACTGGGAGAAGGAAAAAGGGAGAGTTAAAATAGTGTAAATTACCTCACATGAAACAGAACAGAAAAGGCTTTTACAGTGGAGGGGAAATAGGGGAAGGTGAGAGGGAATGAGTGAATTTTATTTTCATAGGATTTGCCTAATGGAGGGAATAAAATGCACACTCAACTGAGTATGGAAATCTATCCTATCCTACAGGGAAATAGGGGGAAAAGGGGACAAGAGAGCAGGGGTATAATAGAGAGGGGGACAGATTGAGGGAAGGCGTAATCAGAAGCAAAGACTTCTGAAGAAGAATAGGGTCAAAAGAGAATAGAATAAATGGGGCAGGTGGGATAGGATGAAGGGAAATATACTTAATTTTTCACGATATGACTACTATAGAAGTGTTTTACATGACTACACATGTGTAACCTGTATTGAGTTGCTTGACTTTTCAGTGAGGGTGGGTGGTGAGAGAGGAAGGGAGAAAATTTGGAATCCAAAACTTTAAAAACATATTTAAAAAAATTTGGTTTTACATCCAACTGAGAAATAAGAAATACAGGAAATAAGGCATAGAAATCTACCCTGCCCTACAGCAATATAGAAGGGGAAGGGGATAAGAGAAGGGAGCTAGAGACTGAAGGGAGGGCAGATTAGGGGAAGGGGAAGGGTACAAAGAATGCACACCATCTTGGGGTGGGGGAAGGGATGAGATGGGGTGAAAATTTGGAACTCAAAATATTGTAAGAGTGAATGTTGAAAACTAAAAATAATAAATTCAATAATATTAAGAATATATCATTTTGGGATAATCATTTTAAAAATCTTAAAATGAAAATATTAGAGTGGAACAATTTTGTGATACTGTTCTTCTGAACCATGACCAATACTTGCCTCTAAAAGCAAATTTGCAGCCTCAGACACTTAACACCTACTAGTTTTGTGACCCTGGGCAAGTCACTTAACCCCAATTGCCTCATCAAAAAAAAAAGTCATAGAAATAAATGATAATTTAAAAAGAGGGTGAGCAGCTAGGTGGCACAGTGAATAGAGCACCAGCCTTGGACTCAGGAGGACCTGCGTTCAAATCCAGCCTCAGACACAAAACACTCACTAGCTGTGTGAACCTGGGCAAGTCACTTAACCCTTTTGCCTAGCCCCCCCAAAAAATTAGCTAAAAGCACATTTGGTTATATTTGGGGAAAATATTTTATGCCTTTGATTTTAACCCATGGAATAATAAACTATAATGTACCATGTAAAAGGTATTAAATGCCTAAATGCATTTCTTCCTACTTTAGTAGAGATTGAACCAATATGATTGGGAAATGACATATCTTCAGTTGATTTCATATATTTAGATACTTGTGAATTACCTCCAGAAAACTAATATGGAGAAACACAAGAAAACTTTTTGCTGCCACAAGGTACATGGCAGTACATAAAATGTACTTTCATTAGGCAGTTTGATGGTAAAGATTTTTCACACAAAGAAAAAAAAAGTGTTACAAATTAGACCTGCAAACAGATAACAAAAACTTCCTAAAGACTCATATCTGATACTCAAATCTCTCTTTCTGGAGTATGTGGTTATATAAATAACTTATTCAGTGTAACCCCTTTTCCAACAAGTTCTTCACCCTCACAAATGAGAATTTTAAAAAGGCAAATTACCTATTTAGATCTCTGTTCTTCCATTCAGTCAGAAAACTGGAAATTTCTGAAGTTAACAGAGATCTAGGCATTAATTTGTTCATCAGGCTAATAGAAACAAGCATGGAACAATATTGAAATAGTAAATTATTTTAATTATGACATAAACTAATGGTAAAGCAATAGGAAATAATTCCAGGTTTCCTTGCATTTTCCTCCAGAATAGTTTAAAACTCAAAAATTTGTTTAAAATGCATAGATCCAGCAGGAAAAGCTTAGGTAAATTTTGAAAGTCTATTTTGGACTTCTGGATGTGTGTGTGTGTGTGTGTGTGTGTGTGTGTGTGTTGTGTGTTATGTGTGTATTGGAGGTAAGAGTAGATCTGGCTTGATTTCATATTGTAAAATACCTATGTCAGTCTATACTACATATATATGTGTATATATATATACATATATATGTATGTATGTATACACACATACACACATACACGCAAAGAGAGAAAATGATATATATGTATATATGCATAGATATAAACTATATATTATATATATGTATATACACACACACAACATATATACACACACTATATCTCTAGAAAAATCACCTAATTACAAGGCTATTTCATCTCTAATGCAGCAACACCCATTGTCTCATTTCAGGTAGATCATGGACAGTGTATATGTTTTCCAATGTTTCCATAACCAAGATGGCTCATCTCTTTTCATTCATAGACAATTACTATATGGATACTTTGAAATTTCTGTGCTCCTAAATGTTGATCTAACTCATTATGGTCACAAGCTCTGCAGATACTTCTAATGTTGCTCTACTTCCTGACTCAATCAATATGAACTGTGGGATTACAGGATCTAGGGAAAAATGAAATCCTTCCCTCTGTCTCCCATTCCTTTTCTTATACTTTTCATTCTGGATCCCTGAACATTAGTCAAAGTTGTCTTTTTTTCCTACTTCAATTATTCCTGTTACCTTATAAATAGAGCATGTTGTCAATAATAGACTCACAATCTAATAAATAGAAAATCAACCACGAAGTCAATATACCTAGCCTACAAATTATAAAAGGCTTATTTTCAAAACACGTTTCCATTAAAGTTGCTTTAAAAAAAAGCACACAGCAGTAACATTCCTTAGAAATATCTACATTTAATAGGCAATAAATGTTCATTGAATTGAATTAGTTTCTAAATTCAGCTCATAAAAAGCTATTTATTACATAATATAGCTGAGATATGGTTCCGATAGTATAAAATTCAACCATCATGTTTAACAGTGTATCTATGGGAAAAATGCATTTGAAGTTATAACTTGGTATTCTAGGAACCCATTTCTTCCTTTTATAGCCCATGCAAATGGAATAAGCACTCCTTCCAATTTCTTTCCTTTTTTCTACCACCAGATATTAGACTCCCACAAAACAAAACTATTGGTAGTATCTCCCATGCCAATGGAAAACGGACAACAGAAAGGTAGGATTTGTGGGGTGAAGAGCTTTACTGGAAATGGAAAGGGGTAGTTAAGATTATTGGCTATATGGAAGTATTTATTCATGCTGAGAGGCATTAATGACCATTTCTACGATGGTTTTGAGAGGAAATAGAGTTGAATAAAGAATTAGATTTGGGAATTCACATATCTGGGTGATTGGAGGCTTTCCTGTAGTGGAGTGGGTGGAGTGCACAGCAATGGAGAATCTGAAGGAGACGTTGCATTAGTATCACTTGGTTCTGGTAGATGAAGTTGAGGTTTGAAAACTTCAAGAAAGCTTAATCCTGCCAGTGTCATAGGGTAAAGGACAGAAAATACAGAATAAAGCTTTGGCTGCGATTTTTTTTTTTTTTGGAGGGGGAAGAGGGAAGGAAAAAGTGTGTGTGTGAAGGATAGGAGATATAAAAAGTAGAAGAGCATGGATGGTGGGAGAGCACAGGGAGGAAATAAAATAAATGCCAGTTTTATAGAATGGAAAGTTAAGAAGTAGTAAGATTTTTTTTTTTTACTAGTAGCTACATGTTAGTGATAAAGATGGAAGGAGGACCTATTTGGTGGGGCATGTGGTAATACTGTCAGAGTGTTAGGAAACTCAGTTTTTTTTGCCCATGCAATAGAGTTAAGTTTATGTTGATTTCCTATATTATAAATCAAATATTCAAAAGACGGACTGACCTTCATACTTGAAAATAATAGTGACAAAAGTAGTTCATTTTGGCAAGCAGTATCAATCAATGAAGTCAATCAATAAATGATACAAATATGTATTTAAGATCTATTGCAACTTTGAGATCATGATTGCTACACCTGTTTTGTTTTGTTTTGTTTTGTTTTTTGTGCCAGCCAGAGAATAATAAATTCTACTCCAGCTTTTTATTTTAACTGTGTCTATCTCTCATTTTTAATTTTTTTAAGCAACACGTATGATTGAGATTTTTAATCAATTCTACTATGCATTTCCATTTTATGTATGAATTCATCCTATTCACATTCAAAGTTATAATTACTATTTGTGTTTTTCCAATCATTTTATTTATCTTCACTATTATTCTTCTTAGTTTCCCTTTTTAACCTATCCCTCCTCACAAGTTTGGTTTGCTTCTAACCAGTACCTCCCTAATCTACACTCTTTTTTAGAATACCACCTTTATCCTCTCCCCTTACTCTCACATTCTTTAATCAGCCCACCCCTCTCAGAGTCCCTCTCTTATCCTCTCCCTTCTAATTCTTAAACTACACACCCTTCTAAAAGTCCCTTCCTTATCCTCTACCTTTACTTCATTTCTTCATAAATTTAGAAGATGTTTATACCATTCCAGATGTATATGTTATTCCCTCTTTAACCCAGTTTGATGAGATTAAGGTTCCAGTACTACCAGCCTTCTACCTCCAACTATTTCATCTGCATTTCACTCCTCATTTGTATGAGATAATTTCTCCTTTTCATCTTTCTTTACTCAGTTTTACTTTTTAGACTCACCCCATCTTACTCAGCTCAGCCCAAGACTTTCTTTCAAACTACCCAAATAATGATGACATTCTTAAGAGTACTGATAAAATTTTAACACATAGGAAGTAAACAGTTTGGTCTTATTAAGTCCCTTATAATTAGTCTTTAATGTTTGCTTTATGTTTCTCCTGGATCTTACATGTAGAAATTTTCATTGGGTTCTAATCTTTTTTTGTCACATATACCCAAGTCTTTCAATTCTTTAAGTGTTTTTTTTTCTTTTTCATTCAGGATTGTACTCAACTTTGCTTGGTTAATTATTTTTGGTCACAGCCCCAGCTCTTTTGCTCTTTGAAATATAGTGTTCTAAGACCTATCATCTTTTAATTTAGAAGCTACTAGGTCTTGTGTGATCTTGATTGTAGGTCTGCAGCATTTAAATTGTTTTCTTTTTCCTGCTAATTGTAATATTTTCTCTTTAACTTGGGAGCTTTGAAATTTAGCTTGATATTCCTGTAAGTTTTCCTCCTGTGATCACTTTAAGGTGGTGACCTGTGGATTTTTTTTCTATTTCTGTTTTAACTTCTTTTTTCTAGAATTTCAGAGCAATTTTCCTTAATAATTTCTTACAATTTTGCATCAATTTTTTATTATAACTTTCAGATAGTCTAATAATTTTATACTGTCTCTCCTTCATCTGTTCTTCAGATCAGCTATTTTTCTAATCAGATGTTTCCTACTTTCTTCTATTTTTTCATTCTTTTGATTTTGTTTTATTATTTCTTGATATCTTATAACATCATTAACTTCCTCTTGCCTATTTCTAGTTTTCAAGGAGTTATTTTCTTCCTTAAGTTTTTGGATCTCTTTTTCTAATTAGTTGACTTTCTACTCATAATTTTCTTGGACTACTCTTTTTTTTCCCTAATTTTTTCTCAAGCTCTGTTATTTGATTTTGAAGCCTTTTTTAAGTACTTCCAAGAGTTCCTGTTGGGCTTCTTACCATTTTATTTTTTGTTTCTTTCAAGAAGGAGTGACTTTTTTTCCCCCTTAGCTTCACTATCTTCTTCTGAATATGAACCCAAATCTTCTCTATCCCCATAGTAGATATTTATGGCTGGGTTCTTTCTCCTTTGCTTATTGATTTTTATTTTTACTTTGTTTTATTTTATTTCTACCAGCTCATTTTCATAATCATGTTCTAGTCCCAAGGTGTGGGGAATGGTGCCCCAGGCCTTAGGTCATTCTTACTATTATTTTCTAAGCCCTGGCAAAGGGCCCAATGCCAGGCAATCCTCTCTAACATTAAGCCATAGTTAGGGCCCCCAGCTATACTGTCTCACAAAAGCTCTTGCTCTCTATGGTCTCTCCAGCAGCTGCAGACTTCAGCTACCCCCTCTGCCCTGGAGAAAAAAGAAAACAAGGACTTTATTCTGCTGCAAGTGACCACTCTCAGTAGGGTCCAGCCTCCTCCACCCCCCCCAACCAATACCACACTCATTAAGCAAGTGCTCACTCCTTCTCATCCACAGTTGTAGTCTAGGGCCATGGTGTCCTGAAACAGTGAAAGGTCCTTCAATATTCCCTAACTCAGTTGTCCTACCCCCAACACTGCCAGTGAGGTAAAAGTTTCTGAGGCTGAAGCTGCCTAGATTCAGCTGCTCCCGGGGCTTATTGTTTGTTAATCTAGCCCAGTCTTTTCTGGAGACATTTGCATCTCACTAGAGCCAAATCTCAGTCCCAGGAGTTCAAGTCTTTCCTGACAACTTCTCAAGTTTTTTAGTAGGAAAACTGCTTTATCTTGACTTTTGTATATTTTTTCCCTTCTATGTTCACTTTGAGGACATGTTCTGTCTTGTTTATGGAGACAATTTGGACAGCCTGTAATTTTCTGACATATTCCACTATCTTCCCAGAATCTTTTAATTAGCAATTATTATATTAGAATATTTTAGTTTCCTATGGAGCTATTAACCATTTATCACCTTGGTTCCTACAAATGTGCAACTGAGCTCAGATGAACAAAGTTATGTGACCCTTTTGACTGGATCCCCTAAAAAAAAATCATGCTGCAGTGTCAACTGAACCCTCACTGATACTGGGCTGGTATGCTTTTCTCAGCAACTTAATATCCCTCTTTCCACAAAATTCTCTTCCAAATCTTTTCATCCCTCCTCGAACATCCCATGGGTCATCCTTTTCCTAACCCTCTCAACTGACAATCTTGTCTCATTTTTCATAGGAAAAACAATTTAGGAGATTCACTGTAAGCTCCCTCTTCTCCTCTTTCTCATCTCCTATCACTCAAATGCCTTCCGCCACTATTTGTTCACCTCTTAATCACATGATGAGGTGGCCTATCCCTCACAAAGGTAAACCCCTCTACTTGCTCAAATTATCCCATCCCACCCTGTCTCAACCAACATATTGCACTGGATTCCCCACTCTATCACTTATTTATTGTCTTATCTGGGTATATTGGCTCTTTTCCTACAAACATAGTTATGTCTTCCCCATCTTGAAAAAAAAAGAAAACCCTTCACTTGATCCTTCCAACTGCTATCATCTTTTATCTCTCCTGTTCTTTGTTGCTAAATTCCTCAAAAAGGCCATCTACAATTGAAGCCTCTACTTTCTCCTATCTCATTCTTCTTATCTCCCTACAGTCTAGCTTCTGACTCTACCATTGCACTGAAACTACTTTTTCCAGAGTTACCAATGATTTCTTAATAGTCTAACCAAAGGCTTTTTCTCATTGCACACTCTCTTTGATCTCTCAGCAACCTTTGACACTGTTTTCACTTTATCTTTTATGTTCTCTTCTCTCTAGGTTCTCAGGATACACTCTCTCCTGCTTTTTTCCCCCTACCTATCCTTTACTGGATCCTCATCCATATCCTACCTTTTAACCATCAGTGTCTCTCAGGGTTCTTTCCTGTGCCTACTCTTCTCCCTCTCTCCCTCTCTCTCTCTCTCTCTCTCTCTCTCTCTCTCTCTCTCTCTCTCTCTCATGCACACACACACACACACACACATGCACACTTCAGGGTAAAGAGAAAATAACACTTACATATATACATATATTTTCTTTTCTGGGTTTTGTGATGCCCTGTCTCCCCACCTCTCTCTCTCTCTCTCTCTCTCTCTCTCTCTCTCTCTCTCTCTCTCTCTCTCTCTCTCTCTCTCTCTCTCTCTCTCTCTTTCTCTCATACATACATGTATGTGTATAAGAATATATATACATGTATGCATGTATGTACATATATTTATGAAACATGTATATGTTTCACTTGGTAGTCTCATCAGCTCCCATGGATTTAATTACCAACTCTATACTAACAATTCTCCACTACCTGTACTGCCCAGCCATTTTTGCTTACTTCCAGTCTCTTATCTCCAACTGTCTTTCAGATATCTTGAAATGGATGTCCAATAGACAATTTAATCTAGATATATCCAAAACAGAGCTCATTTTCCTCATTAATCCTTCCATTATTTCTACCTTCTCAGTTACTTAGAAGGTAACACTATCCTGCCAGTCCTTCAGGCTCGTAACTCAGAAGTCATTTTGACTCCTCACTATCCCTCAACTCTGAAACCTATCTGTTTCCAAGAACTGTCAATTTCACTTTTGCAATATCTCTCAAATATCCCCCTTTCTCTTTTCTGACACTGACAACATTCTATTTCAGGGCCTTATCACTCACACTGGGACTACTGTAATTACTATACTTGTGGGTCGGCCTACATCAAGTCTCTCTCCACTCCAATCCATCCTCCTATATATTATAGCTATTCATCTTAGTATGACTAAGGTGTCACTTAAATGATCTTTAAGTTGAATACTTAAGTTTATTCCTAAAGGAAGTTAAAGGTTTTCAAAGACAGGGGTGAAGAGAAAGGACAATGTGTTTCTTTCCCTTTCTAAAGTCATGGTCTAACAGCTCCCTAATGGGAGTTTCATCATCATTTTCAAAGATCAAGATTGGTAACACTTTTGTTAAATTTTGCTCAGCTATGTTTGTAGCACTGTTTTAATTTGTATTATGCTAACCATTTTCTATAATCATTCTTGTAACCATATTGTGTGTTATCCTTCTTCTGCTTACTTTATTCTATGTTTCTACAAATCTTCCCATTTTTCTCTGAATTCCTCATACACATCATTTTATTGGGAGAATTAATAATATTCAGTTATTAAAAGAACAATGTGTTCCTTAAGTCATTCCTTAAGTGTTGGGTAACAACACATTTTGAGTAATGTTTTTTTTTCCAACAACAAAAGTTCAGCTACTTATATTTTAGTATTGTATGGCATTTCTTTCTGTCTTTGATTTCTCCTGGGATATGGTCAGTAGTGAGATCCCTGGGATAGAAGATGTCAGTTACCATTACATTGAGTATTAGCATGCTGGACTTTTCAAAATCCTTCCAATTTTTCTTTCATTTTTATCATCTTTGATAATTTGATTGACATAATGTGAAATGCAGAATTATTTTAATTCATACGACATTGTGATCAATGGTTTGGATAATTTTATATTTATTGATAATTAGCATTTTTCTCTTCAAAATTACTATCTTTGAACATTTATCTTTTTAAAAATTACTGTCTCCAAATATGGAGCTGATACCCAACCAGCAAGAGCTAAAACAGAGAAGGAAAATTATACACCAATTTCCTTACTGAATATTGATGCAAAACTTTTAAATAAAATAATAACAAAAAGAATGTAGCAACATATCATAAGGATCAAAAACTATGACCACATGAGATTTATACCAGGAATGCAGGGCTGGTTCAATATTAGGAAAACTATTAGCACAATTGACTATATCAGGAACAAAACTGACAGAAATCACAATGCAAAAAAGCCTTTGAAAAAAATCCATCACTTGTTCCTATTAAAAACACTACAGAGCATAGGAATAAATGGAGCTTAACTTAAAATGATGAGCAACATTTTTCTAAAACCATCAGCAGGCCTTATCTGTAATGAGGATAAGCTAGAAGCCTTCCCAGTGCAATCAGGGGTGAAGCAAAGATGACCATTATCATCTCTGTTATTTAATATTATAATAGAAATGTTAGCCATAGCAATAAGAGAAGCAAAAGCAATTAAAGGAATTAGGATAGGCAATGAGGAAAAAAAAACTATCACTCAGCACATAATATGATGGTATGCTTAGAAAATCCTAGGAAATCAACTAAAAAGTACTTCAAATTATTAATAATTTTAGCAAAATTGCAGGACACAAAATAAACCCACAAAAATCGTCATTTCTATATATTACCAACAAAGTCCAGCAGCAAGAGATAGAGAAATTCCATTTAAAAAAACTGTAGACCAAATAATCTACTTGAGAGTCTACCTGACAAGACAAACCCAGGAACTATATAAGCACAGCTATAAAACACTTTTCACACAAATAAAGTTAGATCTAAACAATTGGCAAGATATTAATTATTCATGGATAGGCTGAACCAATATAATTAAAAGAACAATTCTACCTAAATTAATCTATTAAATGCCATACAAGTCAAACAATTTAAATTATTTTATGGAGCTAGAAAAATTTTACATATATATACATATACACATGCATGCATACATACATACATACATACATACATACATACATACATACATATATGCATATATATGCATACATGTATACATACACACATACCTGCATGTGTGTGCTTATTTATTTATTTGTTTGTTTGTTTGTTTGTTTATTTATTCATTTATTTATTTATGAAACAACAAAAGCTCAAGGATATCAAGGGACTCAATGAAAAAATGCAAAAGAAAGTGGTTTAGCTGTACCAGATCTCAAACTATATTAAGTGGTAATTACCAAAAAATCTGGTACAGGCTAAGAAACAGAGTGGTAGATGAGTGTAATAGATTGGGTACAAATTACATTGCAGTAAATGACCATAGTAATCTAGTATGCGATAAATCCAAAGATCCAAGTTTTTGGAACAAAAACTAATTTGACAAAAGCTGCTGGGAAAACCAGAAAAAAAGTATGGCAGAACCTAGGTATAGACCAACGTCTCGCCCTGTATGCCAAGGTAAGTTCAAAATGGGTACAAGATTAATACATAATGGATGATTCCATAAACAAACTAAGAGAACATGGAAAAATTTATCCATCAAATTTATGGATAAGGGAAGAATTTAGGACCAAAGAAGATATAGAGAGAATTAAAAATGTAAAACAGATAATTTTCATTATGTAACATAAAAAAAAGTTTTTGTGCAAACAAAACCAACGCAAGCAAAATTGTAAGGAAAACAGAAAACTAGGAAAATAATTTTGTAATAAATATCTCTGATAAAGGCCTCATTTCTCAAATACATAGAGAACTGAGCCAATTTATAAAAATACAAGTCATTCCTCAATTGATAAATGTGAAAGGATCTGAATAGGCAGTTTTCAGACAAAAAATATAAAAAAATATATAAAAAAATGCTCTAAATCATTATTGATCAAAGAAGTGCAAATTAAAACAACTCTGAGATACCACCTCTCATCTATCAGAGTGGCTAATAAGAGGAAAAGAGGAAAATGTTGGATGTTGGAAGAGTTATGGGAAAACTGGGATGCACTATTGGTAGAGTTGCAAACTGATCCAACCACTAGTACAAAAAGATTTGTAAGACCTCTTTTTGTCATGGATAAGAATTTCAAATCAAAGGGATGTCCATCAATCAGGGAATGGCTAAACAGGCTGTGGTATATGATTTTAATGGGACGTAATTGTGCTGTAAGAAATGACAAGCAGGATGATTTCAGAAAAACCTGGAAAGACTTACATGAACTGATGCTAAGTGAAGTGAACAGAACTAGACCACTGTATACAGTAATAGGAATGTTGTTCAATGAAGAACTGTGAATTATTTAGCTATTCTCAGCAATACAATGATCAAGACAATCCCAAAGAACTAATATGAAGCTTATTTTCCACCTCCAGAGAAAGAACTGATATTCATTAAATACAAATTGAGTCATGCTATTTTTTACTTTCTTTCTTTCTTTCTTTCTTTCTTTCTTTCTTTCTTTCTTTCTTTCTTTCTTTCTTTCTTTCTTTCTTTCTTTCTTCCTTTCTTTCTTTTTCTTTTATTTGAATCTTCTTGCACAAAATAACTATTACGGAAATGTTTTACACAATTGTACATGTATAACCTATATCTGATTGCTGAAAGACTCAGAAAGGGGAGAAAGAAAGTAGGAAGGATAGAATTTTAAATTCAAAACTTTAAATAAAAATATTTTTTTTAATGGTTGCCTCATTTATCTATGTCAATTCCTTAAATATCCTGGTTATCAGAGCTTTATTAGAGCTATTGGATATGAATGTTTTGTTCACTGTACAATTATTTCTTTTCTTATTTACATTTATTTCATGAAAAATTTTCTAATCAAGTTGTTAACTTTGTCTTTAGTGACATAATCTATCCTTCATTTGGTTGTGAATCTTTCCCTAAATAGAAATGGGAAAAGAGACTATTATTTGTATGTGTACATGTATGTGTCTATATACATACATACATGTGTGTGCATATGTATAATGTACATACACATATGAAAATAGTATTTCCTACTTTACCATTTCCAATTTTTCATGAGTTTATATTGAATGAGTCCTATGACTTTCATTTTCTTGAGTTTTTAAAATACTAAGTTATGATTCTGTTTTGGTATTTGGTCTTTCATACTTAATGCTTTTAAACTTGACTTTGTTTTTCACAGGGATTAAATAAAAGTGTCAAGCTTTTTTAGTCCATGATAGTATGTTTTATTTTGGGTATGTCTAGATCTATGATTTCATTGGTGTAGGGATCCTCAGTGTAGGCATTCCCTCCCCCTAATGCAAAGCAATTTACCTGTAATTTATAATCTTATAGAGTTGTCTTGAGCACTGAAAGGTTATTAAAGTTGTCCATGGTTACATAACTGGTGTGTTTCAAAAGCGATTTCTGCACAGGTTTTCTAGAATATAAAGGGAAATCTGTTTTAATTATGATATATTGCTTGCCTATGCCATACCACACTGCCTAGCACTGTGGAAACTATACATAAAGCATGGACCAGAATTGGAGGAAAAAAGTCTATGACTTTCAAAAGTTTAGTATTACTTACAAATATGTGAAATGGGAGTCAGATAATTTCTAGATATGTGAAATAGGTAGCTAGATGGCATAGTTGATATAGGGATGAATTTGAAGTTAGGAAGACACATTTAAATAATACCTCAGACACTTAACTGGCTGTGTGACCTAGATAGCCACTTAATCTCTATTTTCTTCAATAATAAAATGAGGAAAATAATAGCATGCACAAGTCTCTTCTATCCTCAAAAATCCTTATTGATCCTTCCATCCCTGCTAACCATCATCCTATGTCTTTCCTGCTCTTTGGGTATAAACTCCTCAAAAATATCTACAATAGGTGCCTCCATTTTTTCTCCTCTCACTTTCTTCTTAATCCTTTAAATCCAGCTGCCATCCTTGGCATTCCACCAAACCTGTTCTCTTCATATTTACCAATAATTTCTTAATTGCCATATCCAATGGCCTTTTCTCAATCCTCATTCACCTTGACCCCTCTTCAGTCTTTGCCACTGTTATTTATCCTCTTTCCTTAAGGATTTCTCTCTAGGTTTCCAAGGCATTACTTTCTCCTAGTTCTACCTATCTGAATACTTCTGATTCTCCTTTACTGAGGACTCATTCATATACACCATCTAGCCATCGGTATCCAGACAGAGTTTTGTTCTGGCCCACTTTTCTTCTCCCTCTAAACAACTGTTTTTGGTTATTTCATGAATTATTATGGAATTAACTGACAACTCTATGTTGATGATTTCCAAATCCACCTATTCTGTGCTAAGCTTTCCATTGAACTTAAACATTATATCTCTAATTGCTTTTCAGACATATCAAGCTGGTAGTCCAGTAGACATCTTAAATTCAACATATCCAAAACTGAACTGATTACATTTAACCATAAACCCTCCTGCCTTCCCTATTAATATAGACGGCAACAAGATCCTTCCAACGCCTCAGACTCACAGCCTAGATGTCGTCCTTAACTCCTGATATGTCTTACTGCCATATTTAATCTCTTGCCAAGGTCTGTCAATTTCACCTTTGCAGCAGCTCTCAAATGTACTGTCTTCTCTCCTTGACGCTGTCACCACTTGATTACAGACACTCATCACCTCATACCTGCACTATTGCAATAACCTATTGGTAGGTCTCCTTTCCTCAAGTCTCTCCCCATTCCAATCCATTCTCCATTCAGTCACTAAAGTGATTTTTCTAAACTCAGTTTCAACTATCAGCACACACACACGCGCACACACACACACACACACACTCAATATACTCCAATGGTTCTTTATCTCCTTTAAGATAAAAGACAGAATTCTCTGTTTGGAATTCAAATCCCATCATAATCCAGTCTCCTCCTATTTTTCTAGTCTTCTTATACCTCACTCTCTGCCATGTGTTCTTTGCTCCAATATTCTTTCTTCTTTACTATTCTTTGAACAAGCCATTTAACTCTCAGCCCCATACATTTTTCCTCTGGTTATCTCCCCTTCCTGGAATGCTTTCCATCCACGGCTCCATCTATTACCTTCCCTGCCTCCCATTAAGGCCCAACTAGAGTTCCATCTTCTACAAGAAGCTTTTCCAACTCCTCTTAAGTCTAGTGCCTTCCCTTTCCTAATTATTTTAGATTCTTCATATATACAGCATGTACATATTTGTTTGCTTATTGTCTCTGACTTTAAGTTGTGAGTTTCTTAAGGACAAAACTGTCTTTTGTTTCTTTTTGTGTTTCCAGTTTTTAGCACACTGACTGGCACATAGTAGGCATTGAACAATTGTTCATTGTCTGATTAACTGAAATATATTACTGTGTGCACTATATCACACTAAGTAGAGTGGCAGGTAACTAATGTAAGCCAAGCTACAATCTGAGTATTAGCAATATGGCTACACAAAAGCAGTATGCTAGTATACTTGTCTACATTGTATATAAAAAAAAAAAACAGGGGCAGCTAAGTGGCATAGTGGATAGAGCTCCAGCCTTGGAGACAGGAGGATCTGAATTCAAATCTGACCTCAGACACTTGATATTTATTAGCTGTGTGACCATAGACAAGTCACTTAATCACCATTGCCTCACACATACACACACACACACCAAAAAAAAAAAAACCCTACAACTTCATCAGAATAAGAATCTGTCACTATGTGTCTTTATCTCTGTCCAGAAAGGTAATTCTGTGACTCTAACAATTATTAATTGTTATCTGTATCCCTAGAATGGAGGAAGGCAGATTAACTGTATGCTATAGGTAAAAGAAACATGCCCTTTAAAATGTTGATCCCTCATGATGTTCATTTTCCTGGAATTCTATACTGGCTAAGAAATCTTTTATATATATTCATTTTCAGTACTTGCCATTTAATCAGAGGGAAATGTCCAGTAGTATCATTTAAGCTCACATATATCTACCCCATAAAATGAAAAATAGATATATGTTGGTTTTCTGTCAGTTCAATTAATCATTCCCTAGTGATTAGTCAACAATGACATATTAAGCACTCACTATGTGCCAAGAATTGTGCTAAGTGCTAAGGGTACAAAGGCAAATTCAAAAGATAGTACTTGCCCTTAAAGACACTGCATTTTAATAATTGTGACAATATGTAAAGAAATAGGTATATATAAGATATATACAGAATGGATGTTTTGCTTTCTTGTTTTGCTTGTAATATGTTCACAGTGATGGCTGTTCAGGGTATGCGGGGGAGGGGGGATGGCTGTTTTCTACTTCCTTCAGCCATATAACACCATTCTCTTATCTATCATATCCCAATTCAGTTGTTTGCTCTAGCCTATGTCAGACATAATTGGGGATATCTCTGAGCACTATTCCCCAGGGTTCTGAATCTCTGGTAAAGGGAAGTATGGAGGTTTGGAGAGAGGATGACAGTACTCTTCTTCAGCATTCTTTTGACCTCTTAGTTACATCCCAGTAAAAGTGAAACCAAGGTGCTGGCCATAGTGCTGATTCCAATAATCCAACATGCTTGTAGCCCTTGAATACAACTATGTGGCAAATTATTATGATAATACAGCTTTTACTGCCGAGTACCAGTCAGGTGGAGAAATTGACTTTACATTTCTACAAGATGCTTACCTATACAAATCAGATGAGAATTTTGCCCAATTCATTTGTAATGTAGAAAGCAGTTCTCAGAGTGGTAAACTACACCTACTGTTCCTCCTGTACATCATTAAATATAAGGTTAAATAAAACAAAATATTAATTTTCAGAAAACCAAAATTAATCTGAGCACTTTAACTTTTCTTCTATTCAATAGATATCTAATCTCATTTTAACTTAACTCATATTCCTACAATGTACCATGTCCATATTTGCTAGATTTTTAAAGTTTGCATAATAGTATAGGTTATTCCAGATCTGTCTTTGAGTTTCAATTTTGCAAAAACACATTACATTTTCAACATGACTGAAGTATATTATCCATAGTCCATGATAATGTTGCACTTTAAAAGTGGATTGTAAAGTCCAGTCTGGAGTCAGCTATGGAGTTCCCAAGAAACTTTCAGGGGGTGAATAAAGTTAAAGTTATTTTATAATATTATGCATATTTAATTTTCTAACATGACAAACATCTATAGATATAATCCATTTAAGTAATACTTTTTGGGGGTGTCTTCAATAATATGTAATACTATAAAGTGGAGCAGGGACCAAAAGATTTGACAACCACTGTACTACATGAAGCTATTATGATCACACTCCATTGGGATTAGTCTATATGTCCACCAGGCCAAAGGAAGAATTTAATATTTAATTCCTAAGAAAAAAAGCCCGTGGTTCCAATAGATAGTTAATATAATTTTGGGCTAAATTACAAGAGGCTTACTGTTCTGAGTGATGGTATCACTATACTAGTTAGCTCGTATATTGAATATTTTATCAATTTTGTGCATGGTATTTTATGAAGCATAAGGTGGAAGTATCATGAGGAGGAAAACCAAAATTGTTTGTTGTAAAGTTGGCTATAAACAATCTATCTTTTGGCTAGTCTGAATATGTACTGATTCATGTTTTGTCTTTTTCTCAGATTGAAAGTGGATTAAAAGACAATTGGATTTGTAGTCTGAAGATACGGTGCTGAGCAAAAGATGCACCAGTTAACAGTTGTATAATCTTGAACAACTCAGGACCTCTGAATTTCAGTTTTGCCTTGTAACAAATGGGAAGCCTAATACTTGAATCTACTACACAAAGTAGAAATCATAAAATAATGATTTTGAAAAAATCATGGAATAAAGTATGTAAGATTCTTCAGAGAGCACCCTAGCACCATAAAACCCTATGTAAATCTTAACCATTAATATTATTCTTATGAAAGTCAAAAGAGCATGCTCATATAAACCATTAAGATTTTTTTGGGGGGAGGGGAAAAATCCTAGCTCAATGTCAAGTGCAATTATATGCTAAATAAATGCTTTTTGTTTTGATCCTAATAATACAGGCATGCAGATTCTTTCCACAGCACTAAATAGAATGTCTTTCACAAACATATACTTAATAAATATTTATCGATTTGCATTGAATTTAAAATATTCAGGTCAGGGAAAAAATGAGCTTAGGATAAAATCTTTATCACAACATAAGGAGATAGTTGCTCCTCTCCTCTAATTATCACTTCTTTTGGATCTATGTCCCCAAAATATCTTGTGAGTAAGCCTACATTATTTTATATTTTTGGAGGGGTATGGCCTTTGGATATAATTTGTATAAGCAGCTCCAGCTATGGATATCCCTTCTTTCAAAGCAGGTCAACCACCTGGTTGCACTTGATTGCCATGGAGTCATTGAGTGACCACCTAGGTCACTGAGATGTTAAATGGCACGCCACTTAGGTCAGAAAACAACTTCCATGAATATGCAGGAAGTTTGTAGAGCTAAAGAAGCTCTCAAATGGAAATGTCAGTGCCTTTACACAATAGCAATTATTCTGCAAGTATGTAATTGAATGGAGGAGGGTTTTTTTTCTCAATCACAATAGACTCAAAAAGGCTTTCTTCTGAATTCACAGAACTGTAAGGAATATATGTCAAAGGGAAGATTTGAACTCAAGGCTTTTATTATTACTATGCTAGCTATCACTATCTTATGAACACTTAATTTACTTATTGAATAACTAAGCCTCATGGCATCCAAGAGGATATACCTTCTATATGATGAAGATTTTCATTCACATTTCTGTTGTGGGTTTTGCAAAATTAAATAGCATAGCAGTTATATTCCACTTAGACATCACTAAGGGATTCTCATATTCTGTTTCTTTGGTTTTTTGTTTTCTTTTGTTTTGCTTTGTTTTTGTTTTGGTGAAGCAATTAGGGTTAAGTGCCTTGCCCAGAATCACACAGCTAGTAAATTTTATGTGTCTTAGGCCAGATTTGAACTCAGGTCCTCCTGACTCCAAAGCCAGTGCTGTATCCACTGTGACACCTAGCTGTCCCCAAGATTCCCATATTCTTAACAACTGATATGATTTGGATTTCTAAATCTCCTTTTCCACAATGAATTCATACCCATTACTTCTGTGATCATTTTTTATCTACACTTATAAAATAAGAGAGTTGTATAAGAATATCTGTATGTCCCTTTGATCTCTAAAATTTTATGATTCTGTGATGTTAGGTGAAATTTTACTTTCCATCTACATTTCTTGATCTCATCCATTTATATCTTTATGCTTCTTACTACACTGACTGACATATAGAAGTTTTTAATAAATTCTTATTGACTGACTGACTGGCATTCCTCTCCAGTCTGTACTCCTCACTCATCTAGACAGGACTTTCTCTATCATTCTATAGAAACCTTCATCCTGAAATTTCCCTGCACCACTGGACTCTTCTCACATTAGAGGTATTCTTGACACTTGAGACCAAGTTGTCTCAGTCTTTCCTTTCATCTGTCCCTGAATTTTTTTTCAGCTGGAAAGGTGCAAATGTTGTCCTATTTACTGCCACCCTACCTCCAGCAAGCACTCTGAAGCAGCAGCCATTAGCTCTATGGGAGATGGAAGAATGAACTTGTAATTCTATTTTTTTCCCTTATAGTTACTTGTATTTAAAATAGATTTCATAAGGAACAAAGACTTAGCACTTATCTAGTCTTAGTGACTCTTTCATTTCTAATGTTATCTAAAGTGTCTCTGTTACTCAGTGCAATTCACTGAAATAAAAATCTAATAAAGCAATAACCAAGTTAAAACAACACATTCCTACATAATGAAGCCCTAGAAAACAATTAAGGGTGAAAGATAAAAGACTTCCTCTTTTCATATAAAAAGGCTGAAATAGAATGATTGCCTGACTTATTAAATGAAGAAACCCATAAAGTTAATAAACATCTCTTATAATTTGTCAGTACTGTACATTCAAAAGAAAGCCTCTTTGAGTCTGATGTGATTGGAATAAACTTCTCCATTCAACTACATACTTTGAGAATAATTGCTATTGGCTAAAATGCTGAAGTTTCCATTTGAGCTTCCTGTAAACCATGGACATACATATATGTATGTGTGTGTATGTGTGTGTATATGTATATATGTATGTGTATATATGTATATGTATGTGTGTTTATACATATATATATATATATATATATATATATATATATATGAAATTTTCATTAAACTTGTCTTTGTTTCATGCCTGTTTTTCCACAGGGAAGAACAATTTCCCCATGGGGATTCTTTGTTCTCTTTTGGGTTTTTGTTTTTTTGTTTTTTTGTTTTAAACAGATGCTATTCCAAGTCTTGAGATGCTAAGATAATAGACTGATTAGAGACACACACACACTCACACACACACATTTGCTTTATACAAGTAAGTTTTTCAAAAGATAGGTTCTTTCATTCAATTGTTATATTTATGCTAATCTTTGAGTGGAAGAGGTGGAGGAGCCATTATATAGGTTTACTTTTATGTGATATTTATAGTAGATAGAACTCAGGAAACACAATATGGTAGAAGTAACACTGAAGTTTGAAGTCTGAGCACCTCAGTTCAAATTCTGGCATTTCAACTTACTAATTTTTTAATTTAGGTAAAGTCACAGTTTCTTTAATCCTTAGTTCCTCACTTATAAAAAGAGGGCATTGGATTACACATCCTTGAACATTGCTTGTTGCACTAGATTAGGACATTTTAAGCATGTTTGGTTAAGCCTGTGAACTCCTTCTCAAAAAGTTTTAAATGTATAAAATATACATAAGATCCAAAGGAAACCAATTATATTAAAATGTTTATCAGATACACGTTTAAAATAAGTTCATGGATGACAGGTTAAAAATCGTTGCTCTAAACTGATGATCCTGGTTTATTAACATTGACATTAATTTTAGCAATATATGGTAAAAGTTTACCAGGCCATTTCACTTCATGGAAATCTTTTTTTCATATTTTTCTTTCTATACAATCCAAATCTCTGTGTGTAAGCAAGCAGTTCATAATGATAAAGAGGATTTTTTATTAAAAGAAGGGAAACAGAATGGAAATCCAACATAATGAGCCATTAACAATAAAGATATATGAAAATACAAAGTTACTTAAAATTTTTCCTATAGAGATTGCTTTGGAGAATGTCCTTCTCAACTTTTACATTAACCTTCTCTTCCCTGCTGATCTAAAAGAAGGTGAGGAGTGGGAAGGCCAAGGAACATTTTCTTCCCCTTCCTCTTCTTCCCCCTTTTCCTGTTCCTTTATTCATACTTTTTCCCTATAGTTCTATTTTCGTCCTTTATTTTTCCTTTTCCACTTTCTTTTTCTTCCCTCTCCTTTTCTAGTCATACGTAGCAGTATTAGTTTTGATACTATTTTAATTCAGTAGTTCTTTTAAAATTACCTCCTTAATGTTCTGAGTATCCCTTGTTTTATCTGATTAAATGAGCAATTGCTCATGCCCAAATGGCAAGAATAAACAATGTCAACTGGGCAACCACTATATTTTGTTGGTATCTTTCATGATTTCTTAAAATGTTATGTCCAGTCTTTCCTTATTGTCATGGCTTGTGGGTAGTTGACTGTTACTTATATTCTTTTTAACAGTTACTTCTATTCTCTTTGGAGTGTATGAAGTCTTCATAGAGCACTGGCAACTCTGGTTTGAGGGCTTGCCAAGTCCTTTTCAGGGCTGCTCATCCATGTTTTGTATTCGTCTTCACCTAACTCTCTCCTGTGAATACTAGAAGCTGTAACATGCACAGTGACCACACCCTAGGAAAACCATCTCAGCAGATAGACTAAACCAACTTGAGGGCAATCAACAAGCCTCAAACCTACTGGTGAGTTGGGGGAATATCTATCCCAAGCATGTGAAAATCTCTTCCAGTAGAATGGACAGATAAGAACTTTTTTTCTTCCAATTGCCTTGAAAGTAGATGAAAGAAGAACTATGGAACAACTAGGACTTGGTGAGATATTGAAGATGCCAAGGTCGTATCCTGTATCCAGGGTCATCACCAGTCATCCTGACTTTTTTTTGCCTCTGGACTTCAATTACTCTAGAAGAGTAACTAAGGCTGATGATGGTGCAACTGTGCCTTGCTCAAATCCAATTCATATGCAAATCAAGACATCGCCCCATAATGTGATTGGTACTCTTTGAAAATGAAGGGCAAACAACAATATTCTCTTTACTGGCATGTTTTTCAGATATGAGATACCTTATTTTTTCCTCTATTAGGTTGAGTTTTGATGTTGTCTTAACACATTTATTGTTTCATGAAGTCATTAACTTCTGTTTGGCCCATTCTAATTTTTAAGGAGTCTGTTACTTGGATAGGTTTTGTGTTTCCTGTGCTAAGCTGATAATTCTCTTTCAAAGGCTTTCATCTGTATCTCTTAATTTTTCTTCCTCTAGTACTCTACTTTCATTTATTTTGTCATTTTAACCATAAACAAAAATAATTGCTTCATTTATCACAGGAATTCAAATTGATCTTGTACCAAAGTTGTGTTTTCCTGTGTGTATAGGTATTTTAGAGTAATTCTCCTCTGTGTTTCTTATGAACATTCTTGGTACCACATTAACTGTCTATTATAATCATTGGTGTTTACTCATTCATTCTTCCAGACTTTCTTCCTAGATTAAAACTTTGTGTTAGGGCCAGTCTCTCTGGACTTATAGATTAACCATTGTGACATTATATGGTCAATAAACTGCCTTACCTAATGTCCTACTACTGTTTTAAGAAAATTATGTACTGTACTCTTTAAGATTCCCAGAGGCAACTCATGCTAGTTAAATAGCAAATTTAAGTAGATCCTACAGCCTACCTGATCAAGCACAATTGATGCCTCCTGGGATTTCCAGGCTCCAGACACTGGTTTCTGTCTAAGCAATACAACTACAGACCTATCTCTTGGTAGAGCTCCAATAGAAAGTTACTAGTTCCAAGTCCTGTCAGTTAGCTGGAAGGTTCTACATGTTCAAAATGATTCTGTCTGCTTACTCTTGTTCTTTGCCCAGGGGCTGAATTTGTTATCTCTTCTCTAAGTGAAGGGAATTAGCTTTGAAGCTCTGTTTTGGTCCTTGGGTTGTCTGCTATCCTTTCTTCAGGGTCATTCCTGGACTACCTATGTTCCACAGCTCTTGTCCTGGTCACCTTATTTTGTGTAATATTTATAATCTTCTAGAGAGATGACACTTTTTGTGTTTCCTTAGGTTTTCAAATCTCTATTCCAGCTGGAGCTCTTCTTAGATATTGGTTGGAATAATTGCTAGCAGAGCTGAGCTGAGCTGCTTTTTCTGACTTTTCCTTCTTGACTTGTCCTGTATCTTTACTGATATAATCACAGTGTCAGGAGATGGCAAAGAAAATCTATGAAACATTGGGTATAGGTGTATAGGAAATATATGAAAGGACATGCACAAAAGTGGCACAAAATAGATAAATATTATACTGATTTGTACTGTTGGACAGAAATCCAAATTAATGAGATCTCAGATCTATTTTAATATCATATTAAATCTGTCTTATGTATATTTTTTCTAAATATGAATGACTCAATTACTTCCAATAAGTACTTATGGGGGCAGCTAGGTGGCACAGTGGATAGAGAACTGGCCCTGAAGTCAGGAGGACCTGAGTTCAAATCTAGTTTCAGACCAAACATTTGACACTTACTGTCTGTGTGACTCTGGGCAAGTCACTTAACACCAGTTGCCTAAAAAAACCCCAAACAAACAAAAGAGCAATAAACACTTATTTAGTAAGTGTTGCTGAATAAAACATTCAAAATGATGTGATCTCAGATATACTTCAACAAAATTTTATATTTGTACTCCTTCTTATATATTTTCAAATATACTTGATTCAATTCAATTCAATAAAACCTTATCAAGCACATACTTTTGTACCTAGTTTACTTTTAGAAAAGGAACAGCTCCTACCTATATGAAGCTTTTTAATTAAAAAAAAGCCCTTTTAGCTATAAGACATCCTTAGTAGTATGCAGGTACCATTTTAAGGTCTTCATGCTCTTTTTGTTAGTCTTTGGGTAACTGGTAATTTTGATATATCCAAGATCATTATGTTTTATGATTCACAAAAATACACAATGAACAGGACAATACTCTCATTAAGGATAAAGAATGAGACTTTGGAGGTAGTGAGTCATTTATGCTCATTGAAATAAGTGAATAGCTTCCCCAATGTGATCCAAGTGAACCTCCCATTTCTACTTAATTTTAGGCCCAACTCATTTTCCTCACAAGTTGCCTCTTCAGCTGCATGACATAGTCTGGACAAAATAGGTTTTTCAACAACTTTATTTTTTTACAGTCTAGAAGGTAAGAAAAATATCTTTCAGAATATAGTATACTTTATTAAGTCCTACATTAAAGCTCTCTGAAACATTCTGATTGTCACTTTGAACAAGAGTATTCAGGAACTCCCAAACACTTATCAATAGTAACTATTTTTTTTAAAAAATATAGACTCTGAATGAGATATTTGCCTCACACCATAGACTGGCATATATTTCCCTGTATCACATTTTTCTTGATGCATCATCTAACTTGCTCACCTTTTTGAAACATTTTAATAACCTCTAAGTATCTTTAAAATTGTGAGAATTCTAGAATGAATTTCTTCTTCATATAATATATGATCAGATCCAACTGCCTTGGCCAATATATCTCTATAAGTAACACTGACACATTCTCAGAAAATATATTGGAATGGAGGTGCCTGAGAATGTATTCACTGGTTGTGCATCATATCTACTTTCTGCCTTCCCATACTTCCTTCAAGTGTCAGCTAAGATCCCACCTTCTGCAGGATGTCTTTCTTTATATTTTTAATGCTCATATTTTCCTTCCTTTAGAGCAGGGACTGTCTTTGGCCTTTCTCTATATCTCCGACATTTAGTGCACTATATTACTATTTGATTTGACTTAACAGGACCAAGGCTATCAACAATTTTGAATCATAGGTGTTGCCATGAGGTGAGAGCAGGAGGTGGTTTCTGGTTTAGTGAAGCAGATAAGCTAAATTGCAGTTCAAGGTAACAATGGAAATCAGATGGATCTGGGTTCATATCCTGGTTCATATACTTACAAGCTATGTGAACTTATGCAACCTTAAACCTCAATTTTCTTCATCTGTAATATAATGATAACAACATCTACCTCACAGAATATGTTGTGAGGATCAAATGAGATGATACGTATTAAGATGATTGAAGAGTTTGAAATACAAAATAAAATTTCAAAATGTGACAGTATTGCTAATTAGAGGTAGCAGTACTATTGGCAGCAACAGAATGGGGCAGTGGTGGTACTGTGGTTGTGCTGTCTTAACACAACATGTGAAATATAACAATTTGCTAATAAATTATTTTTTTCCTACACCTCGGCTCGTGGTAGTCATATGGGTGCTGGTCATTCCAGTGGTAAATGGGTGGCATAACTAATCAATAGTGTATGAATTCAGAGGAAAACAATTTAAAAATCAAAATACAAAGAAAGTTTTCATGTTGACTTAAAAAGTCAGTAGAGTAAATTAAGTTTTTGCTTGCTGAAAGCTGTTCGTCTAAGCCTTGGACTCTAAGGTGTAGCAATTGCAGAATATAAAAGAGGTGACAGAACATAGCAATGCAAGGAAATTTGATTATGTATAAAATATTCTATAAAGCTACTATAACAGGCTCTGTTCCGAAGCTATGCTAATGACAGGCCATCACTATGACAGGAGTGTCTCCTCGGCCCATTTCTCATACATGCTGATAACAAGTAGGGCAACCAACACAAACATCTTAAAGAAACTCAGCCATAGGGTTTATATTTTTTGTTGTTTTATGACAACCTAGAATGTTCATAGATCATAGAGAAAAAGATCATAGATATATTTAGACATCCACTTCCTCATTTTATATTTGAAGCGACGAATAACCAAGGAGGTTCAGTGATTTGTCCAAGTTAGAAAAGAATAGATTTTGCCATGAATTATGGGTAAGAATAGTATTTTAAGACAATCAAATGGCATCATTCTTTCAAAATCTGAAAAAAATAGTTCTTTAATAGTTTATAAGTCAACAGTATCCCATTTCCTTCAGTCAGGCACTTCTTCATGTTCTCATGTAGCATTGATTCGTAATTGCAAATGTTACGAAGAAAAAAAAAAACCCAGCCCAGGCTTCCTCATTGTCATTTAATAAAATTAAACCAATCAATCTATAAATCTTGTCTTCCATTTTTATATTAGCTCTGTGAGTAGGCTGTTCTTCTGAAATGTGTCTTGGGACTATGATGAATGTATGGATTCTTCATGTTTTATCTGTCTTGATCTTAAGATACTTAATCCATACAGTGCCAGAGCATGGAAAAGACTTTCATTAACCACATTATGAGACTAGGGCAGGGGTGGGAAGGAGAGTGGAAGGTTTTTCTTTGTGTGAATGACTGGAGTTTTCTCTGAATTCCCATCTTATAAACACAGTGCTAATGCTGCAGCTCGTAAGTGCATGTTATGTAGTCCCATGTTTGGGTTGCAACTCAGTGCTATTTAGTTGCTATGGTGACAGGAACGATAAAGTCTTATTGGAAGAAGATAACATCTTATTTGGGAATTTTTTTGGTGAAGGGGGAGAAAATAATCCATGTTTCCCCTATAAGACATAATATTGGGTTATGTCTATTTTGATTAGTAAGTCTCTTTTTGCAATCCAGATTGTTGTGGTGAGATTCTTTATTACTCAACTCCCTAAGATTTGATGAGGGATTTATTAAACTTCAGATAGCTTAATCTTCATCTACTGGGAGTTTTTGGAGTTAGCTGCTAAGTATATGAATTATTACATAAGAAGAAAAAGCAAATTTAATAACAAACCACAAACTTCTTAAATCCAAACATCAGGTATTATAATACATACATATATATAGATAGAGATAGATAGATAGATACACATATATACATATATACCCTTACATATACATATATATGACTGTATATATGCACATATATTAAACATATATAGATTATATATGCATACATATGCTTGTACCTCTATGTGTGTGTGTATATATATGTATATGTGTGTGTGTGTGTGTGTGTGTGTGTGTGTGTATTCCATCAACAGCAATATTTAATAATTCTCTATCAGCAGCCCAGAAAACTTCAGGTACTGCAAAAATAAGTGAGTCACGATAGCTTATTTCCTTTTAATTCTATGATTCCAGCTGGAAGAAGGTGTGATTGGAGAATGGTTTAATTGTTCATAGACATCTGTCTTTGAATTCAATTGAAAAATAATATCCTGGGCATAAAATGGCCTCCAGAATTTTTGACATTTTTATATCTTTCACAATCAAGGCATTGTCAAAAAGTCAGGTAGTAGAGCTCTTAAAAACTTATGGATACATTTAAAGGGGAAAAGCATAAAAACATGGCAATATATCAATATGCACAGCTGGAAAGCAGATGTTCAATTGAATGCACTCAGTACTTAGAGAAAGCTATTAAAACTGTTACTTACTCAAATGAGAAATTCCCGTAATTTATTGTCCTCATATTTTTTTACTTCCTTCTTTCCCCTTCTTTTAAAACAGACTTTTGATGTGTATTTTTTTATTATTTTGAAACCAATTATCATGGAAGTTGAACTTAGTGCAATGCAGTAATGATGGCTAAGGAAAGCCCAAGGCTGCTGTCAATCAAATTAGCCAAGTGACTTATGAGTTGTTTACTGTACTGTGAAATGAAGTGATAAATGTGTGTCAACCAGTAAAAGGGAGCATTTAGTATTTGATATACCAGCTTTAAATAGGTTTGCATCAGCCTTATTACTTCTCATAGTAGCTGCATATAATATTAACCAGTTATTTTATTTTTTTTATCAAAGGAGACATGAAATACTAAGGTTTAAAAAGTATTGGAGCAATTGTTTTTGATTCATGCATGATCCCCCCTCATTTAGCTGGAAAGGTATATACCAGAGTGGACCGGACATATGTACTTCCCAGGCATTTTCATCTGCTTCATGATAATGGCAAGATACAATTAGCTTCCTTGAGATACTCTGATTCAGCCAAAACAATTTGGACATATGATTGCTGATTCAATAAATAATTAACATTCTTGTGAAGTAAAGAAAGTGAGGTCTTTATAAAGCAGAAGCCACTGCCCATACTATGTTGGAAAATTAAAATAATATTTTGGAATAATAATTTTCTATGACAGAGTTGTTTTAAGTCCATGTCTATTGACTTCTTATCCTGTGATTTACTAAGGGGAATTTTTTGAGGGTCACAGTGGAGAACAAGGATGCCTTGTAGTGCTAGCAACACTTAATGAACTGCTCAAATGAATTTGTGAAGAAAAATTCAAGCCTGGGAAGTCCCACTTAGGCCTTAGTACTGTGTCTCCTTTCCAGAGGGATCAAGATCCCTTTTCTCATTGTCTCTTATTAAAAACAAAAATTAAATGCTTGTGAATCAGTGCTCTATGAGTCTAGCTAGCCCATCTCCCAGAACACATTATTAGATAATTACATTTTTGACAAAAGAGTTGCATAGTAATTCACAGTACAAAATCTAGCAAGGGAATACAATAGATACATGGGATATGCATTAATACAAATATAAATACACATATATGTATTTTACACAGACATATTAGATATTAAGAGCTATTAGGAGTCATTGGTGCAAATAGCTCATGGGGATTAAGCTGCATGTGGCTGCTTTATGTTCAGGAGACAACTAAATCTCTGTTCACCTTTGTGAATACTTATACTTCCATTATAAAATTGAACTATTATTTTTAATTTGTGGTGCTGCATGAGCTTGAAAATAATTACTAAAGGGAAGTCCCCCAAAATTTTTTTTTCTGATTGAAAAATCCCAGAAAAAAAATGCAATTCCTTGCCTAGATATATCAGTTAATGCAGAAGCATCATAAGTTTCATTTTTTAACCATTTTATCATTCCTCACCTAATAGTTGCCACTGTCCTTTCAATATCCCTTACCCCAAATTTGTTCTCAGAATTTCTCAATCTGTAAGGATACCCAACCAGGTTCAGAAAGTTCTTTTCTTACTCTTTATGAGTTACCAAGTTATGTTTCCATCCTATTACTACTCTATCTCCAAATTATTTAAATTGGCAGGTTTTTCTGACAGAGGAAAGGGGCCAAAATAAGGGCTAGAACTACCTTTCTTTAGAATTGAAGTGATTGGGATTATTCCTCACAAAGTGCAAACCATGACTTTCCAATGAGTATTATAGGACTGCCTTCTATCATTGTATTAAGAAACTCTTAGCGCAATAGCACTAGTATAAAATCAAATGTGAGACATAAACATGACAAAGTTACACTCCTTTGCCCCTACTGGCTCTTCAAAAATAATACCTAAAGGATGTTTCATATTTACTCACACATAGCTACCTTTAGGGAACAAAAAATTTGTCAATTGCACAGAAAAAAGTAGAGAATAATAAAATGCTCAAATTTAAATTTCATGAATTTATTTCTAGTGTCTTAGCTAAATGAGTTCAAATTCAATAAATATTATTATCATGCTACTATTCAAAATTTATCACCTTACAAGTTCAGTTAGAATTTAATTATTAGAATTCTCCTTTTTTTTCCCTTCCCTTTCTCCTCTCTCTTTCTCCACTGCCTCCTTTTCTTTCCTCTTCTTCCTTTCCCTTTCTTTATCACACCCACAAAATAAGTATGTCTGTCTTCAAAGGGCTATATTTAATTCCATAGGAGTGACAAGAGAAACACTGAGGTAAACCAGATATAAAGATGGCCTTAAACCAGGGAGACATAAGTTCAAGTAAACCACAGACACATACTAGCTATATAACTCTGGTAACACACATAGAATCTGAGTTCTCTAGGCAATTCTCTAAGACTATGAGTTGTAGTGAAGGTGTTGACATATCTGTAAGGGGAGGTTCCTCATGGAAGGATCCCTATGATAATGTAATCACAATTTGTTTGTTTTTTAAGGAGTAAGCATAGTTTTATTTATTATTATTTTTTTTTAAAGAAGAGAGATCAGAGTTTGAAAGCTGTGTTTCTATTCCTGGAATACAAAATGAGTAAAATAAAATACTCTAGAAATCCATCTTGTTCCTTAGGTATTATATTCTTTCAATCTTAATGTATATTTATTTTTTTCTTAAAAATGCATGCTTCTGGGGGGATAATATACTTAAATGGCTCACTTTTTCCATATGCAATTATATAGCTTGTTCAGAGGATTACTGGAACTGTTAAATTATAAAAGTTCTGGCAACCTGGATATAATGCCATCATTTCAAAGACAGATTATTTATTCTTTTGGGGGAAACCAATTTAGAACTTAAATTTTGCTCTGTAATTCATGAAAGGGGTACTGAAATCAAAAAGAAGAAGAGAAAAATATATTCAAACCCTGGCTCTAATAATTACTAGAGTAGTAAAATGATACCTTAGTTAAGGCAGTGACTCTGAGATTAGAGGACCTGCATTTAAATCTCACCTGTGTGACCTTGAACAAGTCACTTGGTGATGGAGCCAAGATGGCAGAGGAATTAAGAGAAGTACAGCTTGCTAACTCAAATCCTTCACAAAGATTTTTAAAAACACACAAGACTGAGTTCAGTTTGGTAACTCCTCCTCAGAAAAAAGAAGAGAAAAGAAAAAATTATGAGTATTATTTTTAGCCCAAGTCAGCATAGAAAGACATGGGGAAAGATCAGTAGATATGAAGACAAGCGTTGGTCAGGGCACAAGTATACAGAGCATTCTGTTTGGAAGGAACTGAAAAAAGCCAGAAAGAAGTTTGAGACTTCGACAGAGATAACACAACATTATACAGGATGCAGAAGCAGGTGTCAACTGACATCTTTGTAATTCATTGCGAAGTTCTGGATCAAATATCTAGAGCAGACTGAAGAGGGCACATGAACCTAGGTGTAGCATTTCAGGTTGAGTAGCAGTCAGGTCTTTGAGTGTGTACTATTGCAAGAAGTTATTTCAGAAACAAATAGTAGTTTCCTGGTTTTAATGCCAGGAGCAGAACAAGGTCTCAGCTTTAGGCTCTGTTGTTGTCATTGTTGTTCAGTCATTTCAATTGTGTTCAACTCTCCATGACCTCATTTAGGGTTTTCTTGGCAAAGATGCTGGAGTAATTTACCATTTCCTTTCCCAACTCTTTTTACATACGAGGAAATTGAGGGAAACAGGGTTAAGTAGCCTACCAGGGTCACACAGCTACTAAGTGTCTGAAGTCAGATTCAGACAGGAAAAGATTAGTCTTCCTAACTCTAGGCCCACTATGTCACTAATCAGTCAGAAAGAAATAATTCAGGTACCATGGAGCCACAGCAAATATCGTATGAGACTTTTCAGCCATCCCCATAAATATGTGGAGATCGGAGAGCAATAAATATAAAACTGTGAAGAAGAATAACTTACCCAGGAAAACTAAGTATAATCCTACAGGGAATAGAATGGATCTTTAATTAAACAAAGGACTTGCAAGGATTCCTGCTTAAAAGACTAGAACTGTGTAGAAAGTTTGGAAATATAAGCACAAGAATCAAGAGAGATATAAAGAAATAAACATGAGGGGACAATCATAGGAAATATGTGTATATTCTCAGAGTTCTGTCATCATCAGGAATCACAGAGAATCTAAATAGATAGACTACCTGGGCAGAGTTTTACTGAGTTTTAATGATCTTAAAGAAGAGTGAAAAAGACAGGAAGAAGAATGACTGAGTGGAGAATAGGGGCAAGAGGAAAGATGGGGTAAATTGTCTCACAAAATTGAGGTACACAAGAAGTCTATATAAACAAAAAATAAGGAGTGGCTTAATGAGTGACACTTGAACATCACTTTTATCTGAACTGGTGAAAGAAGGGAAGAATATACACAGGATTGGGTATACATTTAACTCATTAGGAAAATTAAAGGAAAAGTGGAGAGATGAAAGGGGGTAATGAGAGGGGGTAAGTTAAAGGAGGAAATAGATTTTTTTTTTCTTACAGCCAAAGACAAGGCTTATTAGAACATCCATCACACTGGGCAGACTCTTAAGGAGTCTGAATGTTAGTGAGCTATTGGCTAAATTATAAGAATCTGAGCAGTGGCTAGATTTTAAGAATCTAGGTACTTTAATGGAGAAGAGATGGATCTTATACACAGAAAGACTGTGGGATGGATCTAGGAGTGGCCAAGTAGTTTAGGGTGAACAGAATGCCTCGGATCTGTACCTTATGGCCATGGGAGAATGGAGCCTAGCTAGGATTAAGGATGGGAAATGGCCAGGACCAATAGGGAGATAAAACAATGGAGAACTAGGCTAGATTAATGGTAACAGAACTGGGAGATTGGGTGTAGACACAATGAAAGGCCAGTTGATGGGATTACAGCCTCAGGCAAATGCCAGATATTTGGCCATGTGGGAAAGTCTAGAGTTTTTCCTTTTTGGGGTCTAGCTCCCATATTCATCATTCCCCCCTCAAATAAAGGAGGCATTAGTCTTAAGTAACACAAACTTTTAAAATGGGGGCCAGGAAAAAAAAAAGAAAAAAAATTTCTTATAAAAATTTCTTATCTTTACCTGGCGGATAAGGAAAAAGCCAGTGTTGTGTGTCCAGTGGTACTTTACCAATCTGAGCACATGCTTCTAGGGAATTCTCCCCTATTGCCATCACTATTTTAGTTGATGAATGAAAAAACCTAACAGGTGATATAACTACTTGGTGATTTTGCTGTTTCTAGATTTTTAAAAAATTATATTTAGAAATGTTTTGAAGGAGTAAAAGGAAAGACTGACAGAAGGATTAAATTAGAGAGAAGCCATTGCTCTCAAGCTGTACATCACCAAGCTCCAGGTCAATAGACCTCTATCAAGTATTAAGGTTATGTTGGATCTCATCAAACAATAATTACAAATCCAGAAAAAAAAAGGATGGAAGATAATTGCTTGTCATATCTGTCTTTGTCTAATAACATTGATTGGCCAAAGACACTTCTAGAATATGATTGACATATCAGAAATTTGTGAAGAATTACACCACGGCCACAAGATTTTATCCCAGTTGGAAGTATAGAGAAAACAAGAATTGAACGTTTAAATGTTTTGTTTTGTTTGTAGGAACAGTCAGCCCTGAACTCTAGAGCATGGTTTTGAGATTACTGGTACTAGAAATATGAAAAGAACATTATCACTTAATTAACTGCCTCACTAATGCACTAATGCTGACTTTCACAAATCCAAGCAGGCCCTTTGTGTAATAGATTGATTTCAGCCTAGAGCACTTGGAAAAAATATATACATAGCAGAACAGGGAATTGTACCTGAATTTTATTGCATTCCTCTTTAGACAACTTAGTGACAATGAGATTCATTATACTATACTGAGTTATTGTTTTGTGCTTCAAAGTGGTATCTCACTGATAAATTTTATGTATGGAATATCAGTCTAATTATTGCAAGAAAATAATCCATTGAGATAGTCTGATAAACACTAAATCAGATGTAACCAAAAAGAGACGGATAGTGGCAATGGATATGAACTCAGTACGCATTATTGACCAGGGTTACAAGACAACATAGATTAAGATGCTGTATGGCATGGTCCTCATGCATTGAAAAACTTGGTACACATTTTTAAGATTTTTCAAAATTTCTTGATCATGTTTAACTGCCATGTTTATCTGACTGTTGAAAAATTCAGAGAAAGAATAAATATCTTTTTCCTACCTTACGTCTGCTTTCATATTAATTTAAATTTAAAGAAAACTAATCACACGACCTTTAGACTAGAGAATATCTTCATGTTATCATTTTAGCATTAATTAAAATAAAGAAATAGCTTTAAAATAAGTTAGAAAATATGTCCTATTCAAAGAATATTAAATGCCAAAACTATTTTCATTGATTAAAATATGTTATATTTAATTTATATTGTAGTTAATAATTTATATATATAATATATTTAATATATTTAACATTTCAATACTTCAACATATTATGATTTAATTAAAATATATTATATTTAAAGAAGAGAAAAGCCAAGTATCATCTTATTCATCTTATTTTCTCCTTGTCGAAATAGAGATGAACTTGCCTATTCTTAACCACACCCATTCTTTCTGCTTATTAATCCATTTAAATTTTATTGTTTTTAATTTTGATTTTAGAAACAGATTGATGAGTCAACCAGTCAGTTAACAAACATTTAGTAAACATTTATTATGTTTCTTTTTGGGAGAAAGTGAAATACAACAGACTTCCCTTATTAATTTTTAGAATTATTAACAAGTGGACAGTCAAGGTCTTGGCCAGTAAACTCCCTTCTACTATATCAAACCCAGACTCAATTCGGAATTCAGCCTGAGACTAGGCTCAGTGAATTCCCCCAACAAGAGTTAGCTGGGTAATAATGAAATCACAGTTGTGGAGTGAGAGAAGAGATACCTTTATTGTCAATTCTCATGAGAATTAGGTGTGTTACCTCATAGGAACCACACACCTATATAGGAGCAGAGCGAATAGTTATATGGTTATATAGGATTACTTGCCTTTAACCCCCAACTTGTCCCAATACTCCTGCACATCCAGTGTAACATCTGTGTTTGCAATGCAATATCTATTGTTTCTATGGAGTCTGTGAAAACCAATCTCCCCCTCATCTTGTTTACATATTTGAGTAAACCAGTAAACCAATAAACCAACCTCTGCATGTTTTCTTATCAATTCTGTGGGCACCAAACTGTTAGCAATTCTCATACTTCCTTCCAAAAAAAAAATTCTTATTTGAAAGACAAAACTTAAAGTAGGATTAGCAAGGATTTTCAGGTGATGACTATTTCAGAAAAAAATTATGCAAATTAATTTTAAAATTTATAAATAGGAACCTTAATTATACAAAATGTGTAAGTATTATCATAAACCACTGAGATTAGACAACCTATCATTAGCCTAGTAAGTATTACTTTGAAATACATGAACCACTCTGCCAAAAGTCAGAGAGGGATGGGGATGGAGACACACACACACACACACACACACACACACACACACACACACATACACACAGAGAAAAAAGAGAGAGAGAGAGAGAGAGAGAGAGAGAGAGAGAGAGAGAGAGAGAGAGAGAGAGAATTCTTGTTTTTGCTTCTCTGACTACCAGGAAGAAGCTAAAACTTGTTTCCCATGATGCTTGGAATACACTTCTTCGTCATTGCTACTTTGTAACTTTCCCTGACCTTTTCAAGTCTCAGCAAAAGTCTCACATTCTGCAAAAAGCCTTATCCCAGTTCTCCTGGATTTTAGTATTGCCCCTTGAGACAACAAAATTTTGTTTGTATAACTTGTTTGTACATCATTGTTTGTACGTCATCTCCCCCATTAGACTATAAGCTCCTTGAGATCACAGATCTGTCTTTCTTTGTGTCCTCAGTGCTCAGCATAGATCCTGGAACATGGTAGACATTAATAAATGCTGGTTGACTGTGTATCCATGTGTATTTCATATTTCTTCTGTCTAAATAGATAAAGTGTGATTACTTTCTTATTTTTAAAGTTTCTCCAACTTGCTACTCAGCACCCCCTGGACTGGAGGCAGGATTTCATTTTGTACATTCTAATTGCTATGAAAATTGTAGAGTAGAGAGGAGAGAAGTAGTGCTGTCATATCCCTTTATATGGGAAAAGGAGAACTCCATTTTAATCAAGATATTTCAACTCTGTTAACAAGAAAAGTTCTCCCTCAACCCAAGCCCATGGCAATGCTATTCTCTTTTTCAGAAACCTTTTGTTCTGCTGAGAGCTAAATCCTCCCCCCACACCCACCACACACACACCATTCTGAATATAAAACAGGCAATGAGTGGTCAATTGAGAATTCAAACATACACATTTAACTATGGAACTTAATTTATCTTAAAAATCCAGAATTCCTATTATAATTCTTAAAACAAAATTTTATACTGATACATTTTATATATCTATATATACATATACATTCATATTATGTTATATATACACACAGACAGAGAATAAAAACAAGTTAATGGACTCTTGAAAATCTCTCCAGGGCCCAGGGTTCCTAGCTAAAGAACCCCAGATCTATACAGAGAATATACGGGTTTCTATTAGTTATTCAGATCATTGTGGTTTGATAAAGGCCAGTTGGTTTTATGAACATTTAGAGTTTTAAAAGATATGAAAGTGTTACAATAATATGTATGTATGAGAAAAAACTACAATTTCACATACAAAATCATTATTCTTTGAAATGGAAAATTATGAAAACAATATTTTGCCACATTGTCTGGCAAAATAGAGAGGAAGTGTGGAATAGACGGCCAGCCTCAAAACTAGAAAGACATAGGTTGAAGTGACTTCTCTCTGGGCCATGCAAAAGCTGCCTACTCTCTCAAGAAACTGCCTATAAGTTATAGAGATGTTGACCTTCAATTATAGATGGTATTTTCTCAACTGAGAGTTCCTTGGGGAAATCAAAGATATTGTCCCTATTCCTATCCTATATCACAAAATAAGTAATGGATATTGATTAACTTGAATGGAAAACATACTCTACCAAATGATCATTTTACAATTTTTCTTTATGTCCACTTTCATAGGGTCTCAGAAAACATTTTCTAGCTAATTTCTGTTAACATGAAAGGTAATGTTTTCCAGTTCTGCATGTTCAATTCAAATATGCTAACAAAGTGCTTAAAATAACAGATGTTCCCTAAGATTCCATAGAAATAATTTTCCAAAAGCTGTACTATAGTTATAATTAAGAAATCAATTTTGGTCAGTGATGGATCACCTGTTCCATTTATCATTTAATCACAGTAGAAAGTAAGACCACATAATGACTTCCCCTCCCTTTTTAAGAGTTGTACAAAAACTATTTATAGGATTTTATCATAGAAAGAGTGAGTTTGTGATAAATGAGTGAGACAAAATCCTTTTCACACTAAAGCTGGCATGTTTCTCTTCAAGTCAAGCAAAATGGATTCATGGCTTAGAGAATTATTGAGGAAATTCAGAAGGACTTAGAAAGCCACACTTGACATTAGAGGAAAGTTGATCTTTATAAAATTGCCTGAATTTTTTTACATATCTCACTTGATGATTCCTAATGTTATAAGAATTCCTACTGTTTGTCTCCGGTTATTTCAAGATATCAGGAAGTTCTCAGGCAAATTTCAAAGAAAAATTAATTTTATAAATTTATAATTGTATCCAAACAACTTAGATGCTTATCACTCCATAGAGCCTTCCCTATTTCCACGTTGTAAAAGCAAGCTTTTTCCCTCTGTTCTCATGCTGTGCTTTGGCTTCTATTTCTCTAATGAGCTAATCCTGCTTGATCTCTTATTATAGTTGTTCATCCTTCATTTTCAAGGAAGACCAACGATATCATGACATTTGGGTAAAAAAAAAAAGTGCATGATTAACGATGCCTTGACTTTCATGTGAATCAGATTTAATAGATTTTATTAATTAATTAATTAATTAATTTTATTTAATTTAATTTGTTCTTCCAGAGTCATCAAAGTCCAGTGGGAGAACAAAAATCAAGATTACTGGCAATGGCCTGGGATTCAGTGGATGATCTTGGCGTCTTGGATGTCTGACCAAGCTCTAAGGGGCTTCACAGTGCCTACTCCAGTTATCTTCATGGCCAATGGAACACGTTGTTTTTATCTGCCCGTTCTACCCAGGAAAGTTTTCATGTAGTTGGGGGTAGACATTGCCCTAACTCATCAACTGTTTTGAGGTTTGTCATTTACCTTCAACCTGGTTTAATCTGGCTCCTGAGATGGTTTTACCTGAGATGGCTGATGTGCGTGTTTCGACTTCTTGGAGCCACAGGCAAAATTTTGGTGATGAATAGACACCAAAAGTGAACGTGTAGCCTTGAAAAGGGCTTGGCAAATGCCCACATCAGAAGTGCCAGTCCTGTCTGAATACCCCATATGCTCTATCTTGTATTATACTACTCTATGGATATGCCTTTCCCTCTACTTAACCGTAAATTCTCTGAGAGCAGGAATTAACTTGGTTTTATCTAGAATTTTTCTCTCTCCTATTGCCTAGCAGAGTACTCTTCACAGAAGAGGGGGTTAATAAAATCAGGGACAAGAACAACATGTGTGTGACTTCATTGATGTATAGAGTGACCAGAAGAGGGAACTATCACTGAAAATCTGCAACTTCGTGGCAATTTGTAGTCTTGGAAAGTTGTATAGAACACTAAAAAGTTAAATTACTTGCCCAGGGTCTCATAGTCAGTATGCATCAGAGGTGAGACTTGAACCTCTGTTTTACTAGTCTAAAGAGAGACTTCTACCCAAAAAGCAACTCTGCCTCTCAAAAAATACATGATGAAACAAACTGACACTTAGAGATCAAATAGATCATATCAAACTCGATTGGGAAGTGCTACATGGAGGATATGACATTTGAAATGGATTTTGGAATATACTGATTTTTAAAGGTAGGAAGTATGGAAGAAACTATTCCAGTATAATTGAATAATGAATTTGAAATGTATGTTCATGATATGGAGCATGAAATTATCATTTCATATTTCAAATCAACCTCCAGGAATTTCCATGGGACTAAAATTACACAGAGTAAACGTGAAAAGTATAAAACCCTATTCCAAATTCATATATTATTAATAAAAGATATGAAAACTAGATTTATCAAAAAAGATACATTCTTGCATGGTCTTTCATTTTCTAGTGTCACATTAGCAATTCTTTAAAATTGGAAAATCCTTATGTATTTATACATTTGTTCAATTTACAAAACTTAGATATCTTTATACTTTCAGTGTTTACGACAGTACCTAGAATATAGTAGGAACTTAATAAATGCTTGCTGACTGACATTTCTTAGGTTTTTAAGAACAGAACTGTTGGATAAAATTAGGTCCACCTATAGGGAATAATCATCACGTGAAGACAGGAGAAATAGTTCAGTTGCTAGTTTCATAGATCTTTGGGGGGGTGTATATCTTAGAATTTAATGAAGCATGATACATAAAACATGCTTCAAAGTTTTGACCAGTTGGAAACCTCATTAGCACTTGATTTTTTGCCCTAAGGCATAATAACCTTAGCTTCTCAAATGAGGAGTAAAAACATGTATGGGGTGGAGCAATGAGGGAGTGCAGAGGTGAAATACTGGGCAATGAAGAGTGCATGATGAGTGGTCTAATCTAACATGAAATATAAATTACAAGTTAATATGATAGGAAGTTGGCTACTGACCTGTATTTCTTTCCCTTTGAGGATCATTACCCAGCGCCATAATCTCTGGATCTAAAGCATTAGCAATCATTTGTTCACTAAATGAGTGTAGATTTCTGGTTAGGTATCACTTAAAATTTCATTTGGCAAATTTATTATCAAAATTCAAGTAGTATATATATATATACATCTCTATATCTGTCTTTATAACTGTATACTTGTATAACATATATTATATGTGTGTATGTCTGTGTCTGTACGTATGTGTGTGTGTTGAGAGAGAAAAAAAGAGGCAGAGACAAAATCAGAGAGACAGAGACAGAAAAAGAGAAAAACAGAGAGAGGTTTCTTAGTTTGGAAATTTGTGCACATATTGTTTATCAACACTAATAAAGTATAAAAAATAGGAAAAAATAAAAAAAAAAGTTTCCCAAAGGAAATTATTTTAATTGACCCTCTAAAAACCTTGAGTCAAGTTCAGCTCCAACACAGTTCATTGTCCTGGGGCAAGATAAATTAGCACATCTGCACCAAAGCTGTCACCAAAAGGGGAATAAAATAAATTATTCCAATACTAATCCATCAAATGAATATCTATATTCACAGCTAAATGTAACACAAGTCAAGGCAACAAGAACTTTGAAGACATTATAATACCTAGGAATAAAATATATCAAGTGAGCGTACATCACTCCAAATTAAGAAATAAATCTATATTATGCCAAGGGAGAATCAAGAGTTCTTCTTTTAAAACCTCTTTTTCTGGGCAAAAGTGTGAAGATAAACTTTCCATTCATATAATTTTACTTTAGGCTGCATACAACTTTCATACACAGAGATGATGAAACACCCAGAGCTGATGAAAAATTAATAAGAAGCTTGAGTGGCTAGGGCAAAGAAGTCAAAAGAAGCAGGTGTCTGTCAATATGATGCCTTCACTCTCCAATCAAGTCTTCTGAGGATCTCAAGAATGTTTGATTTCAGCATAATTATTTTCCATTTGTGGTTAAACTGACTTTACTCTTATTGCCCTAATAGGGCACCATTCAGAAGTGTGCATGCGTCTGTGTCTGTGTCTGTGTCTGTGTGTATCTGTGTATATGGGTGGATGAGGGGTAGGAGGCAGATAGATAATTAGGGGAGGTTAATGCTGATAGAAAATTAAAAGAACATTTATTCATTCTCTAAGAAATTGAATAGTTGTAAGTAGATGATGATGGAGCCCTTAAATATGTCTTGTTCTATCATGTTCATTTTCCACAGAAACACATATTTTACTTGTGTCATAAAAAAGTTCTTTCCAGAAAAAAAATAAGCCTCTCCAAAGTTTATGTGTCTTTTATCAACTTCAGATTATTGTTTTATTTTATTGGACAAAGCATATCTCTAATAATCTAAACAATTTTAATTTCTTCAGATAAAATACTCTCAAAAAAGAGTGATGTAAACCATTGTTCCTTTTGAGTTTATGCAAAAGCTGCTTAGATTTCTAAGGGATAAGGTTCAGCTGACCTATAATCTCCCTTATAGGTGAATATTTGCAACACAAAACCATTATCCTCTAATAATAAATGGGAATCTGCCTTCTTACATGTTATTGAGGATTTTTTTTATAAAACCATCTGAAGCTTCTTCTCTCTTTTTTTAATCTTCATTTCATTAGAAACCATGCTGGCATAAATATAATCGAAGTCCCCCCCCCTTTTAAATATGGCATACATCAAATTTGAATGTGGTCTCTAAGCTTTGATGGGGTTTTTTCCCACTTAGTCTCTATCTATTTTTCTTTCCTTTCAGATTTAGCAGCACAGCCTATATTCAAAACAATATTCTGGTTTTCCAGAGAAACACATCAGTCATTATTCAGGAAAAAGGGAAGGACCTTTAGCATAGCTCAAGAATAAAACTACTTCTACTCTGGCAATGTAAAACACAATTACAACTACTTATTGATTTCAGCCCATATAGCACAAATAATCCCAAACCTTAGGGAGAGTCAATTGTACTTGGTTTTAGAAGACATTTTTTCAACTCACTATAAGAATATAGACTATAGCAGTAACATGTTAAGTCCAACAAGGGCTGGGCTTGAAAACAGGAAGACCTAGGTTCAGATTCCATCCTTTGCCACTTATTAGTTTTGTGACCCCTGGTAAGTCATTCACCTGCCTGGGGTCAATCTACCAAATCGTTGAGGAGTGGTAATATGCATTAATTGAAGGAGTTCTCTATTTAGGGAAATCACTCATCTTTTGTATTTTAGAATTTAGTTCTATCTGATATTCTTGGAATTACTTTGCAAAAGTCAGTTATTTAGAAAGTTCTTCGGTTTCATCATTCTGTTTTCTTCTTCCTGATACTCTTTATCTTTTTCTAATTTTCCAAGATAATTTGAGTTATATCTGTAGAAATAATTGTTTTGACTTTTAAAGCCAGAAAGGTCCAGTTGTAGAAGCCAAATATGTGCTGGAGCCTAACATCTGCCTCCTTGAATGCCCTTCCAGCTTTTGAGGGACCATAGACTAAGCAGAGGAAGTGGCAAGGTCACCAGAATAGCTGAAGGCTGAGCAAAGAGTTGAGGCAGGCAATGGGCATTGACTTGTTACTTTCGGCTGGAGAATCCTTGCAAAACCAGAGTCAATATTGTACTATGTGGGATCTGGTGAACAGCTCTTCGTGCCTAAGTGAAAACTGTCAAATTCTTGGAAGATTCCACAAATTTCCTATTCTGCCCATGTAGAAATGTTCCAGTGGTATAAAGTCTTGAGTTCTTCAACTGACACCCTTGACAATCTGAGGATTAACTCAATCTCTGACTTTCTCTGTACAATAAAAAAGATAATCGTGTGCTATCTCATAATAATATGGCATGGCTTACCTAGTGACCAAAAATGTACTGAGAATAAGTCACACATGTGACTCCACAATTTAGCTCTCACCTTTGTATGCCAGTGTTGGCTTTCAATAAACATTATTTAGTTAGTCTTACCCCTTAATTATGCTCTGTAATTCAAAGATACAAAACTGCATTTGTGGGGGTCTCCCCTCTGCTGATGCATATCACAAACCAACCCCTATGCAAGCCTTAGTAGATAGTTTCATAAATTGTTATACCCTCTTCTTCCCTCCCTTCTCCCAAAGAATGTATACAATGGTCAACCTTCTATTATTTTGTCTCTCAGCTTAGCTAGACTGGTCTCTAAGTAACAGAGACATAGTGTGTCTCTGAATCCATTTTTTGGAGCCTTTTTAGCTTGTTATGGCTAGTGGTTGGGATCTGCTGGCATGGTCTTTGAGGGCCTAAGGTCTTGATCACATCATGATAAAGCATTAGAGTAGGCCTTTAGGGAGGCAGGTAAATTATGCATTATATATTTAATTCAGTATACTGGTGCTCATAGATATACTGCGATAAAATAGGTTTTTTTTCCAGATTTTCTTTTCCTCCGTAAAATAAAATAAAATAAAATGCTCTCCCACCTTTCAATCTTTTCCCCATAATTCATATTTCTGCAAATTGGGCAATTGGTCCTTACTAACTTTTTCACTGCAGCTCTCCTGCTGGGATGAGAATCATGCTGAGAGAGTGGAATAGCTTACAAACCACTTATTTCACACCATACACCTTGTTAGAAAAATTATAACTATAAATCTATGAAATAGGTTGATTCCCCACTGTCAAAAAAATGCTCAAACTACTAATGTTTTCTCTCCCAAGTTGGAAATTAATCTTACAAATCCAAGTGGAATATTTTCAAGAATGCAATAACTCTGTAGATGCTTTTCAATTGTAATATTTGAAACACAGGGAAGACAACTATGAGAGAGGCACACATGCGTGTAGAACTTGCTGTACTGTATAAACAAATCCCATTTACTCAAATATTTAGAAATTTGGGATGTTGCTTCTGGAAGAGGTCATGGTTACTGATGTCATTAATTCTTGTTGATATTATTATTGTTTTTGTTTCTGCTTTTATTATTTTTGTTTTAAGATATGATGAAGTCAACATGACGTAATTGAAAGAGTACTGACTACAATCATAAGGCCTGAGTCCAAATCCTGTATCTGTCACCTGTGTGACCTTGGTCAATTAACTTTATCAATCCAGGACTCAGTTTCCTGATTTGTAAAATGAAGTTATTCAAATATATGGTCTCTAAGGTACCTTCTAGTTCTGAATTTATGTTCTAATGATACTAAGAAATGGAACTACAAAGTGCAGAGGAAATATCAGTATCAGGGGGAAAAAAAATCATCATCAGGACAAGCCTCAAGAAATTGTCCATTTAAGCAAGGGCCATGGCCAGCTAGTATTTAAAGGTCTGGTTTCAAAGGATTTCTAATTCAAGTAAGAATCTATTCGTACTAGCAAGCCAAGAACTGGGGGAAAACAATTATCAGTTTTTGTCTGGTTACATACTCTGGAGTAGTCAAATAGCTATATTATAAGCAGAATGTGATAAATTCAATAAAAATGATAGCCACAAAATGTAGAGAGGAGGGAAAAACTTAAAATACTTTTTACATATCATTTTGGGGGAGCAATGACTGTGGAGAGCCCAGATTTGTGATTTCGTAGCTGTAGACAACTCCCAGAATAGAAACTTCCTCCATAGATGCAGATGCTAAAATTATCTATAAGTTATATCCTTTATGTGGCTGGGCACTGCAGAGTTAAACACCCATGTTTACAGATAGTATGTGTCAGATGTAGGAATTGATCCTGGGTTTTCATGACCCCAAGATTATCTATGTGTCCATTACACAAAATTAATTTTCTTGCATTTGTCTATGCATATGTACTGTTCACACACTTTGAAGCATTCCACATAAATGAAAAGCTACAAAAGAGAATGTTAAACAATTCCATTAAATAATGCATTGTAAAGATTTAGAGGGATTTTTTTTTCCTTAACCCCTGAGGCAGTCAGGGGTTAAGTGACTTGCCCAGGGTCACACAGCTAGAAAGTGTTATATGTCTGAGACTGGATTTGAACTCAGGTCCTCCTGAATCCAGGGCCAGTGCTCTATCCACTGTGCCACCTAGCTTCCCCGTAGTGGGATTGTTTTTAAATGTTTTAAAATTCATTTTATTTTGGTTTTGGTTTTGTTTTATGTCATGAACTGTGCCAAGCAGCAACATATTAGAAATGCAATTTCTTAGCTAATTTCTTAGAATACCTAGAGATTTTGACTTGCTTAGAGTCATAGGGCCAATACGTGGCAGACCTCTAGTCTATCTTCTTCTATACAGTTTCTATAGAAATCCAGATCAATATATTCTGTCACAATATTTCTCCTAAACTCTAGCCTTCATTTTAAAATTGGTTTTCTCAAACTCAGCATGTCCGAAAGAAAAGTTATCAGACAAACCTACTCCTCTTCTAAACTTCTCTATTTTCGTCAGGGTACCATCACCCTTCCAGTGATGGAAGTTCATAACCTTGGTTTCATCTCTTTTGCTCTCCCTTATACAGTGCATGCAGTTTTATTTTTTATCTTTGTACCTATAATACACAGCATAGTGCCTGTCTTAGAGTCCATACTTAATAAATGCTTATGGATTGATTAATTCTTTACTAGGCATCCCCTTTTTCCTCAAGTATTGTCTCCAAATAGGATGCCTTGCCAAAAGTCTCTCCCAAATTCAACACATCCTCCACATAGATACCAAAATAACTTTCTTAAAGCATTTGCCGTGTAGTCACTTTTTAGTCATGTCTGACTCTTTGTGATCCCACTTAAGTTTTCTTGACAAAGATACTGAATCATTTGCCATTTCCTTCTCCAGTTCATTTTATAGATGAGGAACTGAGGAAATAAAGTTAAGTGCCATGCCCAAGGTGCCATAGGCCAGATTTAAACTCACAAAAATAGTCTTCCTGACTTCCCGGCACTCTATCCACTGTGCCACCTAGATGCCCATCCTAAAGCACAGGTCTGATTATATTAACCACTTCTGCTCCACTCAATAAACTGTAACAATTCCTTATTATGCCCAGAGTAAGATAGACTAGTCTCTATGTATTCAAAGATCTATCCATCAACCTTTCCAAGGACAGTATACCTTATTTCCCCTCCAACCTGGCCTAGTTGTTTATCCTCACAGATAATACTTCTCTGTGCCTTTTGGGTGCCCTATGTGACTCATACCACTCCTCAATTCCAACACTTGGAGTTTCTAGATATTTTGAAGATTCAGCTCATGTTACCTTCTAAAGGAGACCTCTCGTGGTTCCCTCCATCATAGGAGTACTCTCTTAGCTCCTCAAAGTTGCTTTGTATATACCTACATGACACATGCGCATGTTAGCCACTACCCTCATGCCACTCCACATATAGACAGAATACCTTGAAGGCATATGCAGTTTTGTTTTTAATATATGCATCTATAGTATATAGCATAGTGCCTATTTTAGGGTCCATACTTAATAAATGATTATTGATTGATTAATTCTTTACTTGGCAGTCACCTCTGTTTCCATGCTGCCTCTCCATTTTGGAGTTAAACTACTACATATACATTATTCTGCATTGTTAACATTTCTATTCTACCTTCAAAAAACCCATATTGCTCCATTCTCTAGAGGGGAATTTCCCCTCGGCAGGAACGTGCACACAGCCTGAGGATTCTGTCACTTTGCCAACCACAAAAACAGCAAGGATGAGAGCATGAATGTTCCAGGTCCCATACTGCCCCAGGTAAGATTGCCATTGAAGAGTGTCAGCATTAGCAGCTTTGCCTGCATGTGTAAGAAGTCTTTGTCCTACATCTCATGCAGGGCAACTAACAGAAAATCAGCTTTTTTGTAACCTGAATTTACCTACCAGTGATATAACTTAGAATGAAAGCAACCTCCAAGTGGGTTCAAATTAACATTCCTGCTCCCTACACATAAACCAATCAATCAATCAAAAAGCATTTATTAGATATACTTTGTGTCAAACACTGTGCTAAGTGCTAGGAATTCAAAGGTAAAAACCGTCCGTATCCTCATGAAACTCACAATCTAACTGTGGAAACAACATACTAACAGCTACATAAAAGACAAATTATAGGTAGATAAATAAATAGAGATAGAGGGATACCTATGTATATACACAAGTTTACATATATATGTATATATATATATATATATATATATATATATAAATGTATATATATACACATATATGTATATATATAAGTTATACATAAATATAAATTATATATACAAGTTACATATATAGATGTAAGTTTTATATACACACATATAGATATGTGTGTGTATACAAGTCATACACACAGATTTAATGACTTAGACATAATTTTATGCATGAGTATTAAGGGGGATAAGACTTCTCACAGAATATGGAAGGAAGTAAGGAAAGGTAGGAAGCAGAGAGGAGGGAGAGAATTGAAGGAATGCAACAACCTTTGAAATTCCTTGAAGTCAGGAGATGAAGTGTCTCCTATGATGGTGCCAGTCAGTATGCAGCAGACTGAGAAACTTTCTACAGCTAGGACCCTTATAGATAAGCAGAATATCATATCTTCGTAGTCTAGAAGTTCCTAAGAGAAAAGAATGCTGCTTTTGCCATCCTACTTACTCATGTTCCTCCTCCCTTTCTTTCACCTTACTCCTCCCCTTGAGGGGATTAATCCTTTTCTCACCCCTATTGTTCCCTTCCTCCTCCCATGCCACTACCATTTCAGAGGGAATTGTCTTTCATTCTTCTCCTACTAATAAATATGCAAGCTTCTGCCTGGATTGTGAACTTCTTTGTACTTGACATAGGACTTCCACATATGTGTTCATTTCTCTTATAAGAAATTCAGTTGCAACACATATCTTACAGACTTGTGATTTCCTTTTTTGATTAACAAAGCTCTCATCTAAGGAACAGATTCAAGGAAGTGAAAATTCAAGCGCCTGACCATCTTCCTCACTAAAGTTTTAATATATAATCTCTTGATAACATCATTGATAACTGGTTCTATCAATTGGGTCATCAATTCACCAAAATTAAGTCACCAATTAGCTGGCTATATTGAATGTGCTACAGATTAGACCTGAAAATAGCTCTGAAACGGATAAACCAATAATTCAAAAATCCAGACTGATAACAGAGTTACATGTAATGAAGTAGAATATAGTGTTGTTCTGTGATTCACAACCATATCAGTTTCACAAGGAGAATGTTTACTATTATAAATATACACTATTATGACATTTTGAAATTTGGGATAATTGGAAAGGGCCACAGAATTCACCAAAATTACACACCTTCTTGACTTCCTCTATTAAATTCCAAGGCCAGTACATCGTCCATTTGTACTACTTCACATCTTATAAGGGACAATATAACCTATATCATATGGAGCTTTTAAAAAAATGAGCAGTAGGATTTTAGGCAAGTTGACCTACAGAAATAAAAAATGAGTTTTGCTGAGGAGTTATTTAATGAAAACTATCAAGTACATGGACTACCTGTCCATTTTTTAGCTGAATGACAAGGATACAAACTCACCACAATGACTTCTATTAAGGTGAGAAAATAATCATTAAAGATAACTATAAAAAATTGAGACACACAAACATTTCCAAAAAGAAGAATCATTACCTATCCTGTATTGATGGGCCTACAAAAGCCTTGACTTGAGAATATATAGCTTTTCAGTAAGCAAAGAGAAACATGAGAGAGAGAGACAGAGAGATAGAGACAGAGACAGAGACACAGAGACAGATAACCTATCACTTCTATAGCTTATAAAAATGATGAAGAATCTCAGTGTTTCCTGCTGTTTTCCCTTCCTCTGCCTTTGGGAAAAAAAATAAATGGCAGTACAAGAAGGTAGATACTACTAATCTGAGGGAAAAGAAATATCTGCTTCAAGTGCAAATCTGCCTAAACAAGAGCTCTGTATTTCATTTCTTACTAGCATTTCGGGTCTAGTCAGGTAATATGCTCTGAATTACTTTCCTTCTTGTTAGAATCTAAGCCTATTCACCTTTATTTTTAAGGTTGTATACAACATGATCCCTTGTGTGTTAAAAGATCCCACACATAAAAATTAATGAAAGTGTCCCTTTTTTTTCAAGGCATAACTTAGTTTTGAATCAAGATCTTATCACAATCACAAGGAACAGTCATTTTCTTAATCCAGTCAACAGAAATTGGCAGGGTCTTCTCTTGGTTTGGCCAGAAATCAGAGGGGGTAGAAATTGCTCATTTGCTACTGTTCCTTATTAAAACTTCTATAATATAATGTAATGTCAATTGATACTTGTAATATTGTCAAGGATGACTTAGGGCCAAACAGGCTTTTAATTTTAACTATCTCCATCTATCCTCCCAAATCTCTGTCTTTTGTTCTCTATCTCTGACTGTCTTACTCTTTTTCTCTTTATCTGTGTCTCTGTCTCTTTCTGTCTCTCTTTCACTTTGAGTCTGTATCTCTCTCTCTCTCTCCATACATATATACACACATCCTCCACAAAACACGTAATTATTAAATAGATTGCAAATTATATTCTTTGACATATGTATTATCTACAAATCCTTTCCTCCTCCTTGCCTTCCACCCAATTATTGATTGAGTTAATCTCTTTTAACCATTTCTAGTAAAATGAGCTAAATGAAGTCTTATACTTAGAGATGTGGCTATATGTACCTTTATTAGAAAAAGATTTGTAAGTCTGCAGTCTCACTGAATTAAGAGTGTAAGATTGAAGCCAAAAGGCTGATACAGATTCAGGCTTCATTAAGAGAGGCAAAATGTCTAGTATGTTGGAGGTGCTAATACCTCTGTACTCTACTCTTGTGGCCTCATATATGAAGTTTTATGTTCAGTTCTGAGTACCAGGTGCTAGGATAATAATGATAGGGTGTAGACTATACAGAAATGGGCAATAAGGATATAGAGGTGCTGAGACTTCATAGCATAGGTGGATTAATTGAAGTAATTGGGATATTTAGACTGAAGATGAAGATTCTGATGACAAAGGGTAGGAGGATAGGGAAAGATACCCTCATAACTATGATCTTGATTAAAAAGGCCTTCATATGAAAGAGATATTATTCTTCTATGTTCTTCTAGAGCAGAATTAGAAGAAATGAGTGGAAGTTGTGAAGAAAATTTGATAGCAATTAAAGCAGCCCAAAAGTGGAATGAGAAATACTGAATTTCACATCACTGGAGGTCTTCTAGCAGACACTGTTTTGTTTGTACTAGATGGCCTCTGATGTTCCTTCTCCTTAGAATTTTTTGCACACACACTTGTGTGGAATTCTGCAAATTTAGTGTCATACACTTAATTCAGTGTAATTAACACAGTGTAATCTGTCAATGGTAGCTTGTGATGAATTTCAAAATTAATAAAGAAACTCTTTCACCTGGATGCTGCATTGTATATAATTCATGAGATTGGTTAACACTTTATTTCTAGATATGTTACGCTTCATTTTATCATAACGTTCAGAAGATCATTGAAATATGTTATCTCTGTCATCTATAATTTGTAATGCATGGTAGATAATACCTTGTTTGAAAAGAACCCATAAGATTTCATTTTTCTTCTACTGAATCCAATGCATGTTCAAAATTAAGTAATAGTAAGGCACAAAGGGATATTAGTTTTTCTTCAAGCTTTGTGAAATGAGGTGGCTAAAGATGTAGTCTGCTATTGAAAAGCAAGAATGAAAGTTTAGTTTATCTATTCTTTTCTCATATTTTCATCAAGAATACCCTTTGTACAAACCATTATCATAAAGATTTCATGAAATAGATACTGAAATAGTCACATGTGTTGGTAATTGCTAATGTCTTCTTAGGAACATTTTTAAGCAAAGAATGTCATTGATAATTTTTTTCCTGCTTTTTTTTTTCATTTTCTCTCTTTTAAGCTATATTGAAAACTAATCCCCAAACACTTATAAAATTGTGTCACCTCTGGGTCAAATTGATTCAGTATATACGTATACACACATACATACACACACACATACACACACACATATAACATACATATATGTATATGTGTGTATGTGTATATATACATATGCATATATATGCACATATATATGTGTGTATATATATGTATATATATATGAATTTCCTACTGATTTCCTTAAGTGCTATTGATTTTTCTTTCATAGTCCATGAGGTAACATTCCTTCCAATATGGAGAATACATTAATAAATCCCAGTAAAAATAGACTACCAAGGAAATGCCAATAGATCTGTTCAATTTTACATCTACTTGTTATACTTCTTTAAATTTCCTTTACACATACACTCAGGGTGATTCTACTTGTTTTATGTTTTACAACAAGTTTCATGAGACCTAGTTTTCCCCTCAACTGCTTTTTTTTTTAATGCTAATTGAAGCAACAGTTCTATAATCTTCCATCTTCTCCTCTGTGATGTTTTGCAAAGAAATTTGTGCTCCAAACCTGTATTGTTGCCCTTGGCTGTCATGCCTCTCTGCTTGGCAGGGATATTTACTGTTTGCTGACTGAGATGGATTCTGGGCTCTTTCTGCTTCCTTGTTATGGCAATTGCTTCACATTGCTTCAGTTTCTCAAAGAAATGGTGATAGAGTCAGAAGAAATCATTAGGAAAAGTTAGTGTTGATTGCTAGGGCAGGAGATGATCTGATATTTCTTGGCCATCTCTAAGTGACAGAAATCTCTAGTGATTTAACTGGCTATATTTCTTCTCATAAGATTTTTTTTTCAATGCTAATGTGAAAGCAAGGCAATGGGAGTGTGGTGCTACAAGATAAATTCAACATGGCTAAAAACGGATTGTGGCAGGTGGATGAAAGCAGGTCCCAATTAAGATTCATTTGCTTTTCTAGCACAGGCACTATGCTTTTCCAAATAGAGAGCTCTTTCGATGTTAGGGAAAATGATGTGTATTTTGGACTCCATAAAAAAAGAGCTGTGAGAAATGTGTATTTCCTTTCCATATTTTGCACTTCTTTCTTCTTTATATTTAGTATTTTTAGTGCTTTTTTCAAGAAGCATTTTGTTCCTTTTAATTCTGTGCCATTGTTTATGCTGGATTTGTTGTTGTTGTTTTTGCATTTACATTCCACGGAGAAATCATACTTAACAGTCTAAAATCCCAGAGCTACATCAGGATAAAAGATGTGATTTATAAACACATAATAGTCGTTTTTGATACTTTTCATCATTAGTCAAGCTGAGAGAACAAATTGGAATTTGAGTTTCTGGTGGGCTTTCTGAAGGGATCCTTAGATAAATGTAGCCACAGATAAAAGATAATTCCAATTAAAAGATAATGGATATTACACACAATTGCGAATGTGGCCAAGTCAAAGTCTTTGAAAATAAATGTCTTTATGTGAAAAACCACAGAGTTAAATAAAATAATCACAGGGAATTTATTTTCTCCTTTCTGATCATACATCTACTCCACCTGTCCATTTCCATTTTCAGAAGGAAATAGGATTTCTGATTTAAATAATTAAAAAAAAAACTATCCAGGTACTCACAGACTAAAACAGAGGCAAAAAGTTAAAATGAACATGTAACTGTGATTATAGTAGCCCTTCACAACTTAATTTTTCTTTGTGTTTTACAGTGGAATTGTGTTTGCTAAGAAATTCATAGCCCCATAGAAGATATGCACTTAATAGGTAGTATCTGATGGTAATGGTGATGCTGATTTTTTAGTCAATTAGTCATGTTCCATTTACCTAAAATAAGAAGTGGTCTGACTAGGAAGAATTCTAGTAAGTTGGTCAGTGGAGAGAATGGGACTATTGCCTTATGCTTTCTAAATAACATGACACCATACACATTCAAAGTGCTATACCTAGTACACACAGAAACAACCAAAAAACAAGATTCTAAAGGCAGATTAAAAAGCTGTTGCCAAAGGAAGAATCCTGTTAGTTGAGGGGGAATAACAAGGTCTCTGACTACAGAGCAATGAGTTTGGAATCAGAGGATGTGGGTTCAAATACTGACTCTGCCTCATACTACATGTCCAAATCTGAGCAAATCATTTACTCTCTCTGGACTTAGTTTCTTTCTCTGCAAAATGAAAATGTTGGACTAAATTGACTTCAAAGGACTTCCAGATCAAATCTAAAATCTTATAAAATCCTATAAACACTACTTCCTAATGTATTTCAAATTTGACTATGTCAGGTAGATGTGGAAAAGTAAATTAAAAAAAAAAAACAAACTGCACTCCTAGATAGACTATGGATAAATTGTGTTTGCATAGAATAAAGTAAGGTGAGTAATTTTTGTCCAAAACTTGGTGCTTTGCTTGAACACATAGTGTTTTATCTTATTTTAATTCAAATTGGAAGTAAATTAAGGGAAGATTTGGTAATGGTCATAGGTTTTCTTTGCATTCATTACTTAAAGAAAAGAAACTCCAAATAACAAAATGAATCAAAAAAAAAAAAGGCCTTCACAATATATATTCCATTTCACAAGGCAAAGTGACCCTTTGGTTCTTTTGTGATCTTTAGAGCATACTAAAACAAAACAAAACAATCTTTGGTCCTTTATATGATCCTAGTGGAAAGTGATCTAATTTATTACCCTCAGAGAAAAAAAAAACAGGTTTCATTTACTTTGCCTGTCCGCAGGCCAGGTAAACCATAAGGACTGCTGTATCACAAGTGATAAATAGTTATGCTTATTTTTGATAGCTAATTTAATGTCTTTGTGTCTCACCCCTCAATTTCGAAATACATAGCATGAGAAGGAAGGCTTGAAATTAGAGTCTGCTATCATATCAAGATACTCCCCAAATTGGACATGGGGGACCTTTCAGGAAAGGGCACAATAGGTCCCTCGGATGTTTATTACTCCCACTGCAAGGAATACAATTAAGGCCCCTTAATGTTTATTGATCCTATTACAAAAAAATACCATTAAGACAGACATATCACCTGACAGCATCCTCATCACGCTATGCTCAATGAGCACAGATGGGAAATTATGCAGTATCCAAAGAGAGCTGGACTGCTCAAATGTTGCATTTGGAGGAGTGGGCATGGAACTTTCTGTAAACAAATGCACTAACGATTAATGTAGCAGCCTCTACTACCTTGCATACACTGGACAGAATTCATTTCATATTCATGCTCCCTGATTGGGGAAAAAAGAGTGTGTGTTGCTCAGTATTTTTATCCCTAATGAGAATGAATTAAAACCCAGCTGAGACATGACCCTGAACTATTTCCTTGCTCTTAACTGTCAAATTCACCTTTTGTAGCCTAGTGATTAACTACATTCTAAGTGGAAATTGACACAAACTCAACTTTCTCTAAATATAGGTAAAATGGAATGCGAACTGCCTGAAACTCAATGCTGATGTAACCTGGTTCTGCTCCATTACCTGTAATAGCTGTTTTAGCTCAATGTAGCTTCCATTCCACTTCTTTAATTGCATAGATTTTGATAAGTCAGTCCCTCCCTGTCCCTGTCTCTCTCTCTCTCTCTCTCTCTCTCTCTCTCTCTCTCTCTCTCTCACACACACACACACACACACACACACACACACACACACACACACAGAGCTTCCCTTTTTGGAATCAATGTTAACCCTAGGCACAATACAACTTCATTTTTTTTTTTGGCTAGGCAAGGGGGTTAAGTGACTTGCCCAGGTTCACGCAGCTAGCTAATAAGTGTTGTGTGTCCGAGGCCGGACTTGAACTTGGGTCCTCCTGAATCCAGGGCCGGTGCTCTATCCACTGCACCACCTAACTGCCCCCAACTAATACAACTTCATTTCTGAAAGAAATTTCTGTCATTGGTCTTTAATAGCACTTTAATAAGCTATTAAACCTCAAATTTTCTGGAAGAATTTTGTTACCCAATGTTGTGTTCCTATGATCCTTGGCATGGTCAATAAAGACTGTTCTCTTAAGAATCTGAATGCTCTGCATCCTAAAGGGATTGTGCCCAAAATCACATATAACATGAGATACTTTTTATTCCCTTAAGATAGAAACACTATTCTAGAAGAATGACTGTCTTGGTCCCTACTTGTTATTCTCCTATGAGTCAATAAGGTCTCTTCAAGATAAAAAGAATCTGTACCTTCATGTATGCTTCCAAATATTAAACTAAGGGACTCAATGACAGGGAATCATCCATAAGTTAGTTCTCTAACCTGAATTGCCATTTGCTTTATAGCTTTTTTTTTCTGTTATCTGCTATGGTTAGTTTATGTCTCCTATTTTCTTCTAAATCCTTCATAAACAAAATCCTTAATGATATATAGTACCACCAAATTCATTTACTAAAAAGGGAAAAAAGAACAGAAGGTTATTAGTAAATGGGAGCTGCAAGTGCCTCCACAGCAAGATAAAATGACTCACCAGACTTTCCTCATATTTTCTCATTTGGGTATGTATAAGAAACTCCCATCAACATAGACAGTTTTATACCCTCTTTTTTCTTCTCTGAGTATGTCTGAAGATTTGGCTCACTTAAGGCCATCTCCCTGGCTGTTTCGGATCACTGCCATTGCCTTCTCCCTGTTTCCTGGATTTCTTTATGTAGGTTATAAGAGGGGATGGCAGTCATTCTTTTATTCTTGCCCTCATGCCTAAAAATGGCAGACCTGTGGTGGTGTTGTTAAGGGTTTACAAGTACACATTTTAGGGAAATGTAAACTCTAACATTTTAATGGATCTGTGAGCTTATCAATATAGGTATTCCTGCTAATGACACAGAACATAATCCATCCAATTTGGCTCTTTACAATTTCTTCCCCAATAATCATAACTGAGCAGTCATCTAACATTTTTGAGTCTTTCCTTAAAATCTCATGACATTTTAACGATAGCTGTAGTTCATGGACTATTCATCAATTTTCCCTTGCCCTCACTACCTCACCAGCTCATTTTTTTTTTTTGGTGGGGAAATGGAGTTCATATATTTCTCCAATACAATTTTTTAGACCACTTATAGTATATTTCACTCTGCTCATGTTCATCAGGCACTTCTTCAAGTCTCATCTGATTTTATATCTATGATACTTTGGTCTTCAACTTCACATACTCAGAGATTATAGTATTATTTCTTGATATTAAGTCTGTAATATCTCAATTAAGTGAATCTTTGATTTTATTGATCAAGGAGTTCACTTCCATAATGCATAGCACCACACATTCAAGCCAGCCAGTCTTATATAATTTTAGTCCATATTATCCCAAATCTTGCCGCATGGGTTCCAGTTAATGAAATAGAGGCCTTCACCTCTTTTGCCCAATATCGCAAAGGTTACCATAGATCACTCTGGTTGTCATCTCTTCATCATGGCAGGTGACAGTCTATCTTCTCTTCTTAACTTAAAAATATTTGATAGTAATCTTTACTCTTGTTCATCTTTGGAATACTTCTTTTTTTTTTTTTTTGCTATTATACAGTAATAGAGGTAAAAATGTTAGTATTTCCAAGGAAAGACTTGGATTTAAGGGAAACCTTGGAGCAGCACAGAAGTTTGGCAGTTTTCTCAAAGGAATTCAGCCTACTCTTCTTTTCCTTCAGTTCAACACTTGGAGGAGGTCTTGAATGAACTATATTCTCTATACCAACTATACATACTGTTGTGCAAACTCTATACAGTGTCCATTCAAAAGCATGTTGAAATATGAGCAATAGATATTTTTCATCCACTTTTTCTTTCCTTTATGGATTGACAGGCTGAACTCCCAATTGACTACTGATCTATTTCATGTGGATCTGCAATGTTATGGGGCTTGGTGCAATTAGCCCAATATCATCATAAAACAAAGCAAGAGCATCTGAAGGGATTTACTGTCCATAGAGAATAACTATGACCTTGAGCAGGGCTGGGGAACCTGGGAAACAAATATTTTTATTAAAGGGATTTGTTCTGTGAAGTTTGGATTCTATCAAAGGGTTCCACTTGAGGACCTGGAGAGTCACATGTGGCCTTGAGGCCTAGGTTCCCCACCCCTCACCTGAACTTTGTACTATATTTCCTCAAACGTCATGGCAAATACCTTTGGTGAGTATATAACATCACTAGAAAAAAAATTATTTTAAAACTTAGGTCTTTTTAATTATTAAGGGAAAAAAATTGGGCTTCAAAAAACACAAAACTCTGAAATTTCCCAGACAATTGAACCTAATCTCCTCCTCTCATTCAGTCTGGTCTCATTGTTCATGTAGTGTTCTAGAAGTCTTTGTGCTTAAAACTACAGTAATGCTTTTGGGACAACCTGCATAATAAAGGATGAGCTTCATAGCTTGTCCATTCAACTACATACCATAGTCTGAATAATTGAAATACTTAATCTGATTGCTGCTCCTCCCACTCCAAGGTAGTAAGACCAAACTCCTTTACATTCCAGAGTACATGGAAAACCTTAAAATGATTAAAAAGATTAACCTTAATGTGACAAACACATATATGTATATTTCTGCTAGCAATTATTCTACATCTACGAGTCTATAGATTTTTCCATACACTGACCATCATAGCCATCTCAAAATATATTATCATAAATATTTCCATTGGTCTTAAAAAGTATAAAACTTTTATTGAGTACTCTAAAGGAGTATCTTATAAGAGTTATTCCCCAGTATTAAAGATATTCTGTCCTTCTACTAGAAATGGTTTGGAATAGTGTAATGAACACTGAATTTAAGGTAAAAATTGGGTTTAAATTCTTTGTCTGACATCTGACCTGAAGTAGGTCATTTGATCTATTTAAGACACTTTTCCCTCATCAAAGAAATGGGGATAACACCTCTAGTACCTGCTTCACAAAGTTAGTATGAAGATTAGATGAGATAGCTATCCTCATTAATGTACACTGATTTTATTCCATATGTAACTTTATTTACATGTTGTTTCTGCCATGAGCATGTAAGCTCTTTAGGAACTGAGGATGCATTCTTTTTCCTTTTCGTGTCCAGCTCTTGACACAGTTTCTGGCTTATAGTAAATGTTTAATTAAATGCATTTTGACTGATTTATGGATAATATTTTTTTCAAACTTCTATATAAATATAATATATAAACACAAAATATTTTATTATGGATAAATTAAAGATAGCATGGCATCATTTTTTGGTAGCAAAGCCAGAATTTAATTAAAAGCTGGCCAATGAAAACCCAGTGGAAAGGTGCCGATGACCTGTATTTGTATCAGAAGTTGTATAAGATTGTCTGTTTTGCAGTGAATGGTAGATCAAAGGGAGGAAGAGTAGAGCTAGAAGAAAAGCTGGAAACACTAAGGAGAAAGGATGGGGTAAGAAGAAATTCATCAAGAGATGGCAAGAAATCTGCACTGAACAGACCAGGCAAAAGGACGAGAAAAGAAAAAAGGAAAATGGAGAATCTAGGATGCAAATCTATGCTATGGAAGAGATAAGTTCCCAACTTAACAGTGATATTCAGCTTTTGCTTCATTTTTCCTTCACCAGTAGGATTTGGTGACTGAGTTTCTGCCAGAATCTTTAAAAAGTAATGACATTCATCTGAAAACAGAATTCTGACAGTTGTAGTAATGTATTTAATAATAATTCAAATGTATGTGGTATTTTAAAGTTTATTAACAAAAAAACCGTGTCACTTTTCAGTAGAACTTCATGAGACTACATGGCATAGTGGGAAAAAAAATACTGGATTCAAAGTTAGGGACACTGGCTTCCAAACCCAATTCTGCTATGTATTATATGTATAATCTTTCTCAAGTCACTTTCTTCATTTTTAAAAATTCAATTCCTTAATCACTAATGAGGAAGTAGAATGGATTATCTCAGAAGAGCCATTCACCTCTCAGTCTATGATTTTATTGTTTACAATGTGCTTTATTCGCAATGAGCTTCTGAAGGAGTTAAAACTAATACTAATAGAACTTCATACAGGACTTTAACATTCCCAAAGGTATTTCCTCAGCTGAATGGGGTTCGCAAGTGATATTATTTCAACAAACAGTAGATTGATAAGGCAACTGCTAGATAGATTAGTGGATAGAACACTAGACTCATAATTGAAAAGCAAGAATTCAAATCCTGCCTCATGAGCTTATTGTCTGTGTGACTTTGGGCAAGTCACTTGATCTTGCTCAAATTCAGTTTCTTCATATGTAAAAAGAAAACTTCATAATACTCTCTCATATGGTGTTATTGGGAGAAGCAAAAATATAGTATATGTGAAGAGCTTTGAAAGAATTAATGCATTATACCACATGTTCCAAAAGTCTTGGTGCAGTTCCAAGCTTCACTAACTTTGAAACTGCTCTAAAATTTCTGGGATACCCCATACAAACTATTGCTGCTGCTCCTAGTTCCGTCAATCACCATATATTTATCTACTTTGTAGAAGTCTTTGTTCGAAGTACATAGAAAGTAAGAATAAGAATGAATTCCTAGTCTTAAGAAGTTTATGAACAAGTTGGGGATATATAACATTGCAAATTAAAAAACAACAACAACAACAGCAAACAAACCCCCAAACCTAATATTTATTTAGAAAGTGAGAAGAGCACTGGATTTCAATAAAAGTCCTGAATTTGCTACTTACTTATTGGCACCTTGGTCCTATGGATAAATTGAGTACAAAATTCATGTGAATTGTTTGAAATATAGAATGTACTTTTCAACAGAAATAGAATGAAGATCCTAAGATCAGATAACGAGTCTTATCTCTTCTCCAAGTGGAAGCAGGCAGAGAAACCATAGTTCTGATGGGAATGGGGAAATCTGGAATGGGACACAATAATTCTCTCCTATAAGAATGGACAAGAATTCTCATCAGATAGAAGAGCATGGTTACGATGAGTGCTTATGCCTGTTTCAACCTATAATTGCTCCCATCTTTTCCTATTGAAAATGGCTTTAATTCCTTCAAATCAAGGCTTTTAATAATAATCCTTGTCCTACAGAGCTTCTACAATTAAGCCTAACTATTTCATGCTCTCAGACTATCTAGGCAGAGTATGATGATCTTAGTCAAAGTTTAAAGTTCAGGACCACTATCAACAAGTTAGCTCTTTTTTTCCCCCCATATAGGGACAAAATGGTAAAATAGGGAAAATTTGTTCTTATCAAAATAGGGTCATATGCTTTATACATTTTTTTTACTTTTGCCTCTTTTATTTTTCCATCACTATTTTATAGAAAGAAATAACATAACCATATTTGATACATACTCTTATTTTCAATTTCATAATTTGCTATGCTGTTGGGAATCAGGTCAAGAAAGTAGTAAAACCACAAGAATTAAGGTTAAGAGAACTGAATTCAAATGCTCCCCCTAATATTTATTAGCTGTGTGATCTTGGGCTAATCATTAAAGTTCTTTAAGCCTCAATTCACTCCTTTGAAAACCGGGAATAATTATTACTATCCATCTAACAGGTTGTTATGAGGAAATTACTTCACGATTTGAATTGTTATTGGACAATGAATATTTTTTAAAAGAACATGTACCTAAGAAGAATGAGAAATATAGTACTGAACAAATTTTCACCAGCTAACTACCTGTATAGTCATTGAAATGTCACTTAATTTATCTGCATCTCATCTTTAAAACAAGTTCCTGAGAGCATATTAGGTTGATGGTCATGTAGACTAGATTATACCTGGGGTTTCTAACAGCTCCAAAACCAGTTAACACAATGATTAGGTGACTTTGAAGTTGCCTTCTATCTCTAACATTCTGTGATTTTATAAGTAGCAATTGGGTCAATCACAAAACAAAGCTATTTTACTCATAATTTAACTGAAGATTAGACTAAGTGCTTCAAAGATTACAAGTGTTTTGCTTGTAATAGTTCTGTGAGGTAGAGTATGCAACCAGAAGTATCTTCTTTTATAGATGGGGAAATTGAGGCTCAGAAAGATTAAATGGCTTTCCCAATGTCATATAGCTATAATGGAATGGCTAAGACTCAAGTAGAGGATTTCAGACTATAACCTCAAAGGCATTCTACTAGACTCCAATTTCTGAGTCCTTAGGATCAGAGTTATACAAGAAGTAGGAGAAAGGACAGCTAGGTGGCACAGTGCATAGTGTTCTGGACCTGAAATCAGGAAGACAAACATGGTGAGTAAGTCGCTATGTGACCCTGAGCAACTCACTTCACCATGGTTGCCTCAGTTTCCTAATCTGTAAAATCAGCTGGAGAAGGAAATGGCAAACCACTCTAGTATCCTTGTCAAGAAAATCCCAAACCTGCTCATGAAGTGTCAGATACAACTGAGAAAAAAAACTGAACAATAACAAGGAGAAAGGGTCTAGTAAAAGTTTAGAATTTTCTGCCCATTTCCTAGGGGTGGTGCTATCCCTAAGAAAATCCTGAAATAAGAAGTCTTAGTTTCTCTCTCTCTCTTTCTCTCTCTCCAAACTCCCTAATTTCCCTCTCATCAAATGCTCAAAATCTCTATGCTCAAAATCCTGCTACAACTCATCAAGTAGGCCTGCTGCCAACCACATATCCCATCCTTCTCTGAAAATCACTTCCCACTCTTCTCTGCAAGCAATGATACTTTTACCTCATTTTAATTGACTTTTCTAGGTATTATGGAATTTGGGGTGGGGGGAGGGAATAATAAGATCAAACGAATCCACACTATCATTGGACTACCTAATAGTACGCAACTGTCATGCATATTTAGATATCATGGAGAAGATGTGAATGAACCCAAAAGAATGTCACTAATTAAGAGATTTAGAGGCTATCTAACAAAATGAGGGGAAACTTTTTCTGGAAGTGTGAGGAAAGATATTTTTTGACAGACAGCTCAGAAAAATAGTCTGGCAGTCCTGCCTGGGAATCTTCCCTTAGGGTGAAATCTCCTAAACTCTCCCTACTTTTCATAGTTTCTTTTTTTCCCACTTTTAAAATTGCAGGTTATATACAACCTCCATGTTTTGTTTTGCTTCTAAATGGTTCCAATTGCAACAGTAATAGGGATTCACCCTGGTAATTGGGAGACAGAAAAGAGAGAGAAGGAATGGGGAAGAATAGTGACTGAAATTAATAATTTTGGAAATATGTAAATCTTATGCTTAAAATTTGGGGACTTCCTATGCATAAACATAATTGATAAACATAAGGATTCAAATGTGTTCATCATTACACAAGTGTAAGGACTGGCAAATTTATTTTATGTTGATGCCTCCAACAACTGTGTACTTGTCACATTTGACCAAAATCTTTGTACATGTAGAACTAGATGCAAAATTTGTCTCACAGGAATAAAATGCAAGATGTGTATGAACCAAATGAATCAATATCTGAAACTACCACTTAAACTTTGGTTAATTACCATCATGATTTTGAAGTAGAAAATTTGAGAGTTCACAATATTATTTTGCCCTCTTGACATTGCAAAGATACCAATGAAGAGTGTAGAATGGGCATCAGATTTCCTCATTCCTGATAGATAATTCATGCACCTTCTTTTCTATTTATACAGCTCTCTGATAACATCCTTTACTCTGCTTCTTTTCTATAATGCTTTGTTCCTAATAGGTTGCATCCTATTGGTGTCTACCACTCACTTCTACATTTCTTTTTGGGTGGTTCTCAACTTCAGTTATTTGGAAAATGTGACATTCTATACAGAACAATTGGAAGAACAATGCTATTGAAAAGATAGTCCTCTATTTCATGTTGATGTGCTGAGATTACTAAAAACTTAACACAATAACTTGGAAGAAATCCAGCCCAGCCAACTGCACAACACAATCTTTAATAGATTTTCTTCCATTTCTGTGGATAGTTGGGCTGAATTCTTTTGTGGGATTATATTTTGAGAGGCTCTAAAATGGGTTGATACAATATCACAAGAACTTGAAGCCCTTCCCCCCACCAAATTTTGTGGATCTTTACTTTCATGTAAAAGGACATAGAAAAGAATCACTCAGGATGAGAAAGTTATCATCTGTATCACTGGAGACTGTACTCAGATTGATTATATTATGTTTCCACGAAATTATCAAAGTAACCTATACAGACATACTCTAGGCATACCACCGGCAATGTCCCTGATTTATAGGTGATTATAGTGAATACAATAAATATTTATAATACTTTATTAATAGATTTCAGTTTCATGCTACACATGTCATATTTCAACACCATGACTATAAATGTAAATAATCATCAGTACCTCAACTCTTTTATGTCCGAGTAAAAAAAATCACAGAGAATATATTTTGAGAGCCCCCCCCAAAAAAAAAACTGTTACCCTGAAGCTGACCTGGTGATGAGTTTTTCCCCACTTAGCTTGTTCTTCAGATGACAGACATGCAATGCAGCCTGTCATTATTCTTATTTAGAATCTTTCTAGTCTTTCCATATTGGCAGGAGTGGTTAGAGCTTGCTTTCTATTGGTATAGCCTTTAAAATCCACGTATTATCTCCATCTGACAATCATGACCTAAAGTAAGGTTTGAGTAAAGGCGGCTTGTTTAGTCAGCACTATAAAATCACGTGGCATACTTTTGTCATCACTAAAAATCAGTATTTGAATGTTGAATGAATAAATCAGCATCAGCCCTGTATATATTTTATATTTACTTATCTATACTGGTGCTGATTCCTTCCCAATAGAATGTCAGCTCCTTGAGGTCAAGGGCTATTTCTAATTTGTTATGGTTTCCACACCACTTAGCACAGTGTCTGACACACGGATGCTTAATAAATGCTTGTGGAATGAATGACTGAGCAACTACCAATTATAAAACAAAACAAAACAACTACAATGAAGAAGTGAATAGAAACATAAGATTGAGCCTAGAGAAACAGTCCATAGAAATAACAAAGGAACTTTAGAAAAGTTCAAGCTAAGCCAACTTTTTCTTTCCTTTCATGCAGTCCTAGAAACACCTGCCCTAAAAGCACTCAGTACTTAACATAAATGGGGAAGAGCTGAGGAAGAAGAAAGTCTTGTCATCAGCAGACAGGCAGTCCCAGAGCAATGCTCCAAAGGTAAAGGAGGTCAGTTTATATCTGGACTCTGGGCAAAGCCACTTCAATATAGATCTTTGCTATGATTCTTGTGAGACTACTGCCAGAATTCATTTTCTTTTTTATAAAGGATGATAATTTTATCTATTTTATGTCCCTCATCACTGCCTAGTCTTCCTACTCATTTTTCCCTTATATTTTTTTTTAAGATTTTCCATGTCTGTCTCATTTTTCTACATATTAAATTCCATCCTCATCATCATGGAGAATTTCTTCCTGCTCCTAGCATTGTATTTGATATTTTCTTGATTGTCACCCTGCTCACAAACTCATTTTTTGAGGTCCTTGAAGTCCAACAGAAGAGGTCTGTCCTTTACTTCACAAGTTTCAAGGTTCTGGCACATTCCCATGTCTGCTCCCACCAGTTTTGGGAATTTTGATTTGTGAATAGTAATTTTTAGCACTTATATTACCATTGTCATCAGTATTGGGAGCATCATAATGTAGGGAGGAATCATTCTACTTTAAGATATGTGGGTTCAAAATCAACATCATCCATCTGACATATTTAGTAAACACACAGCAGAGAACTATTCATCAGGGGTAAGGACATTCCCCAAGGCTCATTTGGAAAACCTCATAAACTCACTCCTGTCCACCCCTCATTAGACTTGGGATGTGGGTGAAGGAGAGAGGGAATCAACACTAAAGTCTACTAATATTTAAAGAAGCTGATGTCTTCATTTCATTTCAAAGACTGGCAGACAGGGAAGAGAGAGAAATGATATGTAAGAATATCACATAAGAGCAGAGTTTCAATGACATTAGATGTCATACAGACCAACCTCCTTATTTTACTCTTGAGGAAGCTGATACTGAGGTTAAATAACTTGCCCAAAGTCATATCAGTAGTAATCAATCGATCATTTGGTAAATATTCATTATGTGCCAGGCACTGTGCTAAGCACTGGAGATGCAAAAAGAGGCAAAAGACAGACCCTGCCCTCAAAGACTTGCATTCAAATGGGGAGACATTTTGCAAACAAATAGAAAAAAAATGAAGCTATATACAGAATACATAGGGAATAATTAATAGAGCAAGTCACAGGAATTAGGGGTTGGGAAGGCTGCCTGTAAAAGGTAGGATTTTAATTGAAACTTGAAGTTAGGGAGGGAAGTAGACAGAGCAGAGAGGGAGAACATTAGAGACACAAGGGACAGAGAACACCTGGAACTGAAAGGTAGAGTGGCTTGTTCATGGAAAAAATCAGGAAGCCAGTGTCACAGGATCCTGGTTCAAATAGCACATTTTAGGGAGTAAGATGTAAGAAGACTGGAAAGGTAGGAGGAGGCTAAGTTATGAAGGACTTTGAACACCAGACAGAGCGTTTTCTATTAGTACCTGGAGGCACTAGAGAGCCACAACAGTTCCTTGAGTAGGGAGGTGACATGATCAGAGTTAAGTTTTAGGAAAATCACTTTAGTGATTGATTGGAGAATGGATTAGAGTGGGGAAAAACTGGAAGCAGGCAGTCCCTCCAAAAGGCTATTGCAATAACCAAGGCATGAGATGATGAGGGTCTGTAATAAAGTGGTAGCACAGTCAGAGGAGAGAAGAGGGTGTTTTGGAGAGATGTTGCAAAAGTGAAATCTATAAGCCTTGGCAACAGATTGGATATGGGGGTGGGGAACAGTTGAGAGACTGACTTTTAAGTTGTGGCACAGACTGGGAGGATAGTGTTGCCCTCTACAGTAATAAGGAAGGTAAAATGTAGAGGGTTAAGATAAGTTCTATTTAGTAAGTTACAGAGTTGGAATTTGAACTCTGGTCTTCTGATTCCAAATCCAACACTTCCACCCCTGTGCCACTTTGCCTCCATTCTTCAACATTGCCACTATTAAATTAAATTTATTTCAAAGTCAGGGATTGGAATAGTCCATTTAAAATATGTGGACCAGCTCTATGAGCTCAAAGTGCTTGTTGATTTCCTGTGCAGGTAGCCCTGTGAAGTTAAATATCCTCATCAAGAAATCATTTCCTTGGAGGGCGGAGCCAACATGGCAGAGTGAAAGCAGTGATTTGCTTGAGCTCTCCCCCAAACCCCTCCAAATACCCATAAAAAATGGCTCTAAACAAATTCTAAAGCAGCAGAACCCACAAAAAGACAGTGTAAAACAAATTTCCAGCCCAAGATAGCCTGGATGGTTGATCGGAAAGGCATATCGTGCCAGGCAGTTAGAGGATCACAGTTCGGGCCCACAGGCCTCAGCAGACCTAGAGCAGGTCTCAGAGGACTAAATCACGGTCAGTTGTGACAGCTTCCAGTCTCCTCAATCCATGAATGCCAAAGACAACTTAGAAGGTCAGTGGGAAAAGTCTCTTTTTGAGGTGAGAGAAGAGCTAGGTCAGAGATGGTTCCAGAGCACAGAGCTCAGAGCGTGGGTGCCGGGGCAGTGGCTGCCTACAGACTGAGGGGGGAATCAAGTGGCTGATCAGAGTGGGACTGTAGGGATCTCTTTGCTGGTGCTGAGGCAGGAATCTCTTGCTTTGCCCGTGCTTGGATCTGAGTCACAGTTCTGGGTGGTGGTCCTGGGGTGAGGAGGAGTGCTGGCATGGTGGAGCTTGCAGTGGCAGTGAAGAGTAAACCCTCCTCACAGTTCCAAGAGAGAAAAGACTGCTTGTGGCCGGTCACTCAAAGACCAGAGCTCAAGTCAGGAAAAGAGTAAACACCTCGACCCTTATCATATCACCTTAGAAGAACTGAATATTTACAGGTCCCTAGAAGTATCTCTGAAAACAGCTATAAAAACCCCTGAAGTCTGGCACAGTACATTCTCCACATTGGAAGCAGACTTTTACCTTAACAAAGAGTTTAAAACTCAAGTAGTTGGCTGAGATCATGAGCAAACCTCTCAAAAAGAGTCAGACTATATTATCTTACCTTGGTGACAAAGAAGATCAAAACATACAACCAGAAGAAGACAACAAAGTCAAAGCTCCCACATCCAAAGCCTCCAAGAAAAATATGAATCCAACCCAGGTTTTCAAAGAGGTCAAAAGGGATTTTGAGAAGCAAGTAAGAGAGGCAGAGGAAAAACTGGGAAAAGAAATGAAAGTGATGCAAGAAAATCATGAAAAACAAGTCAACAGCTTGCTAAAGGAGACCCAAAAAAATACTGAAGAAAATAACACCTTAAAAAATAGCCTAACCCAAATGGCAAAAGAGGTCCAAAAAGCCAATGAGGAGAAGAATGCCCTAAAAAGCAAAATTGGCCAAATGGAAAAGGAAGTCCAAAAGCTTACTGAAGAAAATACTTCCTTAAAATTTAGAATAGAGCAATTGGAAGATAATGACTTTATGAGAAATCACGACACAGTAGAACAAATCCAAAAGAATGAAAAATTAGAAAACAATGTGAAATATCTCATTGGAAACAACTGACCTGGAAAATAGATCCAGGAGAGAGAATTTAAAAATTATTGGACTATCTGAAAGCCATGATCAAAAAAAAGCCTAGACATCATCTTTCGAGAAATTATCAAAGAAAACTGCCCTGATATTTTAGAACCAGGGGGCAAAATAGAAATTAAAAGAATCCACCAATCTCCCCCTGAAAGAGATCCCCAAAGAGAACTCCTAGGAATATTGTAGCCAAATTCCAGAGTTCCCAGGTCAAGGAGAAAATATTGCAAGCAGTCAGAAAGAAACAATTCAAGTATGTGGAAACACAATCAAGATAACACAAGATTTAGCAGCTTCTACATTAAAGGAGTGCAGGGCATGGCATATAATATTCCAGAGGGCAAAGGAGATAGGATTACAACCAAGAATCTCCTACCCAGCAAAACTGAGTATAATCCTTCAGGGGAAAAAGTAGTCATTCAGTGAAATAGAGGACTTCTATGCATTGTTGATAAAAAGACCAGAGCTGAATAGAAAATTTGACTTTCAAATACAAGACTCAAGTGGAACATGAAGAGGTAAACAGGAAAGAGAAATCATAAGAGATTTATTAAGGCTGAATTGTTTACATTCCTGCATGGAAAGATGATATTTATAACTCATGAGACCTTTGTCAGTATTAGGGTAATTGGAGGGAAAAATTATATGTATGTATAGATGGAGAGAGAGAGAGAGAGAGAGAGAGAGAGAGAGAGAGAGAGAGAGAGAGAGAGAGAGAGAGAGAGAGAGAGAGAGAGAGAGAGAGAGAGAGGGCACAGGGTGAGTTGAAGATGAAGGGTTGATATCTGGAGAAATAAGGGATGAGAGAGGATTATACTAGGAGAAGGAGAAAGGGGGAGGTAGAATGGGGTACATTATCTTACACAAAACAGACAAGAAAAGGTTCTTATAGTGGAGGGGAAGTGGGAAGGTGAGAGGAAATGAGTGAATCTTATTCTCATAGGATTTGGCTTATGGAGGAAATAACATACACACTCAATTGGGTATGGAAATCTGTCTTACTCTACAGGAAAATAGGGGAGGAAGGGAACGAGAGAGCAGGGGGATGGCAGAGAGAAGGGCAGATTGGGAAGGGGGTAATCAGAAGGAAGTACTTCTGAGGAGGGATAGGGTTAAAAGAAAGAATAGAATAAATGGGGGGGCAGGATAGGATTAAGGGAAATAGAGTTAGTTTTTTTTTCACAACATGTCTACTATGGAAGTGTTTTGCATAACTGCACATGTATGGTCTGTATTGACTTGCTTGCCTTTTCAATGAGGGTGGGTGGGGTGGGAGGAAGGGAGAAAATTTGGAACCCAAAGTTTTAAAAACACATGTTTTTAAAAAAATGTTTCCACATGCAACTGGGAAATAAGAAATATAGGAAATGAGGTACAGAAATATATCCTGCCCTATAGGAAAATAGAAGGGGAAGGGGATAAGAAAAGGGGAGGAGAGATATAGAAGGGAGGCCAGACTAGGGGAAGGGGTATTCAGAGTGTATGCCATCTTGGGGTGGGGGGAGTGGCAAGATGGGGTGAAAATATGGAATTCAAAATCTTATGGAAGTAAATGTTGAAAACTAAGAATAAACAAATTTATATAAAGTTTAAAAAAATCATTTGCTCCACCACACCCCTAAGATAATTTAATAAAACAGATTAGTTTTGTGCCTTCAACATAAGAAATAAATGATATCTAAGTTTTTTTCAATGTAATGTACCAAAGACCCACAGATCTATTTAGCCATGTTATGAGTAATTTATTGAAAATAAATCAAAGATTTGACCCTGAAATCCCTTTCTCTATCTCTACTATACTCACATTAGGACACTACTAATCTTAGTCAGTCATATCACCTGAATGAATGCATTATACCCAACTTGCCTTAAATGATATTCACAAAGATTTTGATAGGGAGTTGTTTTTGTTGTTTAAGGCAGAGAGCACATGATATTTTACCAATCTCAAACTCTTCAAATTGGTAAATATGACAAAAATGGGAAATAATCAATATTGGTGAGACTTCAAGAAGGCAGTCACAATAATGATTTATTGGTAGAACATGAGTAGGTGTGACAATTCCTTTAAAAAAAAATCACGAAGAGAGGTAAAAACTGCTTTTACCCTTTGACCCAGAAATTATGCCACTGATTTTACATTCCAAGGAGATGAATGACAGAAAGGAAGTTTTCCTATTTGATAAATAATCCTAATAGCAATTTTTACTTAAACAAAATAATGGAGACAAAGTGAGTGCTCATCAATTGGGGAATGAATAAACTATGAATGTCCTCCAAAACATCAATCTACTTTTGCCTATTTTGCATATTTTTATATACATTTATTTCTGTATATGTTATCTCCTCTGATAGAATGTCAGCTTCCTGGAAGGAGGAACAGTTTTATTTTTGTCTCCATATTGCTAGCACCTAGAACAGTGTTTGTCACAGAGTCGGCACTGAATAAATGTGTGTTGCTTGATTTATTGATTGATTCATGAATGTATTAGAATATCATTAAGCCATAGGAAATTATTACTCTGAGGAATACAGTCATCTGGGAAGACTTGTTTGAACTGATGGAGTATGAAGTAAGCAGATTAAGAGAAAATGTATGAGAACAACAATTTTAAGGGGACAATAAAATGGACCTAATTATTATGAAATTATAGTGATCAAATTTGGCTCCTGGAGTGGAAAAAAAAGAAGTATTCATAAAGTGCCAGTCACTATGCTAAGCACTTTACAGATAACTCATTTGAGACTCACAACAATCCTGGGAGGTGGGTGTTATTTTGATCTTCATTTTACAATTGAAGAAACTGAGGTAGACAGAAGTTAAGTGATTTATCCAGGGTCTTGCAGATCATAAGCTGTCTGAGGTTGGATTTGAACATAGGTCTTCCTGACTGCAAGCCCAGAACTTTATCCTCCGAGCCACTGAGCTGCCTCTGAGAGGATGAAGTCTTTTCTTTGGAGAGATTATGCTCTAGAGATGTGTGATTCATGATCTTATTACCTCCTATGATTTTAACTATCATCAACGTAACTATCAAAATTTAACTATTTTGACTATATATATTGGAAGCAGATGGTGCCAATATGTATATATGCAAAGCTAGGATCTTTGATGAGCTTCAGTGAGACATCTTTTATTACCTATTAGACATTTTGACATAGTCTATATGGATTTCAAATTCAACAATGTCCAAGAGAGAACTAGTAAACTTTCCATCCTTCCTCACCTGTCTTCTGAACTTCCTAATTTCTGTTGTGAATCAATCTGCCTAATAATAGTGCAATATCAAGGTCATTCTTGATTCCTCATTCTCCCTCAACTCATTTTTTAATCAGTTTCCAAGTCTTTTCAATTTTACCTCTAAAAGGATGTGGAAAGATAGGAACACTAGCATAATTTTGGTGGAGCCATGAATTCATAAAAGCATTCTGGAAAGCAATTTGGAATTAAGTAAATATAGCATCTAAAATATCCTTTGATTCAGAGATCCCAGTGCTAGTCGTGTACCCCAAGGACGCTGACAAAAAGAAAGTCTCCATATAAAGAAAAATACTTATGACAGCATTCTGGGGGTTGTGAAAATCTCGAAACAAGGTAGATGCCCATAAATTAGGGAATGGAAAAACAAAATGTGGTATAGAAATATAATGGGATTTGTTGTGCTTTAAGAAATAACTATGGTGAATACAGAAAACAAAAAATGAAAACATGAAAAGACTTACATGAATTAATACAAAGTGAAGTAAGAAGAACCAGAAAAGTAATGTATACAATATCTAGAAAAATGTAAATAGGATGACAACCACAGAAAATTAAAAAAAAAAAAACCAATACTGCCAAATTATAAAGAAAAATATTGACCACAAAGAAGAGATATAAGACACCTCTCCTTTATATGCTTATTTACAGAGGTTGCAGGTGGGCAGTTTGTGGGTGTGGGACTTTGCATTTGTCAGAGGTATGTTTTTCATTATATTAGTTGGTTTTGATGGATTTCTTTTCTTTCTGTCTTTTTTGTTGTTCATGTTACTTTTTTGTTATAAGAGATGATTCTGGGAGTGGGAAGGGCATGAATATTAACAAGTATCTAGATGATAAAGAAAATATATTAATAAACACTTGTTTTTGAAATATTTCTTCAAAACATCTTCAATATTAGTCTGCTTTTCCCTCAAATTATGTCTATTCCCCAACACTCTATTTTTGTCTGCCTATTCTTCCTCTATAAATCCCATCTAGTGATATCATCAGATCATTTAAGTTTGTCTCTAAGCAGATGACATTAAGATCCATACATTCAGTGCCTCTCTCCCCTAAGCTTAATTCCATTCATCATTTTCCTAGTGGGTATTCTAAACTAGATGTCAAGAAGATATAATAACTACAAATATATGCTTCAAAGTTTCTGAAGCACTTTATACATGTTATCTTATTTGATCTTCACAACCCTTTGACGTAGAAGCTGTTATTATCCTCATTTACAGATGAAGAAACTATCACAGATTAAGTGACTTGCTCAGGATCACACAGCCAGGAAGTGTTTGAAGCTAGATATGAATTCTGTTCTTCCTGATCCCAGGTCCAGCACTCTGTCATCTGTGCCACCTAGTTAGTAGAATTTAAGATCAAATATGTCTAAATGACAATTCATTATCTTTCCCCCAAAGCTCACTCCTCTTTCAAACTTTTTCTATTGCAGTTGGAGGCACAGCTGTTCCTCCAGTCTCTGAGGTTCATAACCTCACTGTTAACTCATCTGTCAACTAGATCATTGCAATAGCATCCTAATTGGTTGTACTGCCCCAAATCTTTCCCAACTTCCGTTCATCCTATACACTACTCCCAAAGTGATTTTACTTAAGCACAGATATGACTGTATCTCTCTCCTACTTAGTAAATTCCAGTGAATTATGTTTGTATCTGGGACAAAAGTAAAACTCATACTTTATAGTTTTCTTTACTCTTTACACCCTTCTCTCAACCAATCTTTCTAGAATCATAGTTAAGCACCCTTCCTGCACCATCTGATTCAGCTCAATTAGCCTTCTATTGTTCCTCACATATGACCCACGATGTTCCATCTTCATGCCTTTACATTGGCTATCTGCAGTAACTCATCGAAGTAGTTCATTGAAGATGCAATTCAAGTACCATTCTCTATGTGAAGCATTTCCTGGTTCTCCAAAAGTCTAGAGCCCTTCCTCTCAAGATTAGTTTTATATTACTAATGTGTTTTCACTACCTTCATATTTATTTTCCATAGACTTAAATGTCTTTTTGATGCCCTTTCCCCAACATTGGAATCTAAAATCCTCACAAACTGGGATTGTTTTGTTTGTCATATTTACATCTTCAGAAGATGGCACCATACCTGGCACACAGTAGGTACTTAATAAATACATGCGGATTAATTCATTGTATTAACTCTAATGGTTCCTAATTATAACTAGGATACAAATTCTTCTGTTTGTAACATAAAGCCTTTTACAACATCATTCCAATCTACATTTGAAATTATAAGATATATTATTTTCTTTGATGCATTCAATGTTCTGACCAGCCAACTCATCCTTCTTGCTATTCCTCACACATGACCCTTATATCTCCCATCTGTATGCATAAACCCATGGCTGAAATGAACTCACACCTCTTAGAATGACTGATATCCTTTACAACTCAACACAAAAACCACATTGTATGGGAGGATTTTTCTATTTTTATCAAAATGTGAGCGTCTAGCTTTCAAAGAATTATTTATTTTTATAGATTATATATATGTTTAAATATACATTTTCCCTCAATATATTGTAAGCTGCTTGACAGCATATGTTTGCTATCAATAGAAATTATTTCCCATTTACCTTCTTCTACCCCACTTTCTGAAGATAAGATAGGCTTCCTTCTCACCAAGGCAAGGCACCTAAATGCACCCTTAAAACCAACTGTGTCTGTTTTCTTTAGCAGAATGGCCTATAAACATCTCTCTCTCTCTCTCTCTCTCTCTCTCTCTCTCTCTCTCTCTCTCTCTCTCTCTCTCTCTTTTCTGTCATCCATTCTTCTTTCTCTCCCTCCCCCCTTTTTTTCTTCTTTCCCTTCCCCTTTCTTTCATCTTCAATATCTTCCTATCTGCTGATTCCTTCACACAAAATTACCTAGCTTTTTTTTTTTATAGATCTTGTCTATACTTTCAGGTTTACATATTCTCTGTATTAATAAAATATAAACTTCTGGAGGACAGACATTTATTCATTTTTATCTTTCTATTCCTAGCAGTTGCACAAAGCCTAGCATCCATTAAGTTATTTAAATAATGGTTGCTGGGGGCAAAGCCAAGATGGTGGAGTAAAAGCAGGAATTCTCCTGAGTTCTCTCCCAAACCCTCCAAATACCTTTAAAAATGAACTCTAAACAAATTCTAGAGCAGGAGAATGTACAAAAAGACAGAGTGAAACAAATTTCATCCCAGGACAACCTGGAAGGTTGACAGGAAATGTCTGTTTCATGGGGCTGAGAGAGGAGCACAGGCTGTGCCGGCACAGACTGGGCCCCAGCAAACCCAGAACAGTCCTTCAGGCAACTGAATTGCTGGCAGCTGTGGTGGTTTCCAGACTTCTCAGCCCACAGGTGCCAAGGACAGCTTGAAGGGTCAGCAGGAGAGATCTGTCAGATATGGGTGGGAGAGGGGTGGAGCCCAGCACAGGCCATGCCATTACAGCCCCAGCCCCAGCAAACCAGGAGGGAATAACATATACACTCAATTGGGTATAGCAATCTATTTTTCCCTATATGAAAGTAGGGGGAAAGGGATAAGAGAAGGGGGTGATAGAAGGGAAGACAGATTTGGGAGATAGGGTAATCAGAAGCAAACACTTTTGAGGAAGGACAGAATGAAAGGAGATAATAGAACAAATGGGGGCAGGATAAAATGAAGGGAAATATAGTTAGTTTTTCATAACATGACTATTATGGAAGAGTTTTGCAGGGCTACACATATATAACCTATAGCGAATTACTTAGCTTCTCAATGAGGGTAGAGTGAGGAGGAAAGAAGGGAGAGAATTTGGGAGTCAAAATTTTAAAAATGAATGTTAAAATTTATTTTACAGGTAACTTAAGGAAAACAAAACATCAATGTTTTTTAAATGCTTACTTATTGATTGAATGTTGCGCATGCTTTCACAACGATTCACTGTGTCTATTAGTTTTGCTTGAGTTTTTTCTTTTCTTTTGTTACACGGGAAGACTCAGCATCGAGGATGGGGATCAGTATATCTCTAAATGACTGATAAAAAAGAAGAGGCATTGGTATTTTAAAAGTTGGCACAGAAAAGTTTTTTTTTTTAAATTCTAAGCTTTCTCTTTGGCAATCAAATTTTCTATAGTCTGGGTGGCTGACCATAAAAAGATGCAGAACCTACTGTGGATACGGTTGAGTACAAACTGTCAGACCACCTGAGACTAGCAAAGATTCAATCAAGGTTGCTAAAGCATTATAGAGAAACTGCATTTTCAGGATCATGTATCTTGGACTTGCATGTATAAACAAATTTAGGAAAGACTGGTGATTTCATCACAATATAGAGCTATAGGTATAGTCCCTAGTATTATGGAGATCATAATTGTGCCCAATCTATGCATTACTTAAGGAGTTTTAGTAAGTTGCTTGAGGCACATAGAGGTTGAAAAATTATTACTTCATTTGATCTTCCCTACAACTTATCCAGGGCCACACACCTAGTAAGAATCTGAGATTCGACTGAAAATTAGATCTTCCTGACTCCAAGTACAGTGGTCTATCTACTGTACCATGCAGTAATAACAGTCATCATAGTTTTCTCTTTATGTTCTTAAGAATATTTTCTATCTTCTGATGAAATGAAAAGACAATTTATGTACTGAAAAAGAATATGGGGTCAATATAGCAGGGGCAATTATGTAGATAATGCCAGTTCAGCCTACATTTACATTAGTGTTAATCCTTTACATTTTTTGTTTGGGAATGTATTTTGCTGAGCTTTAAGTTTGAGTTAACTTATGTTTGAGTAGAATCATGGGGAGCATTAAATGTGGGAGTGTGTATATGTATAAACATACATAGATATGTGTGTGTGTGTGTATACATATATGTACACACACACATATATACATACTATAGAAATAGATAAATAGAAAGATGGATGGATAGATAAATGGACAGAAAGTTGTTGGGTTGCTGTTGTTCTTTTTGCCCATATGGGTCTTTCTAGATGTGTCCCACAGGGTGGCAAAAGTAGGCGACTGTAGCATCCCTATCTCTCTCCACCCTTCTGCAAAGAAGACCTTGATTCCTAACAGGAGGGGAAGCAGGATATCTGAGGCCAGAAGCTGGTGACTCTGCTTTCCTCAGGGAGAAGGACTATTAGACTAAAATATCTATCTGCTCCCTTAAACTTTATTAGTCTAAGGGAAATAATATTTAAGTTCAAGATAAACTCCTAATTGCTTTTTCCTTAATGGGAAAAGAAGGGCTCCAAGTTCTATAGGCACTATATATCTCCCTTCCCACCTAATGCAAATTTCACAATGGATGCTCAAAGTAAGTAACATATAAACCCATTTATTCAAGTTGATAGCAAAATATCAATCAAAGAAATTATGCATACAAAGGAACATATGTACCAGATGATACAGGTTTAATAAGCTGTCACTTTGGAAGTAAAGCAACTCAGCTGACTTGAGAGAGAGAACCATGTTTTACCCAAAGAGAAATTCCTGGAAGTCTTCAGTGTAGCATGCTAGATCTGGTACATGACTAAAGTTCTATATGTTTGTTGCTTCCCAGAGTATTTTTCTCTTTTCAGTGGTTGAAGAGAGGTTGGAATCATGTATCTTCTCTCAAAGCTGGAAGTCAGAAGACCCCCAGTTCTCTTCACATGCACCCCACACACACACAAATACACACATTGAATGTGTTACAAACATGATAAGATGTCAATATTCCAGACCTGTCTAAAATCCCTCTGTGTCACAATTTGAGCCATTTTTTAGAGGAAATGAAGTTAGTCCTTTTGTTAATATTCACTCCATTTGCCATTTAGTCTCTTTTAAAAGCCTTCCATGAAATCAAATGCAAATTAGTGAGAAATAAAAAAGCAATGGAGGAAAAATGGAATATATTTTCCATTTTTTCCCCATTGGAAATTTATGGGTGATATACTGTATAATGTGTTTGCTGATACCTTCATTCTGTTTTCTTCTGCTCAGAATAAATCCAGCAGAAAAAAAGTGTTTAGTAGCTTAAGACTGCAAGGCTGTCTCTACTCCATCCAGACAATTATTGTACATTTATTAAGCACCTACTATATGCCAAACATGCAGCTAAGCTTTAGAGATGCAAATAGGAAGAAAAAGTCCCTGCCCTTAAGGAAGTTACAATGTAATGGGGGGAAACTACAGAAAAAAAGAAACTGAAAGGTGAGGAGAAGGAGGTACCCAATGTGGGAACATAATGGAGTTCAAACCAAGGGAGTATAGACAGGTAGGAAAACAAAAGATGGTTGACCTAGGAGCTTTCTGTAAATGGATTCTACATTCTAATCTGAAAGGTAGAGGGTACTAGTAGTACTGATGAAATGAGTACCAAGACTAATTCCACTTTGTAATGTTATGAGTTTTTGGAAGATGGTGTTCTTGAAGACATAGTGGAATTCAGTCCAAAGGAGTGCAGATGAGTCATTAGATTAGTATTTTAGTAGATTACATGAAAAGGTATTTTATTTAGAGATTTGAATCATATACACACATACATACATACACACATACATACATACATACATACACATATATACATATATACATACATATATACATGTATATACACACACATATATGCATGTATATGTGTGTATGTATGTATATGTAATTAGAATTGAAGAGGATTTAGATTATTTAGTTAATCTTTATTTTACAAGCTGAGATCTATAATTAGTGACTTGCCAAAGATTATAATTGGAGTTGGTGGCTGAAGTAGGACTAGAACCCACATATCCTAAAGTCTAGTTGTGGATTTTTTCTGCCAATGAAACATTTTTGGAAATGATGATAATCTTTTAAAGAAAACAATTACACACATCAAACTTAGAAATATTTTTTTCTTTGACACCAAGAGTTAAAGGAAGGGAGATGATTACAATTACTTCTGTCACAAATCTCACCAAATTTATTTATCAAATTCCCAAATCTAAGTAAAGAGATTAAAAAGTTCAAGATAGTTCCTAAGTAACTAGTTGGGAATTTTGGAAAGAATCATGTCTCTTCAATTTCACTTCAATCACTTTATTACCCACTATTCAAGTTATTCTGTGGGTAGGTTTTTTTGTGCCACCACTTCCACCCATCCCACAATAGTAAAAAGCTTTGCTTTTTATGGACACCAAGAAGTTTACAAAACAAAGCAAGGTCAAGTCAAGTCCTTTGGAAAGGACCAAAACTTAGAAACATGTAGAAGGAAAGTGAATAGAAGATAAAAAAAAAAGTTTTAAGATTGAAAAATTGATTCATCTTGCCTCAGCAGATAACATTGACAATTTAGGTAAATCTAGCTAGCTGAGAATTGCATATATTTATAAAATATTTCTAATGAAAAGTGCAACAGGTTATCATTTATCATCTCTGGCATGCAAGAGCTTGATAATCTGCATTTGTTGTTCCAAGAAGTTATATGAGTAGTTATACCATCAGGCCTGTCATAAAAACCAACAGCACTGATTTAATTCTTCAGTGTGTTACTTAATTACCTTTTTAATTAGTATAAAATGTGTTTTCACCCTCTCTTATTTGAATACCACCATCGCTGCTTTCAGGGCCAAGTTATAAATACACTGGAGTAAATAGCGCTCTCCTTCTCTCCACCACTTTCCCCCACTGTGTCAGCTGCTCCCGTGTGTTCAGCTGTCAGTACCAGTGCTGGCAGAGCTGCTCAGAGGGCTCCCTAATAACTTGGGGAATCTGTGCCACTCATCGCTGAAGCTGACAGCTGAAGAAAGCTCAGGGGAAACGGATGTACAAGACGAGCATAACGAAGAGATGCGGTGCAGTCTTTGTGATGTAAGTATAAAATGGCTGTGAAAACAGCCACATTCTTGTTGAGCTGGTGATGATGCTGAGGCTCAGGAAATGTATGAGTTAAATAAAAGAGAGCTGAGACTAAAAAGTTGAAAAGAATATAATCCAGCAGGAGCATAAACACTATCCTATTGAGAAAAAGAATCAACTTTAAGGCATAATGAAGACAGTCTTTCTCTTTGGGATTTGGGATACTGAATGGAAAAAAATAGTTTCTTTTGGGGAAGGACTACTCTACCCTGACACCAACATTCTGCAGACACATTTGCCAACTGCTAATCAGTAGCAGATTTTTACAGAACATTTTTCCTACAAAAGTATTTATTTCTTACAATTAATAGGCTTAAAATACTGACTGCTTCCTACTCTTCCCTTCCTAATCCATAACTCTTTTCTTCCTGGTTCCTTAGCCTAGAGTTCTCTTTATCCAACCCTACCCCACCAAAAGCCTACATACTAAGACTGCATGGGGCAGAATAGTATGCTGTTGGAGGTTTAATTTTATTTTAAATCACTTTGTAGTACAGTTAAGTTTGGGAAACATGGTTGTAAACAGCTGTTTCTTTGGTTGGAAGTCATTACTAACAGTACCTCTTCCAAATTGGGATTTCCCAGAGAATATCCAGAAATATATAATTTTAGAGCTAATATGAACTTCAGGTTTTATCTAAACTCCTTATTTTATGTTATTGTTGTTGTATGCTGATACTTTGCTTTTATATCATTTTCAAGATATGTTTCCTCCTGCCTAAGTCACCACTGAGACTACCCTTGTAACCAAGAAGAAAATAGTTAAGCAAAAGTTATCTTTTGCTTGTCTCCATAGTTACTTAGGTTATGGTCCATTTCTATGTACTGCTCAACTATTTCTAGGGTTATATTAATACAACTACAGATGGTGCTGAAAGATAATGACATTACTTGGGGATAGTAAAGGTCAGTTTTAAGCAGAGCTTCGAAAACAAAAGAGGGCAGGAACCAACAAACACATTGACTGCATCTGATAATATGTATAACATTACACACCCATCATCTTCCACATTTACAAAGAAAGGAATGAGGTGCATTTCCTCATTTGTTCCAGGGGACCCAAGATTGGACATTGTAATTATATATTCTTCAGTTTATTTTGATTCTTTTCATCATTTCATCATTTACATTGTAACAAATGTATATATATACATATATATGTATGTATTTTTCTTTTTCCCTTACTTTACTCTGCATGCATTTGTACTAGTCTTTCCATTTCTCTGCATTCTTTGCATTTGTTATTTCTCATTGTGTGATAATATCTCATTAAATTAATATTCCCCAAATTGTTTAGGCATGCCTCAGTGATAGAAACAAAAGATTAGTGCTGGTAGAGACATTGGAGGCCATTGAATCCAATACCCTCTTTTTTACAGCTAAGGAAATGGAAGCATAGAAAGGTTAAATGACTTGCCCAGGATCACATGCCTAATATGCACACGAGGTAAGATTTAAATGTAGGTCTTCTTGATATCAAAAGCAGGACCAAATCCATTACATCATATTGCTTCCTTACTGGTGTCTATTTTATTTCCAGATTTTTGCTACCATGAAACTGTTGCTGTAGACATTTTAGTGTATGTGAGTCCTTTCTGACCTGTACCTCACTGGGGTATGTATATAGCAATGGGATCTTTTGGTTAAAATCCTACCCAGTTTATAAGTGAGGGAAAAGCCCTAGAGGAAGAAAAAAAAATGGAGTGTAGAAGAACATATAGTTAATTAGTAGATTTTAAACTCCAACCCAAATATACTGATTCTCAGTTGAATATTCTTGCATTATTCCATGCTGTCTTCCATACTCTAAGCAACCTCCCAGTATGTTTTCTTAACCATAGCCTACAGCTAGGTTACACTACATAATAATTCATTTAAGATGCTATAATGGGGGCAGCAAGGTGGTGCAGTGGATAGAGCACTGGTCCTGGAGTCAGAAGGGCATGAGTTCAAATCTGGCCTCAGACCAAACACTTCTCACTTACTAGCTTTATGACCCTGGGCAAGTCACTTAACTCCAATTGCCTAAAAATAAATAAAAATTTAAAAAAAAATAAGATGCCATAACAGAGATTTTAGTGTCTACAAAGAGACATATAGTCCTTACCTTTGTTGAGGATGAAATGTGAATAAGTAGGGTCTGAAGTAAGGTTTGTAGCTGCGTGAGTGGATGGAAGGAGTCCTATGGGAGAGATAGAGTAGAAATGGTAAAAGTGTCTATATGTAGTGACAAAATGGAAGGAGTTAAGATTGAAGTTATAAGTCTAGGGAGTAAAAGAGAAAAGTCTATCATCTTAAATAGTATCTTATATACAAGTACAACCTGGTGAACTATGCATTTAGGTACTGAGAGTACATGATTTATTGCAATTTATAAAGGTAGACTAGATCATTTGCATGTTAGAATACCTTAAGGGATTGCTCCACTTGGAGAAGCCCAAGAACCAGCTCAGATCCCTCTGCTTTTGTATTTACTCAGGTTATGGTCCATTTTTATATATTGCACAGCTATTTCTGGGGCTTCATTGGTATAGCGTTCCTACAAAGAGTGCCACAGGAAAATGACATTAGTCAGGAATTGAGACTCAGATTTAAGTGGTTTTGAAAGTGGAAGAAGATATAGATTGTGAGAATGGAGTTGAAAATACTGTTTTGGGAAACACTAGCCAAGAACTACCATTGCAAAGAGGTAAGATAGCAACAAGAGAGAGAAGAGTGGGAGGGAGCATTTTTGTCAATTTAGAATCTGAAAAGTATATGTAATATGAAAACCACTATTGGCTCTGAACATGACAATGGGATACTTACAGAGCTCATTATTTGAGAAGAAATGGTACAATATAGGACAATAAGGAATGAATCTGAACTGTGACTCAGATGGAATGAAATGATGCTTCCAGTTGGTTTATAATATATTGGAATTTTTATTTAATCTAAAGAACCACGTCTAGAACTGGCATTAAATAAGCCATAAAGCAGAGGCTTAGTATTGAACAGACACGAAAATTGACCTCTCCTTCCAAAAGATGGACTCTCTAGGTTAGAATGAGGCAAATACACAGAGAAGCTTAATCCATAATCAATTCTGAGAATAAATAGGTCCCCACGGTGCACTGCACCACAATGGATGCCCATCTATTGCTATCTACTGTTTCCCTTCTGCACACACTACAGATGGTACTTACAGCCCTTTTCTTGCAAAATGACTTTCTTCCTGAACTTTGTGGGCATTGGCAAGGCTCCAGGATGGAATTAGACTGGTTGAACAGCCCTACTTCTCTCCTGGATGGATATTCACACTGCATCGCTACACCAATGAGACTACAGTTTTATTTTCAAGAGCTCATCACTCACAAGGAGTTTTGTAGATCAGATCAGTTGGAAATAAGTAATACTAAAGAAAATAAATGTTCAAAGTAGCAAAAAGGTTAAATAATTCAGGCCAATTCAAAAGAAATCAATAGTGCCTCCTATGCACAAGACCAGGAAGCATGCAGAGTGGGTAGAGGGGCAGTCTTGGAGTCATAAAGACCTAATTTCCCCCTAGTTCTAAATTCTATCATAGTATATTAGGCATTCGGGTAGGTAGTAATAATGGATAGAGCAACATTTTAAAATGCATAAATGTATTTGCTGAATAGGGATAAAACACAAACATATAAATATGAAAACAGAATATGATATGTGAATTAAAGTGTTGCAATATGGGAGGTCTGAGTGGTGGAAGTTATCACCGAACAGAAATATCAGTGAAGCCTTCATGGAGTACTTGGTATTTATATTTTATTTTAAAGGATGGCTACAAAATCGAAAAGAAAAGACAGAGAGGGAGAGTATTTAAGGCATACAGAAAGGGCAGAATGAGGGAATAAGATTGGATCAAGAAGAACCATAAAGGGGCTAGAGCTGTAGTTCAGGCAATGGCAATGAGAGCTCATACTAGGGTTATGGAGGGATATGGAAAAGATGAAATCAACAGGATTTAACAACTGATCAGTTATGAAAATTGAAATAGTCATTGTTTCATTCTTTATATTTGTTCCTCATCCCCTAACTCAGTACCTGGAATACTGTAGGCACTTAATACAATAGTGTTATTAAAACAGAAACAGTAAAATAGCCTAACACAAATGGCAAAAGAGGTTCAAAAAGTCAATGAGGAGAAGAATGCCTTAAAAAGCAGAATTGGCCAAATGGAAATGGAAGTCCAAAAACTCACTGAAGAAAAACTTCCTTAAAAATTAGAATGGAGTGGCAGCTAGGTAGTGATAACTTCCACCACTAGATAGAATACCAGACCTGAAGTCAGGAGGACCAGAGTGCAAATCTGGCCTCAGACCGAACACTTGACACTTAATAGCTGTGTGACTCTGGGCAAGTCACTTAACCCCAATTGCCTAAAAACAAAATTAGAATGAAGCAATTGGAAGCTAGTGACTATATGAGAAATTAAGACACTGAAATAAAACCAAAAGAATGAAAAAAAAAATAGAAGACAATGTGAAATATCTCATTGGAAAAACAACTGACCTGGAAAATAGATCCAGGAGAGATCATTTAAAAATTATTGGACTACCTGAAAGCCATGATCGAAAAAAAAGAGCCTAGACTTCATCTTTCAAGAAATTATCAAGGAAAACTGCCTTCATATTCTAGAACCAGAGAGTAGAATAGAAATTAAAAGAATTCACTGATCACCTCCTGAAAGAGATTCCAAAATGAAAACTCCCAGGAATATTGCAGCCAAATTCCAGAGTTTCTAGGTCAAGGAGAAAATATTGCAAGCAGCCAGAAAGAAATAATTCAAGTATTGTGGAAACACAATTAGGATAACACAGGATTTAGCAGCTTCTACATTAAGGGACTGGATGGCTTAGAATATGATATTCTGGAGGGCAAAGGAGATAGGATTACACCCAAGAATCAACTACCCAGAAAAAATGAGTATAATTCTTCAGGGGAAAAAATTGACATTCAGTGAAGTAGAGGACTTTCAAGCATTCTTGATGAAAAGATCAGAGCTGAATAGAAAATTTGACTTTCAAATGCAAGACTCAAGAGAAGCATGAAGAGGTAAATAGGAAAGAGAAATCATAAGGGATTTTTTAAGGTTGAATTGTTTACATTCCTACATGGAAAGATAATATTTGTAACTCATGAGACCTTTGTCAATATTAGGGTAGTTGGGGTGAAAAATTATATGTATAGATAGATTGATAGATATAGGGCACAGGGTTAGTTGAAGATGAATGGGTGATATCTGGAGAACAAAATTAAGGGGTGAGGGAGCATTATACTAGGAGAAAGGAAAAGGGAGAGGTAGAATGGGGTAAATTATCTCACCCTAAGACAGACAAGAAAAGGTTTTTACAGTGGAGGGGAAGTGGGGGAAGATGAGAGGGAATAAGTGAATCTTATTCTCATTGGATTTGGCTTAAGGAGGAAATAGCATACACACTCAATTGGGTATGGAAAGCTATCTTACCCTACAGGAAAATAGGGGGGAAGGGGATAAGGGGGAAGATGATAGAGGGGAGGGCAGAGTGGAAGAATGGGTAATCAGAAGCAAATGCTTCTGAAGAGGGACAGGGTCAAAAGAAAGAATAGAATAAATGAGGGGTGGGCTAGGATGAAGGGAAATATAGTTAGTTTTCCACAGCATGATTACTATGGAAGTGTTTTGCATGACTACACAAGTATAATCTGTATCGAGTTGCTTGCCTTCTCAATGACAATGGGTGGGGACGGAGAAAGGGAGAAAATCTGGAACCCAAAGTTTTAAAAACAAATGTTAAAAAAATTGTTATCACAAGCAACTGGGAAATAAGATATACATGCAACGGAGTATAGAAATCTATCCTGTCCTACAGGAAAATAGAAGAAGGGGATAAGAGAAAGTGGGGCATAGAAGGAAGGGCAGATTAGGGGAAAAGGGTATTCAGAATGCACACTGTCTTGGGGTTGGGTGAGGGATGAGATGGGGAGAAAATTTGGAGCTCAAAATCTTGCGGAAGTGAATGTTGAAAACTAAAAATAAATAAATTAATGAATCTTTTAAAGAAACAGACAGTAAATGAAGGAAGGAAAAATTTAGAAGGGAAAATAACTTTGGTTTTAAACATGTTGTTTGAGGGGTAAATGTGACACCCAGGTGCAGACAGCCTTTAGGCACTTGAGGATATTGGCCTGAAACTAAGACAAATCAGGACTGGAGATACACATTAGGAGTCATTGTAATAATTGGGGAAGTTTAAACCATAGGAATGAATGGAAATTAACAGTAGTCACTGTGTAAAGAGACAAAAGAAGAGAGAAAGCAACAGAAGCTCCAAGGCTACTTTCAAAGGGTCAATAGAGGATAAAGAGACAAAAGGGGATTAGTTTAGTGAATAAATAAAAGAGTGGTGCATAGTCCTACAAGAATTATGTCAAGGGCACTGAAACTCGGAATGAGCTGATATGGGTGGGAAAAGATAAGGACAACAAAAATAGCATTCTAAAGCTATATTCGTGGAGAAAGATGATTAAATACAGGATAAGGCCACAGTTCGTGGAGGATAGAATTATGATAACAGTCTAAGGAGAGAGAACTTAGGTATTCAAAACTTGTTTTCTCTATCAAGGGAGAGGGGGCAGGAAAGTTCAGAATTAGAAAGGATAGAACAAAAATGGCTACTCAAGAGTTGAAACTCAACATTATTAAGGCAATAATTGTTCCCTGGATAACTCAGATGCCAGATGAAACCCATAGAAGTGAAAATACTGTCAGGTAAAATTATTGAGACGCTGTCAGTGATCTCTGAAAACCTGGGAATGGGAGAGATTGCATGGGAGAGGTTGCATAAAATTGAATGACAGAGGTTGCATAAGTTTGAATGACGGCATGGGAGAAGGACAAATGTACTCACAATTATCAAAAAAAATGAAATAGAATATAGTCTGGAAAGCAAATATGCCAGTAAGCTTGACCTCTATTCCTAATAAAATTCCAAAGAATTTATTATAAAGTTGGTTGGTGAACATCTACAAAAGTAAGGCATAAAGCTAGAGTGATTTTGTTGAGAAGAGATCATGCCAGACTAACCTCATTTCCCTTTTTTGGCAATGTTACTAAACTGGTAGATTAACAATTCCTTATTGTTGTCCTTTGTGCTTGAAAGGACCAAAATGACAACACTATGTTGGATTCAATTTAGAGTGTGTCTGACTGTGGCTTATCAGACCAAGATGAGCTTAGAATGCTCTACCACAGATCAGATATAAATAGTCCATGTGAACATTTGGAGTAGAAGGGATTCTTATGGATAGAGGATATAGTTGGTAGTATCAACGGAGCGTTGGCCTCGAAGTCTGGAAGAACTGAGATCAGCTACTGCCTCAGACACTATCCATGCTGGCCTGCATAAGTCATTTAACTCAGTCTCAGTTTCATTATCTGAAAAATGGAGACAGTAATAGTATCTACCTAGAGGGTTTGGGGGATGATAATATGAAATAATTTAGGGTGTTCCAAAAGTCTTAATGCAGTTTTAAGTTTATTAAAGCTTAAGTGTTATGACTGATAGCTATCCTTAACATCTATCAAAACTTAAAACTTTACTAAGACTTTTTGGGTACCTGTATTCTAAAGCTTTTTGCAAACTGTAAAGTGCTACAAAATGTTAATATTATTATTGTTACCATTATCATTAACAACATCATCATCATCATTATCATTATTGCATATTGTTTACCTAGATGTTTCCAAAGCACTTTTCAAAGTTTTTTTCATGCTATCTTATCCCATAGGATGAAGATTGGCAGACTAGAATATAATACAATTATGAATATTAAGAGCTGAATAAATGGCTGAATCTAAAGTATTGCTACTAGCGGTTCAATGTCAACTTAGAATGCAGTCACTGGTGGCATTTTATAGGAATCTATCCTGTGCTATTTATCTTATTTGCAAATGACATAAACCTAGGATGGATAGGTAGCATATTTTAAGACAAAGTCAGAATCTAAAAAGATTTTGACAGGGTAAAGGGTTTGACTGAGTCTAATAAAAAAAACAGATAAAAGTAAAGCCTCATATTTAGGTTAAATAAAACAACTTCAAAAATATAAAAAGAGGGGCAGAGAGGTGGCTCAGTGGATAGAGCACCGGCCCTGAAGTCAGGAGGACCTGAGTTCTAATACGGCCTCAGACCAAATACTTGACACTTACTAGCTGTGTGACCCCAGCAAGTTACTTAACCCGAATTGCCTAAAACCAACATATGTGTACATATGTGTGTGTGTATATATATATACACACACACGTACATATATGTATACATGTGTATATATGCATATATACGCATATATGTATATATGCGTATATATGCATATATACACATGTATACATATATGTGTGTATATACCCATATATACATGTATACATGTATATATACACACATGTGTGTGTATATATATATAACGTATATGTGTATATGTATATGTATATGTATGTATATATATAAGTGTGTGTGTGTATATATATGTATGTATGCATATATATAAAGAGTGAAGAGGTTGACTAGACAGGTAGTTTGCCCGAACAGGGTAAATAGGTTACAGTTGCCTGCAATGTCAATGAGTAAATGGTATGATAGTATAACAACTATCTGTCTGTCTTTCTGTCTATATCAATCTATCGATCTATCTCTAGCTATCTAGCTATCTGTCTGAAAGTAATCTCAGTCTGTATTATAGACAGAGACTGGAAATTGGAAAGAGAGATTTCGTTGTTATAGGGAAACACCAAATACGTGAATTATTGATATCAATTGAAGTCTGTGCATTCCCAGTAACTGTAGAGTTGGTCTTAGAAAAGTTGCCTAGAACAAAGGTGTCAAACACAAGGCCATTTACCAGTGTAGCCTGAACCAGGTTAAAATGTAATTGGGAAATATTTAACAAAATAAATAAAAATACAATGAAGATAACATGAAAAGTTGTTTTCTATGTCAGTATGTAGCCTGAAGGGGTCTTTATGTGTGGTTTAGTGACCATTTGAGTTTGACACTACTGACCTAGGACATTGTGAAATTTAGTAACTTGTCCAGGGTGACAGTATTTGTCAGAAGCAATATTTAAAACTGCAAAGTAAGACTATTTGTGGCATAGAAATTTAGTGGAAATCTTTTCAATTAATAATAATGACATTTCAGGTAAATTTCATTGGTTATAATAATGTACTATAAGAAATAACAGGGGCAGTGAGGTGACACAATGGATAGAGCACCACCCCTAGATTTAGGAGGACATGAGTTCAAATCTGGTCTCAGAAAAATAACATTTACTAGCTATGTGACCCTGGGTAAGGGTAACCCCATTGCCTAATCAAAAAAAAAAAGAAAAAGAAAAAAGAGAAGAAAGAAAGAAAAAAGAGAAGAAAGAAAGAAAGAGAGAAAGAAAGAAAGAAAGAAAGAAAGAAAGAAAGAAAGAAAGAAAGAAAGAAAGAAAGAAAGAAAGAAAGAAAGAAAGAAAGAAAGAAAGAAAGAAAGAAAGAAAGAAAAAATAAAAATGGTGAATGGAAATACTTAAATGAACTGATTCAAAGTGAAGTAAGCAGAGCCAGGGAAATAGTATATAGAAAGAAGAAGCACAAAATAGTCAAAATTAATGTTTTGACATTATAAAAACAAGTTTATAACTTCTCTGGTTGATTTCTCCATTATGTCCCAGAAAGCACCTTATTGGGATAATGTTATCATTTTGTAAGATCTCATCAGCTTTGGTACTCCACTTCATCTCTAGACTCTGCCTTTCTGTTTGGAGGGTAAGGCATGAACTCTAAACCTCCATTTAAGGGGAGAACTCAGCTCAGACACCTCCTCATTTCTCATCTGGCTGTACTACCTTGGGACTTCTCTCAGTGACATCTCTGCCATGTCCCACCAAGTTGTCTAATGGATTCAGTACTGAACTGTACTCAAATAGGTTACTACCTTAGAATGGGGAAGCTCTCTGATGATTTATTTTACACAGTCAAATAAATATATTAGGATTTCAAAATGGAGAACGCTTTGTCTTTTTTAGGAAGTTGAAATGGGAAGTTATTGCACTTGGCCTCATGAAGTGAATTCCTGCTATAGGCAAATCCTCAGTGTGGATCTTCAAGAGAAGGTGTGATATTCCCAAAGAAAATAGATTGGATAGATTGAATTTTTATAGCCCTGTTCCTATAGTGCTGCCTTGCCACATTCTATTCAGACTGTCTTGGGGACTACTAGTTCCAGTCTTCTGGGTGGAGACCCAAAAGAATGGCTTTAGTCTTTAGTTATGGATCTCCCTTGCCACACAATTAATCACACAGTAGTAGGCAGAGCAATTGGTGAAATTTAAACAGGAGTCATGACATTTGTGGCTTGGGCCAATACTGCAGCCAGTCAGCACTGGCACTCAGAATGAGAGAAGTCACACAGTCTCTATTTTGATGGGTGTACAGTGGACAAGGACACCCTGTTCCAGAGAGAGCTTTGGGAGTGGTTCCTGAAATATGAGGTTGATAAGAAAGCAATTAATGACCGCTCAGTAGGGGTTCTAGTAAGACTAGACAGGGAAATTCAGCAACAGGGTGCTAGGAAGCCTGAAATATCTTCTAAAGCTCATGTATCATTAAGAAGAGACTACAGAGGGCAAAACCTGGGGGGGAAGGCAGGCTCAATATCTTGTCTTTTCAGCAACCTCTATGCAGTTTAATAGGGGTAGAACCAAATAGAATCCCAAAAGAACCTAGAAATATTTCATGTAGTTAACACCATATAATATCAGGTATTTGGTAGATAAAAGATATTTCTTGTCTAGGATTAGAGATGGAGGAAACTGCATTATTTTGTTACAAGCTTCCTTTATAACCTCCCCAATGTTAACTTTGAGGGAGGCAGATGTACTCAGCAGCTTAGAGAGCAAAGGGAGTACAACTGACATCATGTCCATCTCCACGGCTGTCCGTGACCTCATCAATAATCTTAACCACTAGGTAGCCCAGAACTAGGGGTGAGTGGTATAAAGCTATCAATCTTTCCAATTTTTTTTCCTCTTCTCTTTTAGTTGATACTAGTGAGAAACAGTTTGCTTTTATCTATGAGGGAGTTGAACATATCTTCACCATTCTTCCTGTGAGATCCTTAACTTTTCCTCACACTGCCACATTATGGTAAATGGAAATATGAAATAGCCATCATTACTGTGATAACTGATATACATATACACTTACAATATTCTGCTATCCAGCCCATATGAGGATAAAGTAGTAGATGGTGATCAATTATATGAGGGACGATGGATGGGAAATCAGTCCTAAGAAAATGGTCCAAGCTTACTCAGTCAAGTTTGGGAGAACACAGTGGGTGGTGAAAATCCAGAGGATTCTAGACACAGTACAGAATAAGATACTAATACTTTCTTCCCTCATTATCTAAGAAGGAAACTCAGAGACTTACTAGACTTAAAATTTTGTAGAACATACAATCTCAATCTGGTTATCCTGATTGCTCCTATTTCTCAATTCACTCACATGTATCCTTTTTTCAAGTGAGACCCAGAACAGGCTACAATGCTGAAAGATCTCATGTATGTCTAACAGAGTCTCCTCTTGGATTCTTAAGACTCTGCCAGACCCATGTTTCTGTAGGTCCCTGCCTATAAATACCAGGATGATTGAGCCTTTGGCATGCACAAAGAGGTAACCAAATAAATGATCATAAAGCTTCTGGAGCTCCAAGTTCTCCAGAGCAGACTTTCATTATATCACTTTTGAAAATCAGTTGCTTGCCTATAATTGGACCCTAGATGGTTCTGAAGATGCAATACTTTATCATACTATACAATCACCTTTTGTCTCGAATTGCCTATTATGAGTAGGATGAGTCTAAATGGTACCTTTGCTAATATGGGTAGCACAAGTGGAAATGCAACATAAAAATATGCTTGCCTGGATCTTTCTAGCGTTAGTGTTCTTCACAAATGGTGGATGGCTTTTCTGTAACTGAGGCCTCTAGTGCCATACCCTGGAACTCTGCCTCCTTTACTTGTGCAATAAGGCCCTACTTATAAAGATCTAGTCCTTGAAGAATCACACTTTGCTTAATTTACTGATGATTTCATCCTCTGCAAGTGCAGAACATACAACTGACTTCAGTAGCCAATAATCCAGCAGGGAATGCATGTTCTGGCAATTCTCTCCATTGGGCTGAGCTCCAGACTGCATGGTTATCATGTGAAAGAGCTCTGAGGGATGGGGAAGAGAAAATCTTTATTTACACTAATTACTGGGCAATGGCCATAATTATGGACAATTACCCTGGGCCTGGATTGGACAAGAAAAAAGCTCTCCTATTAAGGATCAAGAGCAATGAAGAAGTTGTGCCAATTTGTCTCACCACTTACAATGTTTTGGGGGCATATACATACCCGTCAGATTCATCATATGCTGAGTAGCCAGTTTGAAGCCATTACAATAACAGCTAAGGTCAAAAACAAGGTCCACTGCAAATATGGACATCAAGATGGTGATGACATGTTATCCTGAGCACAGGACCATTTGTTGTCACTAAGGACAAGGTAGCTATCCATGCCCAACTCTGTTCCTTTGTTCAGTTGGATTATCCACCTAACCCAAGTGGTCCTCAACCTCTCACCAACTGGCAAAATAGTACTTTCCCTTCTCAGGGTAAGAGGTTTGCATCTGCCAATCAATAGCTTCATCTTTATGCACCTGACTTCCCAGATCAGGTGTCCAAATTCACAGAAGTCACATCTGTGACACATCTATGCCACTCTGGGAAGGAAAGGGCCTTTGGGTACAGTGGTTTCTAGAATCATTTTGCTAGGGAAACTCACCTAATAAGAATGGCATGTTGTGAGACAGAGTTCTGCTTATCCTGGCCATGCCTGATTCTTTCCTCAAAAGAGAGTTGTCTTAAGGCCCTTAACCTCTTAGATTGAGGCCCCTTTGATTTGATGGATTTCTGAGAATATCCAAGTCACTATCCTTAGTATCATTCTTGGTTGACCAAATGAGTTTCCATACAGATATCAGGGAGTGGCATATCCAGAGAAGTTAAACGTGACAGCATACGTCTTGCATCTAATTGCTGTGTTCATGGAAAATAATCATTCTTTTAACAATTGTTCAATGACTTGAAAGTTGTTCTTTTTCTCCCTAACATCAAACCCTAACAGGGTGTTGATATTAGGTCTGCCTTTAACAGGATATGGTAGTTATTCCACTGTCATTTCCATTAGTTAGAAAGCAGGTGTTTTCAGTTCTGGGCAGAGCATTTAACAAAGACATTGATAAGGTACCCAGAGGATAGCAACTAGCATGATAAAGGGTTTTGTGAGGAAGGCAGCAAAAAGCCCTTTTCAGTCTTGCAATGAGATTTGTGGTTTCTTCTTGGCATGATAGATGTGGAAGACATTGCAACAAAAAGATAAATGATCAGAAGAAAATACTAGTATAGAGGGGGGAAAAGCAAAACAAAAAAATCACTGATAACATCTCTAGATTGACATCTTTGGCAGTCAAATTAGAGGCATGAATTGCACTGGGTTAATGAATTCCTAACTTCTATGTTCTACAAATCTTCTTTGGCCCTGTACATACCTTGCATTTACCCCTCTCCCATAGGATGCACTAAACAATATGCTCTTATTTAGAATTAATATTTTTTAATTATTCTTTACTGCTATGGTGACAATCAATATCTGTGAATTTTACTTCTAGTAATGAAAACTGAAAGAACTATGTGGAACTACAGATTTTTTTTTCTCTTTATTCTATGCCAGTACAAAATTTGATACACTTCTGATAGTTAGTAGAACCTAGGAATATTAAAGCTGGAGATGTTTGGGGTTACCAATGTAGCAGTTGGAGTGGTGGGCCTGAAGTCAGTAAGATAAGTCTTTCTGATTTCCAATCCAGGCTCAGACACTTACTGGCTATAAAACTCTGGGAATGTCACTTAATCATGTTTGCCTCCACTTCCTCATCTGGAAAATGCGTTGCAAAAGGAAATGACAAATCACTTCAGTAACTTTGCCAAAAAAAGAAAAACAAAGTTTTCATGAAGATTTGGACATGACTGAAAAACAAGTGAACAATAATGTGCACAGACTTACTACCCTTGTTCTTCTTGGTGTCAGTGGGCAGAATAAATAACAGTAAGTGGATATTTCAGGTTTAGAAGAGAGGAAGATTTAGGCTTGGTACAAAGAAATAAAAATAAAGAAAATCAACAACTCTTTAATGGTTACATTTATCCAAAAGTATAAAAGAATTCTAGAGAGGTAGTCGGTATCTCCTCACTGAAAGTCGTCAAGTACAATTTGCATAAATGATTGTCAGCTATCTTGTAGAGGGCATTCCTATTCAGGTATAGTTTGGAGTGGGGGCAGGAGACTCTGAAGTCTATTTTGCCTCTAAGATTCTAGCATTCTAGGTTCTCCAAAGACAGGAGAGAGGACAGTATTTAGTAGAGGAAAAACCGTATCCAAACAAACAGCAAAGTCAGTAAGGATGAGGCCATAGATTTAGTAAGTAAAAAATCTATAGATACCTTTGAAAGAGGAATTTCACTAGAGGTATTGGCTGAAACCAATTGCAAGGGTCTGAGGAGTCAGTAAGTAGTGAAGAGTTACAAGTGTCAGGCACAGACAGCTTTTTTTTTTTTTTAAAGTGATATGATCACGTACAGGTAGAGGCAACCTGGCTACTCCCTTAGAAGTGTATTTGCAGCTGCCTAAACTCTCATATTGAGGAAGATGGAGAATGAGCCCAGAGCTGTCCCCTAGGCTGTTGCAGATACAGGTTTGCTGGGTCAGGCTCCATCCACCTCTATTTGATCTGTGAATAGAATCTTATCTATTGGCTCTGTCATCTTCCCACTAGGTGATACATCCATCCTGGTGATGGTATTTGGTTCAACTAAGGTCAAAATAAGCAAAGAGACCTCCAACACAACCAAAACGGATTTCAATTAGGACGCTTAACTTAGGTCTTCCTGAAGTGACTGAGAAGAACAAGCAGCTTCTGATTTGGTATATGTGGAAGGCTATCATTCTGGGATCCCTTCAGAACTGAACCTTTATCACAATAGTATTACAACTCATGAGTGATACTCATTCTCTGCAGGCTTGATGCCTGAATGCAGTCTGCTTGCCCCTACTGGATGCAAGTATATCTAAATGGGCACTGTCTTCTGAGATCAACTGTACCCTCAACCTCAATGGCAGTTTTGTCCTAGACCCCAGAGCCAAGCAGGAGAAAGAAGATCGTGCTATCCTTTTCTTCACCTTGGGTAGCACAGCACAAAAGGTGCTCACATCCACTACTGAAGTATTCTACTCTTTGGTTGTGTTTCAGAAGTATTTCATAGCACCTCAACATGCTTCTCACCACTTCTTTTACTTCTTTATTAAACATTTATTTAATTTTATTATTTATATTAAATATTCATTTTTTAAAATAATTTTGAGTTCCAAGTACTCACCCTCTCTCATTCCCCTTCTTCACCCATTGAAGAGGCAAAAATATATGTATATGTGTGTGTGTATGTATATGTGTATATATATATATGTATACATATATATATATGTATATATATATGTATACATATATATATATATATGTAACTTGTGAAATCATGCAAAGCATATTTCCATATCAGCCATTTTAAGGAAAAGCAAGAAAAATAAAGTAAAAAATGTAATTCAATCATCACTCAGACGCTATCAGTTCTCTCTCTGAAGGTGGATAGTATTTTTCATCTTGAGCTCTTCAGAATTATGTTGATCAGACTAGCTAAATCATTTAGAGTTCATTATCACACAATATTTTTGTTACTATGTACGATGTTCTCCTGGTTCTGCTCATTTCTGCATCAATTCATATAAGTCTTTCCCAGGTTTTTTTTAAATCATCTTGCTCATTACTCCTTAGAGCCTAATAATATTCCATCACAATCGTATGTCATAACTTGTTCAGCCATTCCCCAATTGATGAGCAGCCTTTCAATTTTGAATTATTTTTCACCAGAAAAATAGATGCTATAAATATTTTTGTAGATGTGAGCCCTTTTCCTTTTTCTTTAATCTCTTTAGGATACAGACCTAGTAGTGGGATTCCTGGTCAGAGGGTATGCACAGTTTTATAAGCCTTTGGACATATTTCCAAATTATTCTCCAGAGTGAATGATTGGATCAGTTCATGACTCCATCAACAATACATTAGTGTCTCAATTTTTCCACATCACCACCAGCATTTGTCATTTTTCTTTTCTGTCATATTAGCTAATCTGATAGGTACCTCAGAGTTCTCTTAGTTTGCATTTCTCTAATAAATATTGAGTTAGAGTATTTTTCATATAATTGTAGATAACTTTGATGTCTTGTTATGAAAACTGCCTTCATATTCCTTGCCCATTTATCAATTGGGGAGTGACTCATTTTTTTAAATAAATTTTACTGTTTCCTATATATGTGAGAAATGAAGCCTTTATCAACTAGTTGTAGTCTTCTCCTCTCCCCTCAATTTCCTACTTTCCTTCTAATGTTTGTTGTGTTGGATTTGTTTGTGAAAAACCTTCTTTAACTTAATATAATCAAAATTATCCATTTTACTTCCTTCGATCATCTCTATCTTGTTTTTGTCATAAATTCTTCCCTGATCCATAGATCTGACAAGGAAAACATCCCAAGTTCCTTTAATCACTTCTTCCACTTCTAAGGAGATTCTCTCTAGGGATGATGCTTTAAGAACTGAAGCAGAGCTGGGGCTGGAGAAATCTGAAGAAACACCAGGGAATTTGGCTCTCTCTGTGATTTCCTAGTTTAATAACTTTATGTACCATGCTTAACTTTTCTAGAGGGCCTCAGTTTCCTCTTCTGTAAAATAAGAGATTGGTGTGTATTATTTCGTAAGGTCCTTTTCTAGAACTGAATAGTTTAGTCTCTCTACTCCCTGCTGTTTTTTGTTCATGGATAACGTAAAAATGTAAACAATAGTTTACTGGCTTGAAAGGGGAAGGGAGGAGGGACAATGACAGCATACAAGTACAAAGCAGGGGAATTTATGAGAAAGGTCTGTGAGAATTTCAGGGATATTTAGCCATGCATGTAGACTATTGTTGAAGGAAAGTCAGAAAATTGAATGAAGATCTTCGAGTTAATTCTAGGAATGAGATGAACCATTTTAGTGCATATAGATCTGAAACTTGTCAAACTAAGGCTTTACTTTGGATTCTTCCAGAAGAAACATTACTATAAGTTTCTCATTGCTTCCAGGATCATTCCTTTAAGATAATAGCATAGGCCCACTTGGGACACTAGCAGATGAGTAGTTCAGCAAAATTCAAGGTGGTAAAAAAAAAAAGTGAAGCTATATTTAGGAGAACAAGATTCACTCAAATGATTCCTAGAAAGTATTATTATTATTACTATCATTATTTTCATATTTGCTTAAAAAATCTTTGATCATTGGTGGCTCAATACCCTGGTAATATACTCAAAGAGTAGTAGCTTTTTATGGCAGATATCAACTTATCAGGATGTACTAAGGGAAGTGCAATAAAGATTGATCTAGGGATTAATTTAATTTGCTAACTGTGCTTAGAATGAAGACTTAAAATGTGCTCATTATGTTTGCAGAAGATAGAACATTCAATGGTATGTTACTCTGGAAGGCAAGAAGAAAATTCAAAGTGTTTATGATAAATTAGCCAACAACAACAACAACAAAAAAAAAGGATTGGAATTACCTAACAAAATGAATAACAAAGTGAAAATGATTTGTTAGAAACAGATATAGCATGGGGTGGGGGGAGGAATGGGAGGCATAGTCTAGATACAGGTAAATAATGATGTGCCATACAGTGGGAAAAATGTTGTTCTGGTACTAGAATACATTAAAAGAAATATGACAAGAACTGAATATTATTCTTTTCCCTACAATATTCATATGTCTCACTCTGTGTTAAACCTATGTGCATTTCAGTTTTTTCCATTTACAAAATGGAAATACTAATATCAGCACTGCTTCGCAAATATATCTCAAATATATTTCAAATACACAAATTTGAAATTTTCTTAATTATAATAACAATAACAGATATTTTTGTTGTTATTATACTTATCATGACATATATTCATAAGGTAGAATGGAATGAGGGATAGATATGGAGTCATAAGGTCATGGATTCAGATCAAACTTCTGCCACTTATAATATATGTCACCATTGACATTCAGCTTTCTCATTTATGAAATTAGGGATCCAGATTATATGACCTTTAAGGTCACTTCCAGCTCTAAATCCATAATCAATTTTCCTGTTTATGCTAGTACAGTAACTTTAACAAGCTGTAGAACCTCAAAAAGGCTCAGAGAAAAGAAAGGAAAAATAATTAAAAAGAATAGAAAATACTAGAAAGGTTTACAAATCCTTGCAGTATATTAGAGAAAGAAGACTAAAATGTGTCTTACTTAGTACCTTCAAGTATAGAAGATACTGTTTAGGGCTTAAGTACATAAACTTTGGATTTGTTTTCCATTTCGGGGAGCTTAATCATCTCTCTCATTAGATGGTAGTTTTGTGAGGGCAGTATCACTTATCTCCCTTGTAACTCTGTAGCCCTTAGCATTTTGTTGGGAAATTTGATTTCTTAGACCTTTCTAATCTCTATCAAGTATTTTTAAAAGTTCATTGAAAAGAATATAGTACCTTTTCTAAAAATAAAATTAGTGTGGTAGAATCACTGAGTTTCGTATGGTTAATAAGGTCAAAGGGGATTTTCCCAGAGAATCTTTTTATAATATACTTCTAATGCCCTGACACCTACACCCTCTAAGATTAGAGAAAATCCTAAGCATAACACTATGAAAGCCAAGTATAGAACAACATGGTCAATATGAAAGTCAATCCTAACTGGTCCTTCTAACCTCAAGAGCCTTCTTGAGCAACCTATCATATTGCCTGAAATTTCTATAAGTAGATATTAATTTCTTTTCAATTAAGTCAGTGGTGAACAGTGATTGCTATTAAAAACTAAACCAGACTGGAGGTGATATACATATATGTTAGTACCTTAGTGTGGGTTAATTTATCAGATTAGTCAGTCACCTAGTGAGGTCCTGAAAAAATAGGATAGGTAAGTTGGGACCAGAAATTGTAAAAATGAGAGAAGAAATATGTTTGAAATATAAGATATCACTGCCCAGGTTGGAAGTCAGATTAGGTTTTCTCATTGATGGTGTTGGATAAGGATATAAGTACCTGAGAGAATATAAGGATAAGAGTTCCCCTTTTCAGATTAGTAATGTGATTTTGGATCTCATGAATTTAAAATGACCATGTTTCTTGGTAAATTTGGTTATCCATAAAATTGTCCACCTCATTCATTCCCTTTTTCTCCAAGCTCTAAATACTTAACATAGATAAGTATTTGAGGAAGAATAGAAGGGAAGAGCATCACCGATATGCATCACTGATGTATAATCTCTCTCTCAGTTTCCTTTATATGACCATTAAAGTCAGGGCCAAGCTAAATCTCATTTAATAATGCTAACATTTACATAGTAATCACTATGTGCCAGGCACTGTGCTAAGTGCTTGAAATTATTATTTCATTTTAAAATCAAGTCCTCTTACTTCACTACAAGTCTCCAAAATGGAAAAATATACACAGATAAGGGGAGGACCAAGGGAAAAAATAACAAAAGAATGGAAAACAAGGAAAAAATTGTTATCATATTGGATGAAAAAATGAAGAATATGGAAAATAAAACAGCCTAATTTTGAGTTCCCTAGATAGCCATCACCAACTGGTAAGAAAATGTCTATTAGAGGGAGTGAATATCGTGTCCCTATCCTTGAAGTTATGCTGAATCTGACAGATGGATACACAGCAGCAGTCACATGGAATGACTGCCAAATGGGCCATGGATACCACACAGAGAATGGAAAGAATGTTACAGAATGCCAAAGACCTATCGACTTCTTCAAATGACTGAAGAAAGTGTATCAGGATTCTGTTTTTGAGATCAGAACTGCTGAAAGATAGTTGTTAACAATGCTGAAAAGGGGAGCCAAAATTCTCCATCATAAAAAGGCAAAAAGGAAGAAAGGAAGGAAGGAAAGAAAGAAAAGTTCTTAGCATCTATAGAATGCAGAGCACTATATCAGGTGCTATAGAATGTAAGAATTAGATTAAGTATCATCTCTGATCTCAAGAAATTTACCATCTAATGGGTCTCTCTGCATTTTCTAGCAATACCTGATGCCTATTTTGACTGAGCTTTTGAATTACTATTGTTATTTGAAAGATCAAGTAAGGATGTTCAAGTATCATATCAGATATTTCATTGTCCAGATGCAGATGGCTGGCTTGGTAGATTAATAAACAAGTGAATAATGAACAAAAAGAGATGTCATCTACGATGTTAGTAACCTGATTAAAGTGATTTATAGCCTCTGTAACAGTAGGCTTCAGTTTTTTCATCTATAAAATGAAGGCATTGACTTAAATGACCGTGGGTCCCTTTCAGCTCTACCTTGTCATCCTATGATCCTATGGCCAATAGAAATCATCCCCATTGGGGAATTTGTATGCAGATAATTTTACTTATTGAAGTAGAGAACAGGAATATATAGGCAGCATGGTATACAAAATAAGGGCATGCTTGGAGACATAAAGGCTTAGGTTCAAATCCTGCCTTTGTCACATGCTGACCTTATAGCCATTGGCAAGTTGCTTAATTCCAAATGCCCCAGTACTGAGAATATATAATACAAAAGGTCATCTTGATATTCACCAGTGGAGGGAGTTTCCATATTGAGGATTTTTGTCCTGAATAAATTATAGCTTCCACACCATTGTCCCAAAGATGAAAAGAACATTATTCTAGAAATTCAGAGAGCTCAGTTCTGCTCAGTTAGTTATATGACTTTCAGTAGTATGCAAACTAATAATACTAGTTGTATAACTTTTAACAGATAGGCAAGTCTCTTAACATCTGTGGGCCTCATTTTCCTTATCTTTAAATTGGGGAATTTTGACTCAACATTCACCAATAACTTCCAACTTTGAAGTACTAGGATTCTATAAGGTGTATTACCAAACAACAGAAATGTACTTTAAATAAAAATGCTAAAACTTATTAGTTATTATGCTTCAGAGGATTGTGATAAAGACATTGGAGGGTACATGAACCTAATTACATAGTAACACATTTCTAAAAAGGGGTACCAGCAAACTCTATGGAGACAATTCTTTAAAAAAATTCTTCAGGGGGCAGCAAGGTGGCACAGTGGTAGAGCACTGGCTCTAGAGTCAGGACAACCTGAGTTCAAATCCGGCCTCAAATACATAATACTCCCTAGCTGTGTGACTCTGGGCAAGTCACTTAACTCCAATTGCCTCACAAACATAAATAAATAAATAAATAAATATATAAATAAATTTAAAAAAAAATAAAAAATTCTTCAAGTACTCATAGCCCATAAGCTTACTTTGGATCTCCTTTTGTAATTTTCTAATCTTGATCCTCTAGGTTAAGTTAAATGATGCCAATCTCTACTCTTCAATCCTTTTCCCACTTGTCCTTTTGTTGCCTTTGCCTTCCAAATAGCTATCCTAGATTCCTCCCACCATCTGTGTTTTCTCCCCATTTGTCCTACTAAATGGTGCTAGAATAGGGGTTTTAACCAACCATTTTTCTGTCATGTATCCCTTTGTTTATTGAAGCATATAGACCACCTCTTGGGATAATATTTTTTAAATATATAAAATAAATTACATAGAGTTACAAAAGAAACAAATTATTTTGAAAATCAGTTATCTACTCTTTTTTGCTGTTCATAAACCTCATTTCATGAATCCTAATTCTAGAGGAAATCATATAATCATGCTGACTAGCTTTTCTGAAAACCTTTGTTATAATATCTAATCTCAACAGAACCCTCATTACAGCAAATCATTTATTTTACTCCTCCTCAGTTGACTATCTCGCTCCCCACAGTGCCTACTGCAAATCTCTGTTACCCATCTAAGCATCTACATACCTCTCCCACTTCCTCTCTGCAGTGGACCTGCTCTCATATCTTACTTGAAAAAAAAAATGAAGTATTTTTCCATGAGACCTCCCTTTGTCCCTATTTTATATCTCAAGACCATTGAGTTAACAAACATTTTCTCTTTTTTATGGAATCCATACGGAGTTCCAAATAATAGTTTCATTTCATTGTATTAAGCTGTACCCTCTCTAGGATTCAGAAGTGATCTTAACATGCAAGTAGACTCATACTTTTTTTCTTAAAATGACACGTACAAAGGTGCTTAGACACACTAAATAAAAGGCAGCTTCCTGCTATTATTGCTGCTCAAATGTATCATCTGTCTATATGATAAAAGAATGCTCAAAGACCAATCACTCTGTACAAATGTCATCGTTTTGAAGATTGATTTATCATTTTTCCAATGTTAAAGAGGACTTCAAATCAGTTACACAGAAATACCAACTACATTAAGTATACTGGTATAAGACTTGCAAATCAATATGGTACAGACCTTATGAGTTTCATCATGTCTATTTTATTGATTTTTTTTATTATATGTATGCACATATGTACATTTTTATTTTATATATGTATTACACACACACACACACACACACACACACATATATATATGTCAGTTCAAAAATACAGTTTAATGATCTAAAAATGTGTTTAACCTACCTATTCAAAAATGTATTCTACTATCAGCTTCTCAGGCCAACATCTTCTAGATTGGTCCTAAAGACTTTCTGCTATTCACTGCTTCCAATCAGCTCAGCACTGGAACAAATTTGTGTCTAGCTTCCCTGTTCCCTGTCTAACCTCATGTTGTTATTCTTGTTGTTTTTGAGCTAATTAGTAGTGTCTAACGCTTTGTGATGCCATGACTCACAATACACCAATGCTATCCATAGGGTTTTCCTGGCAAAGATACTAGAGTTGTTTGCAATTTCCTTCTCCAGTGGATTAAGGCTAACATAGGTCAAGTGACTTAATCAGGTTCATACAGCTAATGTTTGAGGCTGGATTAGAACTCAGATGAGTTTTCCTGACTCCAGGCTAATTGCTCTATTTGCTGAGGAACTTAGTTGCTTCCTCACATTAGCAGTCACCAGCAGACCAAAGAATGAAATGGCATTCCTTGATAATAGCAACATTTCTTTATCCTCTCTCCCATACCTATCTCCATGTCCTCAACTCCAGTCAATTAAAAACTAGACAACTGAATAAGGGGGAAACTGTGCAAGACAAAGCAGTAAGGAATTATGAGGTGTTACCTATTTGCCATTCACTGTACCAAGCACCGGTGTAACAAATATAAATACAAAAATGACATTCTCTGCCTCCTATAGCTTATTTTCTAATGGGGCAAGACAGAACAGAAAAAGGACCTGACAAGAAGTGGGGGAGGGGAGAAATGAAATTATTAATGCAGGGGCATGGTGTTCAAGTCTAGAAAGAATCACAACTGGGAAGGGATGACAATTTTTACTGTCTTGGAAATTGCATTTGCCCAATGGACCTGGTTTGTTGTTCAAACGGGTTTTTTTTGTTTGTTTTTTGTTTTGTTTTTTCCTAACTGGTTTGCCTTATTTGTATCTACATGGAAACTGAATTAAAAGGGAGAGATGTTAGAAAATACTAATAGAAAGCTAGGCACTTGAGATGCTTCAATCCCCATGCAGAATCCTGGAGAAAGTGAAGAAATGGATATGGAGAATAGTGAGAGAAAGAATTGCTGCAGGGCTGAGAAATATGTGGAAGGGTCAGGAAATTCCATTCTGTGAAAGAATGAAATTGTGATAAATATAAGAAGAAAAGTCAGGATGAAAAAAGATTCAGGAACTATGTTTATCTCTGATTCAGGATTTCTGGAAGGAATTGAGGTGATAAAAAAGGGTATCATCAAAGCAGTTAAGTAGGCGACATGTGATTTCTGGAAAGAATGCTAAAGGAGTTTTAAAGGGTATGACTACCAAAACGGACAGACATCAAGTACAGCAGTTAAAATAACTAATATAAGGTTCCTGAACAACAGAGGGTTAAATACTTATGGAACATAATAGAGTTTTTACAGTGGAGCAATATGTTCTTCACAAGACAATCACAAACACACAAACATACTTTCTCCTACTCATGGAAGGCATAATCTCTATTCCTTCCTGCCCCACATCATTCTCTGGGGAGAGGGAAAGTATTAGGTTCATTGCTTATCTCAGTTCTCATAGAGCACAGTTTCAGTTCTGAGTCTAAAACCCTACTTTGAGCTTGAGTTCCAGGTATCTTGGCTGCTCAGGGCTTCCATGCGAGACAGAGTGGCTGCACCATTCCACCTTCAATCTTGGCTCTAAGATTTGGATAGCTCAAATTCCTGGAAATGTGGGGATCACCTCTGGAACATGAAACTGAGGGGAAAAAAAACAGAATAGAAACAAATACCTGTAGGCCCATTTTTTGAAGAGTAGTAAAAGAAGAAGAGTAGGGGAAGAGCAAGTCCTTTCTTTAATTCCTAGAGTCCTGGGCATATCATCTAGGAGCTCTGCCTAAAATATGTGGAAAAGGGAATAAAATTGGATCATTGCTTTAAAAGACTCAGAAATTCAAGGAGGCTTCCCACCCACACCACATGTGGTAAGGATGCAATGGGCTCCACCTTTGACAAACTAGGCATACTCAAAGCCAGGTTAGACTTACAATGTTAATCTTCAAGGGAGTGATACAGAGCATTTGGTGTTTTTAGATGTTTTCTATTGTGTCCAACTCTTTCTAACCCCATTTGGAGTTTTCTTGACAAAGATATTGGAGTGGTTTGCCATTGCCTTGTCCAGCTCATTTTATAGATAAGGAAACTAAGGCAAACAGGATTAAGTGACTTACCAAGGGTCCCACAGCTAGTAAGTGTCTGAGGTCAGATTTTAACTCAGAAAAATGGATTTCCTGATCCTCTAAGCATGGCACTCTAACCACTGCCTCACTTAGCTGCCCCTGATATAGAGCAGGCAACTTTATAAATATGTTAATATGAAGAATTTATATTCTCTTTTCAAATTTGCCCTTTTATAATAATGACATGTTAGAGGTCATTAAGAGTAATTTCTGACAGTCTGCATATAACATGTCAACACTTAAATTTTCATTTGATTCTTTTACTTTCTCATTAAAGGAAACACCATGGTATAGTGGAAAGAAGATTAGATTTGGTCAGTAGAAACTTAGGTTTATATTCTATCTTTACAATGTATTAGTGATGTAGTTGGGGATAAGTCTTTGAACCTATTTCCTCATCTGTGGATGGTAGACGATGATGATGTTGATGATGATGATGATGATGATGATGATGATGATGATGATACCTATCTCATGGGGATATTGCAACGATCAATAAAGATAATCTGTTCAATATAGTTGCAAATATATGCAAAGAATAAATGTCATCTATTATTATTTATTTTGTGTTAAAGACTAATTAACATCTGGGCCTCTGAGCTGTTAGCTCCCTTCAGCTTACCATTTCTGCTCAATTTTTCACTCAAGCAACTGCAAAAATATTACTTCTTTCTTGAAGTCTTTCTTAGTTATAACCTAGCAATTTGTTGTGCCCTCACCTTTTACTAACATGCAACTATGATATCATATTCTCCCTTACCTTGTTTTTGATTTTGCATAATCTTAATTGGTTATGAAAAGCAGTGGATAGAATATTTTATTAATGACATGAACTGAGGCAAATGCTGCCTCTGGCTCATATTTGCTTTGTAGCCATGAATAAGTCTTTTAAGTTCTCTAAGCCCAAGCTTCCTCATCTATAAAATAAAGGTATTAATAGTTGAACTAATTATAGATGGCTCAGTGGATATCACACTGGCCCTGGAGTCAGAAAGACCTGAGTTCAAATCCAGCCTCAGACATTCACTACCTATGTAACCGTGGTAGTCACTTAATCTGTGTTTGCTTTAATCTATTGAAGAAGGAAAAAACAAACTACTTCAGTATCCTTGCCAAGAAAACCCCATGGACAGTATGGTCCATGAAGACACGAAGGGTTGGACACTACTGAACAAAAACAGTTTGTAGGATTTTTTCAGGGAAGACTATTATAAAACTTAAAATTCTATATTATTATAAGTCACAACAAAATGTACTTAATCACTAGGTCATTATATTCATTATTTCAAGTATTTATTGTTTTTATTTTTATGTCATTTTCATTCCACAATATATCCCTATCCCCTCTTCCCAAGGAGACATTCCTTATTTTAAAAAAAAGAATAAAAAATGGAAATTAAAAATAAAACAATTCCAGAAATAAAATACAACCAAAAATTCTGACAGTATAGGGAATATTCTTTCCATTCTTATAATTTCATAGTTTTCCAAAGAAAGGAGGGAGGTGCATTCTTATATCTCTTCTCTGGAAGCAAAATATATTTAAGGTTTCCTTGGTCACCTCCAAATTCACTCCCACTCTTACCTAACACTTTCAGTCACCTTATGCCCATTGATTAGTACAAGACAAACAAGGAAAATAGACAAAGATGGCAGAGCATGTGTCTGTTTTGTGCAAGACCACTATAGTTCCATCATCAGTATCCCATCTTAAAAAATAGAAGGTCCATGATTCAAAAGCCATTGATCTCTAAGGTTAGGAAGTCTCATCATCAAGCTGCCTTTTTCCATTATATACATCCACTTAGAGAAACATAGGAGCAGCAAACCCTAATTTCTAAATTCAAAAGAGCAACGATTTTCACAGATTCTCTCAATGCAGCAAAATTTTCCCCTGGAGACAACTACAAAGAGAATGCCAACGTAGTTGATTCTGCTTTCCTTTTATTCAAAGAAACCAATATTCATTTTTAAACAAAAGAGCTCTCTCTCTCTCAATCCCCATTAGATTTCCCAAATTCAAGGGTGGCCCATTCCCACTTGCCAGCAGCAGGAATCTTAAGGACTCTTAATCATTCCAAAAGGAATAAAGAATAATAAGGGGAGGCCATTTAGACCCACAGTTTATAGATCCCTTTGGGTAGAGAGCTTAGGAAATTCTCTCTGGGGAATTTGCTTTTAAGTGGCACAGCACTAGAGTTCACTCTGTATTCCCCTCTCAATTACTATCCATCCAGCTGAATCAGGAGCTACACAGAAATTCCTGAAGTGGCTTTTTAAAATCTAAAATAAAAGAAGAAAAGGTTATCAAGGGCTGAGGTGAAGGAAACCTTGATCCAGGAGGGACCTAATTCCCAGAGCAAAAGAAATGATGGCATGGTGCCAAGCAACAATAATCTGAAGTGGTCTCAGCAAATAGAATTTGTGAGTTTTCTGATACTTCTATTAAAAAAAAACCAGTCATTGATTCTGTCTGCATTTTTTTTGTTTTTGTTTTACATAAAGTTCAACTTTAAGTGTCTCTGTGTGTTTTAAAGTTACACAGACCTAAATTAATTTCCATAATGCAATAAAGGAAATAACCAGTCTACTTCTGACACATGTTTAGGCCATACTGCTTCTTGTGTAAGGAGAATTCTCCTAACAATGCTCTGAGGGCACCACATTTCCCATTCCCCATAAACCAGGGTGCTTCATCTATGCTCCCCTCCATGGCTTATTGCTTTGGCATGCTTCAGGCACCTCCAGCTTCAGTATTTAATGGCTCAAAACAACAAGAGATATTTGCAAGACACAAAGCATCATTCATCAGGACTGTAACTGAAGTGGCAGATAGACGGTTCCTTAGGTTTCAAACTTTCATGAAATTGATGGCATCTTGATTAATTAAAACATGAAAGTAAGTTCCAGAGGTATGACGGCAGATTCAAGTAATTGCCCCAAAGCTGCACACTTAAAGAGAATAGTGCAATCTGATATTCATGAAATGCTAGTTTTCCCCTATAAATATTGAAATGTAATATTCAACATTCAGTCATTAGAGCTAAGGCTCTTCATCATCTATTTGCCTTCTGTGCATTTACAGGGGACCACACTGTTATCTGTACAAAACATTCTACTATTTCCCCACAGCTCTGAGTGCTCAACAGGAGGTTTGTTTGTTTTTAATACAGAAATGAGAATATTCACAGGAATACTCATTATAGTTACCTAGGACCTGGGATATTGTAAAGTCTGATTCCTTATGATTAGTACTCACATTCTGGATCATATCTTCATATCAATCATATTACATCATCTTCTTTGATGCCCCATGATCCAAATGATCAGAATTGGACTATACCTGCATGACAAAAATGCAATCCTGCTTGCCAGGCCCAAACAATAATTTGTTGCCTTTATTCAAAGAAAGAATATGAATGGTGCTGGTCAAGAGTCAAGAAGAATTGAGTTCAAATCTTACCTCTGACACTTCTGAGCCGAAATTATAGATCAATTGACTAGAATGGGGTGGGACCTAAGATGGCATCTCATCTTACCTTCTTATTTTAAGGATGAGAAATCTGAAGCCCAAAGAGATTATGTGATTTTCCTAAGTTCAGAGAAGCAGTAAATTTTCAAAGGCAGTTTTGAACCCCAGTGTTCTTTCCATACTCAGTGCTTCTTCCAGTTTCCCTGATGTCTTAGACAAGTCATTTAACTGCTGTCTTCCTCAGGTTCATTCTTCTACTAAGTTAAAGATGAGTTGTGACTTACATGATCAAAAGAAGCTTCATAGTGAGACCTTCCTTCACTCACAAGATGCTAGATCCTTTGCATATTTACATTCCTCATTCAAACTTAAATTTGCATCAAATTGATCATGATGACTAAAACAGCAGACATTAAATTGTTGATGGTATAGGCAAAATGAATCACAATCTCAGCATGGAAAGGGATCCTAGAGGACTTGATGACCAACCTTTTACTAGAAGCTTGAGACCTTTCTGTAATGTCCTCCCCAAGTGGTCATCCATGTTTTGCTTGAACCCCTCCAATGATAGGAAGCTCAGTAGCTCAGGAGGCCATTTACTGTGTTTTTAAACTGCTTCAATTTTCAGAAAGTCCTTCCTTATGCTGCATCAACATCTTCCTTCCTGGAATTTCTACACTATATCAAAAACAGATTTTTAAAAATAAATCTATATTGCTTATTTAGTGTTGTGCTATATCACATAGATCAAACTTAAATAGACCTGTTCTAAGCAACTCTTCTCCATATCATCAACAAAGTTTTCCGTGGGAGGTAGAGGATGTACATTTAACATCCTAAGTGTCTTTCTTGCTTTCTCTTATCATAGCAAGGGTACCAGTGTAACTTATAGGTGAGTTATTTCTCACTCTAATCATATGGTAGTCCATCTTCTTTTCATTCATGCACTCATTCCTTTTATTGTATTTTTCACTCTATTTTCCTTGACTATGCCTCATTTGTCATGGGTAACAGCCTAGTCATACTCATGATGCCCATCTGCATTGCCATCTGGGTGATCTTCAACTTTGCTTCTTTGGGAATAAAATATCACTTGACTATGGGCCATGCAATAAAATTCATCTTTCTGGGAGAAGCTTTTGGGTATTAAAATGTAGGATTTTTATTTTGTTTTTCTCTGAGATTTTGTCTTCCTATCTCATACAGGCTGAAGTGCAGCAACCAATCACAACTCACAGTTGTGTAATGATTGACAAAGAAGTTTTATCACACCATTCAGACCTGGGCCAGTTTGCTTTTCTTTAAGTAGGTAGGTGGCCCTCCACTCACTGGGGTCTACCATATTGGTATAAGATTTAGTGCAGACACCTGATTTGCTTTATACCTTTTGAATATCGCAACTCTTGAACTCAAACCATCTACCACTCTTAGTTTCCCTACTAGAAGACATAACAAACTAGTGCTAATGCATCTTGTACATGGAATTGCAGTTTTCCAATGTCAGTAGGGCCTCATCTACTCTTCTTTTTAAATTCTAAGCCCAACTCATTGTCTAAGGAGGAAAGCAAACAACCTGTTGCATCTATATATTGCTTCAAAGTTTATAAAGTGCTTTATATAGGTTATCTCATTTCATTATTCACTCTCTCTTGCTGATAAGGAAACTGAAACTCACAGAAAGGTTAAGTGACTTACTCATGAAGTCATAATTATAAAGTGTCCTAGACGAGATGTAAAAATTCATAACTAGATTGATTGCTAATTGAAAAGATAAATTCTAAAAAAGGAAGATTCACAAAACTAATAGTTATACATTTAAAAGACATAGCAATTTTCTAGATTAGCTGACTTCTGAGGGTTCTTCTTACTCAATTCTTTCATATTACTCACCTCCAGCCACCCAATAATCTAGTCTGGTGGGATTCCTTTTTGTTCCTAAAACTTGCACTGAGTTTTCTTGCTGATAAATGAGGAATTATTGTGTACCAGAAAGAGCATTGGCTCTGATGTCAGAGCATCTGGGTTCAAATTTTGCCTCTGGTGCTTAATATCTTTGTTACCGTAAACAAATCACTTAGTTGCCTGTCACCTCAGTTTTCTCACCTTCAAAATTAGAGGATGGAAGAGGAAACTTGATTAAATGGTCTGTGTGGTTCCTCTTAGCTCTAGAACTAGAGCCATAATTTGACCTCTGAAATGATGTGTTTCTGTGGTAGTTTACTATTCTCTTAAGTTTGTATTTCATTTACCATAAACATACTTGCCCTATTGAGATTCAGGAAGATAAAAGGAAGAAATGCCTAGGAATACATGTTATCATCAAAATCAAGGTTCATTTTATCTTTATGTCACAAAGGTCTTCCAAATGTTGAAAATAGGACACTAGAGCCAGTGTTGTTCAGTAAGATGAAGAGAGGAAAGCACAGAAGACTGTACAATGACATGCCAAAGCATGATGGGAAGAAATATCCAATTACTATTGATTACCATAATGCAATTATATCCAGTAGTGGGCTTGAAGGGAATGATGAGAGAATGACTGAATGAGAAGGCATTTATTAAGTGCTTACTCTATGGCCAGCACAGTGCTGAGTGCTTGAGGATGCAAATATAAGCAAGTAAGCCAATTCTTGACCTCAAGGAGAATACAATCTTTATTTAAGTTTTTTTCTCAATTACATTTAAAAATAATTTTAAAAATTCTTTTGTTTTATTTTGGGTTCCATTTCTTTCCCTCCCTCATTTCCTTTCCTCTCCCATTCTTGAGAAAGCAAGCAATTTGATATAGATTATGCATGTGCAGTCATGAAAAACATATTTCCTTATTAGCCACATTGCAAAAGAAAAAAAAAAGTTAAAAAAGTGTTCTTTGATTTGTTTTCAGATTCTATTAGTTCTTTCTCTGCAGGTAGATAGCATTTTTCATCATAAGTCCTTCAGAACTGTCTTATATCATTGCATTTCTGAAAAAAGCTAAGTCATTCACAGTTAATCATCATAAAATACTGCTGTTATTATGTACAATGTTTTCTGGTTCTGTTCACTTCACTTTGTATCAGTTCCTATTAGCTTTCCTAGGTTTTTCTGAAAGCATTCCACTCATCATTTGTTATAGCAAGATGGTAATCCATCCCAATCATATACCACAACTTGTTCAGAGGTTCCCCAATTGATGGGCATCCTCTCAGTTAAGGATATTGTATCGTAATGGAAAAGACAATATGTAAAGGGGAGCTAGTTAGGGTGTGCCATAGAAATTAAAATTCTGGCTCTTTGTTAGGCCTGTTAAGCAAAGTTAAGAACCGTTAGCCAATATGTCAATTGTGGATACACCAAACAACCTTCAACCAAACTAGAACCTTCCACTGTGGAAAAATCTACAACTTCTTGAACATCATTTCTTCTCAGCTGTTACAGTATTCCCTCACACTATCTTGCATCAGCCACTATGTATAGCTGAAAACTTTAATTAAACCCCTGGAAATGCTGGGATAAAATCCATTGTGTTTTTGGGATTGTTAAGAATTAGGCTCTCCTCCTTCTGTAGTAACAAAGGCAGTCAAAATCTGTGTTAGAACAGAAAGAGGACTAAGTTTTGAATCCAAGCACCCCAATTTTTGATCCCATCTTGGCCCCAAATGTATGTGTGTGAGTTTAGGCAAGTTTTGTTTTTGTTTTCTTTTGTTTTGTTTTGTTTAACTTTTCTGGGCCTGAATTTACTCATCAAAAATGAAGGAATATGGCGGAGTGAAAGCAGTGACTTGCTTGAGCTCTCCCCCAAACCCCTCCAAATACCTGTAAAAAAATGGCTCTAAACAAATTTTGAAGCAGCAGAACCCACAAAAAGACATAGTGAAACAAATTCCAGGCCAAGACAACTTGGATGGTTGATCAGAAAGGTATGTCATGCCAGATAGGAAGAGGAGCAAAGTTTGGACTGGGTACACAGGCCCCAGCAAACCTGGAGCAGGCCTCAGAGGACTGAATCAAGGGTAGCTGTGGCAGTTTCCATACTCCCCAACCTATGAATGCCAAAAACAACTTAGAAGGTCAGTGGGAAAAGCCTGTTTCTGTGGTGATGAGACAGGAACGTGGGGTTTCAGCTCCATTCCCCAAGAGCATGGCCCTGGCTGGGGGGCAGCTGCTTCTCGAGCTGAAGGTTTTAGAGATATGATACTTATTATTTTAAGGAAGACTCCATTTATACCTATGCTTTCTAGTGTTTTTAATAGGAATGGGCGTTGTAGTTTATCAAAGCTTTTTCTGCATCTATTGAGATGATCATGTTGTTTCTGTTGGTTTTGGTGTTAATACGCTCAATTATGCTGATAGTTTCCCTAATATTGAACCAACCCTGCATTCCCGGTATAAATTGGAACACTAATACATTGTTGGTGGAGTTGTGAAATGATCCACCATTTTGGAGAACAATTTGGAACTATGCCTAACGGGCTACAAAAATGTGCATACCCTTTGATCTAGCAATAGCACTTCTACGGCTATATCCCAAAGAGATCAAACAAATGTGAAAAGGACCCACATGTACAAAAATATTCATAGCAGCTCTTTTTGTGGTGGCAAAAAATTGGAAATTGAGAGGATGGCCATCAATTGGGGAATGGCTGAGCAAGTTATGGTATATGAATGTAATGGAATACTATTGTGCTATAAGAAATGATGAACAGGCCGACTTCAGAAAAAACATGGAAAGACTGATATGATCTGATGCTGAGTGAAGTGAGCAGAACCAAGAGGACTTTGTACACAATAACAGCCATGTTACCCAATGACTAATGTTGTTAAACTGAACCCTTCTCAGCATTAAAATGATCTAAGACAACTCCAGATGCCTCATGATGGAGAATGCTGTCCACATCCAAAGAAAGAACTATGGAAGTTGAATTGCTATCACTTATTTTTGCCTTCTGTTGAGTTTTGTTTCATCTTTCTGATGGTTCCTCCTATTGGTTTTAATTTTTACTTACAACTTCACTAATGTGAAAATATGTTTAATAGTAATGTACATGTAAAGCCTATATCAGGTTGTGTGTCATCTTGGGGAAGTGGCAGGGGGAAGGGGGAGAAAAATTTTCAACTCAAAAGAATGTGGAAGTGATTGTTGATAAATCAAAATAAATTAATAAAATTTTTAAAAAAGAAATTATCAAGGAAAACTGCCCTGATACAGTAGAACTCGAGGGCAAAATAGGAATTGAAAGAATCTACCTATCTCCTCCTGAAAGAGATCCCGAAAGGAAGACTCCTAGGAATATTATAGCCAAATTCCAGAGTTTCCAGGTGAAGGAGAATATGTTACAGGCATCTAGAAAGAAACAATTCAAGTATTATGGAAACACAATCAGGATAACATAAGATTTAACAGCTTCTATATTAAAGGACCGCAGGGCATGGAATATAATATTCCGGAGGGCAAAGGACATAGGATTACAACCAAGAATCACCTACCCAGCAAAACTGAGTGTAATCCTTCAGGGGAAAAAAAAAATGGTCATTCAGTGAAATAGAGGACTCTCAAGTATTCTTGATGAAAAGACCAGAGCTGAACAGAAAATTTGACTTTCATATACAAGACTCAAGTGGAACATAAAGAGGTAAACAATAAAGAGAAATCATAAGAGACTTATTGAGGTTGAACTGTTTACCTTCCTGGGTGGAAAGATGATATTTATAACTCAGAGACCTTAGTCAGTATTAGGGTAGTTGAAGGGAAAAAATTATATGTATGTATGTATATGTATGTATGTGTGTGTGTATATATATGTATATGTGTGCATATATATGTATATATATATATGCACACATATACATAGATAGATAGATAGATAGATAGATAGATAGATAGATAGATAGATAGATAGAGTGCACAGGGTGAGCTGAAGATGAAGGGGCCACATCTGGAGAATAAAATTAAGGGGTGAGAGAGGTAATACTATGAGAAAAAGAAAGGGAGATGTAGAGCAGGGTAAATTATCTCACAAAAAAAACAGAAAAGAAAAAGCTCTTACAGTGGAGGGGAAACAGGGGAAGGTGAGAGGAAATGAGGGAGTATTATTCTCATAAGATTTAGCTTAAGGAGGGAATAACAAACACACTCGATTGGGTATGGAAATCTGTCTTATCCTACAGGAAAATGCAGGAGGATCGGGCAAGAGAGGAGGGGAATGATAGAGAGGAGGGCAGATTGGGAAAGGGGGAAAGAAAGAATAGAATAAATGGGGGGCAGGATAGGATTAAGGGAAATAGAGTTAGTTTTTCACAACATGTGTACTATGGAAGTGTTTTGCATAACTGCACATGTGCAACCTATATTGAATTGCTTGCCTTTTCAATGAGGGTGGGTGGGGAGGGAGGAAGAGAGAAAATTTGGAACTGAAAATTTTAAAAACACATGTATAAAAAAATGTTTTCACATGCAACTTGGAAATAAGAAATACAAGAAATGGGGTACACAAATCTATCCTGCCATGTGGAAAATAGAAGGGGAAGGGGATAAGAGAAGGTGGGGAGAGTTAGAAGAGAGGGCAGATTAGGGGAAGGGGTATTCAGAATGCATGCCATCTTGGGTGGGGGAGGGGTGAGATGGGGTGAAAATTTGAAACTCAAAATCTTGTGGAAGTAAATGTTGAAAACTAAAAATAAATAAATTTATTAAAATAAAAAAAGAAAATGAAGGAATCTGATTAGATTAGTTTTATCAAACTCAAATAGAAACAGATGCCTGTAGGTTGCATATTGAGTTAGAAAAACATAAATGAACATTAAATGTGTGATATTTTATTTCTATACAGTATTAAATATTTTCTAATTACATTTTATCTAGGGTCTTTTTTTTTTTTTATCATGGCTTTCAGATAGTCCAATAATTTTTGAATTATCTCTCCTGGATCTATTTTCCAGGTTAGTTCTTTTTCCAATGAGATATTTTACATTGTCTTCCATTTTTTAATTTCATTTGTTTGGTTTTGTTTTACAATTTCTTGATTTCTCATAAAGTCATTAGCTTCCATTTGCTTCATTCTAATTTTTAAGGAAGTATTTTCTTCAGTGAGATTTGGAAATTCCTTTTCCATTTGGTCAATTCTGACTTTTAAGGTATTCTTCTCTTCATTGGCTTTTTTGGACCTTTTTTGCCATTTGGGTTAGTCTGTTTTTTAAGGTGTTATTTTCTGTAGCATTTTTTTGGGCTCTCCTTTAGCAAGCTGTTGACTTGTTTTTCATGATTTTCTTGAATCATTCTCATTTCTCTTCCCAGGTTTTCCTCTACTTCCCTTACTTGCTTCTCAAAATTAATTTTTGAGCCCTTCCATGGCCTGGTACTTATTCACATTTTTATTGGCGGCTTTGGATAGGAGTTTTAACTTTGTTGTTTTCTTCTGGTCATATGTTTTGATCTTCTTTGTCATCAAAGTAAGATTCTATAGTCTGAGTTTTTTTGCCCTGCTTGCTCATGTACCCAGCCAACTGCATTACTTTTATACTCTTTGTTAAGGCAACGGTCTGCTTCCAGTGTGAAGGAAGCACTAACCCAAGCTTTCATCGTTTTGTGCAGCTGTTTTCAGAGATACTTCTAGGGATCTGTAAATTTTGCATTCTTCCAACATGGTATGATCAAAGACAAGGTGTTTACTCCTTTCTTGGCCAGGATTCTGGTCTATTAGTGACCACAAGCACTCTTTTCTGCCTTGGAACTGTGAGAAGGATTCTCTCTCCACATCACTGCAAGCTGTACCATGCCAGTGCTCCTCCTTGCCACAGGATTGCCATCCAGGACTTTGAGCCAGATCCAAGTAAAGGCAAAGCATGATAATCCTGCCTCAGCAGCAGCAAAGAGATCCCTGCAAATCCCTCTTTGGTCAGCCACCCAATACTGCCACTGTCTGTGGGCTAAGAGCTCCAGAAGCAGCCGCCACTTAAGAGCTGCTCCAGGACTGGGCTGGACCAGGACTGGGACCACACCGTGCTCCTCTCTCACCCAGGCCCAACAGACCTTTTCTACTGACCTTCTAAGTTGTCTTTGGCATTTATGGGTTCAGAAGTCTGGAAACCACTACAATTCTAGTGATTCAGTCCCCTGAGGCCTTCTCTAGGTTCACTGAGGCCCAGTCTTTGCCAGCATGGCCCATGCTTTTCTTCCAGGCTGGCACAATAGACCTTTCACATCAACCATCCAGTTGTCTTAGGCTGGAAATTTGTTTCACTGTCTTTTTTTCAGTTCTGCTGCTCTAGAATTTTAGAGCTTTTTTTTTTTTACAGATATATTTGGAGGGTTTAGGGGGAGAGCTCAAGCAAGTCACTGCTTTTACTCCACCATCTTGGCTCTGCCCATCCCCCCAATTACATTTTAATCTGATTTGGGCTTACTCAGGTGTTTGACGGGCCTTCTGTTGTTGGGGGCCTTGTGTTTGATACCTCTGGGTTAAGTGTCCTCAAGGCAAAATAAATTATTTTAATCATTATATTAATGACAGTTGGCATTCATATAATGGTATCAGAACAGCTCATATTTACAAGTTTTACAGAGAATTTTACAAATATTATTTTGTTTGTTCCTCACAACAACTCTATCTGATGGGTGGAACAGGGTGCATCCTCTTCTTTATTTCAGTAAGGAAAATAAAGCTCAGACAATTTAAATTACTGCTTATGTTGTTGGTAAGAATGAGAGGCAAGGTTTGAATCCAGGTAGCCTGGTTTCATTTTATCACACTCTTTACCTATCACAAAATCTGCAAAAGATATTAAAAAAAATTATGTCAAAAAAAGTTATCTCAAGCAGACCAGTATTACCTGTGTGTGTGTGGGTGTGTGTAAAATGTTGATTATAACAGCACCTATTTCCCAAGTTTGCTGTGAAAATCAAATGAGATATCTGTAAAATACTTTTCATATGTTAAAGCAACTTGTAAATGTTAATTCTTACTGTGAGTTATGTTCTTGATGTCAATGACCACTATTCTGGGAAACTCTTTAGAGCCTAAAAATTTGGGGGACAGAGTGTTATTTTTTTCATCAACTATTCCAAATCTTAGTGGTAAACCCACAAATCTAGGCATCAGATTCCAAGTATTCCAAGATCTCAAGAACCCATGATTGCTACTCTTCCCTTATCCCAGTGGTCATATATGGTTTTGCAAAGTAGGCCATAGCTTGTTTCCAGTTGTCAATCAGCCTGTGACTCCCCAAACATTTTTAACTAAAGCAGCTGCAGTACATATTCAAGTGTTTGTTAGAGATAACTGTATCATTTGCATACCTACAATCAGTGTTAGAATGCCTGAGAGGTAATATGGTAAGAGTGGCAAATGCAAAGTCACTTTCAGATCTGTCTTCCTTTGGATTTTAAAGGAGAACAGAAGTACCTTACTGAAAGAAGCTCCTTGAGTTCTTCTCACTCTTATTTAGCAGGTATATATAGCATTGTGTTTTTTTTTCCTTTCCCACCAATTCTTTCTAATTGCTTTTCAGCATTCTATCTGCTCTTTATCACAACAGTGTAGAGCATGCCTGGTAGGCATTATTATACATAATTTAAATGAAAGTGAAATGGAATCAAAAGCAGGTTGAGTGACTGGCTCAGCACCCCACAGGAAGTCCCTGGCACAGGAGAGGAAGATCCTACAGCTTTATACTGACTCCCCATCTGTTGCTAAGCCCCACTAGCTATGTTTCTTATCTATTCCCCATAATTAGTCCAACTAAACTCTTCTATATGTGTCTACTTTGTTAGCCTGCTTTCATTGAGGCTTTTAGAATTTTCCTTCTTTTCCCATTATTCCAAATCACTCATTTGGCTGACAAAGCACTGTCAAAACTGGAAGGGTAGAGTTGATTTAGTCAGAATGATATAGATGTTTTAAGAATCAGATGAATTAAAATAGCTAAGTCATATGGTTTGGTGTAAAACAGCACAGCAAACCTTGGAAGGACAGTGTTCTACTTAAATGACAACCACCAAGAACTGATCAATACCAGGTGTTAAAAGTTGCCTAGTTACAGGGTTTTTTCTTGGCATCTATGATTTATGGTATGTCCTTGTTTAATTAGGTATATGCTAGCATTTTGGGAGGGATATAATAAGACAATTCTTCAGTGTTTCATTACATAATATATACTGTTTAACTGAAGCACATGACTTTGAAAACAGGGAGGTTAAACACCTCTTTTTGGTAATGTAATAGAACATGTTGGCAATCCCCCTAAACATAGTAGTAGTAGTAGTAGTAGTAGTAGTAGTAGTAGTAGTAGTAGTAGTAGTAGTAGAAGTAGCAGTAGTAGTAGTAGTAGTAGTAGTAGTAGTAGTAGTAGTAGTAGTAGTAGTATGATAAATAATAATAAATAATAACAAAGCATGGAATTCCTTTACTGAAATAAAAGTTAAAAACTCTGCAACAGTCCCTGACTCAGTAAGCACAGGCAGTTGATAAATGCACCTGTTTCCCTGTCTAAAGCTGATCTAGCCTTTTCTGTGTTGCTTTATCAAGTGAAAATTTTGTTACAGAGTAATGAAGGTGAAGAAAGGATTTACTTTTCAATTGCTCATTTTTAGAGTTCAGCCTTGATTGGGGGTGGGGAGTCAAGACATACACATTTTCCTTTTGCAAATTCTTGACAATCAGGTTTCAATTACTCAATTTTAGTAAAAATACCTTTCCCTCTATCTGGATTTCTATTTACACTGGGTACAGGATAACAGTATGATCCAGGACAATCTATACTTCTTTGGGAATAGGTGATATGGCCCCATGACAGAATCTCTGTAAGACCATAAAGAACCTCATCATGCCTCAGTTTATGTAAGTACATAAAGCATTTGGGGGTTTACCACAATTTGTAGACTGAACTTGAGTGTCTCAGATTTGTTTACTCTAGGTTCAAGGGACACTGTGGTTCTCAGCATGCCTCACAAACACTCACTAATCTTTTTAGGTTTATTAATCAGCCAGAAGATAGAATTTGTGAAAAGCAAAAATAATTCTTACAATATGGCAATTAAATATTTCTTTCAATAAATATGGGGCATGTTCTCCCCAAAATAAACAGGAAGATTGAACATGTGTAAATATATGTGTGAAAGGGCCAGACAGAGTTTAAAGTTTCACTGGGGTAGATATTTCTGGTAAAGTCACAATAATTTTTCTTGCTTAGGACAATGCATAGCATATAATTTATGCTTAGATGTTTGTTGATTGGTTGATGGCACTGCTTCAACTTCTCCCTATTGAAATATTCCAGGTCTGTTGTCTAGGACATGTATTGTTTCTATCAGATGCTCTTCTAGTAGTTATACAATCTCTGCTAAATATTGCTTTCCTGGATCCATAGTCTCTACTGGCCTTTGGACAATTACTTCCAGAATTTGTCTATTCTTCAAACTTTCAGCTTCATCTAGACCTTTTGAAAATAGCACAACCTATTTCTCATGAGAAGAGTGGGCTATGTCATGCTCTTTTAATTTAAAGCTCCAAGGCTGCATGCAAATATTTTTGAAAAGTATCATCCTTTATACTCAACCATAGGACTGAAATATTGGTGGGAAGAAGGAGAAGCTCCCAGACATTGTTCTCCAGGAATTTTTTGAAAAATTCCTTTTAGATTATTGGTCAAACTATGTTGTCTGTCTACAACAGGTTATTCTTTGCTTCAAGTGTCAAGCTCTTTAAAACACAGCACAGCATCACTCCTAACAGCTAGTGTCATTATAGGTCTATATTTTGCACTCAATCTCCTGGTAACAGGCACATTGATTCTGTCTGTCAGCAAACTCACTATAACTAAGGGCAAAGAACCACATAGACAACTAGAGCACAATCAGAGAAAGGTCAAGCAAAATATTAAGAGGGGTAAAGACTATAATGCTCTAGGATAGGGTGAAGTAACTGTGGATATTTTACGGGGGGGGAGAAGAATTTTATGAGACAAAGTTTTCAACTATTTGATGGATCGTCCTAAAGAAGAAGTATTAATTAGACTTCTTTTGCCTTGTACCGAAGAGCTGACATAGAAGCAATCATTGAAAGTAACAAGGAGACACTTTCATCCTGAAAGTAAAATTTTTTTTAAAATTGTAAATATCTATATGGTAAAATGAGTCATCTCTGTAGGTAGTACAACAGAGGATTGATAAACTACTTCTCAGAGATGATCCTGAGAGGGTACTTGTTTATGTTTGGTTTCAATTAAATGATTTATAGAATATTTTGCATTTTTTCCCCATATTTGCAAGTAGGAGGTACTACCTGGTTCTCACAAATTCCACCCTGTATAAAAATGCCTACTACATTGCTTGCAAGATTGTCCTTTCTGGGAAAAAAAAATGAAAACAATTATAAGCCTTATTGAAGGGATTAAAAACAAACAAATATATATTTTAGGCTTTCTGAGGGGTAAAAACAGACAAGACAGATGATGATTTCTTTTGCCATGAAAATTCAACACAATCAACTTTTTATCTCAAAAATGTGTCATATTGAAATGCGAGTTCAATGAAATTAATCCAATTCATCTATAACAAGTCAATTTAAAAAATATTCAGAAAGATAATTTATGTATAATGAGTGAATATGACAAAATTAATCCCTCAATAAACTAGTTATAGTACTAGCCTATAGGTATAGCAAGACAAAAATGAAACTCACCTATCCCTGAAGGAGCTTACAACAAATTGTAGATTTTAAAGAAATAGTTCAGAGGAGAGGAAAGCAGGTGGGGTTAATTCAATTAAATATAACAGTTTAGATAAACTATAATCCCTGACCTCATGGAGTTTATATACCAGAAATAGTATAAGGCACTTACATAGATAATTGAATTGCAAAATAAAAGTGACAAGTCCATTAGTGAATTGTAAACAAAGTTCAATGGGAGATCTGAGGGGGCAAAAAAAAAATCATTAATAATTAAAAGTGAGCAAAGTCTTCCTTGAGGAGGTAATAAGAAATTTCATTGAGAAGTTAGGTAGGGTGATGAGAGATGGCAGAAGACCAACCAGGTGACGTCCTTTAAAATTATGATATTCCTTTTTCTCAAAGATTGTTTAGAGAATATACAGATTAGGCACATAGAACAACAAATTCTAAAACAGAAAATACCAGTATACATTAAAATTTTTATAACTTTAATCTTTGTGGAAGCAAACAGAAAACAAAGTTCATGCTGATCAATTGGGGAATAGAAAAGCAATTTTGTGGTAAATGAATATAATGGAATATTGCTGTGCTGTAAGAAATGAAGAATGTGAAGATACAGAGAAGCAAGGGAAGACAGAAACATGGGAAGACATATGAATTGATGTGATTTAAAGTATAAGCAGAACCAGGAAAACAATAGCTACAATAATGTAAATAGTAGGAAAGATAGGAACTGGAAATTTTACACAAATATTATAATAACCAAACTGAGCCTAGAGAATGCCTATTCCTCCCTTTAAAGAGTTGGAGGATTGTGGGTATAGAACACTACTGTTGGACTTCAATGATGTGTTGGCTAGTTTTTCTGAATTGCTCCTGCGCCTTTTTTATTATTATTATTTGTTATTAATGATGGCTATTGGGAGAAGCCAATCTCTTTTTTGGATAATTAATTTATTTTTAGTTTTCAACATTCACTTCCATAAGATTTTGAGTTTAAAATCCCCCCCCCCCTTCCACTTCTCTCCCCCCACTCAAGATGGTGTGCAATCTGATGTAGGCTCTACTTACACATTCATACTAAGCATATTTTCCCATTAGTCATGATGTAAAGAACAATTAGAACTAATGGGAGGAACCACAAGAATGAAGCAATAAAACAAAACAACAAATGAAAAGAAGAGCAAATAGTGTGCTTCCATCTGCATTCAGGCTCCATAGTTCTTTCTCTGGATGTGGATAGCAATTTTTATCGTGAGCCTTTTGTAGTTATATTAGATTCCTGCATTGTTGTGAAGAACCAAGTCTATGAAAGTTAGTCATCACACAATGTGGCTGTTATTGTGTACAATATTCTCCTGGTTCTGCTCATTTCGCCTACATCAGTTCATGAAGTCTTTCCAGGTTTGTTTGAGGTCTGTCTGGTCATCATTTCTTATAGCACAATGGTATTCCATTACATTCATATAGCATAAATTGTTTAGCCATTCCTCAACTGGTGGGCATCCCCTCTATTTCCAATTCTTTGCCACCACAAAAAAAAGATTGGCTAACAAGACAAAGAAAAATGTTGGAGAAGATGTGAGAAAATTGGAACACTAATGCATTGTTGGTGGATTTGTAAAAGGATTCAACTATTTTAGAGAGCAATTTGGAACTATGCCTAAAGGGTTATAGAATTGTTCATGACCTTTGACCCAGCAATACCACTTAGAGGTCTGTATCCCAAACAGACCATAAAAAGAGAAGACCCACATGTACAAAAATATTTATAGCAGTTCTTTTTGTGGTGCAAAATCAGGAGAACTTTGCACATAGTAACAGGCACATTGTGTGATGACTGACTTTGATAGACTTGACTCTTCACAGCAATGCAAGAATCTAAGACAATTCCAAAAGACTCACAATGGAAATTGCTATCCACATCCAGAGAAAGAGCTATGGAGTTTGAATGCAGATGGAAGCATACTATTTGCTCTCCTTTGCATTTGTTGTTTTGTTTTATTGCTCCATTCTTGTGGTTCCTCCCATTAGTTCTAATTGTTCTTTACAGAATGCCTGAGGGGAAAATATGCTTAACATGAATATATAAGTAGATCCTATATCAGATGATATGTCATCTTGGGGGAGAGCAATGGGATGGAGGGTAATTTAAAACTCAATATCTCATGAAAGTGAATATTGGAAACTAAAAATAAATTAATTATGAAAAAAATAAAGAACACTAGCAACTACAAAAAGAAAAGAAATTCATTGTTTCAGATGTTAAAGGACCAGCTGAGGTGAGGAAAAGATAAAGGTAAAAAGATGAGTTAGGAGACTAAAAAAGTCCTCATTTTTACATTATTATAGATGCTTATACATACAATAGGTTCTTTCAAGACAAGGATGATGCCCTATTCTGAAGGTTCCTAGAACATAATGAAAGTATCACTATGTGTAATAAAAAATAATAATAAATAAAAGCATGTACATATTATTTTAAGGTTTGCAAAGTGTTTTATAAGCATCATTTAATTTGGCCTTCATATCATCCTTTGACATAGGTACTGTAAGTATTATTATCCCCATTTTACAGAAAAGGAAACTGTGGCTCAATTAATTTAAATGACTTGCTCATGGTAGGCTACTTAATTTTATATACAAAATTCAAATCCAATTCATTCCTTCTCCTAATCTTCCTATCTATTATTCAACATAGTCTCTTTAGTAATGATGATCATGATGATAATAATTATGATGATCGTAGTGATAGTAAAGATGATGATAACAAGCCTTTTCATTATATTTATAAAGTTTTTAAAAATATATTTTACTTTGTGGAATGGAAAGGGAAAAAAAAACCATTTATTAAGAACTCACTATGTACCAAGCAATAGGATAAACAAATCATATGATGAGAAAAGTACATCAGTCCCCGCTTTCAAGGAGCTAACATTAGAAGTGGATGAGAAAACAAGTAAAGCAGGTTTTCAATTTCATGGCATATGGAAAGGCCAAATAGAGCTTGGATTCTTCCATGCAAAGTAGCAGGGCAAATGGCAAGGCCACAAAGACCTCTGAGAGTATTGTGAGAGTATTGGTAGGGCAAAGGGTCCATGACCAAGATTCTATCAAGTTCCAGTAAGAATAGAATGGGGCTCTATTATACCTCTGGCAGAATTATGGGTGGGAAGATCATTATTCATCTGAGAGTGAATATCTAGCACCTGGGAGCTACTGGGTATTTGATACTGGGTTGGGAAAGGAAAAGGTCTGCAGGTCCTTGCCAGGGAAGCCAGTGGTTGTGCTGGACCAAGTCATTGGGCTGAGAATTGGATAACCAAATTAAATCTCTACAATGACCCTGTAAGGTAGGTCTTGATTGTCACATTGACCTGATGAGGGGTCTCAGAATGGTTAAGGGACCTTCTGTGGTCACATAACTAGAAAATATTAGACATAGAATTTGTAGACAGATATTTCTGATTCTAAGTCCAGAGCTCTATCCATTATAGAGTTTTGCCCCTCATGATAAAACACATAAACTATTCAAACTTTCTGTTACTAATCACTAAAAGACCCAGTAATATAAAATGCTATTTATCAGTCACACAGGCTTTTTAGTTATACTTGAGCCAATACAGGTCCCTTGCAGAATAAAAAGCAAAACCCAAAAATAATAATTGTAATACCTCAGAGCTGTATAGTTCCTTAAATTTTACAAAGCACTTTCTTCACAAAAACTTTGTGATTTAACTATACCCAGTAATATTATCCCTATTTCAGATAAGTAAATTGAGACTTACCTAGGTTGTGACTTACCTGTGGTCAGCATAGCTAGAACATCTCCTTATATCTCCTTATTAAAAGTTAAGTCTGGAGAGGTAGAGCACAGATGGGGGAGTGAAAGCAGGGACTTGCCTGAGCTCTCCCTCAAATTCCTACAAATACCTTTAAAAAGTGACTCTGAACAAATTCTAGAGAGGCAGAACCCACAAATAGACAGAGTGAGGTAAATTTCCAGCCTAAGACCTGGAAGGTCAACAGAAAGCATCTGTTGTACTGGGCTGAGAGAGGAGCACAGTCTAGTGCAGGTGGTGTGAGTGAAGACCCAGCCGTAGTGAACCCAGAGCAGATCTTGGGGAACTGAATCACTGGCAGCAGTGGTGGTTTCCAGATTTCTCAGCCCACAGACACCAGAGGAAACTTAGGTCAGTGAGAGGGGTCTGTCAGAACTGGGTGAGAGAGAAGCCAAGACAGCCCCTGCCCCAAAAAACTAGAAGCAGGACTGAGTGACTGAATCTTCATCAGTAGCTGTGACAAGAGCATTAGCAACTACTCTTGGAGCTGCCAGCCTACAGATAGAAAGTTTGAAAATTACCTATTTTGACTTCCTGGAGCCAAGATGGAAGAATAAGCAGTGAGTCACTCTTACCCTCCCTTATTGACCTTAAAAACTCAGAAAATAATGCCCCAGAAAAAATCCTGAAATAATAGAGCCAACAGAAAGATGAGGTACAGCAGTCTTTTAGCTTGGGAGGCTAGGGGGATCAACATGAAAGGTCCCTCTTGCTGTGGCAGAAGAGGGGCCAATATGTGATGGAAGGTGCCCTGGCAAGCCAGAAGCAAGCCCCATCTGAGCAAAGCAGTGCGAGATCCTGAGCCCCAGGGTGGTGAAGCAGGCAACCACCAACACCAGTCACACACCAGCCACCACATCCAACTCCAGTGCAGTACCAGGCAAACTACCAGAAGCCTACAGCCTACAACTGCCAACACCTGAGGCTGTAGCACACAAAACCCCTAGTGCCCAGCACAAGAATCCTGGGACAATGACCCCTGTGCCCCAGAAACAGAGATCAACTTTAAAAGTAAACAACATGAGCAAGAAGCAACAAAGAAAAACAATGACCATAGAGAGGTATCTGGATGACAGGGAAGATCAAAACTCAAATTCAGGAGAAGACAACATTGTCAATATACCCACATCTGACACCTAAAAGGGAAATATGAACTGGTCTCAAGCCCAAAAAGCCTTCTTGGAAGAGCTCGAGAAAGATTTTAAAAGTCAAATAAGAGAGATAGAAGAAAAATTGAATAATTCCTTTAAAAATACAGTTGACAAAATAGGGGAAAAAAAGTACACCGAAGAGAAGTCAAGTCCTCCATTTTTTATATTACACTGTCTTTCTCTCTGTTGTCTTCCTTTTGTTTATCTATTTTTCTACCTAATATTTGCTTGCGTTTCTGCTAAGCTCAATACAAAACAGTAATTCTTCTATTTTCTTTGATTATACAAATCTAAGTTCACCCTATTGATTTTATTTAGTGAATAAATGACTTTGTAGGAATAATCACTATTGATCTTAAATACTATGAACAACTTATGTAATTTAAAATGATTACAGAAAGTGGGATAATTTGAATGACCCATATTCTTCTTTTAATAACTTCTCCACATTAGTCAATTGTACCAAAGATACAATGCTTAAACAGAAGCTCCTTTGTTATTATTTTGAAAAATAACTGAATACATTGAGGTAGCAAAAAGGAAAAAAAAATCCTTCATGTTTTCTCTGTCTCAGGGGTCATGAGATAGATATAGATATCTATATCTATATCTATCTATATCTATCTATCTATCTATCTATCTGTCTATCTATCTATCTATCTATCATCTATCTATCTATCTATCTATCTATATATATATTTATATTAAAAGTCTGCAAGAGATTCAAGGCAAATAACTTGAACAATATTCAGGCTCATTTTTTTTTTCTTATCATGAACAGAAATGTCTTTCTTTTCTGGTTTTGTCAAAAATTGTGCCAGGCTGTTACTTGAGTTTTAAACTCTTTGTTAAGGTAGGGGTCTGCTTCCAGTGTGGAGAATGTACTGTCCCAAGCTTCAGGGGTTTTGTGCAGCTGTTTTCAGAGATACTTCTAGGGACCTATAAGTTTTCCATTCTTCCAAGGTAGTGTGATCAAGGGCGAGGTGTTTACTCATTTAATGACCTGGGCTCTGGTCTATGAGTGACCACAAGCACTCATTTCTATCTTGGAGCTGTGAGGAAGTTTCTTTCTCCACAGCCACTAGAAACTCCACCATGCCAGCACTCTTCGTTGCCCCAGGACCATCACCCGGAACTGCGACCCAAATCCAACCAAAGGCAACGCAAGAGAATCCTGCCTCAGCACCAGCAAGGAGATCCTTGCAATCCCCCTCTGATCAGTTACTCGATTCCCCCTCAGTCTGTAGGATGGAAACTCTGAAAGTAGCCACCACCCTAGGGCTACACTGAGCTTCTTTCTCACTGCAGTCACAGACTTTTCCTACTTATCTTCTAAGTTCTTTTTGGTATTTGTGGGTTGAGAAGTCTGGAAACTGCTGCAGTTGCCTGTTATTTAGTCCCCTGAGGCCTCCTGCAGGTTCCCTGAGGCCTGGTCTTTGCATGCATGTCCATGGCGAACTGCATTTCTCTCCCAGTTTGGCACAATAGACCTTTCTAATCAAACATCCAGGTTATCTTGGGCTGGAAATTTGCTTCATTCTGACCTTTTGTGGGTGCTGCTGCACTAGAATTTGTTTAGAGCCATTTTTTACACATATTTGGAGGGCTTTGGAGGAGAGCTCAAGCAAGTCATTGCTTTCACTCTGCCATCTTGTCTCTGCTCCTGTAGGACTCCATTTTTTAACATTATCTAAGTTATTGATAAAATTATGAACAAGGGATGAATCCAGGTTCACTTGATTTGAAATCTACTTTCCATCTGATGCTAGTTGTGGTGACATGGCAATATAGATAAAGAATTGACTATGAAGCCAGTAAGGCTTGGGTTCAAGTTCTGACTCTGACCTAAACTGGTGGTAGACCTTGCCAAGTCAAGTAACCTCTCAGTTCTCCAGTCCAGAAGTAGCAAACATGACAGTCTTTTAGCCATGTCCTAATTAACATACTCTCAGATACTACCTTCTTAACCAGGCATTCATTTATAAAACCTACATATTGTTTGTTTTGTTTTCTTTCTTCTCTAGAAGGCTTTACCTTTAATTGACGCAGTGACTGAACTTCCTGTGCAAATTTATTCCTTTTTCTTTTCTTTCTGGGATTTTGATAATTCCTAGAAAAGCTTTCCAGATTCTTTGTGGTAGATCCATTTAACTCCACATATATTGGAAAACAGTATACCTCCTTATTATACATGTCAGGAGGAATATGTGGCTACCTAGGTATCCCTCTGAATTAATTCACTAACAACTACTCATTTATCCTTTTTTTGAGCAGTGTTTAGTACCCTTTCTCTTGGTGGCACCTCTCGGTCTGCATTGTTATTCCTTGTAGTATAAAAATGTATTCCCTCTTCAGAGCTCCCTCCTCGATAGGAATATTATTATTGCAAAGTTTCAAGAGTTTAGTGGTCACTCTTCCTTCTCCTGTTTTCCCATGTCTTTCATATGCATTCCATTCCTACTGTCCTGAGAAAGGTAGAGATTATGCTCTATTATAAGTTTTCAGATATTTTTTATTTATTTTCCTTTTTCAAATACTTCAATCCTTCCCTCCCCCAACCCCATTAACTCTCCAGTACTCAATAACTCAAAAAACTGCTCTATTTTCTTTTTACTTCTAGCATCAAACATAAACTTCTTTTGAAATTCATAACTTGGCCTTTCCTATCATTTCACTGATCTTAGGTTCTGGTTCCCTCCACATACACCATGATTTATTTACCTTGATACTACGTATCCCATCTCCATGTCTTTGTAATGAATGTCTTTTGTGATCTAAAATGTTCTTCCTAACCTTAGCTTTTTTGGCTTTCTTTAAGACCCAGCTTAAGTTTCATCTTTAGGAGGAGGATGTTCCTGGCTCCTTCTTCCCCTTACTGCCATTTCTCTGCCACCACCCCACACCCAGCACGTTCTGAGATTAACTTCCATTTGCTCTGGAAATATTTTTATATGCTTAGTTATTTATATATTGTATTGTCTTTTTCATTAGAATGTAAGCATATTGAGGGCAGGGAATATTTTTGCCTTTCTTTGTGGTTAGCACATAGTAAGTTCTCAAAAATTACTTGTTAACTGACCAAAAACAATTCCTTCCTCTGGATGACCTGCATAGCATAGAAGCATTCCTCTAGTCATGTATTCTTTTCCACTAGTAGTGTTATTTAACTTTTAGATGTATTTTCTACTCACACTTGACACAGATAATGAGTACTCTTCACAGATCTCTTCAAAATTTTTCTGATTTTCTATATTTCCTGGGAGCTCCTTGGCTTTCTGTGTTTTTGTGGCTAGCTCCTATGATTAATTGTTTTTACTGAACACTGGAGTATCAGTGTTTGTGGACTTCTAAGTGAGGCTCTACCTATCAGAATTCCCTTTTCCCCAAATCTTTCTAGCATTTTCTCTCACAAAACTGTAAGTTAATTAGTAGAATCTTATTCAATTCATGATATGAACAAAAGGTAACTAGGGTGTTTTGGGGGGGCAAGAAAATCACCTATTTTTGTCTCATATTTTCTTTTTTATTTTGTACGTGGTCTTCAGATAGCTTTTACCCCCCCACATCCCTCTTTTACTGAAATTTCAGTACCTTCCATTATCTCTTCAGTGATAGCAAAGACATCTTTTTTTTTTTCTAGATTATCTCTAATTCTATAGCGGACAGTACAAGTATAGAGGTATGGGCACATAGGCCATTGAACTCAACAAAAATAACCAGAATTTAAAATATCATAGTGTCACATGTAAGTAATGTAATCCAAATTGAATATACACCCCACTGCATTAGTAATATACTTTTCCAAGTTACTGCTGCTTATAGTCATTAGATAAATTATCACATTATTGAATATCAGAAATTCTGGAGAAAACTTTCTAAGCCTAAAGATTTTACAAATATATTCTTTTTGGTTTAAATACCATTTAACCTATGGGCAATAATGGAATTAGATTATATAAGCAAAAAAAAAAAAAGAGGAGGTATTTGTCAGTTACCTACTGGACATAAGTCTTATCCATGTTGCTACTAAGACTAAAGAATTTCTTGCATTCCTTTATTTGTAATATGGTAACCTGTAAACTTTCTGAGGGAACTTACTCTTTGGTGGGGTTATTTCTTGGTTATTTAGAAACTAATAGTCTCCATAATGAATTAATCTTCTTCCTTTGCTTCTTCCATTTCTTTCTTTATGCACACACACATATAAGCACATACATGTATACATATATTTGCATAATCATGAATATATGCATATATGTGCATGATAAAACATATCACGCACATCATGAGTTCTATGCCTAGAGTAAGGAAGACCTGTGTTTAAATCCAGCCTTAGACACTAACTGGATAATCCTGGACAAGTCACTTAACCATTGCCTGTCACATTTTTATCTTCTGTAAAATGGAAATAAGAATAATAGCACCTAACCCCAGAGTTGTTGCAAGGATCAAATGAGATAATAATTGTAAATAATTATAAAGCACTGCATAGCAAGCACCATATTGCTGTTCCTTGACTCAGTAGTATCCAAGTCTTTGTGACTCCATATAGGGGTTTCTTGGAAAAGATACTGAAATATCTTGCCATTTCCTTCTCCAGTGAATTAAAGCAAAGTGAGGTTACATGACTTCTCCAGGGTGACAGGGTAGAGTGTTTGAGGCCAGATTTGAACTCAGGTCTTCCTGACCCCAGGCCAATGTTCTGTCTAGAAAGCCACCTAGCTGCCTCCATATACCATATAAAGGTTAGTTATTATCATCATTATCATCATCATTATCACACATAGATATTATACTGATTTATTTTGTCTTGTTATCACCTTCATTTCAGAACATAACCCTCTTGTTTCCTACCTGGAAAGCCATCTCTTATGATAAAGACAAAAATGAGAGAGAGAAAAAAAAGTAATTCAAAAAGACTAATCAATACATAAACTGAATCCGACAGTATATGCAATACTTCATACTCATAGTCTCCTACCTCTTTTAATACTGAAGGAAAGTAGATTTTATCATCTCTTCTACATTTCATCTTTTGTTTAACCCTTTCATTTTAACCATTTCTTTTGGCCATTAATTAATCAACTTAGCATTTATTAAGAACCTTTTCTCTTCAAGGCATTATTCTATGCTAGAGATTATTACCTGTAACAGAGAAAAAGAAGTGGACAGGGAGAAAATACTGAATGGCAGTTACAACACAATAGATCTTCTTAGTAGAGGTAATAACTATTAAATAAGATGGACCTACGGATTTGTCAAAACTTGTGCCACGGGGTTTGGGGGAGAGCTCAAGCAAATCACTGCTTTTACTTCACCATCTTCTAGGCTCTTTTTTTGATTATGGTTTTCAGGGAGTCCAATAATTCTTAAATTATTTCTCCTCAATCTATTTTCCAGATCAGTTGTTTTTCCAATAAAATTACATTTTCTTCTCTTTTTTTCCCTCATTTTATTGTATTGTTTCTTGATTTCTAATAGAGTTATTAGCTTCCACTTGCCCAATTCTAAATTTTAATGGTTTTCTTCAGTGAGCTTCTCTGCCCCATTTTCTATTTTACCAATTCTACATTTAAATTCTTTTCTTCAGTAAATTTTTGTACCTCTTTTTTTTCCATTTTGTGCTTCTTTTACCAAGTTCTTGACTTAATTCTCTTGTACCACTCTAATTTCTTTTCCATATTTATTCTACCACTCTATTATTTTATTTTTTTGTAATTTTTAAAAAAAATTTAAACTTAAATACAAAATGAGAAAAAAAATTGCTACATACATAGTTGACCATAACAGAGGATTCAATATAAAGCAATAAATTTCCATTTCAAGAAAACCTATGTAATAGAAACTACAAATCATTTTCAAGCTGCCCAGCTTTTCTTTGCTTCCTTGTTTTGTTGTTGTTGTTGTTGTTGTCTGCTATGAACTTTTTACTTTATTTTTTTCTTCTACCTCCCCCTACTACCCTAAAAAAGGCTGCAATTAAAACTGGATACACATACACTCACACACACACACACACATGTATGTATATATACATACACACATATGTATGCATATAGACATACATACATGCATACATTTAGATAGATCTCTATAAACATATACATGTAGTAAGACCACATCATATTTATTTGCTCCATCCATCTGAAGGCAGACAGCATTTTCCTTCATAAATTGAAATCTATCTTTTCTTTTCCTAAATCTACCAGCTTAACATTTCCTACACTGTAGAATTATTCTAACCCAATCACATCTTATCTGAGAAATTGTCTGTGAAAGTTTTTTAGTGAATTGTTTGAATTCCTTCTATTCTTGGCAGCAGAGGTTTTATTTCTACTAGAAGATTTTAATTTAAAATAATTGACATTATCCTTTTTACACTTCAACAATACTGTCACCTTATATTACAGTTTAAGGTCTGATACTGCAGAATCTACTTCCTTTACATCTTTTCCTTCTGGTTTCTTTGAAGTTCTTGACTTTTTGTTCTTCCAAATAAACTTTGTTATTATTTTGTCTAACTTAGTGAAATATATATTCTTTAGTAATTTAATTGGGATGACATTGAATAAATAGATTGGTTAGATAAAGTTGTCATTTTAAAAATTGTCATCTTTACCTACCCCTGAACAATAAATATTAATTAAATTATTTAGATCTGAACTTATTTGTATAAAAAAGTATTTTATGTTTATGTTCTTTTGTTCCTATGTCTATTTTGGCAGGTATATGCTCAGGTATTTTATACTGTCTAAGTATTTTAAATAGTCTCAAACAATATTGAATAATATTGCTGATACACAGTATAGTTTCTCTATTTTTCACTTTTGATTAAATCTATTTTAACCTTAACTTTCTCTGAAATCATGATTACTATTACTGCTTTTTTCACATATTAAATTCTACTCCTGACTTTTATTTTATCTTTTTGTGTATTTCTCATTTTTATAATGTTTCCTGAAATCAACACATTGTTGAATTCACTTTTTTAATCTGCTGTTCATTTTCATTTTATGGATAAATTTATCCCATTCACATTATGAGATAAAATTACTTGTTGTGTATTTTCCTTCTTCTTATTTTTCCTCACTATCCTTCTCACCCTATTTACCCTACCCCTTCTTACTCCTCTGCTTTACTTCTACCAGGTATTTTGTCCTCCTACTCCTTAACCTACCCATCCCTCTATAAATCTTTTCTTTATCCTCTCACTCCACCCTATTCCCTTTCCCTCTTATTTATTTCTGAATTTAGAAGACTTTTATACCCTTCTAGGTATATATATGGTATTCCCTCTTTAATCTGTTCCCAATGAGAGTAAGGTTCCAGCACTACCTGCCCTCCCCACCACTTTTTTTCTTCATTATCATTTTTTTCCCCTTTTATTCCTCATTTTTATGAAATAATTGCTCCTTTTTATCTCTTCCTGAACAGTTAATATTTTTTAGAATCACCTCATCGTATTCAGTTCAGCCCATGCCTTTCTTTCAAACTACTCAAAAAATGATGACAGTCATAAGAGTACTGCTAATATTTTCACATATATGAAGTAAACAATTTTACTCTATTGAGTCCTTATAACTGGTATTTAAAGTTTATCTTATATAGTTCTCCTGGATGTAGTATGCTGATTTTCCCCTTAAGTTCTGGGGTTTGTGTCACAAAAACCATAAAGTCATTAAGTTTGTAAAATATCTTTTTTTTTTATTTGGGATTATACTTAACTTTGCTGGGTAAGTTACCCTTGGTCATAACCCAAGCTATTTTGTTCTATGGAATATATTATTACAAAGCACATGATCCTTCAATGCAGTAGCTGCTAGGTCTTGTGTAATCCTCACTGTAGCTCAATGATAAATTGTTAAATTTATTTTAAAAATTATTAAAACATTTTTTTTCTTGTTGCTTCCAATATTTTCTCCTTAATTTGGGAGTTGTAAAACTTGGTTATGATATTCCTGTAAGTTTTCCTCCTGGGATCTCTTTCAGGTGGTGATCAACATTTTTTTTTTGATATTTCTCCTTTGCCTTCTTATTCTTGAACTTCAGGATAATTTTCCTTTATACTTTCCTGTAATATTATATCAAGATTCTTTTTTTATTATAAAAAACAAGTAGTCCAACTATTTTTATATTATTTCTCCTCAATCTGTTATCCAGATCAGTTGTTTTTATGATCAGATATTTCACTTTTTATTCAATTTCTAAAACTCTTTTGATTTTGTTTTATAATTCTTTAGTGTCTCAGAATGTCATTAGCTTCCCCTTGTCCAATTTTATTTTTCAAAGAATTAGTTTCTTTCTTAAGTTTTTGTTTCTCTATTTCCAGTTGATTGATTTTCTTTTCATAATTTTCTTGATTTTCTTGGATTGCTCTTGTTTTTTTTCTAATTTCTCCTTAATCTCTCTTATTTTGTTTTTAAAGTCCTTTTTAAGTTCTTCCAAGAACTCTTTATGTGCTTAAGACCATTTGAAAAACAAGTGCTTTCTTAGCACCATTATCTTACTCTGAATATGCACCCAGATCTTCTCTATCCCCTAGTAACTATAGTTGAGTCCTTTCTTCTTTGCTTCCTCATTTTTATTTATTTGCTTTTTTATTTTGTTTGTAACTGCTATTAGTGCAATCAAGTTACAGTTCTGAGGTATGCGGAATGATGCCCCAAGTCTCAGGTCCTTCCTTCTGTTATTTTCTGAGGTCTGTCTTAGGGCCCAAACTTGGGGGTATCTTCTCCACTCCTAAGCCGAAGCTGGGGCCCCCACCACACTGTCCCACAAATGATCTTGCTCCGTGAAGACCCTCCAGTGGCTACAAACTATAACTGTCCTCTTTGCCCCAGAACTGAAACCAGAGACTCTACTTTCCTATAAGTGCCCACAGCCAACAGGGTCCCTGCCCCTCACTACTGCACTCACTGTGGATATACTAGCTCCTTCTCCCCACAACTATAGCTTGGGCTGTGCTTGGCATCCTTCAACAATGGAAGGAACTTCAATCTTTTCCTCCTCAGCCATCAGACCCCCACACTGTCTTCAAGATGAAAGTTTGTAAGACTGAGGCCATCTCTCAACCCAGCTGCCCCCAGGGCTTGTTCTTTGTTGATTCTACAGAGTAGGCCTGGAGGTGTCTGCATTTCACTTAGGCTAAACCTTTGTCCCTGGAGGTCTGGTGTTTTGGTTTTCTTTTTTTGTTGTTTTGTTTTGTTTTGGGTTTTTTGTTCTTTTTGGGGTTTTTTGGTGAGGGGGGTCTTCTTGCATTGAATCAAGAGGACAACTGCTTTACCCTGTATTTATTTCTGCTACTCTGAGATAATCTTCTGTCTTTTTTTTGTGTTTGGAGAGTCAAAACTTTAGCATTTTCCTAAAATCTTCTCCCTCTATTATTTTATTTTTAAGATATTTTTTGAGCTCTTCTAGGAATTCTGTTTGGGCCTGACAACAAGTAAGTTGTTTTTTTTTTTCTGTGAGGCTTTGCATGTAGTTGTTTTGACACTGTTGTCTTCTTCTGAGTTTTTATTTTGATCTTCCTTGTCAGCATAGCATTTTATTGTCAAATTCTTTTTAATTTGTTTCCTCATTTTTTTCAGCCACTTTATTGACCTTTTACTTTATGCTAAAGTTGGGCATTTCTCTTGGGGTGGAGGGTGCAGTGTCTCAAGCTTCTGATGTTTTATGATGCTAATTTCAGAGGGGATCCTTTAAGTTTTCAGTTATTCCAAGGTGGTATGATCGAAGGACAGATGTGGTCACTGTTCTTTTGGCCTGTGCTTTGGTCTGTGAGGGATTTTTTTCCCATCCTGGAACTGGGACTAGGATCCCTGCTCCCCTGTAACTGTAAGCTATAGTGTCCCCTGTAATCTCTTTCTGACTAGTTTTCTGGTGCCCAAACTGGCTTTGGGCTGAGGGATCTGAGAGGCAAAGCTGCCAACTTATTCACCCCAAGGTCTATGTTGGCTTCCTGGGTGTAGCCTTTGCAGTGCTCCACTCTTACCCCAATGAGACAGAACTTTCCTGTAGGCCTTCTATGTTGTCTAAAACTGGAAAATTATTTCGCCCCATTCTTTTGTTGATTCCACTCCTGCAGAATTCATTTTGAGGCATTATTTTAAAGTTGTTTGGAAGGAAATTGGGAGAGCTCACGTGAGTATCTGCCTTTAATCTGCTATCTTGGTTCCTCACCCAAACATTTTGATGAATTTGTGTCTAATTGTGTATTCCTCTGATATTGCCTTGTTGTTCAGTTCAGCAGAATTCAGTTCACCAAGGAGTATGATTCCTGGTCTGTGATCCCCAATTTATACTTCTAGGCACTCAGCCCTGTTCTTAATGACTAATGTTTCATCTGTGTCAATCATTACTATAGCTTAATTGTACTTGAAGTTTCTGGTGCTAGTTAATGACAACTGTTTTTGTATTAAACCTTTTTGGGAAGGTTTTTTTTTTGCAACAGTTTTATATTTATATCTATCTATCTATCTATCTATGTACATGTGTGTGTATACATATATGAATGTGTGTATATATGAATGTATAGGTATATATGTATAGATAAATATATAGATATAGATATAGATATATAGATATATATAGTACTGAGATTCACTAGACCCCCACAATGATTTTAGTTAAATATTGGGGCAGTTAGAGAAGATTTGCAAGTAATAAATGCCATCTTCCTGCTTAATACTATGCCAATCCATTTCAGATAAGTTTGGAATTTCCCTAGGATATGTAAGAGATAACTGGTATTGACGAAAACTCTTTAACCTTAGCTTTAGTGAGCAGGAAAATACTTAAATGTTCAGATGTGTAGAAGTGCCCTAAAATAACCTTTTATGTTACTAGTTCCTGCAGAAATATTTCCTAAAGCTTACTAGAGCTAGGTAGAGATGGTCTCTGGATTGATTTTGACCTTCTATGGCAATGAGTTTCCAAGACCCAGAATTTATGTGTGCAGAATATTAAATGTCAAATGCAAATATAAAAACTGGAGTTATACAGTTGCAAAAGTCCCTAATTGATATTGAGCAGACTATTCCCTTTAAATGTTAATGAAACTGTTATAATTACTGAATGGCCAAAACAGCTCAGGAGCCAGAGTTCACAGCTGTAAACCATTACTTGTGAATTACTGGCACAGGGGCTACATTAACAGATGGATAGACTCATGTAAGAAAACTTTCTCAAGATGCTTTTCTTTCAGCTGAGTATGAAAAAGCAAATTAGATGGGCATATTAGAGAAATCCAGAATGACTGTTTGGACATGTCACTGGGTGATAAGCACCTCCTTTGATCTTCCTTTTTTTTTTATTATGATCTTTGCAAAAAGTGCTGAATATCACAGAACACAATGAAAGGGGACGAAGAAAACTGACAGAGCTTATAAATATTACATGAAGGTCTAGATATGCACATCTCTCCTGACTTTTTTTTTTGAAGGAGATGTGTGCTTTCAATATCCCAAAGCAGATGGACACTGCAGAGGTAAAGCTGAATACTAGAAGGGAAGAAGGTAGGGTGTGTGTGTGTGTGTGTGTGTGTGTGTGTGTGTGTGTGTGTGTGTGGTGGGATGGGAAGAATAATTAACAAGCTAGTGGAAGAAAAGCAATTAGGAGAAAAAATGAGATTTGGAAATTGTCTTATGTCTAAAGCACATGCAAGCAAAACTATGAAAGAGAAATAAGTGATGTCTTTATTGTCAAAGGTCAAGGGCTCCTGTAAATTCCACACCAGTACTACAAGTTAAGGTATTATTAATTTTGAGGAAGGAAAATTAAAGTTGTGAAGCCAAATAATTCTTTACAACATTAATAGGAATAAAGATTTATTGAGACATCCGACAAGCACAGGAGGTGGGAGGAGCTAGTCCAGGCATACATGAAAATACACTCAAGAGTTCTATAATGACACTCTAAAGAGGAAATTATGAAATTCTTTGCTCATCCAGCAACAGCACTTAAGGGAGATCCAACCAAAGTAAGGAGCACAGACTGTCCCTAATTTACAAATGTAGTGTGTTCCAAGAGTTCATTTGTAAATAATTTTCTTTTGTAAATGATTTGGAACTCAGTAGGAAAGTTCCCAAACAAACAAAACTATAAATGTTGGGTCAATTCCTGGGCCAGGCAATAAAAATGGAAAATTCCCTGGATATAGAATCATAAGTTCTGAGTTAGAGGTCTAGTTGATATATACAGATGCTAGCATGGTTTCCTGGTGTCAGTAAGTTTCATGAGCTGTAAAATGGAAGATAATTATATCACTTAGAGAGGTTTTTGTGGGTCAGATGAGACAATTTATACAATGCATTTTGTAAGCTTTAAAATGCCAGCGCCCCACCCAACCCCAAACAAAACAAAACAAAACATCAGGCAGGTTAGTTATTTTAGTAGATAGAAAGGTAGAATTAGAGTCAGGAAGACTAAGTTCAAATTTTGTCTCACTCCTCTATTAACCATGTGAATCCAGTTAAATAATTTAACCTCTTTTAGCCTCAGTTTCCTTGTCCTCTGTGGTGAGGGTAAATATGATTATATATATATATACACATTTGTATATATAAATACACACACATATGTACACACACATATATGTGTACATATATATATATAAATATTTTGCAAAACCCTGAGGGTCTATAAAATGATGACTATTATTATTAACATTTTTATTATATTTATTATTATTGTTAATTTTTCTGCATTTAAAATTTAGCCCAGAGTAAAAATTTTACCAGTCACTGTGCCCAAAGGACTATAAAACTGAGCATATCCTTTGACCCAACGATACCACTTTTAGATCTGTATCCCAAAGAGATAATACAAATGAGAAAAGGACCCATATATACACAAATACAGCAGTTCTTTTTTCAGTGGCAAAGAATTGGAAATTGAGGGGATGCCATCAGTTGGGGAGTAGCTGAATGAGTTGTGGTATGTGAATGTAATGGAATACTACTGTGCTGTAAGATATGATGATCAGGCAGCCTTCAGAAAAGCCTGGAAAGATTTGAACAAACTGGTGCTGAGTGAAGTGAGCAGAACCAGGAGAACATTGTGCACAGTAACAACCACAATGTGTGATGACTAACTTTGATCTCTTCTCAGCAATGTAAGGATTCAAGACAACTCCAAAAGACTCATGATGGAAAATGGTGTCCACATCCAGAAAAAGAACTATGGAGACTGAATGCAGATCAAAGCATATTATTTGCTCCCTCTCTTTTTTCTTTTTTTTTTTTGTTTCTTCTTTCTTATGATTTCTCCCATTGGTTCTAATTCTTCTTTACAACATGACTAATGTGAAAATAGGTTCACTATGAATGTATATGTAAAGCCTATATCAAATTGCATGACATCTTGGAGTGGGGGGAGGGGAGAGATGGGAAGAAAATTTGGAACTCAAAATCTTATGTAAGTGAATGTTGAAAACTAAAAATCAATCAATTAATTAATTTAAAAAATTAGAAAAAGTTGTACCAGTCTGGGAAGAAAGAATCTCCAAGAGCAAAGCAGTAATGAGTAGTGAAATCATGTTAGCTCCCATCCATGGCCAATCTAGATCAAATGGACAGTTTATTTTTGGCATCTACTTTTTTTACATTCCTCACTCCTCATGTTCTCTTTATGTAGCAAAGCTCTGGCTATTGACCCAGGACTGCAGTTTCTTGTCCAGACTTGCCATATCTACAACAGCGCTATATACTCCAAAATTACCTACTTCCATTTTTCCCAAGCAAAATTACCTTCATTGCAAATGTTCTCACTTAGGTATTAGGACAAAAGTGATCTGATTAAACTAATGCACACCAATGTGTGGGTGCATAATAGCCTCTTGGGCTTAATTAATTAAGGCACTTAGTAGATGAAGTGTCTAGGACAATAAGCCTAGAATCATAAAACCCTACATGCAAATCATGGCCTCAGACACTTTCACTGGGCAAGTCACTTAACCTCTGTTTCCCTCAGTAACTTCGTCTGTAAAATGGGGATAAAAACAGCAACTATCTCTCAAGGTTGTTGTGAAATACAAATAAGATAATTGTAAAGTGCTTATCACAGTGCCTGGCAAGTAATAGGTGTTATACAGATGTGTGTTGTTGTTTTTGTTATCAATAATTATAAGAATAATTAGTGAAATTGCAGAAAACTCAGAAATAATTTGTATTTTTTTTCCAAAGTTGCTTACACTTGGAATGTCTTCTTGGAAGGATTTCTGACAACATTAAAAAAAGTAGAAAATTCAGTCAAAATTGGGTAAATGAATTTGGGCCACCAGATAGGTATGTCAGGCTAGATCAAAGTGTTTGATCCAGATTGTATCTGCCATGATAACAGCTGCCCTAATATATTTCTTCATTCCATAGCTTTTTCACTTCCTCCTCTTGTGGGTCAGCATATTCTTTAAAACTAACATTTTTTTTTTCCCATAATGGCTTCCATGGCAAGGACATTTGGGGTTTGAAGATAGAAGAGAAAGTTGCCAGTAGAATCATTGTTTAAAAATCTGTCAATCAATGAGCAATATTAAGTTTTCAGGTACTGTGCTAAACAGTGGGGCTATAAAGAAAGGCTGAAACATAGTCCCTAACCTTAAGGAGCTCAAATTTTAATGGGGGAGACATAATACAAATGATGACTAAGTGCATAAAAGATGTAGACAGAATGCACAGAAGGCAATTTGAGAGAAGGCAGTAACAGCATCTTGAGGCAACTGTGAAAGGCCCCTTTAAAAAGATCAGATTTAGCCTTAAAGGAAGAAGGGAAAATAAGGAGGTGGAGGTGAGGGGACAGAACATTACAGTTATTAGAGATGACCATTGCAAAATCATGGAAATGAAAGATGCAGTGTCATCTTCACAAAAGTGCAAGTAGGATGGTGTAGCTAGATCAGAAGATGGTAGAGGGGAGAAAAGTGCAATACCCCCCTCTAAAAAAATGGAGAAGTAAGAAGGGGCTAGCCTATGGAGAGCTTTAAATAGCAAATAGAGGTGTCTATTCTTGTTTTTGGTGAATAAGTAAACCACTTGACCTCATTATTCAAGGGATGATGTGGTCAGAACTGTTTTCACCTTTGTATATGGGTTTAAGTGGGCAGAGACTTGAGGTAAGAGACCAGATAAAAGGCTATTTCAATAGTCTTGTAGAGAAGAGATGGCTTTTATTAGTCATGACTATGTGAATGAAAAGAACAGCACATATAGAGATGTTATGAATGTGAAAACAATAGGATTTGGTGACAGATTAGATACACAAGGTAAGTTAGAGTGAGAAATAAGAATGAAGTGGGAAGCCTAGGTGTTGGAATATAGCAATAATCTCAACTTTAATTGTGTTATTCAATCCTTTTAGTCTCATCCATCTCTTTGTGACTCCATTTGGGGTTTTAGCCAAGATGCTAGAGTCAAACTGGATTAAGTGACTTGCCCAAGGTCACACAGCTAGTCAGTGTCTGAGGCCACATTTGAACTCAAGTCTTTACAACTCCAGGTCTGGCACTCTATCCACTGTGCCACATAGCTGGCCTCAATTGTAATTGAAAGTTTAAAAGAGGAGATGATTTGAGGTGAAGGACAAAAGGTTCTTTGTTGGGTATATTGAGTTTAGTATGTTTGCAGGACATCCAATTTAAGATATCAAAGTGGTACTTATTTGTTTTTTTCAATCTGAACCAGTCATTTTATTTTGGCCTGAGACCCTGAAAAATTAAGAGATTTTTTTTTTCATGGTCACACAGTCTTTGTGTAAGAGAGGACTCAGTTTAGCACGGGCTGCGCAGACAAAGACCAGGCCCCAGCAAACCTGGCACAGGCCTTAAGGAATTGAATCACTGGCAGCTGTGGTGGTTTCCAGACTTCTCAACCCACAAACACCAGGGACAACTTAGAAGGTCAGTGGGAAAGGTCTGTCAACCCTGGGTGAGAGAAAAATGCAGTACAGCCCTGGGGTGGTGGCAGCAGGTGCTTCTCAGCCCACAGTCTGTAAGGAGATTGAGCCACTGTTCAGAAGGAGATTATAGAGATCATTTTGCTGGCACTGAGACAGTATTCTGTTACTCATATTTGGATCTGGGTCACAGTCCTGGTTGGCAGTCCTGGGGCGAGGAGAAGCACTGACATAACAGAGCTTCTGGCAACAGTACAGAGTCAACCGTCCTCAAAGTTCCAGGGCAGAAAAGAGTGCTTTTGGTCACTCACAGACCAGAGCACAGGCCAGTAGAAGAGTAAACCCCTCTCCTTAGATCATACCACCTTGTAAGAACTGAAAATTTACAGGTGCCTAGAAGTATTTCTGAAAATAGCTACACTATACCCCTGAAGCTTGGGACGGTGCACCCTCCACACGGAAGCAGAATCTACCTTACAAAGAGCTAAAAAGTCAAGTAACTGGATAGGAACATGAGAAAACAGTAGAAAAAGGAAAACTCAGATTTTAGAATCTTACTTTCATGGCAAGGAAGATCAAAACATACAATCAGAAAAAGACAATAAAGTGAATGTTCCTACATCCAAAACCTCCAAGAAAGATATGAATTGGTCTTAAGACATGGAAAAGTTAAAAAAGAATTTTGAAAATCAAATAAGAGATGTAAAGGAAAAATTGGGAAGAGAAATGAAGGAGGCCATAAAATCATGAAAAACCAGTCAATAGCTTGTTAAAGGAGACCCCTAAAAAAATGCTGAAGAAAATAATATCTTAAGAATAGATTAGACCAAATGGCAAAAGAGGTTCAAAAAGCCAATGAGGAGAAGAATGCATTAAAAAGAAGAATTGGTCAAATGGAAAAGGAAGTCCCAAAGCTCACTGAAGAAAATATTTCTTTAAAAATCGGAATGGAGCAAACAGAAGCTAATGACTCTATGAGAAATTGAGAAATTATAAAACAAAATTTTAAAAAATGAAAAAAAATAGAAGATAAAGTGAAATATCTCATTGGAAAAACAACTTACCTGGAAAAGATTCAAGAAAGATAATATAAAAATTATTGGACTACCTGAAAGCCATCATAAAAAAAAAACAGCCTAGAAATCATCTTTCAAGAAATTATCAAAGACAATTATCCTGATATTCTGGAACTAGGTGGTAAAAATATAAATTGAAATAATACACCAATCACCCCAAAAGGACAACTCCCAGGATTGCAAGCAGCCAGAAAGAAGCAGTTCAAGTATTATGGAACCATGATCCGAATAACAAAAGATTTAGCAGCTTCTACCTTACGGGACAGGAGGATTTGGAATGTGATATTCTGGAGGTCAAAGGAGCTAGGATTAAAACCAAGAATCACCTACTCAGCAAAACTGAATACAATCTATAAAGGGAAAAAATTGTCCTTCAATGACAGAGAGGAATTCAATGCAATCTTGAGAAGCCAGAACTAAATAGAAAAATTGACTTTCAAATACAAGACTCAAGAGAAGCATGAAAAGGTAAACAGGAAAGATAAATCATAAGGCACTTATTAAAGCTGAACTTTTTTCATTCCTACATAGAAAGATGATATTTGTAGCTCATGAGACCTTTCTCATTATTAGGGTAGTTGGAATGAATATATATAGACAGAGGACACAGGGTGAGTTGAATATGAAAAGATGATAACTAAAAAAGAAAATTTAAGGGGTGAGACAGGAATGTACTGGGAGAAGGAGAATGAGGTAAATTATCTCACATAAAGGAGGTAAGAAAAAACTTTTACAGTGGAGGGGAAAAGGGGGGAGGTGAGAAAGAATGAGTGAACTTTACTTTCAATGGATTTGGCTTAAAGAGGGAATAGCATGCCCACCCAATTAGGTATGGAAATCTATCTTACCCTACGGGAAAGTAGGGGGGAAGGGGATAAGAGAGGGAGGGGTGATAGAAGGGAGGACAAATTGGGGGAGAGGATAAACAGAAGTAAACCCTTTTGAGGAGGGACAAGGTCAAAGGAGAGCATAGAATAAATGGGGGACAGGATTGGATGGAGGGAAATATAGTTAGTCTTTCACAACATGACTATTATGGAAGTGTTTTACATGACAACGCATGTATAACCTATATCAAATTGTTTGCCTTCTCAATGAGGGCTGGTGGGAAGGGAGAAAGGGAGAGAATTTGGGTCTCAAAGTTTTAAAAAAGAAGTTTAAAAATTGTTTTTACATGCAACTGGGAAATAAGATACACAGGCAATAAGGTATAGAAATCTCTTACTCTGCAGGAAAATAGAAGGGGATGGGGATAAGAGAAAGGGGACATGATAGAAAGAAGGGCAGATTGGGGTAAGAGGTTATCAGAATTCATGCTGTCATGACATAGGGGGAGGAGAGAGATAGAGAGAAAATTTTGAACTCAAAATCTTGTTGAAATGAATGTTGAAAACTAAAAATAAATAAGTAAATTGGAAAAAATATATACTGATCTTTATTAGTGGTTGAAAAATAATTTCAAGCAATCATCATTAAGTATACACTGATAATTCACCTTTCAAAACATAAACTCACAATAACATTAATAATTCTGTTAATTTTTATGATATAAAGTTGAAATTATAAAGATATTATACCTATAAATGTAGGTTACACTATTTTAACAGATGTTAAAGATGTATATTATAATTTTCAATACATCAATTTTATTTGAATTAAAATGATAAAATTATTTGTGTAGATATCTTTATGAAAATGATTATCACTATTTTGTTATGTAGTTTAAAAAAGTACATGTCAATGCATAACTTTTGGAAACCAAACTAATTTGGATTGCAGAGGAAAAGGTTATTTATTTAAAAAGTACTGCATCCAAGTATAATCCATTGAAGGAATTGAAAGTTGTATTTGTACTAGTGCTTCTTACCAACAACATAGATATTTTTATCACATTGAATCCGAGTATTTTTCTTGGTTGCTGTGATAATTTGCTTTGCTGTTCTAAGCAGCAATCTTCATGTTCTTTGACATTGAATTATGTGTCATTACTACAAAAGTAAATAGTCTTTGAAATATTTTACAGGTGACATAAATGTCTGAAGGAGAGCTAATATATTTAAAATATATTTTTATCTATTTTCTTAAATATTTCCCAACTATATGTATTTTTTTAACATTCATGACTTTTTTAAAAAATTGAGTCTCAAATTCTCTTGCTTCCTCCCACCACTTCCTTCTCTTTGAGAAGACAATGAATTTGATATCAATTATGCATGTGAAGTCATGTAAACCGCAATCCCATATTAGTCACATTGCAAAGGAAAACATAAGAAAACAAAGAAAAATAAGGAAAAACAAATGTGCTTCAATCTGCATTCAGAGTTCATCAGTTCTCTCTCTGAGGGTAGATAGCATTTTTATCATCCCTCCTTTGGAATTATATTGGGTTATCATGTTGATCAGAGTAGCTGAGATTTTCCCAGTTTATCTTTCTTATAGTATCATTGTTACTGTGCTCAATGACCTCCTTGTTCTGCTCATTTGAATTTGCATCCATTCATGAAAGTCTTCCTTGGATTTTCTGAAACCATCCTACTTATCATTTCTTATAACACACTAGCATTCCATCATAATCATATACCACAAATTGTTAAGACATTATCCAATCAATTTAAAAATATTTGCCACCACAAAAAGAGCTGTAATAAGTATTTTAGTATATATAGCTCCTTTTCCTTTTTTTAAAAAAAAATCTGTTTGATATACAGATCTAGTAGTGATATTTCTGGGTCAAAGAGTATACATAGTTCCATAGCCTTTTTGTCACAGTTCCAAATTGTTGTCCAAAATTATACTAATTTACAATTCTACCAACTGTACATTAGTGTCCCTATTTTTTTTCACATGCCCTACAGCTTTTGTAATTTTCCTTCTATGTCATGTGAGTCAATCTGATCGGCATGAGGTGGTAACTTTGAGTTGTATTAATTTGCATTTCTCTAATTACTAAAAAGTAATTTAGATCATTTTTTCATGTGAAATTTGATAGCTTTGACTTCTTCTCTTGAAAACCTTTTTTCATGTCCTTTGACTATTTATAAACTTGGGAATGACTTTTTTTTTTGTAAATTTGGCTCAATTTCCTATGTGTTTGAGAAATGAGGCCTTTATCAGAGAAGCTTGCTTTAATTTTTTTTCTTCAATCTTCATTCTAATTTTGGTTGCATTAGTTTTGTTTGTGCAAAAACCTTTTAATTTAATGTAATCAGAATTGAGCATTTTCCTTCCCATGATCTGTTCTTTCTCTTGTTTGGTCATAAACTCTTTCCTTCTCCATAGATCTGAAAGGCAAACTTTTTTTTTCAATCTTTCCTAATTCACTTATAACTCCTTATGTCAAATCATATACCCATACCGACCTTATCTCATTCTACAGAGTGCAATGTTGGTCTAGGCCTACTTTTTGCAAAACTGCTTATCAGTTTCTCTAACAATTTTTATCATACAATGAGTTATTGTCCAAAAAAGCTTAGACTTTTTAATTTATCAAATATTAGATGATGAAGTTCATTCACTGCTGAATATTGTTTATTTAATCTATTCTGATCCATCCCTCAATTTCTTAGTCAATAACAGATTAGAAATCTTGTACTGCTAGGACACCTTGATATTTTGATCTTTTGTTCTTCCAGATTAATTTTGCTATTTTTTTCTAGCTCTGTTAATATTTGGTAATGTGAGTGGTATGGCATTGAAAAAGTAAATTAATTATTTTTATTATATTGGTTTGGCTTTCCCATGAACAGTTAGTATTTTTCCAATTCTTTAGATATGTCTTCATTTATCTGAAAAGTATGTTGCAATTTTGTTCATGTGGTCACTGCATTTTTCTTGGCTTCTAGAATCCCCAAAAATGTACATTCCTTGAAACAATGTGCATGAGCTTCAAGCATTGCCTGCCCTGCTCCATCACCACTTTGACCTCCACTCTAAAAACTCTTCCTTTTGTGATTCTCTTATGTGAGATAATTTTCCCCATTCTTCTTTTCTCTAGCTCCTTCTCTCAGGACCTCCCTCTTTCTCACTTATGCATTTTTTTTGCATCATCTCAACAAAATTAATTCACTTCCACCACCTCTTTCTATATAGAATCCTTTTATCTACCCTAATAATGATAGCATTCTTTTTTTTCTTTTTTCTTTTTAGCTAGGCAGTGGAGTTAAGTGACTTGCCCAGGGTCCCACAGCTAGTAAGTGTTATGTGTCTGAGGCCAGATTTGAACTCAGGTCCTCCTGACTCCAAGGCCAGAGCTCTACCCACTATACCACCTAGCTGCCCCCAATGATAACATTCTTAAAAGAAATGTGTTATTTTCCCATGTAGAATGCTAATCATTTTGGCCTTATTGAATCCCTTATGATTTCTCTTTCATGTTCACAGTTTTGTGATTCTTTTTAGTCTTCTATTGAAAAGTCAATTTTCCTACTCAGTTCTGTTTTATTTTTTTCAATCAGGAATGCTTGAAATTCCTCTATTTCATTAAATGTCCATTTTTCCTTGAAGGTTTCTATTCAGTTTTTCTGGGTAGGTTGTATTTAGCTGCAATCCCAGCTCTTTTGCCTTTCAGAATACCATATTCCAAGATCTTTAAGTGTTAATTCTTGCCATAATCCTGACTATGGCTCTATGATATTTGCATAGCTCGAAGTATTTTCTGGTTGCTTGAAATATTTTTTTTTCTTTGGCCTAGGAGCTCTGGAATTTGACTATATTATTCCTGGGAGTTTTCATTTTGGGTGGTAATTGGTGATTGGTGGATTCTTTCAATTTCTATTTTACCCTCTACTTCTACAATATCAGGTCAGTTTCCCATGATAATTTCTTGAAATGTCATGCCTGGGTTCTTTCTTTAATAATCACAGAGTCAAATAATTTTTAAATTATCTCTCTGCAATCTATTTTCCAGGTCCTTTGTTTTTCTAATTAGATATTTCACATTTATTTCTATTTTTTCATTCTTTTGACTTTGTTTTATTGTTTCTTTAAATCTTATGAAGTCTTTAGCTTTCAATTGCCCAATTGTAATTTTAAAAAAGTATTTCATTTAATGAACTTTTGTACTTTATTGCGCCAAATTCTACTTTTTTAGAATTTATTTTCTTCAGTGAATTTTTCTGTTTCTCTTCCCATTTGCCCAATTCTGATTTTTTAAGAAGTTATTTTCTGCAGTATTGTTTCTGCCTCTTTTACCAAGTTGTTAATTAACTTTTTTTATAATTTTCTTTTTTTACTTTAATTTTTTTTTTATTATTAATAATACTCTAAATCTTTTTTTTTTTGCAAGGCAGTCAGGGTTAAGTGGCTTCTCTCCCACTCTTATTTGGTTTTGAAAATTATGTTTTAGCTCTTCTAGAAATTCTTGTTAAGCTTGTATCTAATTCAATTTTTTCCCCTTTGAGGCTGGTAAGACTCTTGACTGCATTTTCTTCTGGGTTTTGTGTCTTGATCTTCACTGTCACTCTGGTAGCCTTTTATGTTCAGATTTTTTTTTTTGCTTCTTTTTCTATCCTGTTTGTTGGTTTTTAATGCTATATTAATGTTGGTCTCTCTTCCAGTCATGGGGGATTGAAGGTCACTGCCTCAATCTTTAGGCTTTTTCCCAATGTTTTTTTTTTCAGAGCTAGTTCTGGGGATTAGAAGTTTTCAGTGCTTCAGAGGTAGTATGCCCTGGGGAGAGTTGTAGTCACTGCTCTTCTGGTCTTCCCTCAGGCTACTACACAGGAAAATCCCTTTGGATTTCAATTGATACCATTCCTCAGAGTGCCTGCTCCCTTGGTATGAGAAGTGACATTGTTTCTCAGATGTCTTGAGCTCTTGGGGCCTATATTGATACTGTTCCTCAATGTCCCTGATCCCTTCTAAAGAAAAGTAATACTGCTCCTCAAGAATCTTGCTCTCTCTGTTATAAAGTGCTCCTCTTTGCCTCTGAAATATGACATAGAAGTGGGTACAGTCAATGGATTAGTCAAATAGCACCTGGTCCTATTCTCAGTGCTGGAATAGAGGTTCATTATAATCTCTTTCTGACAAATCGCTAGGTCTTCTTACTCTCTCTGGTTTAGAGATTTCAAAGCCGCTGCTTGTTCTGTAACCTCCACATAGTCTCACCACTGGTGTTTCTTCCACATCAGCTACAGAACTCCTTCCACTCCTATGTCACAGATCAGGTTAATATGGTGCTTTGCAAGTTTGTGATAACATTTAGGATTTTCAGAACACTAACATCTGAAATTACAGAAAATACCTTTTTTCCACCTCCCCATTCATTTAGGTTTTGGTTTTTCTCTTACAATGCGCTAGAAAGAGGTTGAAACAAGTAGACAAAGCCACTTGATTGCTTTATGAGAACAATCATGGCTGCATGTCCCATGGGAATCAAAGAAAATACTCTACTTAGGACTTGGCAATGGGATCCCTTCTTGATAGCAAAATTTTGATGGTCAAAATTAGAAGATGTTGTTTGGATCACTGACCGTGAAGGACTTCAAATTATATCATCATTCAATCTATCCGTAAGTATTTATTCAGTATCTACTATATGTCACACTTCATATTAGGAGCTGAAGATACAAAGGGAAGCAAATCAGTTCCTGCCTTCAAGGAACTTACATGCTAATGGAGAGAGAGAGAGAGAGAGAGAGAGAGAGAGAGAGAGAGATACCTACAAATTGGATATAAGGTATTGTTGTTTCTTGTTCTTTATTCTTAAAGAGGACCAATGACATCATAGGATGATGTCTTGATTTTTTTCATGAATTGGATTTAGGTGAGGCAGAACTGCACACAAAATTGTCAAGCTCGCTCCTCCAGAGTCATTGATGTCCAGTGGTAAGACAAAAGTCAAGATGACTGGTGATGGCTTAGGATGCAGTGGATGATCTTGGCCTTTCTAAGTCAAGTTCTTTCATAGAGCTCAGTGTGTCTGAAGTATAGTCCATTCAATGACTAAGCATGAGGTAAGAATTGAGAGAAAAGATGGTCCAATTTTCCATCACAAAACTATCAATCTGGGTGGGAAAGACCCTTAGAGTCTCTGCCCAGAACACAAAATAGTTGCTATTTACACTCAGTTTAAGACATCAGAATCTAAACAATGGGACATAAAGGCTTGGGTTGGGGGCTATTATTGCCCATTCAATGGAAGCCAAAATGATTCCATTTTAAAGTGGTAGTCAAGTAGTTTCATTTGAAACACACTAAGCTTTTTATAAAGCCCTTTTTTTCAGAGCTATATTTCAAAAAATCTTAAGTGAAAACTGTATAAACCAAAAAAAGTAAATTGTCCCAGCATTCTGAAAGAGAAAAAAAATAATAAAAATAAATATTTTAAAAATCTTGGCTCCAAACCCCAAAATGTTATACAAAATACAAGCAACCAGGGATAGGTAGGTTTCACAGTAGACAGAGCTCTGCCCTTGTAGTGAGGAGGACCCGAGTTAAAATCCAGCCTCAGACATTTGACACTTACTAGCTGTGTGACCCTGGGCAAGTCACTTAACCCCAATTGCCTCACTAAAAACAAAAAACAACATACAAACTACCAAAAGTTATATTCCTGTGTAAAAAGGCAGACCACATTTGATGTGGGAAGAAGGAGGGCGGGAGGAGGAAGTGCAGGAGGGGAGAAGAGGAAGTGGGGGAGGTGGGAGGAGGAGAGAGGAGGAGAAAGAAAAAGGGGGAGGAGAAGAACAACAGCAGCAGCAGCAACATAACATATTCCGAGGCTAAAATATCTAACAGTTTTGAGTACATAGATGAAAAATACAATTAAAAAAACCTCTAACATTGAAAGATGATCTTTCATTGCTACATTATCAATGTAATCCATCTAATAATTTAGAAATTCTTGTATCAAAAAAAATTATACTCTATATTCATTTTGGAATATAGCTAACTCTGACCCCATTTCTTTCCAGGATGTGTCCCCAAAGTCCAAAAATCTTTGTTTTTGTTTTTCCCTTGGAGAGGATGGTCATTTTCTAACACAACCTCATCACTAATTTAATATTATACTTTCAGAGTTCAGTTAAGTCCCATTTTCAACATCAATGTCAGAATTGGGCTTAAAATTAAGTAAATTTTCATATTTTGTTTTCACTTACCTTGGTACTTAAAATTTTAGAATCATAATTTTTTTGGAGCTATAAGGGACCTCATAGATCACTTTAATGTAATCCCTTTGTTTAATAGAGAAGAACTGGTTGGGCCATAAAATGGATACAAGGCCATCTGGTTGTTTAGTGACAGAACAGGGACATTTGCCTCTTGACTCTGTCTGAAATTCTTTCCATTTATTCCCTGCTTGGTTTCAAGAACCTTCACAACAGGATAGAAGGCTCAACCTGCTACTACATGCAAAGAAATGATACTAGGAGAACAAAACTAGAAGGTTTTATTTTTTTGGGGGGGAAGGGAAGGGAGAAATAACTTCCATAAATGAATGTACCATAAATAAACCAAGTAACTATGGATGTGAATGTGAATTTAGAGATTCAACTGCAGTCACTTGCCAAATTTAGCTCTTCAGCTATCCATCATAAAAAATCACTGTATTAAAATTGATGATAAATTACGTTATCATAAATCAAAGCATTTAATAGACCCAAACAGATTCAAATTCTTCCACCTGTAGTTCACTCAACCTTGATGAGTTCATAGCAGGCTAAACTACTGAAAAAAAGTTTTAGATTAACAAATTGATCATATGGCTCATAATTAAATAACCTAATAATAAAAGCTGAAATTCTTTATGAAGAATTTTGCTAACACATCTATTTAGAGCCCAAAAAATTCTCTCCACTGATTCTATAGCCTAATGCACATTTCATATGCCTAATTATTTCTGTGGATGCAGCTTCATGCCCATAACAGAAAAGATGTAAGGGCCAAATAACTCATAAAATGCTGACTTTATTGCTGGTCAGATGAGCTGTAGTAATTGTCCATTTGAGGACCAGTGGTATTTCACTTTGATATGGGTTGCTTAGCCCTAACTTACTATATTCTCTCTGCACCATTTCCCCAGTGGTTGGATTGCCCTGGTATATTAAGTACATCAAGAGGAGAAGGGACCTTCCTCTCACTGCTCATTCACACAGCACCTGTCCCTCGAGGGACTGGGCTGACTCCCATTTCCCCAGGTCAGCTTCTCCCTGAACACAAGATGTACTTCTTGCTCTGCACTTCTAATCTTCAGCCTCGTATGAGAAGAGGAGCAATTCCTCTTAACCCTTTCATTCTATGCTTGGAACCAGAAAGAAGGCTTTTAAAAACCATTGGCATGACTTCTATCCATGACAGCTCAAGGTAACTTCCACCTCTTGCTATGAGTTTGATCTCCCAACCAAGATGTGGAGATCTTCTTCTACTAAGTTAGCAACCTTCCTTTTGATGCATTTATGGGTGATGGTAAGACCAAGAGTATGACCATCTTTGTATATGGCTAAGGTGGAGTGGAAGTATATGTCATGGAAAATTAGTAGGTTCTGGAACTGAGTTAATGATGTTTGAGTGAAAGTCAATTATCTATGTTGAGATCCCCTGGTATGAGGGCAGGAATTGGAGAATGAGAGAAAAAAATGAGTCATGCAATGAACTCATTGACTAAGGAAAGAGAAATGGAAGGCATACAGTCAGATCGTCAGATGGGATAGGTCATTTCACTACCTCTGTTCTATCCAAATGTTGGAGATTGGGAAGGAGATACTACAGAGGTAGTTGAATGTTGAACCTGCACATCAGAAGATCTAAATCTCCATTGACTTTCCTTCCATATGCTGTTATATAATATGCATATGTGTTTACTATAGGTAAAGAATAAAAATATAAAGGTATGGATATTTTCATTAAAAGGTAATACAATCTTGCCCACCACATATGATGGACTGTGTGGGTTGTTGTTGTTGTTGTTGTTGTTGTTGTTGCCTTTTTTTGTTTTTACAAAAGTGATTTAACTGGTATAACCTCTGCATCTACACTCAGTATGATTAAGACAATGATAATGGATAAAAATGAAATGATAGTGATGGAAAATGCTACCCACATCCAGAGAAAGAACTAGAGAGTCTGAACGTAGATCAAAGCATTCTATTTTCACTTTTTTTTCTTTCTCATAGTTTCTCACTTTTATTTTGATTCTTCTTTCACAACATGGCTAATGTGGAAATATATTTAATATGTATAACTTATATCAGATTGTTTGCGGTCTTGGGGAGGGGAAAGAGGGAGAAAAAATTTGGAACTTAAAATCAATTGAATATTGAAAACCATCTTTTCATGTAATTGGAGGAACATACTATTAACTAGGAATAATAAAATAAAATATTCTGTAAAAAATGGAAAACGAGATTACTAAATAAAATCAAATGAACGCTTAATAAAAGAACAACTTTGAGCAAATAAGTCTTTTTGACTATTATAAATACATAAATTAACTACAAAGGACATATGGAGGAAGATGTTATCTGCATCCAAAGAAAGCACCAGTAAATAGAGGTATATATAGAATGATTTTACATGTGTGAGTGCCTGTGTGTGTAATGGTAGCCACCTTAAAGTTGGAGAGGGGGGAAAGAAAAAAATTACACCATTACTTTATTATATATTTAAAATGAATTGGGGTTGTATATAATAAATTTTCAAATTCAAGTGCAATGTTTTTTTAATTATGCATTATGAAAATGCTTGTTTTATTCCATAAATTAAAAACAAACAACATATTTTAAAAATTAAGTGATAGTACTACTTATCTCTTATTTGGGTTCTGTTTTCTCTGCCAAGGAGATATGTGTATGCGTAGATAGAGATAGAGACACAAAAATTAAAAAAAAATAGATAATATACAGATGGAGAAAGATTATAGATGTTACATAGATAGAGATATGGATGTAAACACATGGATAGATCCACAATTATTTCTTGGGTATTTATGTTAAAATGCATCTATGTCAACATCATGCAACACCATTATTCTTGGTTTTACGCAGTTGAGGTACTCCAGAGAAAGCGGTGTGTAATAAAAATCATAATTTCCACTTTACTTTTACTACAATTTCAGGCATATTTTCCAATTATTTTATTTCTAATTAAAGTGGTTCCTAATATTTTACCCATTTCTATATGTATGCTTTCCTACCCTTAATTGCACTTACTATTTAAAATAATAATAACTTACTATTTAAAATAATCCATGTTGAATCATACTATTTCTCCTCTAATTTATGGGTTGTTTTAAGTAAATTTTCATTTTTGTGTGAAAGACAGACCTAATAGTTCTTTCTATTCAAATAAATTATTTCTCTTGAAGATATTTTAAGTAATCAAAATGCTACCTTTTATTCCTTAAAATCTTACATGCAAATTTATGGAATCTCCATCACTTAAAGTTTCCATAAAAAGAGAAACTATAATGCTTCTAGGTGGGAGGGTTTAGAGTCACTCTTATCTAGGAGTAGGTCAGGAAGATTCATGAAGTTTCTCTCATTGCATCTCTGACTTTTAGGACCAATATAGAAGACTATACTAATTTGATCCTTCACTGCAACATCAACTGATTTTTATATAAAGGTGAGTTAATCAAAAAAACAAGTGGGATGATATGTTGTAGTAGAAAAAGAACTAGAGTAGAATACATGAATTTGAGTCATGGCCATGCTATTTAATTAGCTTTTTGACCTTTGTCTAAGCCTCAAGTTTTCATGAGCAAATAGGGACAATGGAACATGTACTTTGTACTCTAGATGGCTGTTGGTAGGAAATCATTTTAAAGGTCTTTATGTTTATTGGAAAAAAATAATTTTATTATGTGCTAATTATCATTTCATCTACCCCTACACTATGTAATGAGGTCCTGTTAGCCACTGGGGTTTTGAGGATGCCACTTGATCAATCATGTAACAGAGGGAGAAAGTATTTTTCAAAACTGCAGCATAATTTAGTTTTGCAGGAGAGAGTGAAGGTATAATTATTTTGTTTGAAATTTTTTAGAAATATTAATGCACATTTGAGAATCAGAAAATCTGGTTAAAACTCTTGGTTTCTCACACTTGGCTTTTAAGACTCATAGTTAAGTATGGCCATAATGTACAGCTCATAGTCCAAAAATATGGGTAGCTATATCCAGGAATTTTATGAGTATCAAGTGAGATAAGAGATGTGAAACACTTTGCAAATTTCAAAGTATTATATAAAAGACAGTTGTTATTGTTGTTGTTTTTTGTCAACAGTAATTCAGCCTGGTGATGATTTAATCCCCTGAAAATTCTATTTAACTTCTACTGAGTTCAAGAAATGTTTATGAAACAATACAGAGATGTGTTTGCAAATGTTTAATAACTGAGTATATTTGCAAACATACTTTTAAGTTTAACCTACATTATTAACACTTTTCAAGCCAAAATGATCAACAAAAGAATAAATCAAGCCCTGATTTTTAGTAATTTTCAGAGAAAATGCCTGCAGATTAGAGGTGGCTCTAGTACATTTCTGGATAGACCTACCTCCTCAGGCAATAACTTGTCCCTTATGCTGTCACTTCTTAATGGTATTGGCTCTTGTGAACCTGTTTGTTTTTCCCAAGTGACTTAATCAGCTTCTGTCATTGTCTCATTTAGATCAATGACCCATAATAATTTTTTTCCTTCTTGTGCTATGTTTTTTGATATGACATTCCTGGTTCCCTCTTCTAATTTTCCCAGCTCTCTTCCCTGGATGTTGGAAGCCATTTGCCTTTCATGTACTCTTCCCCTACTCCCAGACATGGAGGAGGATAAACCCACTCCTCTCTCTGTCATCTGTGTTTGGGATGGTTGACAGTAAGTGGGAGAGTTTTGTTAAGGATAATATTTAATATTTTCAGTAGCAAAATGTAAACCAAGTTAACTGCCATTTGCTAGCCCATAGAAGAAAACATGAGCTGATATGAATTTTTATGAGGCATCTGAGATCCTATAAGAATAAGGAAAATAAATATAAGATTTTTGAAGGTTCTTGTATAAATCGGACATTACCTTTAAATATGAAAAAGATGTGCATGATATATATCCATTAGGATCTCAGATTTGTTTAACGGGTTATCACTAATGTCCCATACAAATGTAATGGGAAATGAGTATATCTGGCAGTAAAAAATATATAGCCATTAACGAAAGTTCACGCATGACATTTTTATAGACTTGTCAAGTCTCATGAATTCAGAATGTGGGACAGATGGTCACATGGTGAATTGTTCTCACTCACTAATGATTTCTGCTGCTTCCCAGATTTTTGAGCTTCAGATGACATCAGACTCATTTGGAATAGATGGGAAGTGAAAAGATATCCAATTGTCCTCAGAAAAGGTAAAAACCTAGCAAATCTCTGGAAAGAAATCTTATTAACTGAGCAGCTCCCATCTAAATCAAAATCAGACAAATTGTCTATGTCCACATTTTACTAATAGTAAGTTTATAGGCAGGGATAAAAAAATCACAACTAATGGTAAAGTTAAAGCTAATTCTTCTTGGTGTTTATTCCTTGCCCCAGATACCCATTATGTATCATTATAAAATAAAGGCTTATACTATCATACAAAAGACAAGATTTCTTTGGGTGGTTCATATGTACAAGACACAAAACCACACATTTCTAATTAAGGGGCAGATATGACAAGATGATAGAAAAAGAGTACAATCTTACATTAATTTTCAGCCATACCTGCAGGCATATATTGCAAACGATGCCTATAATATCATCAAAAATAAACAAATAGTATTGTGACTGCCAAATAATAAGAAGTTCCTTCATGTGTTTTATGGAAATAAATCATGTCATATTCACTTAAGCGATAGGTTTATCTTCCACCATAACTGAGATTTGAAGAGGAACACATTTCTAAGGCAAATGTTTTCCAACATCCAGGAAAGAGAACTGGGAAAAGTGGGGAAGGAATGATGAATCTCATACCCACAGAAATAGTAAAATAAGGAAAATCAATAATGTATCAGTTGATCTACATGAGACAACAAAAGAAGTTGATCAAGTCACATAAGACAAATAGGTTGAGAAGAGTCAATAAGGCCAGGAATTAAGAATCCCAAGAGATAAACTGTCTGAGTAAGTAGTTGTATCCAGGGGTATGCTAGAGACAACTTGTTCCTATGAACATTTACTCTGAAAATTGCTACAAATCAAGGCTTGCTTTATTATTTTAGTATTCATTTAGAATTGAAAAAATGTTAATAATGCAAATTAAACTTAGCACTGTATTTGCATGTATTTCTTTTATTGAGAGCCCAGTTGTTAAACATTTACAAACAAATCCCAGTATTGTTTTATGCACATTGTGTAAGCTCAGCAAGAGTACAGTAGAGGTTTCAGAAAATTAAGTCATCACCAGACAGGAGATAAGGTGACAAAATAATAATAATAAACATTAATAATAGTAATAATAACTCACTTTTACATAACACCTTAAGGTCTGCAAAGTGCTTTACATATATTATCTCACTTTAGCCTCACAATACAACTTGGGCATATCTGACTGTGAGCTAAACATTATGGCCATACCCATCTATGAATCCTAAAAGAAATGTGTTGTACAAAAATATTTATACCAGCTCTTTTTCTGGAGGCAAATAATTGGAAATTGTGGGGATGTCCATCAATTGAGGAGTGGCTGAACAAGTTGCAGTATATGAATATAATGGAATACTATTGTGCTATAAGAAATAATCAGCAGGATTATCTCAGAAAAGCCTGGCAAGACTTACACGAACTGATGCTGAGTAAAGTGAACAGAACTAAAAGAACATTGAACACAGGAGCAGCAACATTATGCAATGATCAACTATGACAAACTTACTTCTCATACAATGATCCAAGACAATTCCAAAAGACCAGTGATAGAAAATGCTATCCACATCTGGCAGGGGAGAGGGAGACTATGGAGTCTGAATGCAGATCAAAGCATACTATTATTACTTTTTTGTTGCTGTATTTTTTTTCTTTCTCAGTTTTCCCCCTTTTGTTCTGATGCTTCATTCACAACATGATTGATGTGGAAATATGTTTAGAATTATTGTACAGGTATAACCTATATCAGATTGTTTGCTGCTTTGGGGAGGGAGGTGGGAAGGGAGGGAGAAAAATGTGAAGCTCAGAACCTTAAAAATGTGAATGTTGAAAACTATATTGACATGTAATTGGAAAAAAATAAAATACTACTAAGTGGAGAAAAAACAAATGTATAAGAAACCAAGAGTTCTAAATAAATTGTCTCATCAAATATACATTAAAATTTTTTACAAATTTCAAACAAAATAATTATACTCTTCCCACTCCTGTGCAAAACTGAACTATTCTCCATTTTCAAAAAAATCCTTTTCCCGCATCAAATGACTGAGCAAATCATATCCTTATACCTGCAGAAGATAAAGGAGTCTTCTTCCATACTTGTGGAGTAGATGTGATGGATAACTAACATACAATAAAGTTACTGGTTTCCACAATACTTAAAGGTCTACAAAATTATTTTCTACCAATAATCTTCTCAGGTACATAGAATATGTGTTATTAACCCTTTTTTGCATATGAGGAAGCTGAGGTTCAGAAAAGTTAAGTGACTTGCCCAAGGCCATGAAGCTAATTAAATATCAGAGCCAATTTCCGTCTAGCATTCTGTTGAGCATCTATTGGCTGCAAGGCACCATATTAAGTGCTGGAAATACAAGAAAGCAATACATAAAAAAAGAAAGATGATTCTTGGTCTAAAGGAGCTTCCATTCTAATGAGGGAAGGCAATGCATACAGATGAGGGCTGAAGGGGTTGAGGCAATAGGTAGACAAATGAGAAAATCTAGAAGAACAGATGCAGGAGAACAATGAAGATATGGCTGGTCAAAACGCTTTCCTTAAAATGGAGATTTAGGGGAAAAAATACAAATCAGAGGAAGGAACTACAGGAGTGGATTGTACTTCCAGTGTGATAAGACCAGGGGCAGAGTAAACTTCAGGGTGAGGAAGCTACTATTTCTTGGTAGAGAAAGTCCAGAGAGTAAGGAGTAGAGCCCAGAGTGTAATTAATAGCATGGCCTGCAGAGACAGCAAATTAGTTTATATTGCAGTTTCTACTATATGTGATGCTGGTCAAGTTACATTACCTGTATGGGCCTCAGTTTCCTCATCCTTTGTAAGGCTAAAAAACGTGCCATTTATATTTCATCTATGTATAATGCTGTTCTGTCCAAGGTAAATTGTAAAACTTATTGAATAAGAAATCAGAGAACCAGGGTTGGAATGCCAATTATTTGACTTATCACCTATTTATATGACCTCGGAGAAGTCAATGAATCTTTCTGAGACTCAATTTTTTCCATCCACACAATAAAGTTTGAACTAGAAGGCCACTGTGGTCCTTACTAGGAATCTTTAATCCTATGAATTGTAATTGTTTGTGCTTGACCAGAAAAGCACTCACAGTAAAAAGGAACATATATTTGGAGCCTGTGAGATGGATTGTTAATAAAAGTTACCTTGTTATGTTGACTTTCTTTCAGGCCTTATCATACAACCCTTTCTCTCCATTGACACTGACACTATCCTTACGCAGATCCCTATCATGTCATGCCTGGTATATTGCAATACAAAGCTGGTTGGTCTCCCTGCCTCAAGTCTCTCCCCACTCCACTCCATCCTCCATTCAGTTGTCACATTGATCTTCCTTAAACCCAATTCTATCCAAGTCATTTGCATTTCTCATTTAATAAATACCACTGACTCCCTATTGCCTTTGAGATCAAATATAAAATCTTCTGTTGAATTTTAGAATACTTTATAATCTGGCCTTTCTTTGCCTTTCTAGTCTTCTTATACCTTCCTCCATATAATCTGAGTTATAATAAAACTGATCTTGCTGTTCCTTGAACAGAATCCTGCATTTCCAGACACCAAGCATTTTCCCTGGATGTTGACAATGTGACTCTCTCCCTTCTCCTCTGTACCTCTTGGCTTTCCTGATTTCCTTCAAGTCTCATTGAATGTCCATCATTTTTCAAGGAGGATTTCTTCATCATCCTTAATCTTAGTGTCTTCCCTCTGAGAATATTCCTAATTTAACCTGTCCATATCTGGTTTATACCTAGTTGTTTGCCTGTTATCTCTCTCATCAGATTGTTAGCTCTCTGACAGTAGGAATTGTCTTTTGTAATTCTTTCTTTCTTTGTATTTGTGGTGCTTGGCACATAAATTACATGAAGATTATTGACCCTGTGGTACTGTCCTTAACAATCTTTTTTAACAAGAAGGCATCAACTTCATCAATAAAAACAGACTCCTATATTTGGGCAGCCAATTAAAATGATAGCTAGATAGAAGTTGGATTTATACATACATACATGCATATATACATGCATACATTGTACACATATATGTATGTGTGCATGTGCATTTACACAGCCATTTTTAATATGTACATATGCAGGTATATGTGTATATGTATATTTTTTCTTCTCCCATATTTGATGTCTATACCCATTTGCATCACAAATCCAAGGAATTAATTAATTTAATTAAACTAATTTTCTACTTTTCAATTTCCTTCATTCTAAAGGAACTTTTTCTACTCTGTGAATCTCCTCTAACTAGGAGGGCATTTTAACATATTCATGTTTCAAACAAATCTACCCTTGTTAATCACCAAAAAGTATTTTTCCTTAATAAGTGAACTACTAAAAGCCCTGAAGCTGTGTTGTTTATTTTCTACCAAGCACAAAGACAATTTATTAAAAAAAAATAATTCGATTAGTGTTCTCTTTATCGAAGCATCTGAAGGAAAATGAGAGTGTGTGTCTTTGGATGAGTGAGAAGTTATATTTACTTATATTAAATTTAAACTAGTCCTCTGAGATAGCCAAATTTAATTTTATGTTCTCATACAACATACGGTATTCCAAATCTTTCAGAAAAAGATGGGTTCCAAATCAGAAAGGGGATGCAGAGTTTGTATTTCATTTTAATTTGACTAAATTGAAACCTCCAATTCCAGTTTTATGAACTACATGAAAATCTCTCTCTTGAGTAGCACTGAGTTATCGTTGAAGAACTGATATAAGATAAGCATTTACCTAGATAAACATGTATATTAGAATGGCTTATCCATGGTCTTCATAACACTAACAGAGACAATTTTAGAGAAAATATTTAAATGCCATAAGAATACAACTATGAATTACTTCTGTATATGTCTACTGCAAATCTCAGAGCAGAAGTATCAAATGCACAACCTTCAGGATGGGGCCCATAATATTCTCCAACCATATTAAAATGTAGTTAGGAAATATTTAACAAAAAATAATATACAAGCAAACTTAAATGATGTTAATATGTAATTTTCTAAGTCATTATATGGCTCACAGGGACACTTATGATTTATTTAGTGGCCCATATTTCTATTAAAGTTTTACACCACTGTCTTAGAAGGATTCAGATTATAAAGCAAAACAAGTTCAGTCTCCAAATAGAGGCATTCTCCATGTCATGAACACCCATATAAATAAATCAAATGTAAATGTAACAATATCATAAAGATCAAGCAGGAATAGAATGAGGAGATATGAAATGACACCCTCAACCCACAATTGGTGGAGGTCGGAGGTCCACAGGTGTTACATGTTGCACATGTTTTCAGATTTCTTTCAATGCAGTGACAGTTGTCAATGCAAAAAAAAAATCAGTTATATTGATTTTTTTCTCTAAAAATACTAAGATTAGCTACTAATAAAATTTATTTTAAAATAAAACAACTTTCAAATCCATGCAAAGCAAGGAGCTGTCTTACCAAAACACATTACTTATATGAACACAACTGCAAAAAAATTATTTATACAAATAGAGAAAAAAGATAATTATATAGTTCATTGTTGGTCCCAAGATATTTTGGAAATTATTTTCAAATTTTCCTTTCATTCGTATTAAATTACCAAAGAAACTATGCAATAGTGCTGAGAAAAATATGTATTCTTTTGTAGGAATAAGAGGGTAGGAGTATCAAGTTTTTTTTTAACAATTGAGGATTAAAGAGGAAATAACATTACCATATTTTGAACTGTAAAATAATGGTGTGAATAATCATTAAAACAATTATCTTATTAAGAAAATGTATTAATGGAACAGGCTACTTAAGTAAGAAACAGAAGCCTTTAATTATGATCCTTGTGCTCATTGTTCAATTCTCTCCTCCTTCATAAAAAAAAAAAACCAGTGATTTGAGCATTCCTTATTTACCAAAAAGTGCTGTAAAAATTGGAAAGCAGGTTGGAAAAAAAATAGGTTTTGACCAAAATATTTTATCACTTATCACCTTAAATTCAAGCAGATCTGAGATGTGAAAACAGATGATAACATCATTAAAAAAGATAACAATCAAAAGAGACAATGAGAGGAGGTACTTTTCACAATTATGACCAAAGAGATCTCTTAACTAAGGGATCAATCATACCATAGAGGAGAAAAGGGAAAATTTTTATTTAATATAACTGAAAAGCTGCTGCTGCAAAAACAGAAGCAACAAGAATGAAAAGAGAATAGCCAACTGGAATGAAATCTTGGCTCAAAATACATCTTCTAAGATGCTGATATCTCATACATATGGAATTAATAGAACAATATAATAACAAGACATATCCCCAAGCTAAGTATCAAACTATATGAACAGGCACACATTAAAGCAAAAAAGTGAGCTATTGGAAAATGAAAAAAGAAAATGATCAGAATCATTAATAAGAAAAAAAAATAAATTAAAACAACTCTGAAGTTTTAGCTAACAGTGAAAAAAATTTAAAGGTGACAAAAATGAAAATAGTGTTGAGAGGGATAAAGGTAGATAGATTGACTTGTGTTCATAGACCTATGAGTTGGTCTCGCCATTATGGAAACTATGCAAAATTTTGATCTATTGGAAGAATTACTTGGAATAATTCTGCAAATTCTAATAAATTGAATTTATTCTTCTATCCAGCAATGTCACTATTGAACGTATACCCCCAAGAAGGTCAAGGATAAAGGGAAAATTCCCAATTTGGGTAACATTTATAGTAGTAAAGAATAGAAAATAAAATTAGTACCCATGAATTGAATAGAGAATTATAAATATAAGAGTTCAGAAAAATTTTGGAGCATTTTAGGAATTAATGTATAATGAAGTAAGTAGATCCCTCCAAAAATAATTTATGTGGTTAACACACTATAATAAAGGAAATTAAGAAAAACAAAACTTCTGAACTTTGTTAAATATAGCAATCATTAATGACTTCTTAGGAGTGCAAAACATGCCTCCTATCTCTTGGAATAGAGGAAATTGACATAGTTATGGCTATTTCCAGTCATGACCAAATAATTTATTCATACATTAATTGTACTTATTTGTTGCAAAGTAGGATTCTATTGTGTTGAAAGGGATAAAAATTGAGAAGTAAAAGTGAAGTTTTACGTGAAGAATATAGTAATTACTTGCACAAATGGAATCAAATGAGTTAACAAATGAAAAAGTAATATACATGCTAGTTACTATATTCAAATTTTGGTGGGCAACCCTGCATTATTAAATTTATGTCAACAGCTGAAATCTCTACATCTATTTTTTTCAATATTGTCTCTTCAACTCTTTTCTTGCCTTGAACCATTCTCAGACTTTAAGAGTCAAACATCATTTTTATGTATTTGCATCTTTCTTTTTTCTTATACTGTCACCATTCTGTCTCAATCCTCTGTCCCCTCATGCCTGGATTGCTTCAATAGCTTGCTAGTCATTTCTAAATCAATTATCTCTCCACTCTAGTCTATCCTCCATTCAGTTATCAAATTGATCTTCCTTACCCAAACTTGAAGAAATTATTTACTTCTCAAGCACCTAAAATAAGAAATAAAAGAAAGGTAAACAAATACAACAACTCATGAAAACAAAAACAACAGCAAAGATAAAAACAGATATACCATTAAAAGATTTAATTCTAAATGTACACAAAGAGACAAGGGTAAAAACAAAAATCAAATAGAAGTTATTGGAAAAAAGGACTGAAACATCACGCACTAAGCCTTACTCCTCCACACATGCAGGTGAATAAGTTTGTTGTGATGGTTGGGGGTAAAATTACAAAATGGAATAGCAAATAAAAGGGGAGGTGGAGGAGGAGATAGAAGGGGTTGTGTGAAGTGCTATAAATTAGTCAAAGGCTAGCAATGAAAGCAAATTAACTTCGTTAGTTTTCAGAAAGTAGAAAAGCTATAGTAGACTTAGTGAGTAGGCAAACGATGAGATTGGACATGAGGGAAAGAAAAGGGAATATCTTGTTTCAGTATTTGGACAGGTACTGCTGATGAATATTCCTATGAGAAAATGGATATATTCCATAGTTGGAGATGGAGACCTTCCAGTGTCCATTATCTGAAGAGATATGCTGTCTCTCCTCACTGTCTCAGGAGAAAAGGAATCAGAGCCCCTGGAGTATAATGACACAGCAATAATGGAAGAAGGTGGACTCAGGAAAGGAATTGTGAGGTAAATTGGGAAAAAATATGTAAGGACATGTAAAAGGTCAATAAGAGATTGCACAATCATGGACATGGACAGAGGATACCTATCATGAGACAATATCATCTATATCACTTGCAGGAACTGATATTTATAATAATAAGGTACAATAAAAAAGAGTCTGTGGAATAAGATCTATAAGGAAATAATAGAATCTGTTTTGAAGAGGTAATCCAAAGTAAATATTTCTAAAGTTTAATTCCATGAGGAATATAAATAATAAAGGAGTAAATAAGTATAAGGACCATGGATCAAAGAATAAAATTCTAGAAAAGAGGAAAAAAGAAAATGAATAATAAAGTGAACAAATTCCTTTTCTAGAAAAAAATGCGAAGGAGATGAAATAAAAATAATAAAACAAATTTGAAGGGGGCAGAAGAAGGAGATTTTACTTGACTTCTTAGCTAAAGGGGGGAAAGAAGAGAATGAATTAGATAAAAGAAAAAAGTTCTTCATAATCAAAACTCTAAAATTAGGTAAAGGGGTAATATGTGTAGGGACATCAGGTGAATATTATGGATGATGAGAAGAGGGCCATTGAGAATGGGGCCATTTAAAAAAAAAGTTTAGCTAAAATAACTTCAGTGAGATAGTACTGTATTTACAAAGGCAGGGAGTAGGAAAACCTATTTAGAAGGAATTCAATATTACAGACAAATGAAGGAAAACATAAAACTAATTAGCATAATATCAAATGTGATTCGATTAAACAATGTAATAGAAGACAAAAAGTAAAATATTTACTCAGGAAACAAAATCCCACAGTTCATTGTTTAGGAGAAACTCATTTAAATATATAGACATAAACAGAATAAAAATCAAGGCCTTGAAAAATTGCTATGCATCCAGTTAATATAAAAAAATCAAGAAGTACAATCATGTTATCACAAAAATATTCAAAACATAAAAAGGAAAAAAAAAGAAACTTCATTAAGAAAGGAACCATAAAGAACAAATCAATAATAATATTAAACATGTATGCTACAAATAGTGTAGCATCTAAATATGTAAAGATAATACTAAATGAGCTACAATGAGTCTACCAGCAAGGAACAAAAAGTGAAAATATACAATTGAACCAATTCCTGAAGAAACTAGGGCTAATATGTGAGATTATATAAATGGAACAGCTAAAAATGCATATTTTTCAGCAACATATAGAACTTTTACAAAAATTGCCCAAGTATTGAGGTGCCAATATGTTTCAAACAACAATAAAAAGTCAGAGATGGTAAATGTAGCCTTTATATACCATAATGTAATAAAATAGTAAGCAGTTCAGGAATTATAAACAAAGGTACAGATCCAAATGGAAATTTTCCTAAAATATTGATTTTTTTTTTGCTTTAATCCTGTCATCATGTGCAAACTAGTAAAGAATTCTAGACACCCTTCTATAATTCCTAAATTTTGCTACATAGTTATCCCATCTTTTCTTTCTGTAATACATTTCCATCATGACATACTTTACTCTTGTTCTTCATCATAGTTTCTACATGGTAATATATTACAGCCTCTGCATATTCACCATGATCTTTTCTATTAACCTCTGTATGATGTCTGTCTTTTGTCCTTTAGAAGTGTTCCAAATTTCACTACCAAAAAAGAAACACCTATTAAATTTAGATATTGAAAAGATGGGCCTTTGTTGTTGTGGGAAATGTTTGTGTGTATTTATACTTAATATACACACGTATGATATTTTAAGTAGCCACATTTCAGAAAGAGAACATGGTCTAAAAAGATTTCCTATTTTAAAAATTGTTTAAATTAAAAAGTTTATTTTCTCAAACTCCTAATTTTCACCCACTTCATAGAGAAAAACAAAAAAGAAAGCAAAACTTCATAACATAAAGAATAATCTAGAAAACAAATAGGTAAATTAGTTATAACCAAATTACATTTCTCAATTTGCATCCTGAGTCCACTACATTTTATCAAAAAATGAGTAGTATGCATCATCATCAATCTCCTGGTACAAATTATTCATTCAATTGATCCAAGTTCTTATATCTTTCAAATTGATTTATCTTTACAATTCTTCCCAAGTTTCCTCAAAATAATACTTTTCATCATTTTTTCTCAGTATACGGGAAGGACAAGTGAATTATCAGTTATTTAGCACATACAATATGCTATTTTGTATATGGTAGAAGGAGAATTAAGAGAGAGTGGTGTCACAAAAACCTAAGAGGAGGGTATCATGAAAAATGGGTTTTGACAGTTTTAAAGCCTTCAGAGTAGGCAAGAAGGATGAACATAAAGAAATGGTCATCAGACTTAACATTTTCTACATTATTAATAATTTTGGAGAGTGGAGTTTCAGTTAAACAATGAAATTAAGAGCTAGGCTGTGGAGAGTTTCAAAGAAAGCAAGGGAAAGGAGTTGGAGACATGAATTGTAAATGGTCATCTCTAGCTGTTTAACCATAAAATGGAGGAGAGTTATTGGACAATATCTAACGAGAATGAATTGTCAAGTAAGGGTGTTTTGAGAATCAAAGAGAAATAGTTTTATTTGCGGCAATAAGTAAAAAGTTAGTGGAGGAGAGACTGAAAATTAATGAAAAAATGTAGATGTTAGCAGAGGGAATATAGTGAAATAGGTGATAAGATGGAATGAGATTGTTTGCAGATACAAAGGGATTTTCTTTAGAGCATAGAAGGGTGATTTTTTTCTTCTGATATTGGGGGGGAAAGGAAAAGAAGATGTGAGATTAGGAGGATAAGACAGTTTTTTGTAAATGTCCACTTTTTCAGTGAAATATGAGACCAACATATAATTTAACTATGGTACTTTAAAATGTTAATTAGATTTAATTTTAACATTCCTTTTTGAGTTCTAAATTCTCTCCCTTCTCCATCCCCTCACCAACCTATTGAGAAGGCAAGCAATATAATACCCAAGCCTTCTTACAAGCAAAATTTCTTATATTAAAATAGTATTCCATCACAATCATATACACAGCTAGTTCATTCATTCCTCAATTGATGGTTATCTTTTTCAATTTTCAATTCTTTCCCACCAAAAGAAGTGTTGCTATAAACATTTTTGTACATATAGGTCCTTTTTCTCTGGCCTCTTTTGAATACAGACATAATAGCAGTATTGCTAAGTCAAAGGATCCAAACAGTTGTATAGCCTCAACATAGCTGCAAATTGTTCTCCAGAACAGTTAGAGCAGTTCATAGCTCCAACAACAGTGCATTAGTCACCTTCCAACATTTATCATTTTCCCTTTCTTTCATGTTGTCAAATCTGATATCTGTGAGGTAGTCTCTAAGAGTAGTTTTAATTTGTACTTCTCTAATTGTTGATGATTTAGATAATTTTTGTATAATTATTCATATCTTTGATTTCTTCTGAAAACTGGTTTGATCATTAATCAATTAAGTAGTCTTGTTTTTAGCAAATTTTCTTAGTTCCCCATATATTTGAGAAATGGGGCCTTTGTCAGAGAAACTTGCTGTAAATGTTTTCCCCCTCATCTATGTATTTCTTCCAATTTTAGCTGTGTTGATTTTCTTTGTGCAAAGCCTATTTGCTTTCATTTGATCAAAATTATCTTTTTTACTTCCCATGATGCTCACTATCTGTTGATTGGTCATAAAATCTTTTCTTATTCAAAAATCTGATCAGTATTTTTTCCTATGATCACCTAATGTGCCTATGTTATCTTCCTTTATATCTTCCCTTAGCTTTTCAGTTGATTCTCCAGAGTTCTCTAAGTACAGCATTATATTAATAATAGTTTTGTATCCTTGTTGCCAATTTTTATTCTTAACATTTATTTCTCTCATATTATGGCTATAGCTAGTATGTCTAGTGCAATGTTGAATTATGATTGTGATAATGTGTAGTTTTCCTTTACCCCTGATTTTATTGGGAACTTTTCTAGTTCATCATCACTACAGATTATGCTTCCGCTTGGATTTAGATAGATAATATTTATAATTTTTAAAAGCTTCCCTTTTTCCTATGCTTTCTAGGGTTTTTTTTAAAATAGTATTTTATTTCTTCCCAGTAGCATGTAAAGAAAATTTTTGTCATTTATTTTTACAAAATTTTGAGTTCCAATTTTTTCTTCCTCCATCACTACCCTCCCCCTCCCCAAGAGGGCAAGCAATAAAATATAGGTTATACATAAGCAATCACATAAAACATATTTCCACATTAGTCACATTGCAAAAGAATAAAGTGAAGAAAGGGGGGAAAACATGAAAAAAATAAAGCAAAGAAAATAAAAATAGCATGGTTCACTCTGCATTCAGACTCCATCAATTCTTTCTCTGGATGTGGATAACATTATCTATCGTGAGTCTTTAACAATTGTCTTGGATCATTGTATTCCTGAGAAGAGCTAAATCAATCATAGTTGATCATTGCACAATACTGTTGTTATTGTGTATAATGTTCTTCTAGTCCTGCTCACTTCACTTAGCATCATCTCATATAACTCTTGCCAAGTTTTTCTGAAATAATCCTGCTCATCATTTCTTATAGCAAAATAGTAATCTGTTACATTCATATACCACAACTTGTTCAGCCATTCCCAGATTGATGGACATTCTTAAGTTTTCAATTGTTTCCCACCACAAAAAGAGTTGATAAATTATTTTTTGTGTGCATGTATGTCTTTTTCCCTTTCTTATGATCTCTATGGCATAGAGATCTAGTTGTGATGATGCTGGATAAAAGGGTAGGAGCAGTTTGATTATCCTTTGGGCATTGTTCCAAATTTGCTCTCCAGAATGGTTGAATCAGTTCACAATTCCACCAGCAATGCATTAGTGTCCCAATTTTTCCCACATCTTCTCCAATATTTATCATTTTTTTCTTTTTCTAATGTCATCGGCAGGAGGTGGTACCTAAGAGTTGTCTTAATTTGCATTTCTCTAATCAATAGTGATTTACAGCATTTTTGATCCACTCTGCTATCCATTCTATTTTATAGGACAGTTGATCTCATTCACATTACAGTTATGATTACTACCTGTGTATTTTTCTCCATCCTATTCTTCCTCCTGTGTGTCCTCTCTTTCCTTTTCACCCTTTCCCTCCTCAGTAGTGTTTTGTTGTCTACCACCTCCCTGATCTTCTCTCCCTTCTGTCAGCCCTCATCCCCTTCCCTTTTACTTGATCTCCTTCCCTCCTTATTCCCTGTCAGGTAAGATAGAGTTCTAGTTTTAACTGATTGTATACATGATTCCCTCTTTGAGCCAATACTGATGAAAGTAAGGTTCAAGTGATGTTTGTTACCCACCTTCCTATCTTCCCCTCCACTGTAATAGGTCTTTCATGCCTCTCTGTGTAAATAATTCATCCCATTCTACCTCACCATTCCTTCTGTGCCCATCATACTCCTCTTTCTCATCCTTTATTTTTTATGCCATTCTCTCTAATTCACTTTATACATGCATCCTGTGTCTATGTATATTTCTTCTAGCTATATTATTAATGACACAATTCTTAAGACTTACAAGCATCATCTTCCTGTGTAGCGATGTAAATAGTTTATCTCCATTTAATCTTTCATGTTTTCTTTTTCCTTTTTACATGTTTATGCTTCTCTTGCATCTTGATATCAGGGGTCAATTTTTGTTTTAGTTCTGGTTTTCTACTTAAGAAAGGTTGAGATCCTTCTGTTTCATTGAATGAAGATTTTTCCCTTTGATTTGTCATGCTCAATTTTGCCTGGTAAATAACTCTTCATTGTAGTCCTTTCTCCTTTGCCTTCTGTAATGTCATGTTACATGGAGCCTGATCCCTTAATGTTGCAGCTTAAGTGAGAAGAACCAAGAGGACTTTGTACACAATAACAGCCCCATTATGTAATGACTCAGATTGCTAAACTGAACCCTTCTCAGCATTTCGAGGATCTAAGACATCTCCAGAGGCCTCAGGATGCAAAATGCTGTCCACATCCAAAGAAAGAACTATGGAAGTCAAATCACTATCACTTATTTTTACCTTCTGTTGAGTTTTGTTTCATCTTTCTGATGGTTCCTCCTATTGGTTTTAATTTTTACTTACAACTTCACTAATGTGAAAATATGTTTAACGGGTACGTAAATGTAAAGCCTATATCAGATTGTGCGCTGTCTTTTGGAGGGTGGGGGGGAGAAGGGGGAGAAAAATTTTCAACTCAAAAGCATATGGAAGTGAATGTTGATAAATCAAAATAAATTAATAAGAATCAAAAAATAAAAAAATAAAACTTTGGGTTCCAAATTTTCTCCCTTCCTCCCTCCCCACCTACCATCATTGAAAAGGCAAGCAACTCAATCTGGGTTATACATGTGTAGTTATGCAAAACACTTCCACAGTAGCCATTTGTGAAAAACTAACTCTATTTCCCTTAATCCTATCCTGCCCCCTCCATTTATTCTATTCTTTCTTTTCACCCTGTCCCTCTTCAGAAGTATTGCTTCTGATTACCCCCTTTCTGCCCTCCTCTTTATCATTATTCTGCTCTTTTGTCCCATTCTTTGATTAATTCTTGATGTCTCATGGAATCTTATATCTTAAAGATATAACATTCTGGGTGGTTTTGTAGAATTGGAGTTAGAGATAAAATGTGATATTTTTTTTGGCTATAAGTCAGGTGGAAAAGGCCCATGGTGCTTAGGATACAGCAGCAAACCATTCATAATGACTCTTCAATGTCATTTTTGCTGGTAAAATAAAATGTGGTTCCAATGTTGAACAATTTGACAGTATCAAGGAATTTGAGACTAGTAGTGATGCACATATGATAGAATAATAATGGAAAAATTATTCTGTTGGTCAATTCTATCTCCTATCCTTCACCATAAGCAATCTTCCCTTTGGGGGAAACATTTAACATGCCCATGTAAGCCCTAGTATATACTTGACATTATTAACTGAAGTGAATATATAATGCCTGAAATGGCAGAGATAGGATCTAAACACTGACCTTCGCAAAGGCATGCACTTGACATGGTATATCATATTTTAGAACTAAGAATTCCTGAGTCTCAAGCTAATTCTTTCATTCATCATTTTTAGCTAAGTATTAAAGCACAAATTAACTTTCTATAAACAGTCCTGGTTTTTAATATATGCACCATGGTGAATTATCTATCTCTTTTTTATAACCCTACAGTCTTCTTATAAATCATGAATGTGCTCATAAGGGCACTGAAAAGGGTGTTATGGATCAAGGGATAAGCTGACTCTTTAACGCATCCAAAGCAGTCCCTTGGCATGTCAAAAGAAATAATATACTCCAGGAAATTCAAACTTTTGAATTGGCTGATCAGACCAAAATAGAGTTTGACTGTCGCTTCCTCATTTTACTCTCTAAAAAACATCACATTCCTGATATTGACATTTCCAGGACACTTTCCAACTAAAAAGAAAAAAATCAGGTTACTTATTTATTTGATTTAAAAAATAAGAAATTGAAACAATTAAATTTTGATTAGTAGCAATCTTTAAACAATTATCAAATAGAACACTGAGAACCTACTGGACACATAATTTAATTAATGAATTGACAAATCAAATAAAGAAAATTACTGACAAAGTCAGTTCACACTATTTTTGAAAGAGTTCATTCATCCATTCATTAATATTTAGAGACTGCTTATTTTGTGACAAGGCCCCATGTTAGAAGCTATAGGGATACATATAATTTTGACACATCATCTCCATCTTCAGGACCTTGGAGTAGATTTAGAAAGAGACAAGGTTTGTTCCACAATTTCAGCCAGTCAATTATAACAGGGCTCATTGAGATGCAAAATATGCAATTAATGATTTTGCCTCACTCTACTTTGAAGAAGTGATAGCATGGCAATTTATGGGCTCATAGAGACCTCAAAAAGTCAACTGCTAGACAGGAGGCAGGATAATAACCACACATGCTTAAGAGATAGATTTCTGTCCTTCTAAGAATCTCCAGAGGGAAAAAAATTACTAAATATTCCTTGATAATACATTATGGGTTTTCATATCCTACACAATCAGGAACTAAATTGTCTCCTTTTGCAATTTTAACCCAAGTAATTTGCTCAGTGAAGAGAACCACTTACCATAATTCAAACCATCTTATTTTATCAACTATTAAGTAGTTGAAGTATAAGATTTATAACTGGAAGGAACTTTAGAGGTATTTTCCCTCAATCCCATCATTTTAATGCATCTCAGAGAAATTGAGCACATCAATGTACGTCTGAAACTCCTGCAGGGAATCTTCATGGGAGCATCTTAAACCTGTAAACCATTCCTTCTCAAAGCTAAAAAAAAAAAAAGATTACATTATGCCATAATTTCAGTCTAACAGGTTTTTTATATTTTAAAGTAATCTTGACCAATTCCTTTTATGACCTCCAACAGATTATCTTCAAATTTTGCACTTTTTAGCTAAGGTCTCTTATTCAATAATGGACACAAGCCTAATAAAGCCCTGACAAATACAATCATTACTGGATAAAAATAATATTCATAGTGATGATGGTGGTGGTGGTGGTGGTGGTAGTGAAGATAATGATGATAATTGTGATGGAGATGACACTGATGATAATTCAGGCATAATCATAAATGAGAAAAATTAAGAATAACATTTTAATAGATGTTGCCATACCCAAAACTAGTAACTTCTAATCTATATGAAATAAAAAGTTCTCAAAATATTGGTACCTAGAGGAAGAAATCAAAATTATTTAGGAACAGAAAGAGGAAAAATAATTATTCTGTTTGATATTGAAGTTGTTCCAAATATACTGTCTATGAGTCTACAAGAATTAAGCTTTCATCCCAAAACTTTCATTTAATTTAAAAAAAAGCATCTTGTTCAGTGATAGTCTATATAATACTAAATATAAAGGAACAGCGATATGACAGTGACTTGTGATAGATTTCCTTTTGAACTCAATTGGTCATAAAGATGAGAAAATAGAAACATTAGCATTAATATTATTAATAATAATTTCTATTTAAACCCTAATAAAAGTTCAGAATGATAAATATATTTTGCTTTAATGTTTGTGAAACATTTTATACGCATTATCCCATTTGAATCTCACAACAATCATCTGAGGTACAGTAGATGCTGTAGGTAGAGTGATTTTAAAGTAGAGTACACCAAGGCTCAAAAAAGTTTATGGCTTGCCAATGGTTACACGGTATTTGTTGTCCTGACGTGTTTTAATATGTATGTGACATGATCATTTTCATGAGAATTTCTTTGTTTCCTTTTCTTTCCCAGGGAGAGAAATGAATACTTCTGCTCAGTGCATTTCATATGCTCAGGTAGATTTCTCACCAATTGTCACTATACAACCAATCTTTGAACCCACTAGATTTCTTCTCTAATGCCAGTGGGTGACCTATAGAGAGTACCATAATTGTGGTGATTGACAATGCACAGATTTAGGTTAGCAAAACAAATAAAATGTGGTTTGAAGTATGTAATTGTCAGGATTTTTCTCAACTCTGCTCATTTTCCTCCATTTATATTTTAAAGGGAAATTTGCTCCTTAGAGACATGGTAAAATACTCTAAAAGTGAAGTCATGGATATATTTATAAGGCTCTCAGTAGTGGTTTCTGAGCAATAAAGGCAAAGTAATAGATTGACTGAGAAACTTTGACATTGCAATGTGTGAAGCTGTTTTAGGTTTTGTTTCTATTTTATACTGAATTTTTCTTGGTGTTCTGTAGGATCAATTTAAATGTTCCAAACTGCTAACACCGTATGCTTTATGAGTTTTATTTCCAAATTATTCTTCGTAGACTTAACATGGGATGAATCATCCAGAGCATTAAATCCTGAGTAAGATAGAAAGCAAAAGGTTATTCAGCTCTCTCACATCTTCCAAGTGCATTACCACCTTCATCAGCACCATCTTTATGCCTAAGGTTTATCAAAGCTCAGCACTGCTGGATTGCTTTAAAATTTATACATATATATATACGCACATACATACATACATACATACATGTGTCTGTGTGTGTATGTGTGTGTGTGTGTGTGTGTGTGTGTGTGTGTGTGTGTGTGTATCCCTAGTCAAATTTCTTTGTGGCAATAAAATTTTTTTCATGCGTTAATTTATATAGTTGCTATTCAGCTAATCATTTCTGGAGAATCATTCACCAAAACTCTCTTCTATTCTCCTAGTTTATATTCATTACCCTCCTAACTTCCTTTTCTCCACCCTTATGCCCCCAGCCCTACATTTTAGACTCCAGTAACAACTTTGAGTTGGTGGAAAAATGAGTGTTGACTAGTTGATATATGCATAACAGAGGATGTTCCTCTTGCCATGAAAACAAATGCTTCTTTCAGCTGCAAAACAAGAGAACAGTTTTGTCCATACATAAGGTGTCATTTGTTCAACAAAAATAATCAGTTTCAGGGTTTTGAACTGACCAACAATTTCTTCTCAGAGTGTCAATTATTTGGGTTTAATTGCATTTAAGAGTATTTCAAGTATTGAGAGTAGCACATTTCCCTCCTAACTAGTACAAGACAAGCTGAAATAAGGGCCAAGTACAAGCTGTAGACAGTTTGTGTAAATTAAATAAATTCACCAATCATTGGGCATTGGCTTATTTTTCCTCATATAGTTCAGAAAGTATGTTCCCCAAAGTGTTCCTCAGCTCTAGCAAATGTTTTAAATAAGTGAATGAAGTAACCTGCTGCTTTTTTGTTACCAAACCATCCAATCCAATGGACATTTATTAAGCACCTAAACAGGCATTGTACTATAGGCTGGAGAGAAAAAGAAAATAAAGGAATTTAAGTAACAAAAAGATTATGCTGTAGTTCCTCTGGGAGGTTAGCCCTACCATTTTACATTCCTTTCACTGAAATTAAAGAGCTATTGGATAATTGATTTAGAAATGGAAAGAGGCTTCAAGACTATCCAATTCAACCTCTCGTTCATTTTCTAGATGAGGAAGCAAGCTTAGAAAACAAAATAGTTGCCTAAGGCCCCATACTAGTTAGTGAGAGAGGAAGAATTTGAACCCAAATTCTCCAACTCCGAAGTTATTGCTCTGAAGTCATGCTACTTCCTTGTGTAAAAATCAAACAATTAGGGGCAGCTAGGTGGGGCAGTAGATGGAGCTCCAGCCTTAGAGTCAGGAGACCTGAGTTCAAATCCGACCTCAGACACTTGAAACTTACTAGCAGTGTGACCCTGGGCAAGTCACTTAACCCCAATTGCCTCACCAAAAAGCAAACCAAAAAACTTTTATTATAAAGTGGACTGTTTTCACGATGCTGAAAAATATTCTAGACACAGAAAATATGCAACAACAGCCTAACATTTTGACACTATTTTTCTGGCTGATCAAATAATCAAACCATATGTGGATGGTACTAATAAATAGCGCATTATTGTATCAATCCATCTCCCCAAATCTATGGTCCTCTGGTACAGAGATAGCTACCTTCAGCTCCAAAGGTAGTAATAGCAAGACACCCGAGTTTAAAAATTCTCCAATTGTCAACGGCTGTTTTACTAATTATCCAGATTCCAAGGCAATCATACAACCCTAATCATTCACCTCACGCCTGAAAACATAAGTCTTGTTCTTTTGATGAATATTTATAAGACAGTGTAAAGCAGTCTACTTTCTTTTCCCTTCAGGCAAGACAATTTGGAGTTCATCAATATGTATTACCGAGGACTTTTATAAAAGGCACTTCAAAGGAAATTCATCAGGCATTCCTTTTGTCTTGATTTCTGTTAGACTGATACTTCCTTTTGACAAGTATCAATAAATTATCCTCTGATGGCTAGAAACTTGATGTCTTATTCAGAAACTTCCACACACAGCAAAATCTGGGCTTCGAGTTTCCAGTGAAATTATTAAGATCCTGCATCTAATTTAAGGACAGACTGAAGATGTGCAAATTAAAAACAATAAAGCCAACATGTATATAGTCACCCGAAAGCACACAGGAAAGAGTCTTCCCAAAGCTGTTTGTTGCCTTGACATGCACAACTTGTAACTTTCTCCCCATTTGAATTCAAACATATTTAGAATTTCTCTCTAAGTGAAAATGAAAACTCTTAGGCCTGAACTGTCTAGAGGAACCATAGCAAATTAAAACCAGATTAATGTAGATATGAATAGTGGTGAATGACAGACTGTCTCTCCTTCCAAAGCCTATTGCTTTTCTCATTCTGGGCTTAGTGGTTAGATTCATGTTTCTGGAGGAGGAGACTGGACAACTTTGTCTCCAATGGGAGTAGGAAAAGCAATGTTCTGTTTAATTGGTGATTGAAAAAGGATATTTTTTAAAAGTCTTCTTGTTTTCTTTCTCTCTGACAAGTGCCCCACTATTCTGTTTTGTTAATTTGGCTCCATAAAATAAAAACATTGGAATGATAGCAGGGATAGCTCCAAAAGTGAATGAATAAAGTTAACATGTCAAGGAGAGAATGTAAATCCTCTTTTGTGTTTTTTACTTACTCTGTTTTGATTCTATAGTTTAATAGGAAATGTGTTCTTTATGAAAGAGAAAACATTTTTTCATGAAATCATTATTTCAGTGTGAGATAGGACAGAAGATGAACATTGCCTTGTGGATTAATTCTAATCAAAGGAAGAGAAAAGAGTAAAAAGTGCCATGTAAGCTTAAATCTAGACTTCATAAACTAAATGGAATATTAATCCAATATCCACTGTATCAATTTAGCTGTAAATGCATGGCTCAGTGGATAGATGGGTTTGGAGTCTAGGATGAATGAAACAATGAATTATTCCTTTCCAGGCTGCAATCCAGATACCTTCTGCCATGATCCACCTCTTTATCCTGAAGCCTCGCCTTTGCCCTAGAATTCCCACATTAGAATTACCTTCTACCCCTGTGGCCTCTCCTTCTGAATGCATGGCTCCTCTCAGAACTACAATTTAAGGAAAATACCATGTCTAATTCTTCTCTAGGCTGTCCTGTGGACTTCCTTTGTCATGACTTCACTGGATACATTGGCTACCACTCCTCCTTCAGCATCCTTTTCTGTGTTGTCTTCACCCATTAGAATTTAAGCCTCTTCCGGTCATAGACTATCTTTTTACTTGTATTTGTATTTCATAGTCTTCAGCCAAGCGTCTGGCACATAGTAAACATTTAATAAATGCTTTTTGACTGACTGAATGATAGAATGAGCAACATTTATTAAGTGCTGACTTTCTGCCAAGCAGAATGCTAAACATTAAAAATACAAACTAAAGTGAGATCATCTCGGCTGTTAGGGAGTTTACACATATAAGAGACAGATATGAACTCAGCTGCAGAGGAGATGGAAAGGATTCAATGACCTAAGGGTAAATCATTGGGGTTGACTGGAAGACCTCAGATGAATGGCAGTGCCTGGGGCCTGGAGAATATATTATAAAGGCAAATGGTAAGATGTAAATGACTGTAGGGAGGAAATGTCAGGCCAGGTGGTGACTCCTAATTGTAGGTGGTGATTATTTGCTCATGCAAATGATTTAAGCAGTCATGTAAGCTCTACAGGGTAGAGAACCAAAGGTTCCCCATGGTCCTTGAGAAGGGGAAACTGGGCCAAAGGGTTCTACTGGAAAAGGGATTTTGTGATCTCTCTCACACAGGTGAGGATGGAGAGGGTGGATGGAACCAGGGTCTAGCCTGGAGAGGCAAATAGGAAAAGAGCATGTGTGGGAAGCTTGGAGAAGAGTATCAAAAACACTTGCTCTGTAAGGTACTCCTGAGCTGAGATGGGCTGTCGATAGCCTGGGTAATTAGAGAAGGAAGAAATGCACACCATCTCTAATGTAGCTTGCTCCCAGAAGGGGATCTGAATTTATATATCACCTCTGGCACTAATTGGTATTATGACCCTGGGTAAATGACTTAACATGTATTCACCTCAAGTCGCAGCATGAAAGGTCATCAAAAGTCATTAGTTTTAAGCCTTACCAGTCCAACTTTGCATTTCTATTATTATGATATTAATGATATATGTTTGGAAATAAATTAGTTACTATATAATATAAACTATCTTGCATTCATTGACCATAACCTTTTAGTTTCAATGTGAAAAAAAAATGGTTTAGAAGACCATAAGCAGATCCACATTTCTGGCAATATTTATCTCCTCTGGTACCTTTTTTTTCCTTTTAACCTGTCTCACAAGTTAAATTTCTCTTCAGATTGTATTTGAAATGTAATAAATGTCTTAATGTCAGAATAAGGCTTTTATTTGATGATGCCTATAAAATTACGCTTGAGTGATCAGCCGATCTATATGAAGTTTATGAAAAACAATAAATTCAATTTTTAAAAAAATTAATTGAACCAGTTTCATGGGGATAATGGCAAACCTGGACAACAGGGCACTAGATACAAATGATATATGATGCTTCCATACAACAAAGTACTAAATTAATCATTCCTTTATTCATTCATTCAACATTTTTTTTTTGTAGTTCAATGATGTGTAAATCACTGGGCTGTGACATATAATATGCCAAGTGACAAGCATACATTAAGTACCTACTATGTGACTGCCCATTAGATGTTGGTAGATGGCAGATGCCCTCTAGAAGTTGATAGTTACATGGTAGGTACTTAATGCATGCCTGTCATTTGACTTATGCATCAAAGTCCAGTGATTTACTCATTATTGAACTAAAAAAAGTTTAATGAACAAAGGAAGGAATGATCAAATTGAATTCTTTGATGTTTGGAAGTATCATGTACCGAGTGTATCTAGTGCACTATTATCCAGCTTTGTTGGCATTCTTATTCAATATGTTATTCCCACATATTATTACTATTTCAGATGATATATATGAACAATATAATATGTTTATTATCATAAAATTAGATCAAAAGAGATAATATTTATAAATAAGCTTAGAACAATGCCTGGCACAGAGCAGATACTATATAAATTCCAATTCCTTCCTTTCCCTTATTATTTACACATTTAAAAAAAGGAGAGTGTAGTTCCTGCTAACAAGAAATTTAAAGAAGATGAGATATGACCCAGCACCAAATTTCCAAAAAGTAATAAAATCTACCATTTCAGTGAAGAGATTACTACTGGCTTGGGCCATGAGGGGTTTTCATGGATGTTATTATTTTTGCCCTAATCATTAAGAAATATGTAGGGTTTCCTTTTATGAAGATATTACATATGGAGATGGAGGGGTAATTAGGTCAGGAGAAAAAGCACAGGTGAGGAGACAGTTGCAAGAACATATGACAGGGAGAGGATATCAAGGATAATAACTTGTTTCAAGGAGATTTAATGCAGGAGTTTAGGGAACCATAAATCTGTTGAGGTAATGGGAAGGGATTTTGGAAAGGCTTAAATCATAGACTAAGGGGTTTAGATTTTATCCCATAAAAAATGAGGAGTAACTAAAAGTGTTTGAGCAGTGGAAACGTGAGGAAATTGATGTTTTAGTAAGAATCATCTGGAGACAATGTGTAGAATTGATTACAGTAGATAGAAATGCCAGATAACAAAATCATTATATCATAGGATCGAAAGGATTTAGTGATTATTTTACTCTACTTTACCTACTAATTTTATAGATAAGTAACCTGAGGCCCACAATCACTTGACAAAAGTCACCTGGGTAACAAGCAATAGAACTGGATATAAATGTAAATCTTCTGTGTCCAAACCCATTGGTCATTTCCACTATATAATATGGCTTCTCCAATTAGATGTCCTTTTCAATAATCCAGCAAAAGATAGTACAGAACTCAAACCAGGGGAGTTTTGTAAGGAATAGAAAGGAATGAAGGATGCATAAAACAGGAGTAAGACTTCAATTTCTTATTTGATGAAAATGGAACACAGGCTAGAGAATAACTCAATTAAATTTTATAAATACTGATTAAGTACTTATTCAATTAAAATCTGTCCTCAGACACTTACTAGGTTGGTGATCATGGGCAAGCCACTTAACCTCTATTTGCCTCAGTGTCCTAATCTGTAAAATGGAGATCATAGTATCACCTATATCCTAGCACAAAGATTGGAACACAGTGCTATAGAAATGTTAGCTATTATTGTTATTACCTTTAATGTAAGTCTCTGAAGTAAATGTTAGAGAATCACACAAAAATTACTTTTTTGCCTTCAAGAAGCTAACATTCAACTGGGAGATAAAGCACAGGAATAAATGAATACAAGTTAATTCAGAAAGGAAAAGGGCATTACAAGTTACTGAAAGCAGGAAAATTTCTACAGAAGGGCACAACTTACAAAGCTCTTGAGGAAGAAAAGGTTTTCAGAGGTGAAAGTGAAGAGCTTACCTATTTCATATGACAGACTTGAAGGCACAGAGGCATACCTTGGAGTTCTGAATGCTTTGTGGGTCAGTTTAGCTAGAAGTTAGGATGTATGATGGGGAGTAATATGGAAAAAGTCCAGAAGAGGTGGGGAAGCCAAGTTTGTGGGGTTTAAATGTGAAGGTCAAGGGTTTGTGTTTTATTATAAATAAATTATTGCTTGAGAATATAGAGTAGGAAAGTGATACAATCAGATGATTTTGAATATTAATACGTCATCTAAGTGGAAGAAAAAATATAAAAAATATTTATAAGCAGAAAGAACAATTAGGATGGTACTTCAATAGCACAGCAGAGAAATACTGAACTGCTGAACTAGGCTAATGTTTCCATGAGTAAAGGGACAGTACAAGAGATAATGCTAAGGTAAATTCATAAGATTAGGCAATTAATTGGATACAGGATGAGGACTGAAAGGAGAGAAAAGTATGAAAGATGGTTCTGAGGTCATAAACTTGGGAGCTAGAAGGGTGGTTGACATCCAAGATTTGGATGAAGTATGCTTTTTTTAAGTAAAGAAAATGAATTATTTGATAATAACAGCAAGAAAAAAAGAAACTAATGATACAAATACGAGAAAATGGCAATTAAAACTGTACCTACTTGCTGATGACATGATGATTTACCTAGAATACCCCAGAATAGCAACAAAAAACAAAAACAAAATTAAAAATTAATAACAATATGTTAGTTGCAAATCCAATGGTATTTTCTCAATTCTCATCTTTTGATCTCTTTGTAAACTTTGGTACTGTCAATTTCCTTCTCCTTTTTACTCTCTTCTCCCTATGTTTTTTGTGACACTGCTCTTTCTTGGTTCTACTCATACATATAAAATTTTTCCTTTTCAGTCTCCTTTGCTCAGTCATTCCTGCTAATTATGGGTATACCACAAGACTCTATCCTTAGCCCCTTTCTCTTTTCCTTCTAAACTATTTCACTTGGTGATTTAATCACTGCCAGTGGATTCAATTACCTCTATGCTGATGATTCTCAAATCTACTTATTCAGCTTAATCAGATTTGCCAACTTTCAGTATCACATTTCCAAATGAGTATTGGACATCTTGAACTAGATAGTCCATAGATTATCTTAAACTCCTAGAGAATATTAGACTCAACATATCCAGAATTTAACTCAATATCTCCCATTAACCAAAATCTAGTCCTATTACTAAATCTATCTTCCCTATTACTGTCAAGGTTTACTACCATTCTCTGAGTCACAAAGGCTTTCACCTTAGGTGTCATTCTTGATTTCTGTCTCAGTCTCTGTTTCTCTCTCTGTGTCTCTGTTTCTCTCTCTGTGTCTCTCTCTTTTTCTGTCTCTGTCTCTGTCTCTTTCTCTGTCTCTGTGTCTTCCTCTGTCTCTCTCTCCATCTCTCTCATCTCTCATATCCGATCTGTTATCAAGGCCAGCTAATTTTATTTTCTAAGCATTTTTAGGGCACAGCCATGAAGGCAGAGAAAAGGCAAGAACTTTCCTGAGCTCTCCCCCAAACCCTTTAAATAATGGCCCCAAACAAATTCTTGAGTGGCAGAACCTCCCCCCAAAAGATAGAGAGGAACAATTTTCCATCCCAAGACAACTTAGAAAGTCAGCAGGAAAGGTCTGTTGCATCTGGGTGAGGATAGAGTTCAGTCCACTGAAGGTTGTGCCATCAGACCAGATCCCAGCAAAGCAGAAACATGCTTTGGAAGCAACTAAATCAGTAGCAGCAGTGATGGTTTCCAGACATTTCAGCCCAAATACATTAAGGTGGTCAGACAACTGGTCAAAAGGAGATTAAAGTGGTTCCTTTGCTGGCACTAGGGGCATGACTGTCTTGTATTGTCCATGATTGGATCTGGGTTGCAGTCTTGGGTCCCAATCCCAGGGGAATGAAGGGCACTAGCACACCAGAGCTTATGGCTACAGGGAAGGGGGGAACCTGGTCACATCTCCAGAATGGAAAACAGTGCTTGTAGTTGCTCATAGATCAGACCACAAGCCAGGAGAGAAGTAAACACACTACTCCCCAGATTTTACCACCTTGGAAGAACTGAAAACTTAAAGGTCTCCTGAATTACCTCTGAAAACAGCAGCACGAAAAATCTGAAGCTTGCGATGGTGTCCCAAGTCCCACTCCAGAAGTAGAGCCCCACTTTAGCTTAGAGTTAAAAGTCAAGAAATAGGCTGGAAAATGAGCAAACACAAGTAAAAAGATCCTGACTGTAGAAAGTTATTATGGTGACAGGGAAGATCAAAACACAAACTCAGAAGAAGACAAAAAAGTCAAAACTCTTACATCCAAAGACTCAAAGAAAAAATATGAGTTGGCCCCAAGTCATGGAAGAGTTCAAATTTTTTTTTTAAATCAACTAAGAGAGGTAGAGGAAAAATTGTGAAGAGAAATGAGAGTGATGCAAGAAAATCAGTGGAAAGAGTCAATAACTTGGTAAATGAAGCACACACAAAAAAAATACTGAAGAAACAACACCTTAAAAATAGAATAGTTCAAATGGTAAAAGAAACACAAAAATCCAATGAAGAGAAGAATGCCTTGAAATGCAAAATTGGCCAAAAAGAAAAAGATATACACAAATTCACAGAAGAGAATTCCTTTAAAAATAGAATTGCCAAGAGGAAAAAGAGGTACAAAATTCCCCTGAAGAAAACAACTCCTTAAAAAGTAGAATCAGGCACAGCTAGGTGGCAAAGTGGATAGAGCACTGGCAAAGGAGTCAAACCGACTTGAGTTCAAATTCAGCCTCAGACACATAACACTCACTAGCTTTGTGACTCTGGGCAAGTAACTTAACCCCAATTGCCTCACCAAATAAAATACAATAAAATAAAATAAAACAAAATAAAATAAAATTGGCCAAATGGAAATGGAAGTACAAAAGCTCACTGAAGAAAATAATTCCTTAAAAATTAGAACTTGGTAAATAGAAGCTAATGATTTTATGAGACATGAAGAAACAATAAAACAAAATCAAAAAAATGAAAAATAAAAATGTCAATTATCTCATAGGAAAAACAATTGACCTGAAAAATAGATCCAGAAGAGATAATTTAATAATTATTTGACTACCTGAAAACCATAAATCAAAAAAAGAGCCTAGACATCATATTTCATTAAATTATCAAGGAAAATTGCCCTGATATTCTAGAAACAGAGGATAAAACAGAAATTAAAACAATCCACTAATCATCTCTTCAAAGAGATTCCAAAATGAAAACTCCTAGGAATATTATAGCCAAATTCCAGAGTTCCCAGGTCAAGGAGAAAATATTGTAAGCAGACAAAAAGAAATAATTCAGATATCATGGAGTTGCAGTCAGGATAGCATAAAATTTAGCAGGTTTTAATGTTAAAAGTTGGAAGCTTTGGAATATCATATTCCAGAGGGCAGAAGAGCTAGGATTACAACCAAGAATCACATAACCAGTAAAACTGAGTATAATCCTTCAGGAGGAAAAATTGATATTTAATGAAATTGAGGACTTTCAAACATTCCTGATGAAAAACAACAAGATGTATAGAAAATTTGACTTTCAAACACAAGACGTAAATGGAGCATAAAAAGATAAACAGGAAAGAGAAATAAGAGATTCTTTAAGATTAAACAGTTTACATTCCTACTCAGGAAAATGATACTTATATCTCCTAAAAACGTATATGTTATTATGGCAGTTAAAAAGAGTATACATAAAAGTCATGGATATGAGTTCGATATGATGGAATAATTATCTAAAAAGCAAAATTAAGGGTTGAGAAAGAAGAATCCACTGGGGTAAGGGAACAAGCAGATGTGAAATGGGGTAAATTATCTGATATAAAAGTACCTGAATGAGATTTTATAGTGGAGGAGAAGATGGAGGAAATGTGGCAGGGAGAAGTATGTGAAACTTACTCTCGACAGAATTGCATAAACACTTAATTGGGTGTGAAAATATATCTTACCCAACAGCAAAGTAGAAGGGAAAAGTGATGAGAGAAGGGAGGCCAGATAGAATGGAGATCGGATTGGGAGAGGTAAAAGACAGAAGCAAAATACTTTTAAGAATGGACATAGTGTACCAACAAAGCCCAGCAGCAAGAGATAGAAAGAGAAATTCCATTTACACTTACTTTAGACATTATAAAATATTTAGGAGTCTACCTCCTGAAACAAACCCAAGAACTATATGAACACAATTACAAAACACTTTTCACACAAATAAAATCAGATCTAAATAATTGGAAAAACATCAGTTGCTCATGGGTAGGCTGAGCTAATATAATAAAAATGACAATTCTACTTAAGCTAATTTACTTATTCAGCACCATATCAATCAAACTACCAAAAAATATTTTATAGAATTAGAAAAAATAACAACAAGATTCATTTGGAAGAACAAAAGGTGCAGAATATCAAGGGAACTAATGAAAAGAAATGCAGGGGAAAGTGACCTAGCCATTCCAGATCTTAAATTGTGTTACAAAGCAGAAATCATCAAAATTGCTTGGTACTGGCTAAGAAATAGAGTGGTGGATCAGTGGAACAGGTTAAATATGCAAGACACAGCAGTCAATGACTATAGTTATCTGTTATTTGATAAACTCAAAGACCCCAGCTTCTGGGATAAGAACCCACTCTTTGACAAAAACTGCTAGGAAAACTGGAAAAGAGTATGGCAGAAACTAGGCATAGGTCCAAATCTCACACCATATACCAAAATAAACTAAAAATGGGTTCATGATTTAGATATAAAAGCTGATACTGTAAGTAAACTGAGAGAGCAAGGAATAGTTATCCTGTAAGATTTATGGAGAACAGAAGAATCCATGACCAAACAGGAGATAGAGAACATTATGAAAAGCAAAAAGGATAATTTTGATTACATTAAATTGAAAAGGTTTTGTACAAACAAAGCCAGTGCAACCAAGATTAGAAGGAAAGTGGAAAACTCTGAAAGAATTTTTACAATCAGTGCCTCTCATAAGGGCCTCATTTTTAATATATATACAGAATTAAGTCAAATTCATAAGAATACAAGTAATCCCCCAATTGATAAATGGTCAAAAGATATGAACACAAAGTACTCAGAGAAGAAATTAAAGTCATCCAAAGTCATATGAAAAACTGCTCTAAATCACTATTGATTACTGAAATGCAAATCAAAACAACTCTGAGGTGCCACATCACACCTATCAGATTGGCCAATATGACAAAATAGGAAAATGATAAATGTTGGAGAAGACGTGGGAAAATTGGAACACTAATGCACTTTTGGTAGAGTTGTGAAATGATCCAACCATTTTGGAGAGTAATTTGGAATTATGCCCAAAGGGCTATTAAAATGTGCATACCCTTTGATCCAGCAACAGCACTTCTAGGGCTATATCCCAAAGACATCATACAAATGGGAAAAGGACCCCCATGTACAAAATATTTATAGCAGCTCTTTTTGTGGTGGCAAAGAATTGGAAATTGAGAGGATACCCATCAACTGGGGAATGGAAGAACAAGTTGTGGTATATGAATGTAATGGAATACTATTGTTCTATAAGAAATGATGAACAGGCTGACTTTAGAAAAACCTGGAAAGACTCATATGGTCTGACGCTGAGTGAAGTGAGCAGAACTCGGAGAACATTGTACACAATAACCACCCCGTTGTACAATGACTAATATTGATAAATTTAACCCTTCTCAGCAATACAAGGATCTAAGAAATCTCCAAATGCCTTGTGATGGAAAATGCCTTCCACAACCAAAGAAAGAACTATGGAGTTTGAATGCAGATCAAAGCATACTATTTGCTATTTTTTTTCTTCTGTTGTGTTTTGTTTCCTCTTTCTGGTGGTTCCTCCTATTGGTTCTAATTCTTACAACATGAATAACATGAAAATATGTTTAATAGGAATGTATATGTATAGCCTATATTAGATTGTGTGCCCTCTTGGAGAGGGAGGTGGAGAGGGAGGGGAGAAAAATTTAAAACTCAAAAGCTTGCGTAAGTGATTGTTGAAAATTCAAAATAATTAAATAAAAAAAAAAGAATGGACATGGTGAAAGAAGAGTGAGAGAGTAGGATAAACAGGAGGGAAATAGAAAGAGGGAAATACATAGCTATCATCATTGTGAAAAAAATTATAGGAAGTTTCTTTGATAAAGTCTTAATTTCTCAATATATAGAAATCTGGGTCAAATTTATGGAAACAAGAGCCACTCCTCAACCAATAAATGGTCAAAGGCTATGAACAGGCAACTTTCAAAGTAATCACATTGTATGGAAATGTGTTTTGCATGGCTATACATGTATACCCTATGTCAACCTGCTTGCCTTCTCAATGAGGGGGAGAAGAGGGATGGCATTTAGAACCTAAAATTTTAAAAAAACATATATTTTACACATAATTGAAGAAAAATATTAAAGAAAACAAAAACATTTGTCACATACAGACATCCCATTTTTTCTTCTGACACTCCTAAAATCTCAATATAGCTTACTGATTCATCCACTTGCTACTAGTCCTTCCCTCTCCAAGACATCCTCCATTCAGCTGCCAACATGATCTTCATAAAGTGTGTGTCTGATTATGCCAACTTCCCTTTCCTCTAATCCTCTTTCATGGCTCTATATGACTCTGGGATCAAATCTGTAATTTCCTGTTTGGCCCTTCATAATCTGTCCCTAAATCTTTTCAATCTTTGTATACATTAATCATCCCCCCAAAAAACACACACACACTTATTTTGTGATCCTGTGACGCTGGACTCCAAGCTACTCCTAAAGCAATAAACTACATCTCCCAACTCCAACTTTTTTGTTTAGCTGTCAATCATGGCTGAGATAATTTCACTCCTCATCTGTATCTCCTTACATCCCTGGCTTCCTTGAAGTCTGAGTTACAATTTTACCTTCTCCAGGAAGCCTTTCCCCAAACTCTTTAATTCCAGTGTTGCTTATTTCTAACTTAATCTTTAAATAGTATTCTTTACATAGTATAATAGCAAAGTACAAACAGGAAATTATAGATTATTATGAAATAAGAACAAAATTAATTTAGAAGAAAAACATCTTCACTCTCAAGAAGGTATTAGGGGACAGAAGGGAAGGAGACATAACTATGGACTAGAATTTCCACACTTCAAATTATGCTACAAACAGTAGTCATCAAAAAATTATCTGAAACTGATAAAAATTTAAAAATATAGAAGAAAGTTGATGAGGAACAATCAAAAATACAACTAAACACAATATTCCACTGTTCAATAAACCTAATAATATGAATTATTTGGGTAGACCTTATATTAAATGATAAAGAAAATTGAAAAGAGTTTGGCAGGAATTAGATTTAGACAATCATTTTACACCATATACCATGATAACTTTAAAATGGGCAGCTGAACTAATTATTAACTGTAACATTATCAAAAAAAACCCACTGGTTAGGTAACTTTCACAGCTCAGGCTATGGAGAGATTTCTTAATCAAACAAGGGAAACAGATAGTCACCAAAGATAAAATAGGTAATTTCAATTACTAATCATTGTATCATATTCCTTATTATCCTCTCAACCATCTTTACCTGATTATTTTGCTGGGATAATAATTTTGTTGATATAATTTTTTTTGGAATAATAATAAGGTTTTAACACAGTACCTGATAAAATGCAAGTTATGGATGATTTTCTATTCTGTTTATACATTATTTGCCTTCATACACAATATTTCAGTCAATCTAACTTTTTATCTGTTCCTCATACATGTTATTCAATCTCCAAGGTTTGTGACTTTTAATTGGTAGTATAGTATGTGATCAATTTACTCTCTTCTTTCTTCTGTTTTTTAGAGTTCACAGACCACGAAGTCTAAGCAAAAGCACCATTTCCAACATGATGTCTTTCCTGATGTTAGTGCCTTTTCCCTGAAATGAACTTGTATTATTTTTGCATACACACATATATACATATATGTATGTGTATAAAATTTTACATGTATATGTAGTATACATAAAATAAATAGTTTTATATATATTTATATGCTTATACAGAAGTAGTGCAAAAGTAAATATATGCAAACACAAAGGTATGAATGATTCATAAAACATATATATACATGTGTTTATGTGTATGCATGCATATGTGTATATAAATATGTGTGTGCATGTATACATACATGTACATGTATGTGTTTATATGTACATGTGTATATATAAAATGTAAAGTTCTTTGAGAGCCATGATTATGTCATTTTTCTTTTTTTAATCTACTAGCATGGTGCCTGGCACAAAATAGACATGATGAAGTGTTGTTCATTGATTGCGCATTGACTAGATAACCTTTGAATGCTTTTTTTAGCTCTAAAACTCTGATCTAAAACTATTGACTGATAGACTGAAAAGTTGTAGAGATATTTATTGATTAAGGAACTTATTACAATGAAAATTTCTGTCACTAATAAAATTACATCTAGACAAAGAAAAAAGTTATTCATTTTTACACTAGTTCAACTGTACTAATGCACACTTTATTTGACACATTAAATTATTTTTAAAACAGCTAAATAAATGTTGTCATTATGTCTATGAATTACAGTAAAAAGGGGACAACACACATTAAAATACATTGCAGTTTTGGTAAATCAATGGCATTCAAAATTATTTTCTGTATGCTTTCATATTGTAACAAATAACTTTATTGATACATTCTGATTTATTTTATTTGTAAAAAGTGAGAACTTCACAAATATTGATTAATATACATTTGTGAATAGAAAATTATTCCTTTCATTTTTCATTCTTAGTGAATGTTAAATTATTATAATAAGATTCACTATTCCATTAATTTATTGTTTGAACATGATTATCAGTGAAAAGCTGTTAAAGAATTGTTCTAAGCTGGTGCAAACCAGACTTCCATATTTTTCTTGTTAACAAGTTTTCTCTCACTTTATTTCAGAGATATTGATATCGTTTTATTAAAATTTTGTGAGAGGAGGCTTGGCATAATACAGAGGTATCAAACATTCGAGCCACCAGCTGCCTGTGGCCCATGATCCTCCCAATTGTAGGCAAAACCAGATTAAAATGAAATTGGGAAATAATTAATAAAATTGTAACATACAATGAAATATTATTATGCTAATATATGGCTTTTTAAATCAATATGCACCCACAATCCTATGTGCAATATAGTGTCCCCTATTTCTATTTGAGTTTGACAACACTGGAATACTGTTTTTAGAAATGGCCTCTGAGCTTAGATTCCTAAAATCCAGCCACTGCTTGGATTCTTATAATCTAGCCAATACCTCACTAATGATCAGACTCCTTAAAAGTCTGCCCAATATTGTAACGTCCTCGTTATTCGAGGAGGTCTGCCTGGGTCATACTCGCCTACACTCTTTGGGCTTCCCCAGTTAACAAAGGAGTAGAATCAACAGAGAGGTGTATTTTCAAATGGTTTATGCAGCCATTAGCTCAAGCGAGTAAGCACCTAGAAGCTGGTTCTGCCTTCTGCGTTGCTCTTGCCCAGAGCGCACACTAACCCCTGAAATACCAACCTCTATCTCACCTATGAAGAACCCGCCTCCCTAGGTGAAGCCCACAGAGGGAGGAGATTCTGTGAAGTAACTCCGCATGCTCCTGCGCCCAAGGGGCATGACAGCTCACTCCTCATGACCTCTAGGCTGAAGGCCTTTACTCTCCTCCATTCAGCCCTATTCCCATGGGAACATGTCCTTCACACAATATGGCAGATGTTCTAATAAACCTTGTCTTTGACTGAAAGCAAGCTTGGGTCAAATTCTTTTGAATAGCACCCATGTGTTGCAATTTTGGGGTCCCGCAACCCTTAAACACCTAAACCTCAACATTTTGGTGGCCCGTACAGGGAAACTGACTAACCCCAAGTTCTTCAGCCAAAACTGGAAGGTATATAAGCATCCCCCCCTCACTTTTTTCTTGCTCTGTAGTTGGGGTCACTCTCCAAGCACCAAGACTTGGAAGTGCTTTTTGGGCAGACAGGCATGAGGCTGTCTATCACTCAGCCTGACACTCTCACACTCTCAGTCCACTGGGGCAGTTCGAGGCCATGGACCTGGGTGCACCTTCCACAGCATTGAGTACAAGGACAGACTCCCTATCTGGAAGTGTATGTCTAATTTTGTCAATTTTCTCAGTGCTAGAGAGTTGGGGGGGGGGAAACTGCAGTTGCTTTTTGGTTCCCTGAGGCTTGCTTACTCCCTTCCCACTACACCCCTGAATCCTCCTCCATGGAGGTTACAGGGAAAAGTTAGAACAGCTAAAAATATCTTGGCAGATTCTGGAGGTTTTGTGATTGGTCATTAAGGATTTTTGAAACTCCTCCTTACAATCCTGGTTACTCCTTTCTCCCATTCCCTTCCCTTGAGTCAAGAGGGTATCTGTTAATCCCTTTCATAGGAGAAGAGAGTTTCACCCTTTATCCCTCACCTTTGATTTTGCCTTCCCCCACCTGAGAAAGGAAGGAGAGAGGAGGGGCAGCAGCTACAGTTTGGATCCCACTAGCAATGACCTTGGGCCCTGGGGCAACCTTTGCCTGGAAGCATCACTCAGGTTTAGCACATCCTGCTCAAGGTAAATAAGCTAGCCTCTGAACTTGGATGCTCCTTTAAAGTTGTAGTTTTAACTGTTAATGATGAGATGTTGATTCTCTGTGTGAAGTAATTTGGAAATACATTTAACAGAATTAAAGTCACCTGATTGGTAATGAGTTTCTTTCATTTTCAAACTGGTGAACTTTTTGTATCAGTTATGGCAAGCAACTTTTCATAATTTGGTTACCACTAAAATAATTTGGCTATTATTGGTTATTGTTTTAATATGTAAACTGGCCAAAAACCTTGTTTGGGTTATGGCTTCCTGAGAATTTTCAAGGGTATAGAAATCTCTTATGATTGGCTTTTAACAACAGGACAAATTTGTTTGAGATGTAAATCCTGGAAAAGTTTTTCCTAAGCTATGATTAGTGAAACTTGCTGTTTGAGGTAAAAGCTCATAGGATTTGATTTTGAGTTGTCTGATGGATCATAATCCATTGATAATCAATGATCCACCATCTGAAAGAAAAGCCACAAGCTACTCAGAGAATATGATACTGGTGGGAAGTCAGCATCAGGAAAAGCAGAGAGGACAATTTTAGCCTCAGTCTAAGATAGGATCCTCCTGGCTCAGTTTCCCCATTATGTTCCTTTGAAAAGGAATGTTACTAACCTGGCTATTCCTGAGTCTGGCTATGAGGTGGATTTAATACTTCATGGTTGGAAAAGTGAATAATCTGAATCCAAACAGAGCTAAGGTTCTTTTATCTTGTCATATCTGGGCCCTGCAGTCTTTTCTGTCAGATTTGTGTCTTCCAGACTACAGGTCATTCACCTACAATTGGTAGCAAACATTGGGTACTAGCCAATGAACCCCCATCATTCCTGGATGCAGCTTGTGCTCCGTTCCAGTCAACCTCCTCTTTGGGAGCCCCTCAAGGCAAGGACAGCTCTACACCCCTTGCAGTTTCAGAAGCCATGACCTTCACCCCTTACCCTAAAAAGAATTTGGGTCCCATTTGTTTGAGGAGGGAATGATGAAGATGGGAGCTAGACGTCAAAAAGAAAAAACCCAGGACTGTCCCACAAGGCCAAATCTCTGTCATTTGCCTGAGGCTATAATCCCATCAACTGGCCTTTCATTATGGTTACACCCTATATCCCAATTCTGTTACCCTTAATCTAGCCTAGCTCTCCATTGTTTTACCTCCTATGGCCCCAGGCCATTTCCCACCCTTAATCCTAGCTAGGCTCCATTCTTCCTTGGCCACAAGGTCTAGATCCCAGGGCTTCTAGTCAACCCACACTACTTGGTCACTCCTAGATCCCTCCCACAGTCTTTCTGTATATAAGTTCCATTTTGTCTCCACGAAGGTGCTTAGATTCTTAATATTTAGCCACTGCTTAGATTCTTATAATCTAGACAACAACTCACTAATGTTCAGACTCCTTAAGAGTCTGCCCAATATGACTGATATTCTAATAAATCTTGTCTTTGGCTGAAAAAGAAAAAAAGAAAAAGTAATGGCTTCCAAGCCAAGAAGAATTGTGTTTAAGTATATACATATTAAGTAACACTGGATAAATGACAACTCCTTAATGCTGTAGGTAGCTCTCTAAAATTAAAAAAAAAAACATATCAGTAGAAGGGGTTTCCTCACTCAGGATTTAGTTGTATAAATTAAATTACAGGTCTACATCATATCCCAATATCTAACCTCTTCATTCAAATAAAGTGCATCATTACTGAATTTATGATAATGGCTTTTCAAAAGAAATGATTTATTCTTCTATTAACACATTATAGTATTCAGGAGAATTTTCTTTCAGATTAAAAATAAATGCTATCATTGAGATTTCATGATAGTAGAAAATTCAGTAGATAACATTCACATTAAACATTTACAGAATAACATTTATTTAAGAACCACAGCAATATTTATCACCAATGTTTATTATTCATCATTTCATTCTATTCATTTCATTGTTCTATAATCTGTAAAAACTGTTTACCTGCATTCAGTTCTGCTATGTTTTCAGTTTGTCATCTTCTGTGGCTTTACTTATGCTATTTCCCATGTCTGCATTGTCCTCCACGCCACCAATTTCTTTGGGCATCCTCAACTTTCATGGACTGAGTAAATGTCTATTAAATCTTCCCTGATCTTCCATGTCAGTCAACTTGTACAGCTAGCCCTTCCATATCACGGGAGTTAGGGGCATGGTGCTCCTGCAATCTGGAAAAACTGAGCAAAACTTTTTGGCCCTGACTTCATACCAGAAAAGAAGTCTGATAATTTTTTCCCTTTTATGTCATGCTTTCAGTACCTTATTGTAAAAAATGGGTTAATATTTGGTCATAGGTTCTGCGTTTTCTGCTGGCCTTTGTTTATCATCTATGATTTTCATGAAATTCCCCAAGACATTCTCATTTAATTTCTTATGCTGACCCACTCTCACAACCAAGATGGGGAAAGTCACAATATGGAAGAGGTAGCTATACTTTTAAAGCAACTTTATGGTCCTGGGATTGTGCTAAGCACTGGAGCACAGAGAAAAGCAAAAGGCATTCTCTCTTCTTAAAGATTTTGAAGTCAAGGGAAACTATTGTTGAAAAGATCTAACTGCCCCTGACTTCTCACAACACCTTGGTCATTCCTCCTTTCTACACTCTATCTAATGATACCATACATAGTTCTTTTCTCCTGTATCATGACATAGACTTTTCTGTTTGGTTTTTGTAGCCCTTCACAACTTATCTCCAGTTTGCCCTTTGTGTTTAATTAAAACATTACTTTCCTTTCTTCATTCTACATTAGAATTATTAATGTTCTTTGTTCCTCATATGAAACTATTCATTCAGTCCTGTGTTTTTTCATACTGGACACCTTCTGTGCCTATAATGTACTCCTCTCCCCCACCTCTCAGAATTCCTTTCTTCTTTGAAGATTCAGCTGAAGAGCTATCTTCTGGTGAAGCATTTCCTGATCACCTGAAATCGTTAGTGAATCCCCTACCTAAGTAATAAATGCAAGTAAATAAATACAAGTATCTTGTATTTATTTTGCATTTATTCTCTATTTACATATATTGTACATGTTGCCCCTGCTAATATGATCTAAATTCTTACAAAGCAGGCAATGTTCTAGTTTTGTCACATTTCCCCAGTGCCTAGCACAGATCCTCACACCTAATAGCACTTAATAAATGATTAGTTTGATTAATTACTATAACCTCCTCCTATATTTTCAATCTCATGAGTTCAAGAATGATGTTTTATTTATATTTATATCACAGAGACAGACAGACAAGGGAGACAAAGACAGAGAGATAGAAAAATAGAGACAGAGACAGAGAGACAGAGACAAAAAGAAAGAGATGAGGAGGAGGAAGGAGGAAGGGAGGGAGGATATATGGAAAGAGGAGAGAAATTGTTGAATGCACATTTCTTTTCATGCTTATGTTCTAAGAAATAAGTCACCTTTTAAAGGAATTATGTAGGCCAGAGCATAGAGTGTTGGATCTGGAATCAGGAAAGCCTGAATTCAAATCATGCCTCAGATAGTTAACCATCTGTGAAATTGGGTGAATTATTTTATCTTTGCTTCAGTTTTGTCATCTATTAATAAAACCTACTACCCATTATTGTTGTGAAGATCAAATGAAATAATATTTAAAGCATTTTGTAACCCTTAAAATCGTATCTGCTAACTATGATTGGAATTACTTTGAGTGAGGCAGACGAAGAATTGAGTGGAAGAATAAACCACCCCAAATGATTTTATTTCCAACATTCAGAGAGAGTAAAGTGAAATAAGCCACCATTTCTTTCCCTTTTTTAAATAAATTCAGAAGGATTTTGTGAATAATTATTGGTACTCTTGTTCACAAAGGTGACATACTGAAAGACAACAGGAGCCTATGTGCTATTACCACTTTTAGTCTTCAAAAGCCCATGGTGATGCTTTAAAACACAGCTTTTCTCTAGAATGGGAGAATGACATCCAAAATAGTCATATCATCTTCTTTTGTAAGTTGTTTTCAAGGGACTATGAATGTGACTGGGAAGATTAACAAGTAGTTAGCATGTATGCATCAAAGATTTTAAAAATTGACATATTCTTCACATTTGCTGGTATTAAATTGACCAAAAAATGACAAATGCTGAAGTGGCAGTGGGAAATCAGACACTAATGCCCTTTTGGTGGAACTCTGCATTAGTCCAGATATTTTAAAAGCAATGTTGGAATACACCCTTCTCTTGTTCATCCTTCACCTGTGAGGACTGCGTGCCTGCCATCTACTTGCCAGCCATGGATCCCAAATGTAACTGCGAGAATGATGCCTCTTGCACCTGTGCAGGCTCCTGCAAATGGTAATCATGCCAGTGTTCCTCCTGCAAGAAGACCTGCTGCTCCTGCTGCCCAGGAGAATGTACCAAGTGTGCCCAGAATTGTGTCTGCAAAGATCTCCACACCGGGAGTTGCAGCTGCTGCCAATAATGTCCACTTCCCTTTGACTGTAAATAGAAGAATTTGTGCAGACCTGAATTTTTGTACAGCATTGGATGTGTTTTCTACTGTTTTTCTATGAAATGTATGAATTAAAATAAACTTGATAAATACAAAAAAAAGAAAACCAATGTTGGACTATGGCTGAAAAGGCACTAAACTGTGTATAGGTTAATACAAGGTCTATGTCTCAAAGAAATTAAAGAAAGAGTACCTGTACAGACATATTTATAGTAGCCCTTTTAGTGGTAGCAAGAACTGGAAACTAAGGGGTAGCCATCGAATTGTCAATGCCTGAACAAATTATAGAGCACGAATAAAATTAAATACTGCTTTGCTGCCAAAAAATGATAGTGGGAAGGATAATTTTAGTGGAATCTGAGAAAATTCATATAAAGGAACACAGAGTAAATTGATCACAACTAAGAGAAAATGTATGAAATTGTAAAAGAAAAAAAGAACCACTTTGAAAGACAATGACTCTGACAAATACAATAAGCTATTGCTATTGCAAAGGACTAGTTATTAAAAAAACACCTTGAATCTGTCACCTCAGAACAGAGAGGTGATGGATTCAAGGTGCATAAGACACATATTTTTATACAATGGGAATGTGTTGTTGTTGTTGTTTTTGTTTTTGCCATGACTGCATATTTTTTACTCCAGCTTTATTTTGCATTTTGCTTTTCTTTTCTGATGAAGAGGAGGCACGAAGGAGAGAAAACAAAAATTCATTAACTAAAAAACACAATTAAATAAATACATCAATTAGTTAATAACAATAAACAAATAATTAAAAAATTATTGGTAGTCACTTTTAAGGAAAAAAAAAATTAGTTTCCAAAACAAGGGTGTGAAGAAGCCAGTTATTATGATATATACCCACAAAATTGGAATGAACCATAGCTAAAGGTATACTTTCTTAAGGGAATTAATCAACAAGACATTATAGAAGTAATTTTAAAGCCCCGTGAATAAAAATGTATTTGCAATAAAATGTACTAAGCAGTTCCACAGTGAATTATTTAATCACTAGCCACTCATTTCTAGTAATTTTTTTTTGCTTACTATCTGTAACTCATAATGGGTATGATCAACATTTGATAATCCCATCTTGGAGAGGATAGGTTCAGCATGCATCAACTGAATAAATATATAAATTTGAAGTCTAATTTTATCTGATAAACTTACACAACCCAATCCAGACTTATGTCAGGACAATTAAATAATAGGGCAAAAAATTATCTATCTATCTAACGATTATAGTTACCTTCTTTGTTAATTATCTTATATTAAAAAATAAAATTAATAAAATTACAAAAATATGTGATAAGAATGATATTAGACATTGAGTTGTTAGGAATCTTAGAGATTATCTAGTCTAACCCCTTTAGTTTACCAATGAGAAAACTGAACCTGAGAGAATAAACAACTTTTCCAAAGTCATACAGCAAGCATCAAAGTTGTGATATGAACAGAAACAGAAAAGTAGGGAGTTATTTCCAATCAAGAGTTTTGCCTGAATTGGAATTATACCAACTAGAGTTGCCACATACCTTCTCTAGAAAATTCTGAAATTCAAACAAGATGAATAATCATATAATTTTTGGTGTGCTGATCATTTTTACTTAGTTTTGCCCTAGGCCACCTGGGATCCTTTGCTGAGCTCCACCTCCCAGAGTCAGGCACTCCATCCTCCCCTTGGATCTTTGACTTTCAGAGTGCTATGTTTTCAGAGAACCCTTTGGAACATTTATCCAGAGTGCTGAATACTTCAGAAAACAAAGGCTTTGGGTTTTCCTGATCTAAGCACTTCCCCAACTGTAGGAATACCTGATTAGCATCTGTTATGCTAGTCCCTTCATGATTCACTCTGGATTTCTGACCTTCCTGGACATTTCTGTGGGAGCCTTCTAAAATTACTGCTTCAGAATACAGAGCCATTCAAGACACACATATTTCTAACCAGTCTTTGATGCATTGGTAGGCTAACCATTTTGCTTCAGTTTATTCAGTGCAATATATTTTGGGGCCTCTTTTCTATTGACCATGCATTTTGTTCTGTCTTTGTGCAGTTTGGGGTTTAGAGGAAATTATTTCCTGAAATTATTCATTGGATTTCTTGATCATCATTCCATCCAGTCCTTTTTTAGATTTAGTTAGCGTGGGGATTTGGGGGTTAAGATTTCTGCCTCTGTCCAGGTAGTTTTATTAGCCAGAATTTCCACTAGTACTTCATGTATATAGTTTATTGAGGTGTGCGATATCTTGATATTTTGATATGGTAAAAAAAAGATGATAATGAATTGCCAGACTACTAAACTTTGGTTATTGCTACATTGCACAATTTGTCAATTAAAAAGGCAACTAATTTTTTTAAATTGTGTTACTAAATAAGAAAAAAACTTTCTTAAAAGAGATTATCTCACAGGAATGGCTTCAGATCAGGTAATATACTTAACATTAAAAACTCAAAAAAAGTTGTTTGTTGTATGCTTCTAATTAAAATAATCCACTCTCTGAATTTTTGTTAATGTATTACTCTGCATACATTTTCCATCCCACCTCAAGTGCTTGTCTTGTAATATTTCAATGTCTAATTCCTAATTAGAGTTGAGCAAGATCACTAAATTTCTTGGCATGATACCATCTGGCTTGAAACATGTGGGGAGGTACTTCTTTTACACATCATCTGCAATGCACATAATGTTCCAAGAGAGAGAAAAAGAAGTACTCCTTGGTTCATATCTGCTGCTTTTCATATAGAAAAAATGTTTTTTATGCTTCTTTTTGCATGGCAATCATAGTCTTATAGAGAAAGGAGAAAATAAGAAGGCAGAGCCAGCAACACACACACACAGAAATAGAGATAGAGGCAGAGAGAAAGAGAGATATAATAACAAGACAGACAGAGAGGGAGAGAATGAAAGACAGAGAGAAAGAAAATTATGTGCCAAATGGAAAAAAAGCAAAACTTTTTTTCTGATCAAATACTATTTTTTTTTGGTTTTTCAAATGTATTATTTATTTATTTTTAACTTTTTTACAAGTTTTGAGTTCCTAATTTTCCTTCCCTCCAGTCCTTCCCCCACATTGAGAAGGAAAGAAATATCATATCAATTATTTATGTATTTCTATATTAGCCATGTTGCAAAAAGCAAGAAAAATAAAGTGATAAAAATATTGTTTAAATTTACAATCAGAAGTCATCAGTTCTCTCTCTGGAGGTAGAAAGCATCTTTCATTATAAGTTCTTCAGAATTGTCTTGGGTCATTTTATTGATCAAAGTCACTAAATCTTTCACATTTGATTATCATTACCATATTGTTACTTTATATAATGATCCAGTTCCATTCATTTCATTCTACATGAGTTTATACATGTTTTCCCATGTTTTGCTAAAACAGTCCCCTTATTATTTCTTACAGTATAGCATTTCATCACAAATATATACCATGACTTGTATAGCCATTCCTCAGTGGAATGGGTATCAACTCAATTTCCAATTCTTTACCAGCACAGGAAGAATTGCTATAAATATTTTTTGTACTTATACATCCTTCCGTTCCCCCTTTCTTTGGATATCTTTCTAATATGGACAAAGTAGTGGTATTTTTGGGTCAAAGGGTACACAGAATTTGATATCTTTGAGCATAGTTCCAAATTGTTACACCAGAACAGCTGGACTAGTTCACAACTTCGTAAACAGTGAATTAGTGTATCTATTTTTCCATATCTCCTCCAGCATTGTCATTTTCCTTTTCTATCATGTCAGTCATTCTGATGTGTATGAAGTGGTACTGCAGAGATATTTTAATTAGCATTTCTCAAATTAAAAGTGACTTTGAGCATTTTTCATGTGACCATTGATAGCTTTGATTTCTTCTGAAAACTACTTGTTCATATCCTATCACCATTTAGCAATAGGGAATGGCTGTTTGTTTGTTTTATACATTTGACTCACTTCCCTATGTATATGAGAAATGACATTTTGGTCAGATAAATTTATTGTAAAGTTTTTCTTTTTTCATTCTTCATGCTACCTTTTAGCAAAAATGTATTTTTCCTAATTATTTATTTTAAATAGGCCTGTTTTTACTTTTGCTTTCTCTGAAATCCCATTGCCTTTTTGTGTCAGATGAAGTACAATGGATTTCTTCTGGAACCTTGTTTTAGCTCTGTTGTGACTTATCAAGTGTGTGTCTTGTAAAAAACAAAAATAAAAACAAAAAAAAAGTTGTTGGATTTTAATTTGTAATCCATTCTGTGATCTGGTACCATTTTATGAATGAGTTCATTTCATTAACAATTCTGATAACCAACTGTATATTTATCTCCATCCTTTTTTTCCTATTTGTCATGCTTTCTCTCTCTTTTTACCCTGTCCTTCCTCAGAAGTATTTTTTGCTTCTAACCACTGGCTTCCTTTTATCTGTCTTCCCTTTTATTAACCACATCTTCTTGTCCCCTTCCCCTCCTATTTCCTTGTTAGGTAAAAAGTCCCCCTCATTATTTCTTTTTTCCCCAGTTAATAATATTTTATTTTTTTCCAATTAGATGCAAAGATAATTTTTAACATTCACTTTTATAAGATTTTGAGTTACGAATATTTTTCTCCCTCTTTCCCCAACTTCCTGCCTTCTTCCCCTGTTCCCTCCCCAAGATGGCAAGCAATCTGATATAGATTGTACATGTGCAATCATATTAAACATATTTCCACATTAGTCATGTTGTGAAAAAAAAGAATCAGAACAAAAGGGATAAACCACAAGAAAGGGAAAAAAAAGAAGTGAAAATTGAATGCTTTGATCTGTATTCAGACCCAATAGTTCTTCTCTGTATGTGTATAACATTTTCCATCATGAGTCTTTTGGAATTGTCTTGGATCATTGTATTGTTGAGAAAAGCCAAATCTATCAAAGTTGATCATCACACAATGTTGCTGTTCATCATTTCTTATGGCACAATTGTATTCCATTATATTCATATGTGACAATGTGATCCCCTCAATTTCAATTCTTTGCCACCACAAATAAGCTGCTGTAAATATTTTTGGAAACGTGGGTCCTTTTACATTTTTATGATCTTTATGGGCTACAAACCTAGTAGTGGTATTGCTGGATCAAAGGATATCTACAGTTTTATAGCATTTTAGGAATCATTCCAAATTGCTCTCCAGAATGGTTGGATCAGTTCACAACTCCACCAAAAGTATGTTAGTGTTCCAATTTTTCCACATCTTCTCCAACATTTATCCATTTTTTGTGTGTGTCATATTAGCCAATCTGATGATGTGAGATGGCACCCCAGAGTTGTTTTAATTTGCATATCTCTAATCAATAATTATTTATTTTTTTGTATGACGATAGCTTTATTTCTTCATCTGAAAACTGTCTCTTCATGTCCTTTGATCATTTGTCAACTGGGGAATGACTTGAATTTTAATAAATTTGACTCATTTCTTTACATATTTTAGAAATGAGTCTTTTATCAGAAACCCTGGCAGTAAAAATTGTTTCTCAGCTTTCTGCTTTCCCTCTAATCTTGATTGCATTGGCTTTGTGCAAAAACTTTTAAATTTAATATCCTCAAACCTATCCATTTTGCATCACATAATGTTCTCTGTCTCTTGTTTGGTCATAAATTCTTCCCTTCTCCATAGATCTGACAGGTAAACTATTCTTGGCTGTCCTAATTTGCTTATGGTATCACTCTTTATGTCCAACTTATATACCCATTTTGACCTTATCTTATGTGGTGTAAGATGTTGTTCTATGCCTATTTTCTGCCATACTATTTTCCAGTTTTCCGAGTACTTTTTTTTTCAAATAATGAGTTCTTAATACAGAAGTTGGAGCCTTTAGGTTTACCAGATCACATATTATTAAACACTATGTCTTGTGTACCTAACTAATTCTTCTGACCCACCATTCTATTTCTTAGCCAGTATCAAATAGTTTTGATGATTGACACTTTATAATATACTTTTATATATGATACGGCTATGCCACTTTCCTTTGCTTTATTTTTTTCATTAATTCCCTTGATATTCTTGATATTTGTTTTTTCTTGATGATTTTTATTTTTTCTAGATCTATAATTTTGTGGTAGTTTGATTGATATGTCACTGAATAAGTGAATTTATTTAGGTAGAATTGTCATAATTGTCATTTTTTTTTAATAGTAGCTCGGCAACCCTGTGAGCAATTGATATTTTTTTCCAATTATTTATATCTCACTTTGTCTGAAAATTGCATTGTCATTGTGTTCATATAGTTCCTGTTATTTTTTCTTAGCAGGCAGATTCCCAAATATATCCCAAATATATTATCTGCATTTATTTTAAATGGAATTTCTCTTCTAGCCCTTTCTGCTGGGCTTTCTTAGTAACATATAGAAATGCTAATGACTTAATGAGGCTTTCTTTTATATCCTGCAACTCTGATAAAGTTGTTAATCATTTCAGGTAGTTTTTCAGTTGATTCTCTAGGGTTCTCTAAGTACACATTGTATCACATGGAAAGAGTGATAACTTTGTTTCCTCATTGTCTGTTCTAATTTCTTTCATTTCTTTTTCTTCTCTTATTGCTAAAGCTGACATTTCTAGTACAATATTGAATAATAGTGGTGATAATGGACTTCCTTTCACCCCGATCTTACTGGAAATGCTTCTAGCTTATCCTCATTACATATAATGCTTACTGATGGTGTTAGATACATGCCACTTAACATTTTAAGGAAAACTGCATGTATTTTTGAAAATATTCATTCATTTCACTTAGATTATCATATTTATTGGCATACAGTTGGGCAAAATGGCACCTAATTTTTCCATTTATTTTCTCTTCATTGCTGGTAAATTCATCCTTTTCAGTTTTGATAGTGGTAATTTGGTTTTATCTTTCTTTTTAAAATCAATTTAACAAAGGTTTATGTATTTTATTGTTTTTTTCATAAAAGCAGCTCTTAGTTTTAATAATTCATTCAATAGTTTTCTTCCTTTCAGTTTTGTTGATCTGTCCTTTGAGTTTCAGAATTTCTAATTGAGTATTTAATCAGGGATTTTTACTTTGTTATTTTTCTAGCTTTTTGAGTCACACGCCCAATTCATTGATCTCCTACTTCTATATTTTATTCATGTAAGCATTTAGATAAAAAGAATTTCTCCCTAGGAACGGCTTTTGCTGCATCTTATAAGTTTTGGTATGTTGTCTAATTATTGTCCTTCTCTTTGATGATGTTATTAATTATTTCTATAGTTTATTATTTGATCCCCTCATTTTTTAGGATTAGTTTATTTACTTTCCAATTAATTTTTTTATTCATCTTTCCATGGTCCTTTATTACATGTAATTTTTATTGAACCATAATCTGAAAACGATTCATTTAGTGTTTCTGCCTTTCTGCTTTGGATTGTGAGGTTTTTATGCCCTAAAACATGGTCAGTTTTTCTGAAGGTCCATGTACCACTGAGAAAAAGGTATATTTGTTTCTATCCTTATTCACTTTTCTCTAGAGGATTACCATATCTAACTTTTCTAAAATTCTATTCACCTCCTTAACTTCTTTCTTATATATTTATGGTTAGATTTATCTAGTTCTGAAATGGAGAAGTTGAAGCCCCCCAGTAATAAAATTTTGTTGTCCATTTCTTCCTGTAACTCACTTAACTTCTCCTCTAAGACTCTGGATGATATACCACTCGGTGCATTTAAGTTCAGCTTTGATATTGCTTCATAGTTTACATTAATTTTTAGTAAGATGTAGTTTCTCTTCCTCATTTCTTCTAACTAGATCTATTTTTGCTCTTACTTTGTCTGAGATCAAGATTGCTACCCCTGGTTCATGACTTAGATATAAAGGCTGATACCATAAGTAAACTGGGAGAACAAGGAATAGTTTACCTGTCAGATCTATGGAGAACAGAAGAATTCATGATCAAACAGGAGATACAGAACATTATGAAACACAAAATGGATCATTTTGATTACATTAAATTAAAAAGGTTTTGCACAAACAAAGCCAATGCAACAAAGATTAGAAGGAAGGTAGAAAACTGGGAAAGAATTTTTACAACCAGTGTCTCTGATAAAGGCCTCATTTTAAAATATGTAGAGAATTAAGACAAATTTATAAGAACACAAGCTATTCCCAAATGATAAATGGTCAAAGGATATGAACAGACAGTTCTCAGATGGAGAAATTAAAACCATCCACAGTCATATGAAAAAATGCTCTAAATCATTATTGATTAGAGAAATGCAAATCAAAACAACTCTGAGGTACCACATCACACCTATCAGATTGGCCAACATGACAAAACAGGAAAATAATAAATGTTGAAGAGGATGTGGGAAAATTGGAACACTAATATGTTGGTGGTGGTGTTGTGAAATGATCCAACCATTTTGGAGAACAATTTGGAACTATGCCTAACGGGCTACAAAAATGTGCATACCCTTTGATTTAGCAATAGCACTTCTAGGGTTATATCCCAAAGAGATCAAAGAAATGGGAAAAGGACCCACATGTACAAAAATATTCATAGCAGCTCTTTTTGTGGTGGCAAAGCATTGGAAATTGAGAGGATGCCCATCAATTGGGGAATGGCTGAGCAAGTTGTGGTACATGAATGTAATGGAATACTATTGTGCTATAAGAAATGATGAACAGGCTGACTTCAGAAAAACCTGGAAAGACTTATGTGATCTGATGCTGAGTGAAGTGAGCAGAACCGAGAGGACTTTTTACACAATAAAAGCCACGTTATGCAATGACTAAGATTGTTAAACTGAACCCTTCTCAGCATTATGAGGATCTAAGACATCTCCAGAGGCCTCAGGATGGAAAATGCTGTCCACATCCAAAGAAAGAACTATGGAAGTTGAATCACTATCACTTTTTTTTACCTACTGTTGAGTTTTGTTTTATCTTTCTGATGGATCCTCCTATTGGTTTTAATTTTTACTTACAACTTCACTAATGTGAAAATATGTTTAATGGGGATGTAAATGTAAAGTCTATATCAAATTGTGCACCATCTTGGGGAGGGTGGGGGGGAAGAAGGGGGAGAAAAATTTTCAACTCAAAAGCATATGGAAGTGATTGTTGATAAATCAAAATAAATTAATAAAATTTTAAAAATAATAAATAAATAAATAAATAAAAATTAAAAATTAAAGAAATATTGCTACCCCTGTTGTTTTGTTTTTGTTTTGTTTTACTGCAGCTGAAGCATAATATATTTTGATCCAGCCTTTTACTTTTACTCTGTGTATATCTGTCTTCTTCAAATATGTTTCTTGTAAACAAATATGTTTCTGTACAATCCTTTTTTTCACCACTTATTTTTTTTATGTCATCACATCAAAGTTAACTTCTGCACTCTCTGTATATACCCCTTCTGACTGTCCTGATAAAGATACAGTTCTCAAGAGTTACAAGTATTATCTGCCCATATTGGGATGTAAATAGTTTAACCTTATTGAATAACACATTTTGTTTTTCTCTTTCCTGTTTACCTATTTATGCTTCTCTTGAGTCTTGCATTTGAAAATTTAATTTTCTGTTTAGTTATGATCCTTGCACAAGGAGGGATTTTAAGCCCCCCATTTCATTGACTATCCAACTTTTCCGTTGAAAGATTATCCTCAATTTTGCTGGGTAGTTGATTCTTATTTTTAATCCAAATTCCTTTGCTTTCCAGAATATCATATTCCGAGTCCACTTATCATTTAATTTAGCAGCAACTATATCTGGCATAATCCTGACTGTGGCTCCATGATATTTGAATTGTTTCTTTCTGATTGCTTGCAGTATTTTCTCCTTGACCTGAGAATTCTGATATTTGGCTACAACATTCCTAGGAGTTTTCATTTTGGGATCTCTTTCAGGAGATGATCACTGGATTCTTTCCATGACTATTTTACCCTGTGGTTCTAGGATATCAGGACAGTTTTCCTTGATAATTTTTTGAAAGATATTGTCCAGGCTCTTTTTCTTTTTTTTTAAATTATGGTTGCCAGGTAGTTCAATAATTCTTATATTATCTCACCTTGCTCTATTTTCCAAGTCAATTGTTTTTCCAATGAGGTAGTTTACATTTTCTTATATATTTTTTTCATTCTTTTGATTTTGTTTGACTGATTCTTGATGTATCGAAAAGTCATTAGCTTCCACTTGCCCAATTCTAATTTTGAGGAATTATTTTCTTCAATTAGCTCTTTATCTCCTTTTCCATTTGTCCAACTCTACTATTTGAGGAGTTCTTTTCTTCACTCAATTATTTTCCATTTAGCAAATTCAATTTTTGAAGGAATTATTTTCTTCAGTCAATTTTTGTTCTCCCTTTTTAAAGCTGTAGACTCTATTGCATACTTCTTATTTCTTTTCCCAACTTTCCTTCAACCTTCCTCATTTGAATTTTAAAATCTTTTTTGAGCTCTTCCAAGCAGACTTCTTCTGCTTGAGACCAATTAACATTCTCCTTTGAGGTTTCACATGTAGACATTGCATCGTTGTCCTCTTCTGAATTTGTGTTTCAATCTTCTCTTTCACCATAGGAACTTTCTATGGTCAAGGTTCTCTTTTACTTTTGCTTTTTTTTTTTGCCTCTTTTGTGGCTTTTAACATTGAGCTCCACTCTTGGAGTATGAGGGCACTGTTCCAAGCTTCTTGTGCTGAGGCCCAGGGGCCTGGTCACTGCTTTTGTGTACTGGGCCCTCAGGTGCTCACAGCTTTCCCACTCTGCTCAGGTACCCCAGCATAGTCACTCCTGTTTTTGCCTGGTTTCCTGGGCTGGCAATTTGCCTACTGTGCTGGAATTAGAAGCCTCACAGGTGGCTGCTGTGCCACCAGCCTGCTGATCCAGGACTGAAGGGCCTTTGTTGCTAATCTGTGCTGTGGCTAAGATCTTCCTGTTGGCTTGCCTAGACACTGTCTGCACTGGGCTGAGCTTCCCTTTTACTCAAAGGAGAGAGAATTTTCCTAAAGTCCGTTGAAATTATCTTAAGCTGGCAAATTGTTTCACTCCATCTTTTTGTAGGTTCTATCACTCCAGAATCTGTTTAGAGGTTTGATTTAATGTTTCTGAGAGAAAGTGGGGCAAGTTCAGGCAACTTCCTCTCTTCTGTCTTGATACTTTGACTCCACCCCCCTCCAGCCTTCTCATCATTTCTTACAGCATAACAGCATTCTATCAAAATTATATGTCATAACTTGTACAGCCATTCCTCAATTGATGCGCATCAACTCAATTTCCGTGCCCAATTGTGTGTATGTGTGTGTGTGTGTGTGTGTGTGTGTGTGCATGTGCATGCATGTGCATGCATGTGGGCATTCTTCCCTCTATGAATCAATTTGGGTGAGAGTGAGGCTGAAACATTGCCCACAACAACCCCCATTTTCTCCACCACTGTAAAATCTTTCTTTTTTTTTTCCAGCCATATTTTTTATTAACTTATTTTGATGTATCAACAATCACTTTCATAAGCCTTTGAGTTTTAAATTTTTCTCCCATTCCCTTCTCACTTCCCTCCCCAAGAGGGCACACAATCTGATATAGGCTTTACACACACACTCCTACTAAACATATTTTCACATTAGTGATGTTGTAAGTAAGAATTTGAACCAATAGAAGGAACCACCAGAAAGAGGAAACAAAACACAACAGAAGAAAAAAAAATAGCAAATAGTATGCTTTGATCTGCATTCAAACTCCATAGTTCTTTCTTTGGATGTGGAAGGCATTTTCCATCATGAGGTTTTGGAGATGTCTTAGAACCTTGTATTGCTGAGAAGTGTTAAGTCTATCAATATTAGTCATCGCACAATGTGGCTGTTACTGTGTACAACGTTTTCCTGGTTCTGCTCACTGCACTCAGCATCAAACCATACAAGTCTTTCCAGGTTTTTCTGAAGTCTATCTGTTCATCATTTCTTATATCAAAACAGTATTCCATTACATTCATATATCACATTCACAGCTATGATTAGTATCTGTATCTTTCTCTCCATTTCCCCCACCCCTGTTTATGCTTTTCTTTCTCCTTTCCTTTTTTCCCTCCTCACTAATGTTTTGCTTTTATCCACTGCCTCCCTCAGTCGCACCTCTCTTCTATTAGCTCTTTCCATTTTCTTCCCCTTTACCCTTACTACTTCTTTCCTCCCTTCTATCCCTCTCCCTTTTCTTTCCCCCTTGCCCTCCTACTACCTATAGGGCATGTTAGATTTCTATACTTAACTGATTATGTTATTCCCTTCTTGAGCCAAATCTGATTATAGTAAGGTTTAAACAATGGTCATTTCCCTCTCTTCTTTCCCTCTGCTGTAATAGGTTTTTGTGCCTTTTCCTGTGATGGAATTTACCTTTGTCTGCCTCCTCCTTTCTTTTTTTCTCAGTACATTTTCTTAGGTCAGATTAATCCACTTACTTAGATCCATTTAACCCACTTGATTAGATTTTTTTCATCATTACATCAAAGCCAATTTATACTTTATGTATATCCCTTTAACATGGTGCAATAACAATATAGTTCTCAAGAGTTACAAGTGCCATCTTCCCTTGTAGGTATGTAAACAATTTGTCCTTATTAATAGCATGTTGTTTCTCTGTCCCATTTAACTTTTTATGTCTCTCTTGAGTCGTCTATTTGAAGATCAAATTTTCTGTTGAGCTCTGGTCTTTTTTTCAGGAAGGTATGGAAGTCCCCTGTTTCATTGAATATCCATCTCCTCCCCTGAAAGATCATGCTCATTTTCACTGGGTAGTTGATCTTTGGTTGTAATCCAAGCTCCTTTGCTTTACGGGATATCATGTTCCACACCCTACGGTCTTTTAAGGTAGAAGCTGCAAGGTCCTGTGTAATCCTGACTATGGTTCCATGATATTTAAATTGTTTCTTTCTGGATGCTTGAAGTATTTTCTCCTTGATGTGGTAAATTTGGAATTTGGCTACTATATTCCTTGGTGTTTTCAATTTGGGATTTCTTTCACAAGGTGATTGGTGGATTCTTTCTGTGGCTATTTTACCCTCCGGTTCTAGGATGTCAGTGCAGTTTTCCTTTATGATTTCTTGAAAGATACTGTCCAGGCTCTTTTTTTCCCTGTGATTTTCAGGTAGACCAATCATTTTTAAATTTTCTCTCCTGGATCAATTTTCCAGGTCAGTTGTTTTACCAATGAGGTATTTCATATTTTCATCTATTTTTTCATTCTTCTGTTTTTGTTTGATTTATTCTTGCTCTCTCATAGAGTCATTAACTTCCATTTGCTCAATTCTAATTTTTAACAAATTGTTTTCTTCTATTAGATTTTATATCTCCTTCCCCATATAACCAAAATGTATTCTTTAGGGACTTGTTTACTTCCATGTACTTTTTTCCAGTTGGCCAACAACATTATTGTTTAAGGATTCTTTTACCTCTCTCATTTGACTTTTAAAATCCTTCTTGAGTTCTTCTAAGATGGCTTTTTGGGCTTCTGACCAGTTCATATTCCCTTTTGAGGTTCCAGATGTGGGTTTGTTGACAGGGTTGTCCTCTTCAGAATTTCTGACTTGATCTTCACTGTTCTCATAATATGAATATATGGTACATTTCTTTTTTGCTCATGATGTTTGCTTATTTCCTGTCCTTTAAAGAGATTGAGCTCTCCTGCTGGGGAGCAGAGGGTACTGACCCAAGCTTTTTGTGTTGGGAGCCTAGGGCTGGCCTGGTCATTGGCTTTGTGCATTGGGGCCTCTGATGTTGGTAGTTGGAGGCTGTAGGATTCTGGCAGCTTACCTGGTGTTAGGCTGGAATCAGCAAGGCTGGAACTCTAGAGCAACTCTAGATTGCTTGCTTTTCCTTTCCTTTTGTTTTCTTCAGCTACTTTCAGATGAATACTGCAGGGTGTTTCTCTGCCTGGGGTCCTTTGTAGTTCTGCTTCCCTTATTTTTGCTGAGGCACTGGGAAACCTGGTTGCTGTAGAATGCCCAGGCACCAGGTGGTTATCCAAGCTGGTTTCCACTGGTTCCTCCACCCTCAGTGAGGCACTCAGGGGTCCAGGTGTTGGTGTTTGTCTGCTCCACCTGGGCTTCAAGATCTCCTACTGGTATGCTGAAGTGGGGCTTTCCACTAGCTTGCTGGGATGCCTGTCATTCTGTACTGCTCCCCTTACCCCAGGGTAAGAGGGGCCTTTCCCATTAAACCCTCAAGCTACCTGGGCTACTTGACTGCTGAACCCCATCTTTCTTCTGGTTCAGCTGTTTCAGGGATTTTCCTGGGGTGATATTTTATAGGCTTTCAGTGTTTAATGAGAAAGGGTAAGAGTGACTCACATCATACTCTGCCATCTTGGCTCCCAGAAGCGGAAGACCTAAAATCTCTTTCTTAAACATCTTTTTGTGAGATCAATTTCTCTTGCTTCCTCTAACTTCCCTTTTCTCCCAGTACATACCTCTTTCTCACTCATTCATTTTTTTGAGATCACCCCAACAATGTTTGGAACTGACTAGTTGGGCAACATAGCTTTCTTTTTTTTTCTTTCCTTCCTTTTTCTTTTTTTTTCTCTTTTTGTTGTTAGCTATTTTGAGGGATTTCTTTTCTCAAGCTATTAATATTTTTCATTTTTTTTAACTTTTTTTCTGTTTTTTAATATAGATTTGTTTATTTTCAGTTTTCAACATTCACTTTCACAAGTTTTTGAGTTCCAAATTTTCACCCCATCTCCCCCCTTCTCCTTCCCCAAGATGGCATGCATTCTGAATATCCCTTCCCCTAGTCTGTCCTTTCTTCTATCTCTCCCCTGCTTCTCTTATCCCCTTTCCCTTCTATTTTCCCATAGGGCAGGATAGACTTCTGTACCCCATTTCCTGTATTTCTTATTTCCCAGTTGCATGTGAAAACATTTTTTAAACATATGTTTTTTAAACTTTAGGTTTCAAATTTTCTCTCTTCCACCCTCCCCACCCACCCTCATGGAAAAGGCAAGCAACTCAATATAGGTTGTACATGTACAGTTATGCAAAACACTTCCCTAGTAGACATGTTGTGAAAAACTAACTCTATTTCCCTTAATCCTATCCTGCCCTCCCATTTATTCTATTCTTTCTTTTGACCCTGTCCCTCCTCTGAAGTATTTACTTCTGATTACCCCCTTTCCCAATCTGCCATCCTCTCTATCATTCCCCTGCTCTCTTGTCCCCTTCTCCCCTATTTTCCTATAGGGTAAGACAGATTTCCATACCCAATTGAATGTGTATGTTATTCCCTCCATAAGCCAAATCCTATGAGAATAAGATTCACTCATTCCCTCTCACCTTCCCCTGTTTCCCCTCTGCTGTAAAAGACTTTTCTGTTTTTTTTTGTGAGATAACTTATTCAATTCTACCTCTCCCTTTCTTCTTCTCTGAGTATAATCCTCTCTCATCCCTTAATTTTATTCTCCACATATGACCCCTTAATCTTCAACTCACCCTGTGCCCTCTCTCTGTCTGTCTGTCTATCTATCTATCTATCTATCTATCTATCTATCTATCTATCTATCTATAAATACGTATAATTTTTTTTTTCCTCCAACTACCTTAAAACTGACAAAGGTCTCATGAGTTATAAATATCATCTTTCCATGCAGGAATGTAAACAGTTCAATCTTAAAAACTCTCTTGTGATTTCTCTTTCCTGTTTACCTCTTCATGTTCCACTTGAGTCCTGTATTTGAGAGTCAAATTTTCTGTTCTGCTCTGGTCTGTTCATCAAGAATGCTTGAAAGTCCTCTATTTCACTGAGTGACCATTTTTCCCCCTGAAGGATTATCCTCAGTTTTGCTGAGTACGTGTTTCTTGGTTGTAATCCTATCTCCTTTGCAATCCAGAATATTATATTCCATGCCCTGTGGTCCTTTAATGTAGAAGCTGCTAAATCTCGTGTTATCCTGATTGTGCTTCCACAGTACTTGAATTGCTTCCTTCTGGAAGCTTGTAATATTTTCTTCTTGACCTGGGAACTCCGGAATTTGGCTATAATATTCCTAGGAGTTTTCTTTTGGGGATCTCTTTCAGGAGATCTCTGGATTCTTTCAATTTATATTTTGCCCTCTGGTTCTAAAATATCAGGGCAGTTTTCCTTGATAATTTCTTGAAAGATGATGTCTAGGCTGTTTTTTTGATCATGGCTTTCAGATAGTCCAGTAATTGTTACATTCTCTCTCCTGGATCTATTTTCCAGGTCAGTTGTTTTTCCTTTTTTTTTTTTCCTTTACTTTTAGGCAATTGGGGTTAAGTGATTTGCCCAGGGTCACAGAGCTAGTAAGTGTCAAGTGTTTGGTGTGAGGCCAGATTTGAACTCAGGTCCTCCTGACTTCAGGGCCAGTGCTCTATCCACTGCACCACCTAGCTGCCCCTGTGAGTTGCTTTTCCAATGAGATATTTCACATTGTTTTCTAATTTTTCATTATTTTGGACTTGTTTTACAGTGTCTTGATTTTTCATAAAGTCACTAGCCTCCAATTGCTCTATTCTAATTTTTAAGGAAGTATTTTCTTCAGTAATCTTTTGGGCTTCCTTTTTCACTCGGCCAATTTTTCTTTTTAGGGCATTTTTCTCCTCATTGGCTTTTTGGACCTCTTTTGCCATTTGGGTTAGGCTATTTTTTAAGGTGTTATTTTCTTCAGTTTTTTTTTGGGTCTCCTTTAGCAAGCTGTTGACTTGTTTTTCGTGATTTTCTTGCATCACTCATTTCTCTTCCCAGTTTTTCCTCTACTTCCCTTCCTTTCTTCTCAAAATCCCTTTTGAGCTCTTCCAAGGCCTGGGACTGATTCATATTTTTATTGGAGGCTTTGGATGTAGGAGTTTTGACTTTGTTGTCTTCTTCTAGTTGTATATTTTGATCTTCTTTTTCACCAAAGTAAGATAATATAGTCTGACTTTTTGCGAGGTTTGCTCATGATCCCAGCCAATTACTTGAGTTTTAAACTCTTTGCTAAGGTATGAATCTGCTTCCAATGTGGAGAGTGTACTGTCCCAAGCTTCAGGGATTTGTGTAGCTGTTTTCAGAGATACTTGTAGGGACCTGTAAATTTTCAGTTCTTCCAAGGTGGTATTATAAGGCACGAAGTGTTTACTCCTTTCCTATCCTATGACCACAACATTCCTTTCTGTCCTGTAGCTGTGAGGATGGGTTCCTCTCCACAGCCACTACAAGCTCAACCACACCAGCATTCCTCCTCACCCCAGCACTGCCACCCAGAACTGTGACCCAGATCCAAACACGGGCAAAGCAAGAGATTCCTGCCTCAGCACTGGCAAAGAGATCCCTGCAATCCCTCTCTGATCAGCCACTGGATTCCCCCTCAGTCTATGGGCTGTAAGCTCAGGAAGCAGCTGCCCGCCCCCCCCAGGGCCATGGTCTTGGGGAGTGGAGCTCAGACCCCACCTTCCTCTCTCAGCACTGCAGAAACAGACTTTTCCCACTGACCTTTTAAATTGTCTTTGGCATTCGCGGATTGAGGAGTCTGGAAACCTCCACAGCTGCCTGAGATTCAGTCCTCTGAGGCCTGCTCCAGGTTCACTGTGGCCTGTGTGCCCATGCTGCACTGCTCTCCCAGCCTGGTGCATTATGCCTTTCCGGTTAACCACCCAGGTTGTCTTGGGCTGGAAATTTGTTTCACTCTGTCTTTTTGTGGGTTCTGCTGCTTTAAAATTTGTTTAGGGCCATTTTTTGTGAGTATTTGGAGGTATTTGGGGGAGAGCTCAAGCAAGTCACTGCTCTCACTCCACCATCTTGGCTCTACCCCTATTTTTTCATATTTTTTACAAGTTAATTTTTTTTCAAAAATTTTTTTCCTGTACAACTCATCTCTTTCTTTAAGTCTTCCAGGAATTCATGTTGGGCATACATCCAATTTGCATTTTTTGAGGTTTTGCTTATAGCTGTTTGAATGTTGGTGTCTTCTTCTACATTTATCTCATTCTTCCTTGCCATCAAAGTAGCTTTTTATGATCAAGTTTATTGTTGTTGTTTGTTCTTTTTTTTTTTTCCAGGGTATTTCTTGAGTGTGACATTATGTTAAAGTTGGACTCTGCTCACCTGGCATTGGAGAGGTACTGTCCCAGAAATGTTTTATACAGCTAGAAAAATAATAACAAAATTCATCTGGAGGGATGAAATATCAAGAACATAAATGGAATCAATGAGAAAAATGTGAATGAAGATGGCTTAGCAGTACCAGATCTCAAACAATATTACCAAGTTGCAATCATGAAAACAACCTAGTACTGGCTAATATATAGAGTGATGGATCAGTGATATAGCTTAAGGTACACAACATACAGTGGTAAATGACCATAGTAATTTAGTGGTTGATGAACAGAAAGATGCAAACATTTGGGATAAAAATTCAAACTTTGACAAAAATTGCAGAAGATACAAGAAAGCAGTTTGGCATAAAATAGGTATAAACCAACATTTCACATTGCCTACCAAGATAATGTATGCATGGACATATGATTCAGACATAAAGGGTGATAGAAGCAAATTTAGGGAGTGTGGAAAATTTTGCCTGCCAGGTATATGTATACAGGAGGAGTTTGTGACCAAATAGTGATAGAGAAGATTATTTAATGTAGAATACAGAACTCTGATTATATTAAATAGGTTATGTGCAAACAAAACTAATGCAGCCAACATTAGAAGGAAAGCAGGAAACTGGGAAAAATTTCTGTGAATGCCTAAACAAATTGTGGTATATGATTGTGATGGAATACTTCTGAGGCATAAGAAATGATGAACTAGATGGTTTCAGAAAAACCTGAGGAGACTTATATGAACTAATGCAAAGTGAAATGAGTAGAACCTAGAAAAAATTGTATGCAGTAATAGCAATATTGTATGATGATCAGCTGTGAATGACTTAGCTTTTCTCAGAATACAATGATCCAGGACAATTCTTCAAGGACTTATGAAAATAAAATGTTCTCTACCTTAAGAGGGAAAAAAAAATCTGATGATGTCTGAATGCAGATCAAAGCATACTTTTTAACTTAATTTTTCTTTTTTTAAATCTTCTTTTTGCAATATGACTAATATGGAAATATGTTTTAAATGAATTCACACCTATAAATCTATATCAAATTGCTTGCCTTTTCAAAAAGGATGTAGGGGAATGATGATTGGAGGGAGATAATTTGTAGCTCAAAAACATAAAAAATGAAAGTTAAATTTTTTACATGTAATTGAGAAAAATAAAATACATTTTGAAAATTTATAAGGCTGTATAGCAGAAAAATAGTAAAGGTTACTTTGTTTAAAAATAAATATTTATGACAAGTAAGACATAAAAATTGGATTTTTTTTCACCAAAAGTGATCCCAAATGTTATGTTATAAGTGCTTTAAATAGAAAAAATTGAAAGATTCCATTTTTATGGCATCTTTCAAATGTTCCTATCCATGCCTGAATATTTTATTATTTCATTGAGTCTAAAATATTTTTAAATAAATTAATACAAATAAACCAAGATGGATATATTTAAAAAGAATGCCAAAAAATAATTGTTGAGTGGCCATAATGTAGAAGGTAGCGATTATTCATTGTTCTCTGATCAATTAGGCTATAACAGATACCTATTCTTCTAAGCTTTCTCTTTGATACAAACCCACTGATGCAGATACTCCCTCAAATGCCCACAAGTCATATATGTTAGTTCATGTTGTTGTTTGATTTGTTTTCATTTCCTCCCATAATTCTGTAATGGGGATTTCATAAAATGATGGAGTGATGGCTATCAATCATAAATAAGATTATAACAAACTGAACATCTATTTTCTCTGTATCTTTTTGCAAACATTCCATATTTTTAATATCATCTATTTTTCTAAGAACTTTTTTCATTATATTCATTCCTGATTTTTTCTCCTTTCCTGATCCAATGAACTATCTTTTTAAGGTTTTACAAGGAGAGAGGGAAAAAAAAGTTCATCAAAATTAAAGCATACATTGATAATATATGACAGTATGTATAATATTCTACATCCATGTTCTCTTCCCTCTATATTGAAAGGAGGGAGGTATATTTCCTCATCTCCCTTCCTGGGCTAAACTTGGTCTATGGTAACTGTCAGGCATTTATTGTCCTTTTTATTTACATTTATAACTAGAATGAGCAGGAGAATCATTGATCAAATGGATGAATGGCCTAATTAACCTCATGAAATTACAGGGTATACATCCTTGTTAGAATGGAATATTTCCTAAGGAGTTAGACATGTATGTTTGATCTTACCTGATAGACATTCTTCTTATACCTTTGCTTAGAGGACACAGTGAAATCCTAATTGTCTCATTGAATCATGTTGACTTAAAGATGATTGGCATTTGCTGTTATTTTGTTTTGTTTTTGGTGAGGCAGTCAGGGTTAAGTGACTTGCCCAGGGTCACACAGCTAGTAAATGTCAAGTGTATGAGGTCAGATTTGAACTCAGGTCCTCCTGACTCCAAGGCTGGTGTTCTATCTATTGTGCCACCTAGCTGCCCCCGATGATTGGCATTTGAAAGTCAATAGAAATAAACTCTTGTCTGAGGAACTGTTCTATAATCTATAAGAGTGAGCTATGAAATGGTGCTCTTCAATTGTAATTTTTACTCCTCTCCCTCCATAACTGTTCTTAGACTTTTATACAGAGTACATCAAAGGAGAGAGAAAATTTCTTATCTACCAACACTCACTCAACAGAGATAGCAATATAACAGAAAACCATGAAGACCTTTGCATAATAAAGCAAGCTTGAGAATACCACAGCCTTTGAAGAGTAAAAGTGAAGAACCATCTGAAGCATATTGAAGAAACACATGCTGGGCATCAGCCAGCCACAGTATATTCTATGTGAAGAGTGACTCAAAAAAGTGTTATAAAGTGTAAATAAATAAGTACATGTTGAGAAGAGGAAATAAAGAGTTGCTAGACTTCACAATTTTTGACTAAGTTCAGGCTTTTTCTTTCTTTTTTTTTTTTAAACACAGGTCAGGAATTAGTAATCCTGAGAAATTAAAATTGTCAGTTTTAAGAGTTACCTCGATGCTAACCCCATGATCAAGTTTTGCTGAATCATATGTTGGCTACCCAAAGAAAGGGTTCCTTAAGAGCATAATTTCCTTGGATGAGGACCACTATCAGGAGTGTCCTGTAACTGAAAGAAGTGTGAAGGCATAACATAGTTGAGCATAAAAGCTAAACCTTTTCAGAGTTTCATCATAATTTCTGTGAGTAGTTTGGACATGAAGTTCTGAGGTGAATGAGGAATATTTGTTCAACAGTCCTGTAAAGTGTCTACTCTGCAGCAGAATAATGAGCGCACTGAATTAATTGAGTACCTTATGTGCTTCCTGTAGTTGTTCATGCGTATCTGTTACTCCTTTGAATATCTTGTACATTTTCTGCAGAGAAAGAAATTTAAAAGTGTCTCATCCTCATATAGTATGTTGAATATCTTTGTGAGAAGGGCCACTGATATCTATATATGGGGAAATAACATAAAGGAACCATATCTAAGATTTTTTTTTGAGAGAGATTATTCTGGAGTATTACAATGAGGTGAGGACATTAATAAGCCAAAGATAACTTTACCCATTTCAAGTCCCGAAGACTTGGTTTGTGCCAGCCCAGACTCTCTTAGAAGGCACAATGTGAAATGTTGGTGCCATGAGTAACACATTTCTATGAGCATTGTATATATAATTTTCCTGGTTCTAATTAGCCCATTCTTCATCAATTCTTATAAATATTCCTGTGCTTCTTGGATTGCTTCACATTTGTCATTTCTTGCAGCATAATATCATTTTATTCCATTCATGCATTGACTTTGTTTAACCACTACCTGATATACCTCTGTATTGTCTGCCCCATTAGACTGTTTGTTCCTTGAGAGCAGAAGCTGTTTTTTTTGCCTTTGTTTTCCCAGCATTAAGCACAGTGCCTGGCACTTAGTAGACACATTATAAATTCTAGTTGACTGATTTACTGCCTGATGTTTTATCCCTCATTCTTTCTTTCATCCTCATACTTCTCTAAAAAGGCTCCAGAAGAGAAAGTAAGGCTGGTGACTTTGCACAGCCCTCCCTCACTTAAATCCAATTCACTTGCATGTCATGGCATCACCTCCCTGATATATTGGTCCTCTTTGAGAACAAAGAGCAAACAACAACAATATTTCTCTAGTGACATTCTTTAGATGACTTTATTATTTTTTGTTTAGTAACTCCTTATGTATATTACATGTTGCAGCTTACTCATGCCCAGCATGGACTACTCCATTGTAAAGTCCTTTATTCTGGACCATGAGGTAGTCCTCCACTTCTGTTCTTCAAATGTTGTGGCATTCTAGAAACTATAGCCATCCAACAACACTAGAAAAAGATTGGAGCATTTTAATGGCCTTTTTTAAGGAAGATGAAGCTGATTAATAATTATAATACAACATTTTTGACTAATAATAACAATCACAACAATATTACTAGTTTGTAGGTAGATATTATTACAATTTATAAAAACTTTGTTTAAAAGTTGGCCCTGTATTAGTGAAATTAATGTTTTACATGTGATTTTTTTTAATTAGATGAACTAGATGTTTCAATAGGCTGAGCAGTGGATAGAGTACCAGGCCTGGAGTCAGGAAGACCCAAGTTCAAATGTGGCCTCAGACATTTATTAGCTGTGTGACCCTGGACAAGTCATGTAACCTTGTTGTTTTTTTTTTCCTCCTCTGTAATGTAAGCTGGAGAAGAGAATAACAAACCACTCCAGTATCTGTGGCAAGAAAATGCCAAATGGAGTTATGAAGAATCAAATATGATAGAACAACAACAATATGTTAGACATTGTATTAAACTGGTAGGGATATAAGGATAAAAGCAACAGTCATTAACCTTAAAAAGGTTATCTTCTATGAAGACTATGTATGTATGTGTACATATATATATGCATACACACACATATATGTGTATATATGTTTATGTGTATGTGTGCGTACATGCACACGTGTATGTAGAAGAGTGTATAGAACACTGAGCTTGGAATCAGGAAGACTTCTCTTCATGATTTGAAACCCAGCATCAGATACTTCCTAACTCTGTGACCCTGGTCAAATCACTTTTTACCTCAGTTCCTCATCTATAAAATGAGTTGGAGAAGGAAATGCCAAATTATTCCATTGTCTTTGCCAAGAAAAGAGTTGGACTCTGCTGAAACAATGCAACAACAACAGCAACACTGATGACAACAGCAACTGCTTCAACAGTTTTGCTATGGAAGTGAAAATACTGACTTAATGTAGATTTAAGTGGAAACAACCATTTCCCGGCAGAACCATGTGGCCAATCATCAGTCAAACTCTGGCACTGGCTCAATATGCCAATTCAAATGGGCAAAATACAAGGTGATCTAAGCTGAACTAAAAATGGTTGAAATCATTACCTAATCAATAAGGATTTATGCAATGTGCAAGGAACCTTGCTTACTTCATGTTCAAGACTACAGATGCTGAAATATACCCTGATACAAACCCTGAAAAGAAAAGGAATTCAAATACTGACATTGTGAGCACTTCAGATACTTACAGCTATCATTTCAGCACGGAGTCCTGTAGCAAGTAAAAGCACACTTTTTCTTGTTTAACAGGTTCTCAGGGAAAGTTAAAGGTATGTGCCTAAAATAACTATAGCTCTATTCATTCACTCATCCTTCCCTTTCATTTTAGAGAGCCAGTCCTCCTCTTTGGGAAAAATATAGTGTATGAAAATGTCATTTGTGTTTCTCAACTAGGCCTAAAAATTGTAGGTGTAACATGCTTCTAGCAAGGGATGGGGTACGCTAATAATATCTAGTAAGATTTATTTTCCTTAAAACAGATATATAATTTTGGACATAGCCAATGTAGTAATGTGTTTATGTGCATTTATTACAATTTTTTTCTTTTATTAATAGAAGTGGGAGGCGGAAGGAAAGAATAAGATTTGGTTAATTAAAAAAAATGAAACTAGGGGCAGCTAGGTAGTGTAGTAGATACACCACCAGCCCTGGAGTCAGGAAGACCTGAGTTCAGATCTGGCCTCAGACACTAGATGTGTGACCCTGGGCAAGTCACTTAACTCTAATTGCCTCAAAACAATTCTAAAAATGAAAATGCACCTTGTTTCTTTAAATTCTAATTAATGTATATTAATATATTCACAAACAAATATAGCATGCATACACTCAATGAACAGTCCTTCAGCACTATTGCTGGGAGTCATTTTAACAGGAAAATTACCAACATGAAGGAAAATTGTGTGTAAAACTGTCACTAAATGGACTGTGAAAGAGTGCACATTTTGTGCATATCCATGAATGACCTCAAACACAATATCAGAATTCATTTAAGGATTACAAATAAATTTTAGCAAGTAGGCAATTTTGGAAATATACAATCTTTGAATAATAGGGATTGATTCTATCTATCTATCTACAACTATTTATCTACATCTATCTATATACATAGATAGATATATTAAAAATACATACACATACATACATACATGTCACTTCTTAAGATGAGATCCATGACTGCATATGTTATTGAATGAGTATTTATTGGTGTTTTTTAGTCATTCAGTCCTGAGTCTTTGGCATGACCACTGCATGTCAATACTAGCCATTCTTGGCAAGGATACTAGAGTGGTTTGACATTTCCTTCTGCAGGGGATTGAAGCAAACAGGTGTTAAGTGACTTGCCCAGGTTCACAAAGCTAGTAAGTGTCTGAGGCTGGATTTGAAATCAAGTCTTCCTGACTCCAGGCCCAATATTCTATCCATTGAGCCATCTAGCTTGAGTAAAAAAAGTAAGGTAGTTAAGGGGGAAGATTAATGTTATTAATAAGATAAATGAAAAAAGTGTCAGGATGGAAGAATCATGCCAGAGTAAATTTTATTAAAGATCAAACCTGGCATTTTTGCCATTGAGTTATAATATAGAAAAGTTGGATAGAAAGAAGAAATAGTCAAGACATTTGGAAAATATATCACAGGAATTATACGGTAGTGGCTTTTCAATTATATAGATATCTGCTACAATTCTTTCTCCAACATAAGAGAAGGAACCAATAATTTATTCTCTTAGAGATCATTACAAAATATAAATAGAAAATTTTCATTATATTAAAGTAAAAATTATTTTGTACAAACAAAACCAATGTGACCAAGATTAGAAGGAAATCAGAAAGTTGTTAAACAATCTTTACAGTCTCTGATAAAGACCTAATTTCTCAAATATATAGAGAACTGAGTCAAATTTATAAGAATACAAGCCTTTCCCAAATTGACAAGTAGTCAAAGGATTTGAAGAGGCAGTTTCCAGAAGAAGAAATCAAAGCTATCTATAGGCATATGAAGAAGTGCTCTAAATTACTTTTGATTAGAGAAATACAAATTAAAACAACTCTGGGACATCACCTCATACCAATCAGATTGGCTAATATGATAAAAAGAAAAAAGGAAAATTATAAATGTTGGAGAGGATGTGGGAAAATTAGGACACCAATGAATTGTTGGTGGAGTTTTGAACTTATCTAACCATTCTGGAGAGCAATTTGGAACTATGCCCACAGGGCAACCAAAATGTGCATACCTTTTGATCCAGCAATACCACTACTAGATCTGTATTCCAAAGAGATCATAAAAAATGGAAAAGGACCTACATGTACAAAAAATATTTATAGAAGCCCATTTCATGGAGGTACAATATTGGAAATTAAGGGGATGCCCATCAATTAGAGAATGGTTGAACAAGCTATGGTATATGGATGTAATAGAATACTATTGTACAATAAGTAATGATGAACAGGTATATTTCAGAAAAATTTGGAAAGACTTGTAAGAACTAATGCAAAGTGAAATGAGCAGAACCAGGAAAACTTTGTATGCAGTATCAGCAACAGGGAGAGGAGGGAGAAAAATCTGAAACTGAAGGTCTTGTAAAAATGAATGGTAAAAAATTTCTTGACATGTAACTGGGGAAAACTAAAATACTATTAAAATTAAAAATAATTTATTATTTTATGTTATGGATAATTTTATCTTTCAAAAACTGGGGGAACTATTTAGGTAAAATTCTAATTTGGATTTGATTCTCACCAAGGAGAAATGCTTGCAGGGGTAGAGGAAATGATAAAGAAGAAAAAAAATCCATCCATAGAATGACATTTTTGTAGATTTGTTGAAATTAGATTTCAGCCCAAAGGGCTATGAAAATGTGTATACCCAGCAATTAGCACTTCTAGGGCTGTATCCCAAAGAGATCACAAAAATGGGAAAATGACCAAGACATACAAAAACATTTATAACAGCTCTTTCTGTGGTGGTCAAGAATTAGAAATTTATGGGATGCCCACCAATTTGGGAATGGCTAAACAAGTTCTGGCACATGAGTGTAATGGAATACTATTGGGTGATAAGAAATGATGAGCAGGTGGACTTCAGAAAAACCTGAAAAGACTTATATGAACTGATGCTCAGTGAAGTGAGAAGAACCAGGAGAACATTGTATGCAGTAACAACCACATTGTGTGATGACTAACTTTGATAGAGTTAGCTCTTCTCAGCAATGCAAGGATGTAAGACAATTCCAAAACACTTACGACAGAAAAATGCTATCCACATCCATAGAAAGAACTATGGAGTCTGAACGCAGATTGAAACATACTATTTGCTTCCTCCTTTTCTTTTTGTTCATTTTTGATTTTTCTTGTGGTTCCTCTCATTCATTCTAATTCTTCTTTATAATATGATTAATGTGAAAATATGTTTAATAAAAATGTATATGTAGAGCCTATATCAGATTGCACACCATCTTGGGGAGGGAGAAGGTGAGAGGGGAAGAAAATTTAAAACAAAAACTTATGGAAGCGAATGTTGAAAAAGAAAAATTAATTAATTAATTTTAAAAAATTTTTTAAAAGAATACTAAAAACATAAACGAAAAAGAAATTGATTCCAATATGATCAGAGGAATGAGAGATAAAATACTGGGACTAAAATTCTACAGGGGACGTCAGTAGGACTAGGAAGTGCTTGAGAATGAAATTCTGAAGGCACAATGAAAAACAATACTGTTAAGATTTAATTTAAAAGTTAGCGGATGGCTTAGAAGTCAACTAGTCCAGACCCTCAGGTTACAAATGAGGAACTGTGATGCAAGTATGTAAAATAATTTCTCTCAGGTTATACAGCTAGAATACAGCAAAGCTGGGATTTGAACCTAGTTACTCTAACTTACAAATATAGTACAATTTCCACTATATCATATGGCATCAAAAAGCATTGGTGGGTTCCAGCAAATTTGGAAAATTCAACAGTGGCTACTGAATTAGAAGAGATCAGTTTATGTTCCAATCCTAAAGAAGGGCAATGACAAGGAATGTTTGAATTACTGAACAGTTGTGTTCATTTCATATACCAGCAAGGTAATTTAAAATTCTGCAAGCTAGGCTTCAGCACCATGCAAACTCAGAATTACCAGAAGAGCAGGCTGGTTTTTGAAGAGGCAGAAGAACCAGAGACCAAATTGCCAATATTTGCTGGATCATAGAGAAACAAAGGACTTCCAGGAAAAAAAAAAATCTACTTCTGCTTTATTGACTACACGAAAGCCTTTAACTATGTGGATTACAAAAAATTTGTGACAAATTCTCAAATTGATGGGAGTATGAGACCATCTTGCCTTCTGTGGAATCTGTAAGTGAGCCAAAAAGCCACAGTTAGAATTAAGAATGTACCAATTCATTGGTTTAAGATTGGACAAGAAGTATGAGAAGGCCGTATTTTGGAATCTCATTTATTTAACTGCCAGCCTGAATGAATCAAAAGCTGAAATTAAGATTGCTGGGAGAAATATAAGAAATCTCAGATATGCAGATGATTCCACTCTGATGGGAGACAGTGAAGAGGAATTAAGAAGCCTCTTGATGAAAGTGAAAGAGAAGAATGTAAACTCTGGCTTGCTTAACATAAAAAGAATTAAAAAAAAAACCCTAAGATCTTAGCAACTGATCCTATTACTTCCTGGCAAATAGAGAGAGAAGAAATGAAAAAAAACTGACATATTTTATATTTTTAGGCTCTAAGATCTCTGCAGGTGGCAACTGCAGCCAAGAAATTAAAAGTCACTTACCCCTTGAAAGGAAAGCTATGCCAAATCTGGACAAGATATTAAAAAGCAGAGATAGCACTTTGCCAACAAAGATATACATAGTCAAAGCTATGGTTTTTCCAGTGGCAATGTGTGGCTGTGACAGTTGTACTATAAGGAAAGCTGGACACCACATAATTGATGCTTTTGAACTGTGATCCTGGAGAAGTCTTCAGACAGTTAATATTTAAAGAAATTAATTCAAATTATTCACTGGAAGGTCAAATACTGAAGCTTAAGTTTAAATACTTTGACCACATAATAAGAAAACAGGACTCATTGGGAAAGTCCCAATTGTTGAGAAAGATTGAAGGCAAAAGGAAAAGGGGATGGTAGAGGATTAAATGGATAGACAGTGTTATAAAAACAGACAATGAACTTGTACAGGCTTCAAGAGATAGTAGAGATAGAAGAACTTGATTGCTGTGGTTCATGGGGTCACAAAGAGTTAGACATGATTGAATAACTAAACAAAAACAAGTTGCCTGAAGAAATTGATGCGGATAGAGGAAAAACTAATCTACCAATTTATAACATGTTTTTGAAAGCATTTGCAGACTTCTGAAAAGATGGCTAAGTTCTAGCCCAAAACAAAACGTTATAAATATATAAAGAAATGCCCAAAATTAAGTAAAACTATGAAAAGGAAAGAAATTCATAACAGAAGGAAAGGTGATTACCACAGTAATTTTAAGAAAAACAATGGCAAAAGTATGGAACTCTTCTCCTCTTCCCCTGATTCTGCCCACTTCTATCTCTTCCAATCATAGGCCTTTGGCCTTATGTCAAGCAGCTGATTAACTAAATAAAGATTGAAGCTTACTATGGATAAATAATGTTAATACTAATTGCTAGCATGTATATGGTGTCTGCTATGTGCCAGGCACTGTACTAAGTATTGTGCTTAGGTTCCCTTTGTTAGTAAAGGCTGTATTTGAACCCCAAGTCCTCTGATTCAAAATCTAGTGTCCTTTCTACTGATACCCACTCCCCTACCTTAGCAGACCATGATCTTCACAGCAGATCTGAGGTAAGCAAGCTAAACACTGTGATCCTGATTTTGCAGATGGAAATAATGGTATCATCTGACTTACAAAATCATTTAATTTGTTATACTATTAGTTGATATGACTGACTCTCAGTTCAGTGATCTCACTTTGCTTTCCTACTCTAGAAATTTCTTTAGCTAATTTTTATGAATGGAAATTTTAAAAGACCAATGGAACAAAATTTTAAATCCAGGGACCAATTTCAGAGGTGTTTTATCAGACAGGGCTAAGAAACATTTGGGGAAATAAGATATTGCCTTTGATTTGCTTCATCTTCTTCATATAGTAGAAACCACTGGCTTTGGAGCCAGATAGACAGAGGTTCAAATCCTATCCCAGTCACATCCTAGCTATGGTACCTAGGGAAAGTCATTTATTCTCTGGAAGCCTTATCCTCATCTGTAAAATGAAGTGGTAGCAAGGGCAGATTTAGGTGATATTAGAGGTGACTGTAAATTCCTGATTATTTTTAAAAATGAATCAATCTGAATTGAATAATGAGACAGAGACAGTTCATTTGCAATTCAATTATATATATATATGTGTGTGTGTGTGTGTGTGTGTGTGTGTGTGTGTGTGTGTGTGTGTGTAGGCGTGTGTGTATAATGCTTATATTTTCACATGTAGTAGAAAAACAGTTTGCGTGCTCTAGCCAATTGAGTATTTACTGTATTGAAATCATGATGGAGAAAAGTAACACTTTATTTGTCTGTCTTAAAGACTGGACCCTATTTTGTGGCTTGCTTATGTGGGGAAACAACAAAATTCAATTCAATTCAAAAGTCATTTTAAAATGTATACTTTGTTTTATATATTTTTATCCATTTTAATGTATACTTTTAGTACAATTTAAATATATACTTTTTAATGTGTACTTATTAACAAGCATATTAACAGGTATTAGGAGAAAAAATTAGAGGAGACAATTACTGTTCTTATGGAGCTTTTAGTTGACTGTGGGTGCAATGATAGGACACATATATGGCTAGTTATAAGATATAATTCTGTACAGTATGTAAATGAAAGTATTAAGTGATATCTCAGAGAAGCAAATTTGTTGGGGAAAAGAATCAAAGAAGTCTTCATGGAAGTGGTGGTAACACTTTAACAGGCAAATGTGGAAAGATTAGAAATAAAGGGAAGAAAAGAATATTAGAGCTACAAGAGAACTTAGAGGTGATCTAATGTTCATGTTTTACATGTGAGTAATTAGAGATTCCAGCAATTATGTAAACTTTCTAGAAGTCATGGGAGTGATCTTGTTAATGGCCAATATAGGTTTTGAGCTCATGGATCATGGATCTAGAGCTGAAAGGAATCCCATAGGTCAGTAAGTCCCATTAATTTTAAAACTGAGGAAAATGAGGCATGGTGTATTTGATTATTTGCTCAAGATCAAACAGGAAGTATCAGAGGTGGGATTTTAGCCCACTCCCTTTCAGCCAATAATTTTTCCCTATTGAGTACACTAGAAAAGGGAAAGTTATGGGCATTCTTGGGAAAGAAAGGGCAATCTTCTTAAAGAGATGGATCAGATATGTGGAAGCAAGTAACTTAGAATATGTCTAGTTAAGTATGATAGTATTAGCTTGTGCTGTCTTCAATGTCAGGCGATGGAATTTGAATCATATTTAATAGGCAGTAAGAATTATTGAAGAATTTTATGCAAAAATGTACCATTATCAGGGCTAAGAAGAGAGAAGCTTATTGTGACTGTAATATAGAATATGAATTTCAGAAGCAGATTAAAACAACAACCCGAAGGAAAACATATGTTAAGGATCTGGAAAAACATAAAGAGATAACAAAAGAGATGAAGAATAAAAGGAGTGAGGCAAGGATATTTGGCTCTAGAGTTGTGCTATCATCAATACGGGGGATCAAATTAAATGCTCCAAGTCCTCTGCTGCTGTGGTCCTCAACTGAGCAGGATTATTACCGATGGCATGATACTATTTTAAATAAAATCACTAAAGCTATCAAAGTGCCAGACAAAACTGAGGCTCAATTAAATTCAATAGTTCTAGGACTAGGAGAGGACTTAAGACCAGACTTAATAATCTTGGACAATAACCTCTGCACCATGATTATTGTAGATACATATCACTCTACCCTGTGGAAATAGATACTCAGATTTCTAAACAGCTAGAACTGGCAAGATTGAGAAACATCAGATAGCTTGTCAGTACCTGTCAAAAAAAGCTATAGGGTATATTGCAACATACTGATAATGGGGGCCATAGGTAGATGGGATCCAGCTAACGACACTGTAAATTAAAAATAAGTCCAAGGTATGCTAATCTGATAAAAAGTTGATGGATTTTTTCATCAGGACTTCATCAGTCAGAGCAGGAATATATACATTGAATGTATAACAGGAATTAGTACCCAGAATAAGTTCTATGAGGACATAGTGAGAAGCAATTGTGTTTCTTTATCAATTTATATACAATGTGTCATAATGTTTTTTCATGATCTATTTTATAATTGAATTTTACTTATGTAATGGTTACTTCCTTAGATTTTATATTGCATTATTAACATTGCCAGACATTTGGTTATTATCACCATAAAATATAGCATATAATCAAAACTACTTGTAAGTCCATTCACCTAAACATTAGTTGAATAAAACAAAAATATCTCTGAAAACATATATGAGAAAATATGGAGAATGAGTGACTGGTCAATAATATCAAATCCTTAAGAAAGATCCAGCAAGATGAGATCAGGGGAAAAAAAACTCCTTTGGATTTGTCATTTGGAGGGGACCCCAATAAGAAGGGGACTTTCTTATTATATAATTTGATTGAATAAGTTTATTAGCATGTTGGTGAAAGAAGCCAAATAGTGAAGGTATGAAGAAAGAATGGATTGTAAGCAAGTGGGATCATTGAATGTAGCCACATTATGGTTTGAAGAAATTTCGAAATGGAGAAAAATTACGTAGTGTTTGCATCTGTTGAAAGTGTCAAGGTACAGCTTATTGTGACCAGGGAAATTTAAGATTATTTGCAGTCAGAGGATTTGTAGGATATGGAGAGGGAGAGTTGAAGATTTACATTACAATGTCCAAATAAAACTTTCAAACAGAAAGAAGGGAATTGAATCAAAGGTCTAGTTAATGACTTGGTAAGAAATAGTGCAAAGTAATCTTTTGAGACCAAAGGGATGAAAGAAGACTGGATAATAATGCTGGAAAGTATCGAGGACTCCTGTTGGATGACTTTAATATATTTCATAAAGTAGAATACTGTGTAATCTATTATAAATTTGTTTAGAGTGTGGAAATTGTGTGTGGGAGGATATAGTATAGTATTTGAAAAGAGGAGAAAGGGTTTGGAATAGTCACTGTGTGGAATGATATAGTTGCTGTTTGTCCTTAGTCTTGAAGAGGACCATGGCAATAGGAAGATAATGCAATGACTTGCAGGTGAATTGGATTTAAGTGAGGGAGGGCCTTGAAAGGTCACCAGCCTCACTTTCTCCTCCAGAGCCATCTGGGTCCAGTGGTAAGATACAGACCAGGACAATTAGAGGTAACCCTGGATGCAGTGGGACACTTTGGCCTTTTTAAGCTAAGGTCTTTCTGAGTTCTCACTTCAACTGAGGCAATGTCCATTCAATGATTAAGGCTGATTAAGAAATAAGCCAAGGAATAGTCACTTATATCTAATAAAAAAAAATCAATCTGGGAGGGGAAGACCCTCTGGGTTTCTGGCCAAAACAGAAACATTCACTATTTACATTCACTCTGAGCCACCAGACCTCAAACAAAGACCACTAAGTGGTGCTTAGTCTGGGACCTATAGTTGGCCAATCAATGGTAACTAGAGTAAATTGGATTTAAGGCATGGTCTTTTTTTTTTCAGCCAAAGACAAGGTTTATTAGAACATCCGTCATATTGGGCAGACTCTTAAGGAGTCTGAACATTAGTAAGCTATTGGCTAGATTATAAGAATCTGACCAGTGGCTAGATGATAAGAATCCCAGCCTAAGGCATTGTCTTTAAGAAAGAAGTCTAGCCAGTAAACCCCAAGGTATCTTGCTAGGTTTCAGCCATCAAAATTGACATTCCTTTGGGCAGAGCACCCATGTGGACAGAGTGAGAGGAAGGAGAATAAAGGAGAGAAGAGGAGAGTGTATTGTGCCTCACATGAATTTTAAAATTAGGAGTAACATTAAGACAAGTCAATGGTACTAATAGATTATGGATAAAAGAGAAAATCAAGAAAACACCATTATGCTTAAAGTTAAAATAGTTATTTTATATTTATACATAAAACATACATGTATGTATAATTATATATATATATATATGTATGTGTATATATTGCTGAATGGTATCACATCTAAATTTTAAAAATGAATTTAATAGAATAATAGTGACAAACAGAAACAAATGTATAATAATTGAGGATCTCAGGTGTCCCTTTTAAATTTAGGAAAAAATCTAACAAAAATAAACAAAAACTTAAGGAGATAAAAAGAATTTAAGAAAAGTTGTCTGTGATAGACTTCTAGTGATTATTGAGTGTGATTTAGAAGAAATTTATGTAAAAGTAGAAATATTAGCAAAAAATAAAAATTAAAATCATTAAAGTACATTTGAAATAAAGCATTAAAACTTAAGTGGGAAATAATTTATATAACTCCAAACATGGGTTGATATCAATGTAAAGCATAGAACATTCAGTCAATAAGAAGCACTGTGGATACAAAGACAGGGAAACAGTAATCACATCATTAGCAGCTGTGGTGAGTAGGAAAGGCCTCCTGAAGAAAGCAGACTTTGAATAAAATCTTCAAAGAATTCAGAATAACAATCAGATCTGAAGGGAAAGTGGGTACCAGGCACAGATTGCAGCCTATGCAAAGCATGGAAATAAGTGAGAGAATGTAGGGTCTGAGAAAATGTAAGTAGGCAATTATACTTAGATTATAAAGTATATGAGAGAGAGTAAATTGAAAAAAAAAACCTGAGAATTCGGGGATAGGCCAGGTCATAAGGGTTTTTTTATTTCAAATATAAGATTTTATAATTGATTCTTCAGGAAATATGGAGTTTCTGCAGCTGGTTGAGAAGTAGAAATTGTTATCTGAGGGGAAAATTAGTTAGAGTGGGGAGTGGGGAGAGATGACACTGAGAGACCAGTTAGGAGGATATTAGAGAAGTCCTGGTGAACTGGGATAGGGGCCTCAAATAAAGTTATGGATGTGATTAGTCACAAAACGGCACAAAGATACAATATGTTGTCTGATGGGGAATGAGAGTATTAAGTAAGAGGGTTTTTTGTTGTTTTTTGTTTTTGATTATGGGTTAGCCATGGAAATGGTTTGTAGGCAATAGGGATGGAACCAGTAAGTAAGGAAAGATTAAAAATGAGACTGTTCTTTGGAGAGATCAAGGACAATTTGTAGATGTTGTGAAAGCATGTGATCAATGGTGCAGTTAAAGGTATTAGCCTTAACCAGGAGAAGAGGTACCTGTCCATCCAAGGCCAGAGTAAAGAAAGAAGGAGTAAGAGATGATCATGTATGATATAAGAGGACAAAGAGAGAAGGCAAAGTTATCAGATAAAAGTCCTTTTTTTTTGGGGGGGGGTGGAGGTGCAAGTGGTAGTATGAGGCAACAATTCCCTGCTTCATGAAGGAAGCTATCAGCTTTCATGGAGCCACAACTGGTTTGCCCTAGGGGCCTGATATTAAAGGCTACTGAAATGATTGTGTTACAATAGTGTCAAGGTCAGCAGTCCTTAGCAGTAAGTTCACAAGAATATTAGTTAAAATTAGACACCAACAGATGGTTTAAAAAAGTGATTTCCCAGGCCCAGCTTTCCTTCTCCCTTTTCCTTCACAGCTTGCCTATGACAGCTTTGCCAGCAGCAGGTGTCCTGGGCCTATGTCTACTACTATTAAGGTATTTTTATGACATTCTTTCTCCCCTCAACCACTGCCATGAGTATTCATCTTATTTCACCTGTTGTAGGCATGTTCATGTCAATTATTATAGGTCCACAGTCCATTAGTCTTTTGAACTGTTCTGTGAATTACAGAGTTTGCTTTATTTTCAGTCTAAAGCTTTGTCTTTGTGATTTCTACCCATTGTATCTACTTTGTCCTTCTGTGGCTAAATGTAGGGGGGGAAATGGGGCATTTTCAAATTTATTCTTCCCGCTTCTAATATCTATGGCTAGAATGACTACATAAATAACCATGCTATATTTATTGGAATCAAAGGAATGAGAAAAAAAATGTATGATGGATGCAGAGAAATAAGCAAGCATTGATCCATGTCAGTTTTTTGTATGCCATGTCAATCTTTTAATCTGTTTCTACAAGTATACTTTCATGTAGCCCAATATGCATTGAGCAGGCCAGTTCACTGAACCTCAGAAATGAGAAATTAAGCCCTTGAACACTTTTCACAGTAGAGCAGTTTGATGTTCTTCAGTACAGGTGTTCTGATAATTGTGATACATTGGGAAAAAATCATAGATTTCAATGGTCTTCAGTTTCATATTTCCAACTATGCAGTGTGCTGACTGGTCTAGTGCTCATATACTGAGCAATAATACAGAACATGTGGGAATATTGGCTGAGTCAGCCTTCTTTCAAGGTGTTTTTCTAGCACCACCACCCCTCCCTTGTTCTATCAAACGGAAGATCTAAGATCAACTTAACTATATAGGTGTTCCCACATTGCTGGCCTTCCTATTTGAAAAGTGGGTCAAGATATATTTTAATGATGCTGCCTGGCCTATAACCACTGACAGAAAGAAGTGATGTTACTTTAAAGATCTTTTCCCAGAAAGGAATCATTATGAATGGTTAGCTTTGAAACTAGAATATTCCTTTTCTGTGCATCTGTCAGCTAGAGTTTATTGAGTACAGGTGTAGGATGTGGCTTAGGAATTGGTGGGAGGTAGAGTGAGAGAAGGGACTCCTGTGATTTAGGAAGCCACTAGAAAAGGACAACCTTCCCCCTAAAATAATCTCCCTATAGTTGTACAAACATGCTACAATTCCCATATTGCCTATTCTATTGAAACCTTTAAAAAATGCATCTCATTTATCAGTCTTTAACAACTTTTATTACATTGTTGATTAACTATCTAGTCATCTAGAAGACCTTAAAGATAGGTTAGAGGATAGTCAACTTTTATGGATACTAGGTAGTATGGATTGTTCTTCAAAGCTGGGACACTGAGCAGTTAAAGAAGATTATGAGAACACAAGGCAGCTAGAAATTGGGGATTTCCAAAAGAAAGGAGGTAAGGATAGTGAAGCAATAAAGACAAATTTTGACCTACTTCACAGTTTTGTTTTGTTTTGTTTTGTTTTTCCTGAAAGTGAGCTCTATCTTGGCACTGTGGTGGAGACAGCAAAGGAATGCTGAGACTTTCAAAGCACAGGTTTCTGGGACAATTTATAATTCACTTCAGGTCATATCAGGACCATCAAAAGTGAAATTTAATGTCAATCAAATTGACCTGAAGCTCCATTTCAATAAATTCATTCTGTTTTATTTACTTAAGTTTAGGCCCTGGTATACCATTGCTCAAAATTCTCCCATTATTCCAAATGACCTGCTGAGTAAAAAAAAAAAAATCATTTGTCTGGCATTCAAAGCTCTCTCCAAACTTCTGCCACTCCATCAAGTTTATATTATTCCCCCTTCATGTTGTCATTTTGTCTGCCTTTCAGCCAAACTATAGAAATTGTCTGTTATTCCTTTCACATTAGGTGGATTTTATCGATATGTTTCTGAGTGATTGAGAGGACAGAGAACTAGATTTGGAGTAAGGAGACCTGAATATGAATCCTGCTTTATCCTGTCACCACAGGATTTTGATTTTTCCTCATTATATATTGCTACTGTCAGAATCTACATTTCTAAAGGTATTCATTCCATTTTACTTAGCGGTTATGAATAATAGATACAGGATGTCTATTAAAAACCTTTTTTCTTAATTTTTTAAATGACTTACTTATTGTGGATAACAATTATTTCATAATATTCAGAGACCATTATAACTTATTGAATGATCTTAATTTCTTGAATTATTCTTGATCTTTTTTTATTCATTACATTCCAAATTTCTGAAATTATAATCTGTTCCACCCTACCACCACCCATAACTTCCTTATTGAATTTTGTTCTGTTCTCTAAATCTTAAATCAAATGGGACATTGCTGTACAAATGTTCCCAGTAATCACCTCCCTCCCCCTTAGAACTTATGGAATTCCATTCGTGTATCTCCCATTCACTCACTACACTTTGTTTTATATTTTAACCATCTATGACTGTGTCATATTTTCTATTAGATTGTAAGTCTCATAAGGACTGAGATAATGTCCTAAATAGTTTTCCTTTCTCTTACAGGATTTAGTACAATGTTTCATATTTCAAGGGTACCTAATAAATATTTCTTGAATTAAATTAAATTGTTCTCCTTTAAGAATAAACCTCTCAAAATGTTCCTCCTATAAGTTTTGTAAACTGCTACAATAAATTGTGAACATAGTAGATGCTCATTTACAGAGTTACAAATTATGGTACAAAAAATTAATGGAATACATTTTGCTTCAAGAAACAATAAAGAAAAGTACTTCAGAGAGGCATGGGAAAACATAACAACTAATAAAGAATTAAAAAAAAGAGAAGCAGGAAAACAACATACATAATGACTGCAACAACTTAAACGGAAAGAACAACTAGAACAAAATGGAAACATTGCTGTGAAATCACAATGATGAATCTTTCTTCTCTCTCTGTTCTTTATAGTAATGGTAGTGGAGGGTATATTGAGGAGTACTACACATAATGCTGGACATTTTTGATGCATTAGTTTTGCTGAACTTCATTTCTCTGTCAGTTTTATTCTTTGTTATAAGGGATGACTCTTTGGAAGGAAGACTCTCTGAAAATGAGGGTAGGTTATATTATGTGACCCAACAGATGTAGTACTTTAACTACAGTCAGGAAGACTCATGTGCATATTCAGGCTCAGAAAGTTACTGAGTGACCCTGAGCAAGTTGTTGAACTACTGTGTGTATGTTTCTTTGTCTATAAAATTAGGATAATAGCACCTACCTCCCAGAGTTATTATGAAGAACAAATTAGATTTTTGTAAAATGATTTAAAAACCTTAAAGAACTATGTAAATATTATTTTATTATTATTATCATTATTATTATTATTGTTATTGTGTAAAATATAGCAATACAATGTTGATTAAAAAAAGATGTATACTCCTGTGAGGTAATAAAAATGTGATAAAATTGAGAGCTGGAGGAGGAAAAGTGACAAACCAGTCCAGTATTTTTGCCAACAAACTCTCAAATGGGGTCACGAAGAGTTGGACATGATTGCATAATGACAGAACTACAACAGTTTAATGTGTAGATGTATTTGGCCTGAATATAAGTGCATGTTTATCCCTAATTTTAAAAATAAAAACAAATGTCTTCATCAGAACATTTGAATCTAAACCACTTTAGTTTACAAAAGATAGAAATATTTTAGTATAGCATAGGAATGAGAAATGAATAATATACAAGTTGATATTGTTCTATTTCTTAACTTTTCTTTATCAACTTACCTTGAATCTCAGTTTGGAATCTAAAATGTTATTCAATTTTTGTCTGATTGTACCATTGGCGTTTGCTCAGTATTTGCTTCTCAGCTCTCCATTCTTCTAGCTATAAAATTTTTGGGTCCCAGGTATGAATATTCCACAATACTTGTTTATATTACTAAAGCTGATCATGGTGAAAGTTTTAGTTGATCCTTTTCTAAACCCCTTTGGCCTTGCTTCCTTTCTTTACACACAGATAAATGGAAAAGAACACATTTATAAGGCATGATTTTACCTAATCAGAAGAAAAAAATGTGTGTTTTGCTTTAGAAAGATAAATAGGTAGGTAGATAGATAGACAAATAAAAAGAAAGAAAGATACTGACTATGTGGGATATTTTTACATTCAGTTGTTGCAATTAGCAGTAGTTTGACCATTTCAATTACGGGAACTCAAAATTTTTTCTTATGCTTTACGTAGAATAGAACATTTTGACTGAAAATAAGACTTGTAAAGGCATTTACTTTAGTTTCAGGTTTCAAACCAATTGTTCACTAAAGGGAAGATGAAAACAACAGTAAAATATATTCAGTTCTATGTTTTATCCCCTGAAACATATATGGACAACCTGACATACTAAGAGGTAGTTGAATCAAAATCATCCATGAAATTCACTCTTTCTGAAAATAGGTAGCACATTACCTCCTTTCAACTCTCTAAAAAAATCATTAAAATTTGAAGATAGGCTCAATTGGACTTCTCTTATACTTCAAAAAGAAATGGGGGGAACTTCCTTTGAAGATGTGATATATCTATATAGGTGGGTCATACTCTGAGGCAGAGGATTGCTAAAATAGATTTTTCCCACATCATTAAATCCATCAATTTTAAGAGCAGGAATGGATATTAGAGGTAATGTCCTTTACCTTTTCATTTTACATAACTGATGCTCTTGTCAATTAAATGACTAATTTTTTTCAAACAATAATTTAAGAATACGGTAGTATTAAAGCCAGGTCTTTTAACCAGAGTCATAAAAAGGATGAAGCAAGACAGAAAGGGCCATAATCCCATCTCTACCACTTACTGCACACAGCTGAAAGGAACAACATTTATACATGCATGTGTTTATACATGTGTCTATGTGTAGCTATCTAGCTACCTACCTAGTTAGCTACTACATGAATCTACTGCTCCAAGCTATATATGACATAAAAGTACAGAGAAGTTGATCTAGCATTTTGTATCAGGTTCAAAAAGAGCCAAGTAAAATTTGCTGCTTCTTACTGCCTCTCCAGAACTCTTTCCATTCTATGCCACTGTCTTTTATGTGCCTCCAGGATTCACCAAACAGTGTAAATATTTCAGTATATTCAATGGCCTTCCATGATCTCAAACTTGTGAAAATTCCTTTTTGTACCCCAAATCTATGGATATCCCAAATCCCTGACATGCTTTTGTATCCCATTTAATTCTTGTCCAACTTTTTTCTCCCATTGGATCATTCATAGTGGATTTATCTAATGCTGTGAAGAATTTTCTCTAGGTCTTCTTACATTTTATTTTCACCTATAAGCATTCTGAATACATGGTAGAACAGGGGTCAAATCATATTTCTGAAACTGTGTGATCACTGTGATTCTTCAGAATATTAATATCATTTTTAACTATAAAATGTGAATAACAATCTCATATTTTATAATTATAGATTTGATATGAAGGTAGCCCCTTGTAAATGATAGTATTATATAAATCTGAGTTGTTGCCATGACTCATCGTTTGTTTTTCTGTCAGGTTGCTGCAAAAACTCTAGATCTAGTTAACTGTCTCTTAAAATAACAATTAAAGTAACAACAACAACCAGTCTTGACAATGACCTCTGTCCATTGTGTGATCCTCCAACTTAATTCTTATGATCAATTTTCAGGCTATTCCTTTTGACATGACTGTAATCTAGTAGTTACTTCCTTTGGGTATTCTTAGTCTATTTGCTGTCATTTGCTTTTTAGGATATGTTCCTATTCCCAATCCTTCTCCCTAAACTTTTCTTTGTGAGCTCAAATTATTTTCTATAGAATATTTAAGGAGCATCCATATATTGCTTCACCTCATTTCCTATACCCCTACTTCAATCAACCCAATTGCCTATAATATTCTATCTCCACTTGAAGAGGAGAAATTCAAGTGGGACATAAGACAGAATTTTAAGTTCAAAACTGAAAAATGACCAAAGATGAAGAACTCTATCTATGTCTGGACAGGGATGCAATGGACCTCCTCCCCCCAAAAATATAGAATGAGGAATATATTTCTAGAAATGGAAAATGGGGGCAGCTAGGAGGCACAGTGGGTAGAGCAACGGCCCTGAAGTCAGGAGGACCTGAGTTCAAATACGGACTCAGACCAAACACTCGACACTTACTAGCTGTGTGACCCTGGGCAAGTCACTTAACCCCAACTGCCTAAAAAAAAAAATGAAAAGTGAAAGAATTTGTTTTATTTGACTGTGTGCATTTGCTATATAGGTTTTCCTTTTCAGTGTATTTGGTGTGAGAGAAATTAAATGAAGAGAAAATAAATATTTTTCAAAAATAAAGAGGAATATGAAGGACTAGAAAAATCCTCAGAACTTCATTGCACATAGGAATATTTTAAAAAAAAGATTCTGTAAAGGGTTACTTAGACTAGTAGAAATGGCAATGGATCAAAGATGACTTTGTATTAGGCTTCAAGGCCAGAGAATGGATTATAAGTTCCTTCTAATCCCATAAATTCTATAGGGAAACCGTTACCTGCCCCTCTTTTTGCCTTTGGAAAGAAGGTAAAGCCAGATTAATAAGTTTTGACCTACCTACAAGCAAACAGTTGTAGCAGACAATTACTAAATGAGGTCCCTGGCTATTAATTATATGCCAGGAAGGACATCCACTTCCTGATTGATGACACTTCAGTGTAAAAACTACTCTCACCTTCTTGCCTTTTGGGATTTGACCACCACATTATCAGTGCTGCACCTTCTTCTTTGTTGTCCCTTGCAGAAATATTCTGCGATACCATCATCATTTTTAATCATTCTGTGACTATGAGAACCTGCTGGATTTCTTCCAAGGCCAGAGAAGGACACATTATACCCATTAGCCTTTTTCTTGTTTAGATTTTAAAAGCAAGATAGTTAACATTGGACTATCTGACAGAATCACTATCAAGTACTTTTTACGGTAACAACAAATGCACTCTGTATGGAGCACACTATTAACAAGCAGCTGGGGTTCATCTACAACATGGGATTACTGAATGCACAAATTAAAGCTTATCTAGTAATAAATCAAGATGTTGCTTCAGTTTGTATTTACCAGCTGAAAATGGGAAGTAGAAAGTTAAAAACATAGCGATGATAATGGCCATGCCTGTAACTCTATGAAACTGACAGGTATACAGAGAATCAGCCATAGCAGTGCATTTTTCATTAGGAGTCGATAGACTCTGCAAAGCTGTCAAATGCTAACTAGCTTACCTTCTGCTCTTTGCAAAAAGGTTAATGGATACAGCACATTTTCCACTTTGATTCTGAAAAACAAAGAATGACAAATGGTAGGTTGTGGGATTTGTTTTCTCTTTAAAAAAAAAGCCAAGTCTATGTAAAAACTAGAGAGTGAATACCATATCAAAATTCTAAACTTTACAAGGAAAATGTGTTAATGGTCCATTCACCATCATCTCAAGTAGAGATTCAGGTGACTTACAGATGATTTTTTTCTGTAAATAGCCAGGATTTCAGGCTTCTAGGGTATATGGTTTAGAAATGGGGATTTTATCTCTTGTGAATATAATTGGACTATTTGGGAAAGGATTTCTCAATCTTTGTCCTAATAGATAGGTGGATGAGAGAGACAAACAGGCAGACAAAGAGAGAAAGAAAGAAAAAAAAGAAAGAGACAGAGAGACAGAGAGACAGACAGACAGAGACAGAGGCAGAGAGAGAGAGAGAGAGAGAGAGAGAGAGAGAGAGAGAGAGAGAGAGAGCATTTATATGTCAAGCACTGTGGCAAGCAACACATTCTTCTGAGTACTTAACAATTTTTGCATGAAGAAAAATTAAGCTCAGAAGTCTTTAATTTCTAATACAATTGCCTTTTCATTTGATCAACATAGACACTACAACAGTCCTCTTCCAGTCTTATGGCACATGACCAATTATTCATAAATCCTTTATGATAGTGACTGATTTCCATGCAACATCTTGCGGCAGTTCCCACTGAGGACAAAGGTGTGAAAAAATAAAGAATATAAATATGAATAAATTTAGATTACACAGAACCCTATCTAATATAAATTTTCCAAATCCACATTGTTTTACAACCTTTCTGACACTTATGCCTCCCATTTGAGTTTCCAAATTATTTGTTTATTCTTTTGTTGATTTTGAACTCACCAGAGAGCTTTGTAGTATCATTTTTTGTTTCTCATCATCATTTGGTAAAGGCCCAATATTTTCCTCCATATTTCTTCTATTCTTGACATATTAAAATAGCAATTTCTCTCAGTTACCTCCATTTCTCTTGGTCATATAGCAACTTTACTGCATTTCCTTTGTTAAATGATGAATATTATGCAAACATTTTAGGACAGCTTCCATTTGCATTTGAACCCCTTTGTTTAGCCAACATATTTTTTCATATAATTAAAATTCTTCTTATGTTTAGGGATAATAAGGTCTACTGACTAACATAAATTCATCAAGAGAACACAACATTCTTACTAATATCTTATGTGACCTTGATAAAAACCCCAAAATCCCCACAGTCCACCACATATTTGGTCAACAAAAATATTTCAGAAAAGTGCTAGAAGACTAAATATTCACATTTTCTAATCCCTTTATCAAAGTACTGTTTTCAGTATAATTTAAATGATATTTCATTACTATCATTCACAGATTCTACTCTATTAACTTATTGAAAAGGGCAAAAAAACAAACAAAACTCTCATCATAGACAATATACAAAGGATGCACAAGTACATAAAATGTCTAAATTGTATATATTGTACATCAGAAAGAAGTTTCCAAGTTGCTATAGAGTCCTATGTAGAAATATATTTAGTACCCTGTCCTGAATTTTTCAGTGAAAATGAATTTGTATGCAAATTATACTGTACAATGTACATCTGAAAATGTGTTGCTTTACATTTTTCCTAAGCCTAGCAAAAAAATAGTTATAGGACATCTGAAGGATATTTGATTTGAGAATGCTTTTGGATAGGATTATAAAACAAAAATCTGTAAGTCTTGTTATGACTGGCTCAATAATGATATATGATATATTCAGATTAATTTTAACCAGAATACAATAAACAAGTCATTTCCACTAATTTTCTTAACTTGTACTATAACTCATGTTCATATCTATTATAGAATTAAAAAAAAGTTTTACATTATAATTACTATCATATAAACTATTATTTCACAGTTTGAGGTCTGCGGTTCCTGGATAAAAGATGACGATATCATAGATTTAAATTAAATTCAGAGGCAATTTAGCTGACCCTAGGTTATTATTGTTATGGGGGAAATTATTTTACAGCAAGCCTGTTTGGATGCTTATTGTATCTAAGGGTGTGGAAAAGAAAACAACAAGAACATTTGCCTTCATGTTTTGTTCTATTATGAACTATGAAGCATGCACCTCTAAAAGCTGAAGAATCTAGTGAACATGTCTGGTGAGTTCTTGTTGAAAAAATACAGTGTTTTATTCCAGTTACTCTCAAGTTATAAATAAGGTTTGACAAAAAAAGTCAGATTTTGCCCTACGGCAAGCATCTATCAACAAGTGTTATATCTGAATTATAGTCAAATAAAAGAGAAAGCAAAATATGTTGTCAACATTTATACTGAACAAAGACTTCTTTCTCTAATTTGATTGTCTAAACAATAATATGGAGGGAAATGGGCACTAGAAATTTTCTTTGTTTCACAGATTTGCTTTCTAAAGGCTTAAAGTCGATTGACTCAACTGTCTGGTAAATGTACCATATTTTCCCTAATATTCATTAGAGTAGATAAAACTATTGGAAATTTAGTACCTACCAAAATAATTTGAAATGCGGAAATAGAAATTCCATTAATAATTCACATGGTAACACATTAAGATACTGACCATAAATTGTGAGCCCTGGCCCATTACACACACAGAGCTCTTTACAAAGCCAGCCATAGCCCAGTACAATGCACAAGCCCACAGGGAAATAAATCAAGAGGAATAATGGCTACAATACACAACTGTTCATTTTTTTAATTGAAAGTGCATATTTCATATCCAAGCCACTGCTTCATTCTATTGCATCCTACTTCAAAGCTGCTTTCTCAGATTTATGGGTAGAGGCAGCCTGCAGAATAACTACTTGGATACTCTTAGATCACACTTTCTGGGTACATTCAATTGCATCATCATAGTAAGAATTGATAAAGAGATTAGATGATACATAATAAAGAATATAAGTGCACATGCACACATATATACACAAAATTGCATGTATGTATATAGACATGTGCATGTATGGGCATACATGCATACATATATACAGACATGTATATATGTGCATACATGTGTATATCTACTCTTTGCAAGGTCAACATTCTTAACATAACTGCATTTATTATTCCAGCAAATATAGTTTACTGTAGACATTCATATCTTCTAGGGGCAGATTTAATCAATTTAATTGTGAGTTACAAAAATGCATCGCTAATATTTTACATAGAAAAAGAAGCCCTAGGGTGGAATTTTTTTTTTGTAATTTAAAGAGTTCAACTTGATTTACCTAGGCAGATACAAGCATGTTGATTGAAGAAAGAAGGAACGAACGAACGAACAAAGGAAGGAAGGAAGGAGTAAGGGAAAGAGGAAGATATAAAGGAAGGGGGGAGGCAAATAAATACAAGGGATACATAAAGTTGCCAAAAAGCATAAGAATAAGAATAAATCATTTACTACATTGCAGGCATCATGCTAAGAACTTTACAAATATTAATTAATTTGGAGCAGTTTAATTCCAGATAGCTTTGAAAAGTACAGTTTTCCAAATGTCAATTAAAATAAGCTATTGCTGATATTTCTGGGGTTTTTTATCCTTACAGTTATCCCAAGTATTTTTCTTCCACCCCTTCCCAGAGAGATATTCCATGTATCAAATGGCATTTTTTTTTTAAGATAGGAAAAACAGCAGAACTGACTGTTATGTTGAAAAAGCCCAGACAACATGCAATATGTAAAACCTGTGGATCACCAATTTCCATAAAAGGCTGGGTTGGGAATGTTCTGTCATATCTCTTCATTCTTATCCTGCTTGATCTTTATAATTTTTGATTTTGAGATACCTAGTTGTCCTTTCCATTTACATTGTTATAGTAACTGTGCATATTGTTTTCTTGTCTCTTCTAGCAACTTCTCTCTGAATTAGTTCATATAGATCTCATCATGTTTCTCTGTATTCATAATAGACATTATTTCTAACAGCATAGTAATATTCCGTTACATTCATGTAACACAATTGGTCCAGTCATTCTCCAATTGATGGGTATCTACTTTGTTTCCTATTCTTAGCTAACTATTTTGTTCGTGGATTCCTTGGGATAAAAGCCCAGTAATAGAGATTATGATTCCAATTTCAGACATTTTAGTCACCTTATTCACATAATTAAAAATCATTTTCCAAATGATTGTGACATTTCACAGCTCTATCAACAATGTATCAGCATTCCTATCATCCCACAACTTCTTCAGGTTTGATTATTTCCATTTTGGGACATTTTTACCAATTTGCAGAGTGTGAGGTAAAATCTGAGGGCAATCTTGATTTGCATTTATTTTATTCATAGTCTGGGGCACTCTTTCAAGGAGTTGTAAATGCTTTGAAATTCTTCTGAGAAATGTTTGTTCATACATTTTGACCACTTATCAATTGGGGGAGGGATGTGTGTGTGTGTGTGTGTGTGTGTGTGTGTGTGTGTGTGTATAAAACATATGTATACATCCTTTATATATCTAAACTACCAAAACCTTACCAGGAAAAATATATATTTTTTCCCATTTGATCACTTCTTATCCTAGATGCATTAATCTTATCCATGCAGAAGCCTTTCAGTTTCAAGTAATTAAAGTTATCCATAATTATCTCTTGTCTCACTAAGAATGCACCTCTTAACTATTGCTGTGAGAGGTATATTACGTTTCTCATCTAATATTTTTATATAGATATATAATTTTTAAGTAAAAATTCATGAATACACTTGAAATATATTGTGGAATATGGTATAAGAATTTGTTCCAAGCTTCAATTCTGCTTGACTGTTTTCTAGTTCTCCATCAAGATTTTTCTTAGGTAATTGATGTTTTTCACTTTATCAGCATCAGGTTATCAGGTTCTTTTGTTTGTGATTCTCTCTTGATTACTCTATTCCATTGATTTATCTTTTTTAAACCAATATCAGACTATATTGCTTACTGTTAACTTATATCTTTTGTTTTCTGAAAGTGATATTCCTCCTTTATCCTCACTTGATGTTCTAAATCTTCTGTTTTTCCAAACTAATTTTATTAATATTTTACCAAGTTCTACAAAGCATCCCATTGGTAATTTTATAGGTATGACATTCAAAGTGTAACTTAACTTGGGTTGTATTGTGAATTTTATTATACTGTCAGAGCTTTTCCATGAGCATTGAATGTTCCTTCAGTTATTTAAATTGCTCTTTATTTCTTAAAGGACTACTTTGTAATTGAATCTATACAAGTTTTGTGTGTTGTTTCGTAGGTCAATCTCAAGATATTTTATATTTCTTTGGAACAAGATTTGCCTTTCTTTTATTGTTTCTTGTGATTTTTATTACTATATAAGTTGACATTTGAGAATTTATTTTTAGACTGTAACTTTGCTGAAGCTATTGTCTCAATTAGTAGCTTTGCTAATTCTCTAATATTTTCCAAGTAAACCATGACATTATTAGTAAATAACAATAGTTTTATTTCCATTTTACCTATCTAAAATGTCTTTAATTTATTTCTTTTTTCCTACTGTTGTTTCTAGCATTTACAGAACTATATCAAATAATGCTTGAAAGAGTAGGCATACTTCACTCCCATGTTATTAATCTGGCCTCAGACACTTGACACTTACTAGCATTGTGACCTTGGGCAAGTCACTTAATCCTGATTACCTCACCAAAAAAAAAAAAATAGTGGGCCTCCTTCACTTCCATATTCATTGGGAAAAGGTACTATTGCAACACCATTAAATATGTTTGCTTTTGTGTTTAAATGGATACTTTTTATGATATTTAAAAATGATCCCTCTATGCCTATATTTTGTAGGATTTTTATCATAATGAAGTTTTGTATGATGCCAAATGCTTTTTCTGCAACCATTGAAATTGAGTATGTGGTTTTAGATGTTTTAATTTTTAATATAACTATGATGATTATTTTCCTAATATTGAATCATCCCAGTATTACTGGCAGAAATGCTCCTTGGTCATAATGAATGATTTCTTGGATAACTTGCTATATTCTTTTCTCACAGAATTTTATTTAAATTTTTTAAGTCAATGGTAATTAATTATATTGGCTTATAGTTTGGGATTTTTTCTGTGTTTTATCTTTTCCTGATTAAGATATTAGGACTATATTTGCCTGATTTAAAGAAAGAATTCTGTTAACGTAAAAATTCTTCAAAAGTTTGATAAAAATTCTCACATGAATTCATCAGTACTGTGGCAAATTCTTTAACTTTAAATGTTATGAATGTGCCTTATATTTTTCTCCATTTATCTCTAATGTTGTTGGGGTTTTTTTGATAATTTTAGCCTATTTTCTGTAAAAAAAAAACCAACAACACTTATTTCTTCACTAATTTTACCCTAATCTTTTTTTTAAGGTTATCTTGTTTCCATTGGCTCCCTTTTCTTCCTTCCCCCTTCGAGCTTTTTATATTAGCTCCTTCTACTCTCTTACTTTTCTGTTTATATAGTTCTCCCCTCCTTTTTTCCCCCTTTTTTTTTCTCACTTAGTCAAGTAGACTCCCGCTGCTATCCTCCCCTTTTAATATTTCTTTTTGTTAGATTTTATTTTTTTACTCCTTTTCAAAAAGTATTTCTTTCATTCTCTCAATTATTGATCTTTGCTTTCTGTTTACTATAGACCCTGATGCATTAATTTATGACCATTCTTTTCTGTATTCCTCATGCAAATCAAGGCTCTTAAGGTAGCTTTTCTATGTTCTCCTCTCTAGAAGATTTCTTTCACTGCCTAATAAATATTACCCAATCGATTCCCCTTTTCCATTATGCTTCAAAACTAAAACATTGCCAATTATTCCAATATTAGGAAAGGCATCAGAAAGGACATTGCCCCTTGGTGGAGCACTTCCGATACCACAATCTCAATGATTTCTCCCACCACTAATCTATATTCTCCATTTATCACCTTTATTTCCTCGTTTGGCTCAAATTTGCACTGTGGATCCATGTTTCCCCACTTCCCCAGGTGTTAGTTGCCCCCATTATTTCCAATTTATCCTCTCCGGTATTATATTATTTAAATTTTGCAAGGCCTCTCACTTCCGAAGGTCACAACCAGTATAAGACCATCATCTCCCACCACAAATTATATCTCCTCACCCAAAGAAGCATGCTTCTGTGGAACCTACTCTCACAAACAAAACAAGGACTACTACTTTCCCCCATTTTCATTCCTTACACTAACCCCTCTCCTGTTTTCCTCACCTACTGCCCAGTAATCTTCTCTTTCTAAAACCAAAACATTTATCTTCCCCTAATCATTAGCCCTTTATTTGACTCCACCATAGGACACACTCCTCTCTATTTCCCTCATTCCCTGATCCCTTTTCATTTATATTTCATATTGTAATGTTGTTCCCCAAAAACAAATAAAATAAACCCCAATGACTCACCTGTAATCAGGATGTCACCATGTTTTGTCTATGAAGTCCCATGCCTCCTTCTTCAGTGTTACCTTCAAAAGACTTCTTCCTTCACCTCTTTCATGTTGTGTACATTCAGAAAGAGGACATTGGTCTCCTTACTCTCACTCTTTTGCTGTTTTTGTCCTTGATTCTTGCATTTATCCATTCCTTCTGTATTTCTTCTGTTTGGAGTATTTAAGAAGAAAATAATTTTTTTCAGTTTAGGTTTTCTATCTAAAATTATTTAAATACTTCTTTATTATTAAAAATATATCTTTTCAATGTATAGTTAAGCTCAGATTTGCAGGGCAGGTCACCCTAGGTGAGCTCCATTGCTCTCTAGAACATATTTTTCTATTACTTCCTACGTTTTCTGCTGGGTGCATAACATTCTGGTGTGATTCAAACTTCATTTCTTTATATTTGAAGGTCTTTCTCCTGATCACTGGAAGAACTTGTTTCTGAATTGAATTATTAAATTTAATCACAATGTACTTTGGAGTTAGCAGACTTTCGTTGTTTGTTTTTTCTGGAGGTGATCTGTGAATTCTTTCAATTGTTATTTTATTTTCTAAGATAAAAGTATCTTCTTTTATTTCTTGCATTGTTATTTCAAATGTTTTTGCTTTGTTATATTCTTCTGAGAGACCTATGATCCTTAAATTATCTCTATGCAACCTTTTCTTCAGATCAATATGTATTACTTGGTAAGTGAGTGTATTTTCTGTTAGTGTAATTGTTTTCTTTTGGTTTTTTTTTGTTCACTTCTAGATTATTCTTCACTTCTATATATCTGCATTGCCAATCCATTATTCTCTCTTTAGGTTTTTGTTAAGACTTGCATTGCTGAATACAGCTTTTCTATTTTGCTCATTATTTTTGCTATGCAATCCGTACCTTCTGCTCTCATAATTCTTATTTCTGTTTTGAACCATTCAAGAACAGCATGTTATGTTTTGTGTTCTCACTTTCCACAGAGTTTTTTGACTCATCAAGTGTTAGGTAATTTTATTTTCTTTTGAAGTATTTATTCATTGATTCCTGAACTCATAGAGCAGGTCTAGGGACCATGTTTCCTTCTGTTGTTAATATTTACCTTTGATTTTTCTGATAATGCTGAAGATCTTATAATTTTATTCTTCTTGAGTTCTTTGATAATCTTGATTTAACACAATTACTTTCTGATTCTGTCTCTTCTAGTGGTGAATTCCTTGGCGGCTGGGGCTCCATGCTTCTCACCTCTTTTTGTTCTGAACAATTCATAGTTCATTACCCGAAGTCTGTGCCCCAATTGAGTGGTCAGGAATAGCCCCAGCTAGATGCTGCCCGGTGTTCCTTAGTTTTCTGGACCAACACTGGCAATTCTGAGAGCTGCTACACTGTTGCTATAGGGTTGCCCAGCTCCCACCAGTAGTTCAGAGCTTTGTGGAACTATAGGATCATATCACCATTACTCTACTCCCTGCATATTTCTGTCTCTGAAGAGCTACAGTTTCACTGGCTGTCTTTGAAGGCAAAGACAAACTTCCACAGCCTAGAGCTTGGACTTTATGGCCCTGGAAAGGATAAAGGGAGACCAGGGTAAATTGGAGACATTGTTTTAAACTATTTGGAGTCCTATGTGGTGAAGGGGTGCTAAGTGAGCCCAGGGTCAGTGAGTATCAATTCATATTTTGCTTTGTTTCTTAACCTTCTTTTGAATCCTAAGGGTCCTAAACCTTGGAGGCATGTGAAATTGCTTTGCCTTTGGTGCATAATTTCTCTTTTTTAGAGGTTTCGTATGTCATGGGGATCAGAGAAAATTTCTAGAACTCCATCTTATTGTTCATGTGACCCATAAGTCCTGTTCCCAAAGTCTTCAAGTATTTTTAGGCTATTGAGCCTTATAACAGCACTAAAACTTTTGGAATACCTTCTATATTTTTTGTTGTGGTACAAGACACTAAGAATGCTCAGTTTATAACAAATTTTATCTATTTTGTGCTATTAATGTTTAGTCATTTAACATGGCATCTACAAACAAATCCTCCAATGTAAAAATCCCTTTTGCTATAATGACCAGCCCCCTAGCCCTCTTCAGTCAGTTGTGCATCTATCTGAGCTCTCCCTTTTCTCCTATTCCATTTTAGAACTCATCTAAATGCAGACATTATTCCTCTGATTCTAAGATGAGGTTTAATGAGCATTATCCAGCAATTCCTTACTCATGTGTGAATTACTTCATTCTTAATTTATGAAACAGGTTAATCTAATCGTTTATTATGGTGCTAAATCTATTACCACAAACATTTCATTGGCTGTAGTTACAGAATAGGGAAATATCCAGATTGCTCATGAGACCACACCTGGGAAAAAATAACCCTCTTGTATATCCTGAGCCCAGAAGATTTACTGCAATTCAATAGAGAAATCAGAAACTCAGTGAAAGTTGGCATGGGAAAACAGAAAGAAGGGGGGTGGGTTAATTATGAAAATCATGATAGCATGGAGTCCATCTATTAAATAACACACCTGTACAACTGTAGGAATTTATAGATGTATAATAGTATTGTAATATTCATGAAAAGGGAGATAAAGCTATGATATATGCTAGGAATTTTTTTTTAAATTTTATCAATTTATTTTGATTTCTCAGCAATCACTTCCATATGCTTTTGAGTTGAAAATTTTTCTCCCCCTTCTTCCCTCCCACCCTCCCCAAGATGGCACACAATCTGATATAGGCTTTACATACTTACATATCCCTTAAATGTATTTTCACATTAGTGAAGTTGTAAGTAAAAATTAAAACCAATAGGAGGAACCATCAGAAAGATGAAACAAAACTCAACAGAAGGTAAAAATAAGTGATAGCGATTCAACTTCCATAGTTCTTTCTTTGGATGTGGACAGCATTTTCCATCCTGAGGCCTCTGGAGATGTCTTAGATCCTTGAAATGCTGAGAAGGGTTCAGTTTAACAACCTTAGTCATTGTATAACGTGGTTGTTATTCTGTGCAAAGTCCTCTTGGTTCTGCTCACTTCACTCAGCATCAGACCATATAAGTCTTTCCAGGTTTTTCTGAAGTCAGCCTGTTCATCATTTCTTATAGCACAATACTATTCCATTACATTCATATGCCACAACTTGCTCAGCCATTCCCCAATTGATGGGCATCCTCTCAATTTCCAATGCTTTGCCACCACAAAAAGAGCTGCTATGAATATTTTTGTACATGTGGGTCCTTTTCCCATTTGTTTGATCTCTTTGGGATATAGCCCTAGAAGTGCTATTGCTAGATCAAAGCGTATGCACATTTTTGTAGCCCTTTTGGCATAGTTCCAAATTGTTCTCCAAAATGGTTGGATCATTTCACAACTCCACCCACAATGTATGAGTGTTCCAATTTTCCCACATCTTCACCACCATTTATCATTTTCCTGTTTTGTCATGTTGGCCAATCTGATAGGTGTGATGTGGTACCTCAGAGTTGTTTTGATTTGCATTTCTCTAATCAATAATGATTTAGAGCATTTTTTCATATGACTCTAACGGCTTTAATTTCTTCATCTGAGAACTGTCTGTTCATATCCTTTGACCATTTATCAATTGGGGAATGGCTTGTATTCTTATAAATTTGTCTTAATTCTCTATATATTTTAGAAATGAGGCCTTTATCAGAGAGACTGGTTGTAAAAATTCTTTCCCAATGTTCTACCTTCCTTCTAATCTTTGTTGCATTGGCTTTGTTTGTGCAAAAACTTTTCAATTTAATGTAATCAAAATTGTCCATTTTGCTTTTCATAATGTTATGCTAGGAAATTTTAAATAGGACAGAGCCACATTTTGAAGATTACAGAGAGGTTAACAATGGCTTTAAATTATGCACTCAGCTATGTCATTCAAGAGAATGCAAAGATGTAACCAACTCAAGTAAGGTAGCAACTCATATCTACATGTCTTCTAAGATCCCATGTAGATTAAAATCTGAGTTGCTCTGATCCTTTTGTACTTATTCATTGTATTGCAAATGAGCTTACTGTTATCAAGCATTTCCTTCAGTTTAGAAACTATAATTGATGTCACACACAGTGAGGAAAGTATTAGATATTAAATGAGAATAGTAAAATCAGTTCTTGCTTCACAAAATATAAAGTTGCTATGGAACTTCTTAGATATTATACTATATTTCAGCCTTGGAAGAGATTCGAGAAAAATAGAACTAAGAGCCTTCAGTTTCTCAAAATAAGTCTAGAATTGCCCTTTCAAATCAGGAGTTATACCAATGGAATATGCAGTGAATGATTTCATTGTATGCACTTCAGGATTCCTGGTGCTAAGAGCAGGCCTATAGGCATCAACAAGCATCTTCATCTCATGTGGTCTATTTCTCTACATGTACAATGCATGCTTTAATGTTCCTAAATACAGCCCATTACAAAGGCCACAGGAAAAAAGAATTAGTTAAGATTATTCAGAAAAAAATAGGCACTAGACCAGGATACAATCTTCTGAAAAGAGCAATAAAAAGATAAAATAGAAAGGTCATGACCTTCATTCTTCATCTCTCTGCTACCTGATAGCTTATTCTTGATTTAAGCTCTTGTAGCTAAAACATAGATTTTTAATTTTGTTTTAATGCCACACATTGGGGGCTGCTTGACAAGGTAAGAGAGTCACTCAGAGGGTATTGGCTCCTTCTTTGGAACAAAAGTTATTTTGTGTGATTTACTTTAGACACCTTCTGACTACCTCAATTCACCATTTGAGTTTATCAGTTGATTCAAAACATAGCAGAACTCAAAGGGAATGTGCATTGTAAAATGGGTTTTATATTAATTATTCATGTTTCTTCCATAATGTACCTTAGACTTGCAATCAAATAAAGCTCCAGATAACTCTAAATGCTTGAAACCAAACTAATGGAGCAGTCAGAAACCACAGAATGTTGAAGTATTTATGAAAAGAGGTCTTAAGTGTCAAATTATAAACATTTTAAATGATGTATTTACACTTGACCATTTGCATCTGGCCCATTTGTCATTTCACCACGTAATTTTCACTTTTTCATATTTTTAACTCTTTTTTGCCTTCTACAGTAGCCACAGTCATTTCTTAATATAATTGTAATTCATCTGTTCTTTAAATTGTATTCCTCTCCAAGATCTCCGTGTTTGATTTATTAACACATACAAGTGTCTCCTTTCTTTAACAAAACTTTTTCTTGACTTGTTATCTTTTAATCTACTGTTCCAAATGCCAATTTCTTTTCATTTCCAAACATTTAGAAGTCAATATTTGCTGTCAACTTCCTCATAATTCATTCCTTTTTGCTCTATTCCAATTTGCTTCCTTCCCTACTCCCTCTATTGGAACAGATCTATTTGACTTGTCAATGGCCTTTCTGTTGTCAAATACACAGCCATTTATTTTTCTTTAATTTAAAATATGCATTTTTTAATATTTTCTTTTCTTTGGCAAACTTTTCAATATATAAATAGGAAAAGAAAGAATTATTTAAAAAGTTAAAGGCTTGTAAATTTTTTAAAAAAGAAATATATGCATATATAATTGTGGTATGTACACATATGCACATACATATAGCTTACATTTATATATTATTTTTTAGGTTTGCCAAGTTCTTTACTTTTTTATTTTAAAATTTTACTAGTTTATTTTGATTTACCAACAATCACTTCAACATGATTTTGAGTTTAAAATTTTTCTCCCCGTTTCTCCCCACCACCCTTCCAAAGATGGCCAACAGTCTGATATAGGCTATACATTTACATTCTTATTAAAAATATTTTCACATTAGTGAAGTTGTAAGTAAAAATTAAAACCAATAGAAGGAACCATCAGAAAGAGGAAACAAAACTCAACAGAAGAGAAAAAAAATGATAGCAATTCAACTTCCATACTTCTTTCTTTGGATATTATGAGGCCTCTAGAGATGTCTTAGATCCTTGTAATGCGGAGAAGGGTTAAGTTTATCAATATTAGTCATCACACAACGTGGCTGTGCACAAAGTTCTCTTGGTTCTGCTCACTTCGCTCAGCATCAGATGATACAAATCTTTCCAGGTTTTTTCCAAAGTCAACCTGTTCATCATTTATTATACCACAATAGTATTCCATTACATTCATATACCACAACTTGCTCAGCCATTCCCCAATTGATGGACATCCTCTCAATTTCCAATTCTTTGCCACCACAAAAAGAGCTGCTATGAATATTTTTGTACACGTGGGTCCTTTTCCCATTTGTATGATCTCTTTGGGATATAGCCCTAGAAGTGCTATTGCTAGGCCAAAGGGTGTGCACATCTTTATAGCCCTTTGGGCATAGTTCCAAATTGTTCTCCAAAATGGTTGGATCATTTCACAACTCCACCAACAATGTATGAGTGTTCCAATTTTCCCACATCTTCACCACCATTTATCATTTTCCTGTTTTGTCATGTTGGCCAATCTGATAGGTGTGATGTGGTACCTCAGAGTTGTTTTGATTTGCATTACTCTAATCAATAACGATTTAGAGCATTTTTTCATATAACTATAGATGGCTTTAATTTCTTCATCTGAGAACTATCTGTTCATATCCTTTGACTATTTATCAATTGGGGAATGGCTTGTATTCTTATAAATTTATCTTAATTCTCTATATATTTTAGCAATGAGGCCCTTATCAGAGAGACTGGTTGTAAAAATTCTTTCCCAATTTTCTACCTTCCTTCTAATCTTAGTTGTATTCACTTTGTGCAAAAACTGTTCAATTTAATATAATGAAAATTATCCATTTTGCTTTTCATAATGTTCTCTATCTCCTGTTTGGTAATGAATTCTTCTGTTCTCCAGAGATCTGACAGGGAAACTTATTCCTTGTTCTCCCAGTTTGCTTATAGTATCAGCCTTTATATTTGAGTCATGAATCCATTTTGACTTTATTTTGGTATATGGTGCAAGATTTGTGTCTATGCCTAGTTTCTGTCATACTGTTTTTCCAGTTTTCCCAGCAGTTTTTTTTTCAGAGTCAGTTCTTATCCCAGAAACTGGGGTCTTTGGTTTTATCAAATAATAGATTATTATAGTCATTGACTATTGTGTCTTGCATGTTTAACCTATTCCACTGATCCACCACTCTATTTCTTAGCCAGTATCAAGCAATTTTAATGATTGCTGCTTTATAATACAATTTAAGATCTGGAATTGCTAGGCCACCTTCCCTTGCATTTCTTTTCATTAATTCCTTTGATATTCTGGATCTTTTGTTTTTCCAAATAAATCTTGTTATTATTTTTTCTAACTCTATAAAATAATTTTTAGGTAGTTTGATTGCTATGGCACTGAATAAGTAAATTAGCTTAGGTAGGACTGTCATTTTAATTATATTAGCTCGGCCTGTCCGTGAGCAACTGATATTTTTCCAATTATTTAGATCTCATTTTATTTGTGTGAAAAGTGTTTTATAATTGTGTTCGTAGAGGTCCTGGGTTTGCTTCAGGAGATAGACTCCTAAAAAATTTATAATGTCCACAATAAGTTTAAATGGAATTTCTCTATCTCCTACTTTTGGGCTTTGTTGGTAATGTATAGAAATGCTGATGATTTATGTGGGTTTATTTTATAGCCTGCAACTTTGCTGAAGTTGTTTATTATTTCAAGTAGTTTTTTACTTGATTCTGTGGATTCTCTAAGTATATCATCATGTCATCTGCAAAAAGTGATAGCTTTGTTTCTTCTTTGCCTATTCTAATACCTTCAATTTCTTTTTCTTCTCTTATTGCTAAAGCTAACATTTCCAGTAAAATATTGAATAACAGTGGCGGTAATGGACATCCTTGTTTCATCCCCGATCTTATTGTAAATGCTTCTAGCCTGTCCCCATTACATATAATGCTTGCTGAAAGTTTTAGATAGATGCTATTTAGTATTTTAAGGAAGACTCAATTGATACTTATGCTTCCCAGTGTTTTTAATAGGAATGGGTGTTGTATTTCGTCAAAAGCTTTTTCTGCATTTATAGAGATGATCATGTGGTTTCTGTTGGTTTTGTTGTTGATGTGCTCAATTATTCTGAGAGTTTTCGTAATATTGAGGTTGAGGTCCCCCACTAGTATAGTTTTGCTGTCTATTTCTTCCTGTAACTGCCTGAACTTCTCCTATAAGAATTTGGATGCTATACCATTAGGTGCATATGTGTTTAGTAATGATATTACTTCATTGTCTATGGTGCCTTTTAGCAGGATGTAGTTTCCTAACTTATCTAATATTGAACCCTGCATTCCTGGTATAAATCCTACCTGGTCATGCTGCATTTTTCTTGTGATAAGTTGCTGTAATCTATGTGCTAATGCTTTGTTTGAAATTTTTGCATCTATATTCATTAGAGAAATTGGTCTATAATTTTCTTTCTCTGTTTTGACTCTTCCTGGTTTAGGTATCAGCACCATATTTGTATCATAAAAACTATTTGGTAAGACTCCTTCATCACCTATTTCTCCAAAAGTCTATATAATATTGGAATTAATTCTTCTTAAAATGTTTGATAGAATGCACATGTAAATCCATCTAGCCCTGGAGATTTTTTCCTAAGGAGTTCATTAATGGCTTGTTCAATTTCTTTTTCTGAGATGGGGTTATTTAAGTATTTTACTTCCTCTTCTGTTAATCTAGGCAATTTATATTTTGTAAATATGTATCTATTTCACTAAGATTGTCAAATTTGTTGGCATATAGCTAGGCAAAGTAATTCCTAATTATTGTTTTAATTTCCTCTTCCTTGCTGGTAGCTTCACCCTTTTCACTCTTGATACTAGTAACCTGGTTTTCTTCTTTCATTTTTTTGATTAAATTAACCAAATGTTTATCTATTTTATTGGTTCTTTTCATAAAACCAGATCTTAGCTTTATTTATTAGTTCAATTGTTTTCTTAATTTCAAATTTTTTATTTTTCTTTTGGTTTTCAATATTTCTAATTTAGTGTTTAGTTGGAGATTTCTAATTTGTTCTTTTTCTAGTTTTTTTTAAGTTGCATGTCAAATTCATTGATCTCTTCTTTTTCTATTTTATTTATGTAAGCATTTAGATATAAAACTTCTCCTAAGAAATGCTTTCACTGCATCCCATAAGTTTTGGTATGTTGTCTCTTTATTGTCAGTCTCTTGAATGAAATTATAGATTGTTTCTATGATTGGTTGTTTGACTCAATCATTTTTTAGAATTAGATTATTTAGTTTCCAATTATTTTTTAGTCTATCTTTCCACGGCCTTTATTACATATAATTTTTATTGCATCATGATCTGAAAAGGATGCATTTAATATTTTTGCCTTTCTGCATCAAATTGTGAGGTTTTTATGCCCTAGTATATGGTCACTTTTTGTGTATGTGCCATGTACCACTGAGAAAAAAGTATATTGCTTTCTATCCCCATTCAGTTTTCTCCAGAGGTCTATCATACCTCACTTTTCTAATGTTCTATTCACCTCCTTAACTTCTTTCTTGTTTATTTTGTGGTTAGATTTATCTAGTACAGAGAGGGGGAGGTCGAGGTCCCCCACTAGTATAGTTTTGCTGTCTATTTCTTCCTGTAACTGCCTGAACTTCTCCTATAAGAATTTGGATGCTATACCATTAGGTGCATATGTGTTTAGTAATGATATTACTTCATTGTCTATAGTGCCTTTTAGCAGGATGTAGTTTCCTTCCTTATCTCTTTTGATTAGATCTATTTTTGCTTTTGCTTTGTCTGAGATCAGGATTGCTACTCCTGCTGTTTTTACTTCAGCTGAAGCATAATATATTCTGTTCCAGCCTTTTATCTTTACCCTGTATGTGTCACTCTTTTTCAAATGTGTTTCCTGTAAACAACACATTGTTGAATTATGATTTCTAATCCATTCTGCTCTCTGTTTCCATTTTATGGGAGAGTTCATCCCATTCACATTCACAGTTATGATTACCATCTATGTCTTTTTCTTTTCCCCTGTTTATGCTTTTCTTTCTCTTTTTCTCCTTTCCACCATCCCACTAGTGTTTTGCTTTTTACCACTGCCTCCTTCAGCCCCTCCTTCCTTCTATTATCCCTTTACCTTTTCTTTCCCTTTACCCTTACTGCTTCTTCCCTCCCTTCTTATCCTTCCTTTTCTTTCCCCTTTTCCCTCCTACTTCCTATAGGCCAAGTTAGATTTCTATACCTAACTGATTATGTTACTCTCTTTTGGGCCAAATTTGATGAGAGTAAGGTTCAAACAATGCTTACTCCCCCCTCCCTTCTTTCCCTCTGCTCTAATAGTATTTTTGGTCTTTTCCTGTAATGTAATTTACCCTTCACTGCCTCCTCCTTTCTCATTACATTTTCTAAGATCAGATTAATCCACTTATTTGAATCCATTTAGCCCACTTGATTAGATTTTTTTTGTCATTATATCAAAGTCAACTAATATCCACCCTCTTTATGTGTACTCCTTTAACATGGTGTAATAACAATACAGTTCTCAAGAGTTGCAAGTGTCATCTTTCCCTTGTAGGGATGTAACAGTCTGCCCTTATTAACAACAAATTGTATCTTTCTGTCCCCTTTAACTTTTTATGTCTTTCTTGAGTCTTGTACTTGAAGATCAAAGTTTATGTTGAGCTCTGGTCTTTTTATCAGGAATGGTTGGAAGTCTCCTATTTCATCGAATATCCGTCTCCTCCCTTGAAAAATATATGCTCATTTTTGCTGGGTAGTTGATCCTTGGCTGCAGTCCAAGCTCCTTTGCCTTATGGAATATCACGCTCCATGTTCTGCGGTCTTTTAATGTAGAAACTTCAAGGTATTGTATAATTCTGACTGTGGCTCCATAATATTTAAATTGTCTCTTTCTGGCTGTTTGCAGCACCTTCTCTTCCATCTGGTAATTTTGGAATTTTGCTGTTATATTCCTTGGCGTTGTCAATTAGGGATCTCTTTGAGGTGGTCACCGGTGGATTCTTTCTATGGTTATTTTTTCTGGTTCTAGGACTTCAGGGCAGTTTTCCTTTATGATTTCCTGAAAGAAAGGCTCTTTTTCTCATGATTTTCAGGTAGTCCAAAAATTTTTAAATTGTCTCTCTTGAATCGATTTTCCAGGTCGGTTGTTTCACCGATGAGGTATTTTACATTTTCGTCCATTTTTTCACCTTTTTTTTCTGTTTGACTGATTCTTGCTCTCTCATAGAGACATTAGCTTCCATTTGTCCAATTCTAGTTTTTAACAGATTGTTTTCTTCTGTTAGTTTTTGTACTTCCTTCTTCAGTTGGTTTTTAGGGGCTTGTTTTCTTCAATGCACTTTCTTTCCAATTGGCCAATTGTATTTTTTAAGGATTCTTCTACCTCTCTCATTAGACTTTTAAAATTCTTCTTGAGCTCTTCTAAGAAGGCTTTTTGGGCTTCAGAGCAGTTCATATTCCCTTTTGATGTTGCAGATGTGGGTTTGTTGACAAAGTTGTCCTCTTCAGAATTTCTGTCTTGATCTTCACTCTTCTCATAATGTGAATATGTTTCTTCTTACTCATGGGTGTTTCTTTATTCCCTGGCTTTTAAAGAGACTGAGCTCTCCTGCTGTGGAGAGCTTTTTGTCTTGGTCACTGGCATTGTGTGCTGGGGCCTCTTATGTTGACAATTGGAGGTTGTAGGGTTTTGGCAGCTTACCTCGTGTTGCAAGGCTGGAACTTTCAGGCAATTCTAGGTTGCCTGCTTTTCCTTTCCTTTAGCTTTCTTTAGCTCCTTTTAGATGGGTGCTGCAGGGTGTTTATCTGCCGGGGGCTCCTTGCAATGCTGCCTCCCTTGTTTCTGCTACTGCACTGGGAGATTCCTTTGAGGTAGAGTGCCAAGGCACCTAATGGTTTTCTGAGCTGGTTTCCACTGGTTCCCCCACCCTCACTGAAGCACTCAGAGGTCCAGGTATTGGTGTTTGCCTGCTCTACTACCTGGGCTTCAGGACCTCTTCCTGGGGTTCTGCCAGCTTACCTGATGTTGGATTGGAATCAGCAAGGCTGGGGCTTTATGAAGACTTTAGGTTGCTTTCTTCAGCTCCTTTCAGATGAATGCTGCAGGGTGCTTGTCTGCCTGGGGCCCTTTGTAGTGCTGCTTCCCTTATTTTTGCCGAGGCACTGGGAGACCCGTGTGCTGGGTTGCTGCACTGGTGCTCCCCGTCTTTCTTCTAGTTCAGTTGTTCCAGAGTTTTTTTCTGGGGTGATATTTTCTAGGTTTTCAGAGGTTGGTAGGGGAGAGTGAGAGCGACTACCTTTTTATTCAGCCATCTTGGCTCCCAGAAGCTGGTTTGCAAATATTATTGAAAGCCATTTTCTTCTTCTCTGTCTCCAAGATAAAGCCAGAACTTAAACACAAATGATTGTATTATAAAGGCTATAGTGTCAGTTCTCATGAATTATGCATAATCTCCTTAATCATCTAATTGTCTCTCACTACTATGAGTTTTGTTTTACGTAAGGGAAGAACCATTGTTTTGAGGCGCTCATAGTCAGAAAACTTCCCCCATTAAGTTAGATTACAAACAGTCCTGCAATTTATAGTCTTAGACAGTTTCCTAAGAGTTTCATCTAGAAATTCTGCCATTAATTTGATTAGAAGATTATTTCTATTGCAAAATTATTTTCATATCAATCTTTTCAATTTCATATAATGTTTTGCTCACAGGTCATTAATTACTCATAAAGGATATGTGGGGACAATATGTAGGCACTTCTGAGGATACTTCTGTGTTCCAGGAAGGGAGAGATAGTATGGTATAGGATAAATGGTTCTATTGTGCTAAGCTTATTTTCTTCACCTCCCATCCACTCCCTGTTTTGCTTCCACTGTTAATTATCATAGGAAACCTCAGGATTTTACAAATGTGTACAGTGACGTGATAAAGTCAGTTCAAATACTACCTCTGAAACATATTTGAGTTACGTTATGCGACTTGACTTCCTCAAACCTCAGTTTCAACATATGAAGAATGAGGGGATTGATACAGATTGTGACATCCAATGATCATTACATAATGATTGTTCAACTAACTTAAATCTCTAAAGCCTTTCACTCCCTCAAAAAAAGTACAGTCCAGTGAAAATCCACAGAGAAAACTCATTTTCTCAAGTGCATGTATAGGTGCCTTCCCTAGAGGAGTGTCAGGCCTGGTCAGTAAGAGTTCTTATAATTCATAATATTTTGGATATAAGTATTGGATTCTCTTGTGATGTCAAGATTCTTTGGCATTTTAAATCATACGTTGCATCCAGTCTTCCCAAATCTATCAACTTACATACATACATACGTACATATACACACACACACACACACACACAAATATATATATATATATATATTTAAACCCTCATCATTCTATCTGGGTGTGTGGGAAAGAAGATGGGAGGGTCAAACAATTTCTGGCTGTGGTAGCTATAGCCACTGTCAACATAATCAACAATAATCAATGATACATAATGTGTACACACACACGCACACACACACACACACATACATATGCATACAGAAAAATAATGTAAATATAAAATAATTTAAAAAAAATTTTTTAGGCTTTTGAGGTTAAGTGACTTGCCCAGGGTCACATAGCTAGTAAGTGCCAAGTGTTAGGTCTGAGGTTGGATTTGAACTCAGGTCCTCCTGACTTCAGGGCCAGTGCTCTATCCACTGCACCATCTAGCTACCCCAATAAAATATTTTAAAACATTAAATCTTAGAATTCAAAGGGTCTTTGAAATCATCCTGGCTAAAACACCTATTTTCAGAAATTCACTACATAATAGTTCTGCCTGACAACTATCTAATTCCTTTCCAGAGCCTGCTCCCCATGCCAAAATCATTCATTTCAGTCTTGAAAAGCTTTAATCATTACAAAATTACTCCTTCCATAAAAAAGGTACTGTCATCACAGCTCCCATTTTCTGATATTTCCATGCAGTATATACATACCCATACATATACCTATATCTTGGTTTTCACACATGCATGTATGTTTACTGTGACAGAGCAGTTGATCCTTAATATGTGCTATAATTTTGCTTGATAAAGAATCCAAACTTAATGCTCTTTAATTTGAAAACATCTTCATTAAGTTCCCTACTTCAGTTACCTAATATGTTTTGTTTTCTCTATATGTGCACTAACATAAATAAGGCTGAAGGAAGAAAATTGCACTAGGAACCAGATGAGGAAAGCCATGAATCTCAAAGTTGTGGTTTTTGCATTATTTTGCATTAGATTATGCAGCTGGTAATTATGAAAAAAAAATACAGTGGAAAAATTGTCCAGGAGTCTTTTGTTTGGGTGGTTTGCTGGGTCAAGATGAACACACGGACTAATGCCTCACCTAATTTCCATAGCCATAGATTGAAATGGCCTAGTGAATTTGAAAGTATTATATCCTCATTTCTCTTGGGGATGGGGCAAGGTTCAGATATACCCAGTATGTTTTGATCATATAGACTTGCCATACTCACACACACACACATACACACACACACACACACACACACACACACACACACACACACACACACACATATATGATATAGGGGCTATGATCTCCACTACAACCTACTAAAAAGGATTTTGGTTTCCTTTTGAGAGTTACATGTATTATGTATATATGTATATATTAAAAGTGTACACGTATGTAAATTTATTATATCTATTTTTATTTGATTATTAGAAACTCTGATCAGAGTATTCTCTTCCCAAATGCTTCCCTAATATATATAGTCATGGGGAAGAAAGTGAGAAAAGTAAAATAAAGAAAAAAATATGTAATCCACAGCACCATTACATTTCCCTTTTGAATTTCTATAAATACTTATTCCTAACGATCCCCTTGTAATTTCAGTAATTAGTATAAATGATTTAAATTAAAGCATTTTTGCTGGCTCAATGACAATTGCCAGAACTGCATCCAACAGTCTAGATTTCAGGCTATAATTTGCTGCAAATCACTTTTCTGTTTTCCCCCACAGTAATGTTAATTCTGTTCAGATAACAGCCAACTAAAGCAGTTGTCTCATCATATTAGATTCTCTATTGGAGAAATGATTACTTGAATTCATAGTTAAAATTATATGAACTCCATTACATATCAATTCTGTACCTGTTTAGGTTAAATTTTTTGACTATTACCATTTATTGATTGATTTGATTTTGTAGGGTGATGGAATTTCTTCTACTAGTGCATTCCTCCACCCGCATGAAATCAGAGATATTGTGTATGTTCAGATAAATGTAATGCTGTATTTCCACCAAAGTACATCATATGGTCTAGAGCTAGCCATGCATTCATGAAGGCTCTGCCAAAATGTTGTGACACTGGCAGGGCCTACCAACCTGGAAAAACTTTCAATATTGGCTTGATCACAAACCATATGTCTATACCCTGAACACTGAACTAACTATACTCTGGTTTATTACCAAAAGGTTGGACAATGAGGTGATTTTGTTTTATTTTGTTTGTTTTGCCATATTAATTTATGAAATGATCTACTAACAAAGAAAGGGTAATTATCAATCAATATAAATTAAAGCAGCCTCTTCACTTATAACTTTAAGGAGATATATAGTGGGAAGGTCTCTGGATTTGGACTAAAATGACAAGGGTTAACATTCCTTCTGTCATTATACTTGTGTAACTTTGGGAAATTTACTTACTTTCTGGGCCTTGATTTTGGCATCTATAAAATATGGGGTGTGGGAATGGACTGGATGGCCTCTAAGATCTCTTTCAGCTGCAAAGTTGTTTCGGGTTTTTTTTGTCATCTTATTACAAGTATCAAAGTAAAATGAAAATAAATAGAACTTTAAAAACCATGATTGTGTTTGGAAGATGATTTCATGCCAAATATGTAGACATTGCTAATATAGTACCCTCCCTTGAGAAATCTTATTCAAATTATTTATCCACTACTCAATTTGAAATACCAAATAAAGTGTACATAGGAAGGGTTTCCATTCTGAACTTAAGAGTTGCTATGACCTCTCAGTTTAAGGTTGGACTGCGAAAATGTTAAAGTAACTCCTATGTCATGAATATTCATTAAACCAAACAGCCTTTATTTCCCTGGTATGATGATGGTGTGGCAGGGTGTACTCATTAAAAAAAGAAACTTGTGAGTGAAATCTGTTGCTTAGCTTATCAAAACACCTGTCAGTTTTTTACAACACATATGGCATTGTATCCAGAATGCCACATGGGTGTCACTTCCTGGATATGATTTGGCTCTCAGAAACACATCCTGAGGACCCATCCCTTCTAAAATGAGATTGGCATCCAACAATTCATCCATGTGGGTTCAGAAAAGCCTTTAAAGGCATTTGAACATCTGTGCCCTGGGAAAGAACAATAATTTTTACACAGGGTGAGATTCTAATCATAGAAATAAAGCAAAACCTGTTTTGAAGCAGGTCTTGTATTTATTAAATTCAGTATTTAACTGAAATGGGTAGGAAATAGGAAATGTGCTATTTTAAAATCTGCAATGGAAAATGTTTAAGTCTCTGCAAAGTACTATATAAAAACCCCATGAGCTCTCATTATTTTTTTTCTTTTTAAGTCATTTTTTATTTGAAGGAATGTCATGGGGTAAGACAGTATACAGTTGCCCTGGTAACTTAATTCTACCAAAAGAAAAATATCTAAGTAAACAACGCTCTACAATTCACATTTCTATATTCTTTTCTGGAACCAAATTATATAGAAGCAATTGGGCTCAAAAGAATCTATTTTCATATATTTATTCTGTTGTCTATCTAACACATCTAAGTAACTAGGTTTTAATAATAACTATCCTATTAACTATGTGACCTTGGCTAATGCACTACATATCTTCAGGTCTCAGTTTCTTCATTTGTAAAACTATAGGATTGTTTTTATTCCCTGGGGGTGAATGGGGTAAGAACTAATATAAGCCTTGGCTGTAGAAAGTGATAAAACCAAGGGCATATTCTTTTCCTTTATAACAATGTGTAGAGTTGAATGCTTGGTAATATTATTTCTTCTGTTCCTGTTGTATTTCTTTTTTCCTGATCTTTGGAAATTGAGAATTGGAGATGTAATGGATCAGGACTAAATATAAATAGGAAACTAAATATAAATAGGGAACTAAATAAATAGGGAAATAAATAAATAAATAAATAAATGAATGAATGAATAAATGCATAAATAAATAAATAAATAAATAGGACTAAATAAAAAAAGGGAAGGGGCTCCGAATTTTAAAAAACACTTAGCCTTCAAAGAACCAGCCATGACCTGGAAGGATCCAGCCTTATGTGGTAATATACTTAACGTATCCCAACAGTAGGTCAACCCAGTAGCCAAAACACCATATCCTGCTAGCTAAGGAAATATTATTCCATTGAACATATCACATAAAGAAGCATACTTGGCACAAGGAATGTTCTGTAGGAAATGTTCTAAATCAAAGTTCATTTTCATATGAGAATTAAAAATGTACTGGGCCCAGTTTAGGGAGGTTTCATTTTATACCTCTCTTCTTTCCGTAACTTCTCAGTGTGTGTATATAACACTATTTATGTCTGTATCTATGTATATGTGTATGTATATATGTACACATATACACATGTGTATGTATGCATATATTGATACACACATGCATATGCATATCTTTAAAAAGATAAGTTAAGAAAAATAATCATAATGATCATAGTATTAACAATAACTAACACACATAGTGATTAAAGGCTTGTAAAGCACTTAAGAAATTTTTGTCTAATTTTATCTTCACAAAACCACTGGGGTGTGGTGGGGCATAGATGCTATTAACCTCGTTTTATATATGAGGAAACTAAAGTTGATGGGAGCTAAATGACTTACCAAGGGTCATCCAGCTAATAGGCATCTGAGAGAAGATATGAATTCTGTTCTTACTGAATCCATATGTCATACTCTATTTGCTGTAAAAGAAGGAAAGAAAGAAGAAAAGAAAGAAGAAAAGGAAGGAAGGAAGGAAGGAAGGAAAGAAGGAAGGAAGGGAGGGAGGGAGGGAGGAAGGAATTTAGAATATATAATCTCTAATGTCCTTTACAATCTAAACATATGAGGCTATGATCTTACCAAAAGCTCTTGCTCATTTCCATCTTCTCCCACTTACCCATCTACTCACCAACACCTATCCACAAAAAAGATTATGCTGGTATATGAGGAGTTGATTACTAACAGCAGCAAAAAATTTTCAAGAGGAGGTAGGAACCTGGGTCTAATCTAACACAACATATTAAAAAAGTGATTATCTAGCTTTTAATGGAAGACTTCCACTACTGACATAGTTGAAATATTATGTAAATGTCTCATCTTTATACAATGTAGATGATAAATTCATATATCATGTATATTCATTCATATACTGATATATAATATTGTGCATGCAATATATTTTCAACACACATATTGAACATACAATTAATATATTATATATGTCATTGTATATGACATATATATTGTGATGGTATATATTATCTATGTTGTGTATCAATAATATATAATATATAATATATTCATAAATAGTACATAATCTGATATATGGATACATTATATAACTACATATGCACATATGTACATATGCCCATATAAATATGTATATATACATACAATTATGTATGTGTATACATACAAGCATACATGGGTTTTGTGTTTTCTAATATATATGTCCTTAAGAATCCCTAACTGATAAATATACATATGTGTGTGTGTATGTGTGTATGTGTGTATGGATATATGGATATATTTATGAATGAAATGTTTTTACCAGAAATTTTTAAAATTGTCTTGTATACAGAACTTTTACTAAGACTTTTTTGGAACAATTTTTCTAGAACCATGTGTCACTCATCATGCATCACCATATTTCTTTAAAATCATCTAATCTTCTGTCTTTTAAAATTAATTTCCAGATTTGACAAGAAAAACATACCTGTTTATTGATTGTGTTTTTTTTAACACTGATATATTTGACCATATATGCTTAATAATAATGTGAACACTCACATTGTTTGATAATTTGAGTCTGTATCCTTGTATGTGTCAGGTTTTAGCTGCACCCTGCTGAAGGGAGCAAGTTTATTTCTTAATTTGTTTCACACATTTGCTGTCCAAAGAGGGATCAATGCATGTTTGTCCTTAATTTCACTAAAGAGGTCTATGTTTTCTATGTATAGTTTAAAAGAAAAAGCAGCAGGAAGCTAGACTGTACTTATTGAAAATATAACTTCCAGCTTGAAGTTTCACACATATGTTGAACTCCTGTTGTTTTGCCACTCCTGCTGTCCAGTGGTATTAAACCTTAACGCAAATACTGTGTACTTGGGTTGATGATCAAATTTAAAAAAACAAACAGAAATGCTCATTTCACTGAATTCTCTTCTACTATGTTCAAGGAATTCAAAGAAAAGATTCTATCCAATATTGATTGGATAGAGCAGGTGCCATCATTAAAAAAGCATAAAATATTAACTGAATATGTCTTCAGGGTATCACTCAGTAAACAAATAAACATTGTTTTAAGAGTCTACTATGTGCCAGACACTGTTCTGAGTTCTGGGAAAATTTAAAAAAAAAGAGTAAAACAATAAATCACTGCCCTCAAAGAGCTAACAGTCTAATAGTGGAGACAAGTAAATACATACACACCAGCCAGTTATGTATGAAAATATGGCATATAAAATATGAAAACTATAAAATAATTTTTAAAAAGGGAAGGTACTAGAATTATACAAGGTTATGAAATGTTTTCTGTAGAAGATGGGATTTTAGGGGGGGCGGAGCCAAGATGGAAGAGTGAAAGCAGTGACTTGCTTGAGCTCTCCCCGAAATCCCTCCAAATACTCTTTAAAAAATGGCTCTAAACAACTTCTGAAGCAGCAGAACCCACAAAAAGACAGAGTGAAACAAATTTCCAGCCCAAGACAACCTGGATGATTGATCAGAAAGGTGTCTCGCACCAGGCTGGGAGCGCAGCATAGCGTGGGCATGCAGGCCCCAGCAAACCTGGAGCCGGCCTCAGAGGACTGAATCACGGGCAGCTGTGGAGGTTTCCAGACTCCTCAATCCACGAATGCCAAAGACAACTTCGAAGGTCAGTGGGAAAAGTCTGTTTCTGTCGGTGCTCAGAGAGGAAGGTGGGGTTTCAGATCCATTCCCCAAGAGTGTGGCAGCTGCTTCCTGAGCTTCCAGCCCACAGACTGAGGGGGAATCCAGTGGCTGATCAGACAGGGATTGCAAGGATCTCTTTGCCAGTGCTGAGGCCGGAATCTCTTGCTTTGCCCGTCTGTGGATCTGGGTCACAGTTCTGGGCAGTGGTGCTGGGGTGAGGAGGAACGCTGGCATGGTGAAGCTTATAGTGGCTGTGCAGAGAAACCCCTCCTCACAGTTACAGGACAGAAAGGAATATTTGTGGTCACAGGCCAGGAAAGGAGCAAACACGTCACCCCTTCTCATACCACTTTGAAAGAACTGAAAATTTACAGGTCCCTACAAGTATCTCTGAAAACAGCTATAAAAACCCTTGAAGCTTTGGACAGTACACTCTCCACATTGGAAGCAGACTCTTACCTTAACAAAGAGTTTAAAACTCCAGTAATTGTCCAGGAACATAAGCAAACAGTGCAAAAAGAGTCAGACTATATTATCTTACTCTGGTGAAAAAGAGATTAAAATATACAACCAGAAGAAAACAAAGTCAAAGCTCCTACATCTGAAGCCTCCAAGAAAAATATGAATCAGTCCCAGGCCTTGGAAGAGCTCAAAAGGGATTTTGAGAAGCAAGTAAGGGAAGTACAGGAAAAACTGGAAAGAGAAATGAGAGTGATGCAAGAAAATCACGAAAAACAAATCAACACCTTGCTAAAGGAGACCCAAAAAGATACTGAAGAAAATAACACCTTAAAAAAGAGCCTAACCCAAATGGCAAAAGAGGTCCAAAAAGCCAGTGAGGAGAAAAATGCCCTAAAAAGAAAAATTGGCCAAATGGAAAAGGAAGTCCAAAAGATTACTGAAGAAAATACTTCCTTAAAAATTAGGATAGAGCAATTGGAAGCTAGTGACATTATGAGAAATCAAGACACTGTAAAACAAGTCCAAAATAATGAAAAATTAGAAAACAATGTGAAATATCTCATTGGAAAAACAACTCACCTGGAAAATAGATCCAGGAGAGAGAATGTAACAATTACTGGACTATCTGAAAGCCATGATCAAAAAAACAGCCTAGACATAATCTTTCAAGAAATTATCAAGGAAAACTGCCTTGATATAGTAGAGCCAGAGGGCAAAATAGAAATTGAAAGAATCCACAGATCTCTTCCTGAAAGAGATCTCCAAAGGAAAACTCCTAGGGATATTGTAGCCAAATTCCAGAGGTTCCCAGGTCAAGGAGAAAATATTACAAGCTGCCAGAAGGAAACAATTCAAGTACTGTGGAAACACAATCAGGAGGGCAAAGGAGATAGGATAACAACCAAGAATCACCTACCCAGCAAAACTGAGTATAATCCTTCAGGGGAAAAAATGGTCATTCAGTGAAATAGAGGACTTTCAAGCATTCCAGATGAAAAGACCAGAGCTAAATAGAAAATTTGACTTTCAAATACAGGACTCCAGTGGAACATGAAGAGGTAAACAGGAAAGAGAAATCATAAGAGACTTATTAAGATTGAACTGTTTACACTCATGCATGGAAAAATGATATTTGTAACTCATGAGAACTTTGTCAGTATTAGGGTAGTTGAAGGAAAAAAATTATAGGTATGTATATATATAGATAGATAGATAGAGGGCACAGGGTGAGTTGAAGATTAAGGGGTCATATCTGGAGAATAAAATTAAGGGATGAGAGACGATGATACTCAGAGAAGAAAGGGAAAGGTAGAATGGGGTAAATTATCTCACAAAAAAAAAACAATAGAAAAGAAAAGTCTCTCACAGTGGAGGGGAAACAGGGTAAGGCGAGAGGGAATGAGGGAATCTTATTCTCATAGGATTTGGCTTAAGGAGAGAGTAACATATATATCCAATTGGGTATGGAAATCTGTCTTACCCTACAGAAAAATAGGGGGAGAAGGGGACAAGAGAGCAGGGAGATGATAGAGAGGAGGGCATATTGGGAAAGAGGGTAATCAGAAGCAAATACTTCTGAGGAGGGACAGGGTCAAAAGAAAGAATAGAATAAATGGGAAGGCAGGATAGGATTAAGGGAAATAGAGTTAGTTTTTCACAACATGTCTACTATGGAAGTGTTTTGCATAACTGCACATGTACAACCTATATTGAGTTGCTTGCCTTTTCAGTGAGGGTGGGTGGGGAGGGAGGAAGGGAGAAAATTTGGAACTCAAAGTTTTAGAAATACCTGTTTTAAAAAAAATGTTTTCACATGCAACTGGGAAATAAGAAATACAGGAAATGGGGTACAGAAGTCTATCCTGCTCTACAGGAAAATAGAGGGGGAAGGGGAGAAGAGAAGGGAGGGGGGAGAGATAGAAGAGAAGGCAGACTAGGGGGAGGGGTATTCAGAATGCATGCCATCTTGGGGTGGGGGGAGGGGTGAGAAATTTGGAACTCAGAAACTTGTGGAAGTGAATGATGAAAACTAAAAATAAATAAATTTATATTTAAAAAAATTAAAAAAAGAAGATGGGATTTTAGTTGAGACTTGAAGGAAGCTAGGGATACAAACTGAAGGAGATAAGGAGGGACAGAATTCCAGGCAAAGAATATAACCAGAAAAAATATAAGTAACCTAGAGATGAATTGTCTTGACTGAAGGAAAACAAGGAAGCTAATGTTATTGGATCAAAGAGTATGTGAGGTAGAGGGTAAAAAGAATAGAAAGATGGGAGTTAGGTTATAAATGACTTTGAATGTGAAATGGAGGGGTTTTTATTTGATCCTGGAGATGGTGGGGAACCATTAGATTTTATTGAGTAAGGGGGCCTGACATGAATGGACCTACAGTTTAAGAAAAACACTTTGATGCCTTAATGGAGATGGATTAGAGTCAGGAGAAAACTGAGGAAGACAGACCCACTAGCAGGCCATAGAAGTAGTCCAAGAATGGGTTTATAGTGGCATAGACATGAGTTGTGGTAGTATCAGGGGAGGGAGGAAGTATAGTGGACAGAGGTTTCAAAGAGGAAATCAAAGAGAATTGAAAAAAAAAAGATTGGATATGTGAAGTGAGAGATAGTGAGGAGCTGAGCATGACATCTAGGTTTTGAGCCTGAAGGACTAGAAAGGTACTGGTTCCTTGACAATAGTAGGAAAGTTAGAAGGATGAGATGGTTTAGGGAGAAAGATAATGACCAGTTTTTGGACAGGTTGAGTTTACTATGTTCATTGGAAATTCAGTTCAAGATGTCTTGAAAGGAAGTTTAAGATTTAAGATTGGAGATCAACAGAGAGGTTAGAGAAGGATAGGTAGATTTTAGAAATATAAATGCAGAGATGGTAGTCAAATCTATGGGAGCTGATAAGATCACCAAGTGAGTAGTACAGAGGGAAAAGAAAAGTGGTTCTAAGGCAGAGACCTTTAAGACTTCTATGGTTACAGTATATAACCTGGATGAGGATCCAAGAAAAGAGATTAAGAAGTGGGGGGCGGGGAGCTTGGCCAGTAGAAGAAGACCAAGGATAGAATAATGTTCTTAGAATGTAGAGGAAAGGGGGCATCAAGAAAAAAGAGAATGATCAACAAAGCAGCTGAGAGGTCAAGAAGGATGAGGAGTGAGAAAAGGTCATTGGATTTAGCAATTAATATATCATTGGTTACTTTGGAAACAGCCATTTCAGTGGAATGGTGAAGTTGGAAGCTGTATTATTAGGGGTTAAGAAGTGAATGAGAAGAGAGAAAGAAGAGGCATCTATTGTGGTTGACCTTGTTCAAGGAGTTTGGCCACAAAGAGCAAATAAAATGAAGGCAATACTTACTAGGGATGGAAAGAACAATTAAGTTGTTTTTTTTTTTTTTGAAGGTTGGGAGATGAGCACGTTTATATGCAGTAGAAAAGAAGCCAATTGATAGGGAAAGTTGAAGCTAAATGACAGAGTGGTGATAACTGAACAAGTAATTTGTTGGCAGAGATTAGATTAAATGGGATCACTTATACTGTTAGAGGGAAGCTGTTTGGGAAGGAGTAAGGCAACTTTTCAAATTATATTTTTATTTATTTCATTAAATATGGACCAATTATATTTTAAAACTTAATTCATCTTTTAAATTTTTGAGATCCAAATTCTCTCCTACCTTTCTTCCTCTTTTGACCCTTCACCATTCATTGAGAGGGCAAGCAACATGATATCAATTTTGCATGTGAAGTCATGAAAAAATATTTTCATATTAGCCTTGTTGCAAAACACACAAATGCAAGAAAAAAAATTAAAAAGTGAAAAGACTAAGCTTCAATCATTACTCAGATTTCATTAGTTCTTTCTCTGGAGATGGATATCATTTTTTTTTACACAAGTCCTTTGGAATAGTCTTAGATCATTGTCTGTCACAGTTGATCATCCTTACAATATTGTTGTTGCACACAATGTTCTCCTGGTTCTTTTCATTTCACTCTGCACCAGTTCAAAAATCAATCTTACAGGTTTTTCTGTGACCATTCCTCTCATCATTTCTTATAACACAGTAGGATTCCATCACAACCATATGCCACAACTGTTCAACCATTCTCCAATTGATGGTCAACCCTTTCATTTCTAATCCTTTGCCATCAGAAGGAGCTGTTATAAATATTTTTTGTACATAATGATATTTTGCCTTTTTCTTTGATCTCTTTGGGATACAGATCTAATAGTGATAATGCTGGGTCAAAAGGTATGAACATTTTGCAGCCCTTTTGACATAGTTTCAAATTGTTCACAGAATGGCTGGAGCAGTTTGCAACCCACTAACAATGTGTCACTTTACCTATTTTTCCACATTTCCTCAATCATTTATCATTTTTCTTTTTTCTGCCATGCTAGCCAATCTCATAGTTGTGAGGCGGTACCTCTCAGAGTCGTTTTAATTTGCATTTCTCTAATCAATAATGATTTAGAACATCTTTCATGTGACTATTGATTGATTTGATTTCTTTTTCTGAAAACTAACCATTCATATCCTTTAAACATTTATTGATTGGATAATGGGTCTATTATTTTTAAATAAATTTGGTGCAGTTCCCTACATATTTAACAAATGAGGCCTTTATTAGAAAAAAAATTGTAAAAATGTTTTCTTGCTTTTCTTCTAACTTTGGCTGCATTAGTTTTGCTTGTTCAAAAGTTATAATGCTACTTCTTCATGAGATGTGCGTGAAAAAAAAAAGATAGTGGTAGAAGGTACCTTAGTAATATGAGCTGCAGAAAGGGGAAAAGAGAGATCTCATGGTAAATACCATCACTATCTTCTGGAAAATATGCAACAAAGATATCAGCTAAGGGAAAGGGGGAGCCCTAATGGTTTGAGGAAAAATGAAGTCCATTAGAAGATCCACTGTGGAGAGTGGAATAGTGAGTTGATAAGGGAGGTGCAGAAGGATAGCCTAGTGTCAGTGAGGGCCCAGTCTAAGTTATTTAATATAAATTTGTAATGGACCCATTCAGATTGGTTGTATAATTTTTATCAATTTTCATTTACCTCCGTGTGTGTAAGAGGGAAGGTGACAGAGGGAAGGTGATGACAGTCCAAAGCTGTAACTTGGTGGAGTAGAAAAGGCGATATGATAATGGGGCCAGGGACTCAAAAAAAAAGAAGAGTGTAGAGTTGAACTGGTTCACAAAGAGGTTAAGATGAAGAAAAGAGGAAAGAGTGGCTAGTACAAGGGAAATGTCCTGGGAGAAATATGAGGCATCAAGGTAGTAGAGGACATGGTGTGGAAGAAGTATAGGATTTGGTAAGAGAAAATGGTGGGAGAGGTGGAAGTTCAATAGATCATGGGGAGTTATGGGGATTTTAGAATTCTTGAAAATGGAGGCATTATATTTGTAGGTAATGGCAAGATCCAGGGTCTGCCTATTTTGTGCAAGGCTAAAGTAGAATGGGGGAGTAGTTCATACAAAGTGAGAGGTTAGGGTGTTTGAAGCAGAATTATTAAGTATTTTGAAGTCACCTCATTTGAGGGAAGAAGTTGGGAAGGAAAGAAAAATTGTGAGCCAGGAAATTACCTACTTGAAGAAGGAAGGAACATGACCTGAAGATCTGTAGACAATATTTAGTGGGATTTTGATTCTGTGGTAGATGTGAATTGTATGAACCACAAATGAAGAGAGGTTACTGAGTGATGGAGATAAGAAGAGAACCTGGAAGTGGCAATGACAAACAGGGAGTATTCCAATTCCTCCAACTCAACTTGTGACCTAGGGGGCATGAGCAAGGTACAGTCAGTATTGTAAACAGTGGCCAGAAATGCTGTGTCATCAAAGTACAGTCAGGTTTCAGTAATTTATAGAAGATGGAAGAGTGGAAGAGGTAAAGATTTACAATGATTGGAAATTTGTTGTATATGGAACAGGCATTACAGGGGACACAGTGGAAGGGGTGGGTGGTGTTTTGTTGGGACTTTGGAGTAGGATAGTTGAGGGAGATTGGGATAATGAATCAAGAGAAGGAAGATGAAAAATGGGGATCATTTGATAATCAATAAGGGGTTTAGAGTCACTGGGATTAGTAGAGTGTGATCAGTTGTGAGAATGATTTTTCTTTGAGCATAATGTACTATTCTTCTTTGAAGAAGAGGCTTCACATTGAGACAAGAGTAGCAGAAGAATGAAGACAAACATTCAGATGACAAATTGGTAGGGGGGAGGCATTTCTCTGCTTCACTTTCCTCCAAAGACTAGAGATTAGGCAAGAGAAAGTGCAGCACAGGGTGGAAATCAAACCTGCACAGAAGATAAAATTCCACTTTCTACTTACTAACCTCTTCCTCCTTACCTCAAAAAACATTCACTGTAGGAGATGTAAGGCCTGAGGTCAGAGGGAAATTTGCACCTTTTTACACCAGAGGATCTAGTGGAAATTGTCTTTTGATATCACAGATTGCTACTGGACCCCAGACGCCTTTCCTCAGAGAGTAGTAGCAGCAGATATAGAAAGAATATTGGCCAGAGAAAGGTTCTGATTTCTCTTTCCACCTGAAGTGGTAGATGAGGAGGGTGCAACAGGAGGTAAAAGTCTCCTGTTCAGGGAATGGTCTACTGGGGCAGAAGAAAGCTGATCCACCCTTTGCAGCCTTCTCCAAGTTGTTAGCATTATATTGGGGGTGGGGTGGGATGGAGTAGGAAAATTAAAGTACAATGCAGAAGATAGTGAAGAATAAGTTCATAGTTCTTAAATCACTAGCTATTTTAGCTAAGTTGAAGTATTCTTTTTCCTTTCCCAGAAATGACAATGATAACTTAGCTTGACAAAATCTACCAAAATTCTATATCAATATATGGATCTATTAATGAATTTAAGGGCAGTATTTTGAGACACGAACTCACCTTCAATCACATTAGATAAAGTTAATGTAAAATCTTGGTGGTACACTTCAAATTTCTGATTTAGATGAACCAATCTGTTGGAAAAAATGAGACTACATTCTATTATCATGAGCCATATGTAGTTCTGTTAATAAAATATTGGCTTCAACTTTTGAAAACCCTCTACAATGTCATTCTAATTCCTGAGAGTGAAGAGGTGGCCTGACCTCGGAATTTCACTTCCAGCATTTTTGTAGTCACAGTTCTATTTAATACAATCTTTGAAGTATTTCCATTTCACTATATGTAAAAATAACTTCAGAACTGACTTTTTCCCCAGAAAATTTTACTTTTTAAAATGCTCTAGTTCCTAAACTTCATTTGAACCATTTTAAAGATGCCCTGATGGTAATGGAAAGCTACTTGTCATAAAGGTAGCTTGTGTTTCAGAGTACAGAAAATACAGGAAATTCAGCCTGGAAGTGTACCCATTAGTAATACTGAGAATATGTTATTAATATCACTAGTGCAACACAATATTAGAATCAATCAGATTTTGACTGTGTTTGTGACCCAAACCACTGAATTCCAGAATATTTGACTAATCCGCTCATTTGAGATGTCCATTTTGTATCAGTGCCAGAGTCATATTCAGCATGGCATGCCTGGGACTTCATTACAGTGCTAACATATGAGGATTAGGCTTACTAAATCCCACAATTCAATCCACAAAATTCCTGGAGCATGGCTCAAACCCTTGCCCAATTGCAGCCTGTTGGAGCAGGCTGGAGATATTTTCCCAGGAGGAAAGACTCTCTCAATCTTGTCATTTTCCCTGGTATCTGTGCCCAGTGGATGGTCTGGAATAGTGTAAGGACCAACAACAGTGATCCCCTGTTCAAATTCAGCACAATTATTAAGGCATTCACTGTATCTCTCATGCTTCTTTTACTCTCTACAGCACCATGCAGGAAAGATTAAATAAATTTAAGTTTTTGTGGTAATATTTTGTATATTTGCTGTAAAAGTATGATCTACCCCATCAGAATCTGAAGGGACATTTTCATATCATCCTTATTCAATCCTAGAGTCAATTTTATTTCTCTATACTTGTTCTACCTCATTTACTGTGACTGGCAACTGTGTGTATAAGGCTAGAAAATCCAGTCACTCTACTACTTTCATCATATAATTCAGAATTTTTTTTCTTCTGGTGGACCAAATAACAAACAACGATGATGACAACAACAGCAACATCATCATCAACAATAATTTCATTCTTGCTACTTTTCCAGGAATTCTCATCACTGCCAGCCTGCTCAAACCCTTCCAACCCCTGATAATTTTTCCTCATCCAAACTTACAGTACACAATGTAACCTAGATATTTCTAGAATCCAACACATCTCCTGGTACCCTCTCTAGAGCTGACTGCTCCTTCTTTCACACCATCTTTTACTTACATGTTCCAGAAGAGGAGTTGAAACTCTCCTTTCCACCTCCTCACTCTCAGGAATTAGAATGATATTGTCGATCTTTCTTTCAAAGTTGAAACCAATATTTTATTAACAGAACTACATATGACTCATGATGATAGAAAGTAATCTCATTTTTTTTCTAATACGTTGGTTTATCTAAATCAGAAATTTGAATTGAGAGGGGGAGAAGGAGGAAGAAAAGGAAGAGAAAGAAGAAGAGGAGGAGGAAGAGAATAAGATGAAGAAGAAAAAGGAGAAGAAGAAGGAGGAGGAGGAGGAGGAGGAGGAGAGAGGAGGAGGAGGAGGAGAAGAAGAAGAAGAAGAAGAAGAAGAAGAAGAAGAAGAAGAAGAAGAAGAAGAAGAGTTTAAATAGTGTCTGAGGTTCGCAAAGCATTGTACATATATTATCTCATTTTATCTTCAACATTACCCTGGGAGGTACTCGCTATTATTACCCTTATTTTTAAAATCAATTAATTTATTTTTAGTTTTCAACATTCACTTCCATAAGCTTTTGAGTTTTAAATTTTCTCCCCTTACCTTCCCACCTCCCTCCCCAAGATGGTGTATAATCTCATATAGGTTATACATATCCATTCTTTTGAACATATTTTCACATTAGTCATGTTGTGAGGAAGAATTACAATCAATAGGAGGACCCACAAGAAAGAGGAAACAAAACAAAACGGAAGGAAAAAAAAGCAAGTAGCATGCTTCAATTTGCATTCAGACTCCACAGTTCTTTCTCTGGATGCGGATAGCATCATGAGACTTTTGGAGATGTCTTAGAACCTTATATTGCTGAGAAGAGCTTAGTCTATCAAAGTTAGTCATCACACAATGTTGCTGTTAATGTGTACAATGTTCTCCTGTTCTTCTCACTTCACTCAGCATCAGACCACGAAATTCTTTCCAGGTTTTTCTGAAGTCTGCCTGCTCATCATTTCTTATAGCACAATAGTGTTCCATTACATTCATATACCATAACTTGCTCAGTCATTCCCCAAATGATGGGCATCCCCTCAATTTCCAATTCTATGCCACCACAGAAAGAGTTGCTATAAATATTTTTGTACATGTGGGTCCTTTTCCCATTTTCATTATCTCTTTGGGATCTAGCCATAGAAGTGCAATTGCTGGATCAAATGGTATGCACATTTTTATAGCCCTTTGGGCATAGTTCCAAATTGTTCTTCAAAATGGTTAGATCAGTTCACAACTCCACCAACAATGCATTAATGCTCCAATTTTCCCACATTTTCTCCAACATTTATCATTTTCCTGTTTTGTCATGTTAGCCAATCTGATAGGTATGATATGGTATCTCAGAGTCATTTTGTTTTGCATTTCTCTAATCAGTAGTGATTTTGAGCATTTTTTCATATGACTATAGATAGTTTTGATTTTTTATCTGAAAACTTCCTGTTCATATCCTTTGACCATTTATCAATTGGGGAATGTCATGTATTTGTATAAATTTGACTCAGTTCTCTATATATGTGAGAAATTAGGCCTTTATCAGAGATACTTATTGCAAAAATATTCATTTTCTGCTTTCTTTTTAATTTTGTTTACATTGATTTTGTTTGTGCAAAAACTTTTTCAAAATTTATACAATCAAAATTGTTTATTTCACATTTTGAAATGCTCTAAAAATTTTATTTGGTCCTAAATTCTTGCCTTATCCACAGATCTGACAAATAAACCATTCCATGCTCTCATAATTTGCTTATGGTATCATCCTTTATGAGTAAATTGTGTGCCCATTTTGATCTGATCTTGGTGTACAGTGTGAGATGTTGGTCTATATTCCATTTTTCCTAGCAGTCAAATACGAGTTTTTGTTCCAAAAGCTTGGATCTTTGGGTCTATCATATGCTAGATTACTGTGATCATTTACTACAATGTCATTTCATGTACCTCATCTATTCCACTGACCCACCACTATATTTCTCAGTATTACCAGATTGTGTTGATAATTATGACTTCATAATAGAGTTTGAGATCTAGTATGGCTAGACTACCTTCCTTCACTTTCTTTTTCATTTATCCCTTTGATATCCTTAACTATTTGCACTTCCAGATGAATTTTGCTATCATTTTTTCTAGCTGTATGCAATACATTTTTAGTAGTTTAATTATTACCAGGTCAGTCATTTTTTCAAATACGATATTTCACATTTTCTTTCACATTTTTCCATTCTTTTGACTTTGTTTCATTGTTTCTGTATGTCCCATGGAGTCATTAGCTTCCACTTGCCCAATTTTTAAGGATTTTTTTTTTCAGTAAGATTTTGTCCCTTTACCCAATCTCTTATTGGGCCTATTCTGCTTTTTAAGTATTTCTTTTCTTCAGTTAATTTTTGAGACCATTTGGCCAAATTTCTTTTTTAAAGTATTATTTTCTCCAGTATTTTTATGTCTCTTTTACCAGGTTGTTAATTCCCTTTTTAAATTTTCTTACATCACTTCAATTTCTTTTCTATTTTTCTTCTTTGATCACTCATCATTTTCTTTAACTTCTGGAAATTCTTGTTGGATTTCTGTCAAATTATGATTTAAAAAAAATTGAATCTTTTGTTTTATCTGTTTTCACATTTGTGACTTTTTTCCTCAGGCAATTGGGTTTAAGTCACTTGCCCAGGGTCACACAGCTAGTAAGTGTTAAGTCTGAGGCTGGATTTGAACTCAGGTCCTCCTGACTCCAAGGCCAGAGCTGTATTCACTGTGCCACCTACCTGCTTATTTTTTTTCTTCTGAATTTGTGTCTTATTTTTCCCTGCTACTGTACCTTTGTATAGTTAAGTTACGTTGTTGTTGTTGTTTGTTCATTTTTTAATCTAATTCACAACTTTGAATTTTATGTTAAGTTGTGACTGTTCACATGGGAGTAGGGAGTCACTATCCCATTCTTCAGGATTTTTCCTTCTGTCCTTTTTACAGCTAATTCTTGGGATCTGCAACTTTCTTGGTGCTTTCTAGGTGGTGTGACCTGGGGACAAATGTGGCCACACTCTGGCTCTACACTGTGGTCTTTACCCCTACAGCTGCAAGTACTAAAATGCCTTTTAGCCCTGAAACTGTGACCATGTCCCTTTCTCTCCTGAAGCTGCAAGCCCTAGTGCTTCTCTTTGTTTCAGAATTGTGATTGGGGTCCCTGCTCCCTTGTGATAGATCACAAATGCCCATCTTCCCCCATTAAACTGTACCCCAAAACTTTGAATGGGCAATAGAGTTGCCAAATAGTCTCTAGTTCCATATCCAGTACCATTTCAGGGTCCCCTGTAATCTCTCTTTTACCAGTTGTCTAATCACCTTATCATTACTGGGCTCAGAGCTCCAGAAGATGCAACTAGTGTCACAGCTACCTCCATAGCCCATTGCTGGTGTTGCCCCTGCATGTTCTCCAGGGAATCCCTGACTCCTGTGTCAGACACCTCTACTGCTGACCTCTTAAGATGTCTTAGTATGGAAAAAAAATATCTCAAACTGAACTTCTGTTGTCTCTACTACTCCAGAACTCAATTTGAGGCATTATTTTAAAGATGTTCAGAAGGAAATGGGAGATTTCATGTGAGTTGCTGGCTCAACTTTCCCATCTTAACTCCTTCAATCAGTATTTTCCAAATCCAGACCGTGCAATAAATTTTTTCACCTTTACTGTCAATTTTCTTTCTGTTATTCCAAACTGCTACTGAAATTTTTATTTCTTTTAAACAATTAATTTTTGAAATTAGTTAAGCTTTTTGCTGTCTCCAAATGAAAGATTCTAAATAAAAAAGATAACATCATAGTCAAGTCACTAAGCATTTATTAAGTGCTTTCCCTGTCCTCAGTGCATGAGAAATAAAATTGAGCTTAGAATTTGAACATTTGGGTTCAAATCCTAGCTCTATCCCTTACTTACAGGATGCTCTTTTTTCATGAATAGTTGGATTATTGCAATAGCTACATTTTGAAACCTTGCATCAGTCAAGGGCACAACTAATAATTACTTTAGGAATAAATGGTCTACACAATCAAATACATAAAAGTTTCTTTTTTATTTTATTAATTTATTTTGATTTAGCAACACCCACTTCCATATGTGTTTTGAGTTTAAAATTTTTTCTCTCCTTCCTCCCCACCACCCTCTCCAAGATGGCACACAATCTGATATAGGCTATGCATTTACATTCCTATTAAACATATTTTCACATTAGTGAGGTTGTAAGTAAAAATTAAAACCAATAGGAGGAATCATCAGAAAAAGGAAACAAAAATCAACAGAAGAGAAAAAAAAAACTCTCCATCCTTTTTTCCCCTCATTTATGCTTTTCTTACTCCTCTCTCCTTCCCCCCCACTAGTGTTCTGCTTTTGACCACCACCTCCTTCAGTCTCTCCTCCCTTCTATTATCCCTTTTCCTTTTCTTCCCCTTTACCCTTACTGCTTCTTCCCTCCCTTCTATCCCCCCTCTCTTTTCTTTCCCTTTTTCCCTCCTACTCCCTATAGGGCAAGTTGGATTTCTATACCTCACTGATTATGTTATTCCCTTCTTGGGCCAAATTTGATAAGAGTAAGGTTCAAACAATGCTCACCATTCCCATTCTTTCCCTCTGCTGTAATAGGATTTTCTGTCTTTTCCTGTAATGTAATTTACCCCTGTCTGCCTCCTCCTTTCTCAGTACATTTTCTAAGATCAGATTAATCCACTTACTTGGATCCATTTAACCCACTTGATGAGATTTTTTTTTATCATTACATCAAAGTCAACTAATATCCACCCCCTTTATGTATACTCCTTTAACATGGTGTAATAACAATACAGTTCTCAAGAGTTGCAAGTGTCATCTTCCCTTGTAGGGATGTAAACAGTCTGCCCTTATTAACAACATACTTTATCTTTCTGTCCCATTTACCTTTTTATGTCTTTCTTGAATCTTGTACTTGAAGATCAAATTTTTTGTTGAGCTCTGGTCTTTTTATCAGGAAGGTTTGGAAGTCCCTATTTTGAATATCCATCTCCTCCCTTGAAAAATCATGCTCATTTTTGCAGGGTAGTTGATCCTTGGCTGCAATCCAAGCTCCTTTGCCTTATGGAATATCATGTTCCTGCCCTGTGGTCTTTTAATGTAGAAGCTGCAAGGTCCTGTGTAATCCTGACTGTGGTTCCATGATATTTAAATTGTTTCTTTCTGGCTGCTTGCAGCACCTTCTCTTTCATCTGGTAATTTTGGAATTTTGCTATTATATTCCTTGGCATTGTCAATTTGGGATCTCTTTCAGGTGGTGAGTGGTGTATTCTTTCTATGGTATTTTCCTTCTGGTTCTAGGACTTCAGGGCAGTTTTCCTTTATGATTTCCTGAAAGATACTGTCCAGGCTCTTTTTTTCATCATGATTTTCAGGTAGTCCAATGATTTTTAAATTGTCTCTCCTGGATCGATTTTCCAGGTCGGTTGTTTTACTGATGAGGTATTTTACATTTTCATCTATTTTTTCATTTTTTTGTTTCTGTTTGACTGATTCTTGCTCTCTCATAGAGTCATTAGTTTCCATTTGTCCAATTCTAGTTTTTAACAGATTGTTTTCTTCTGTTAGTTTTTGACCTTCCTTCTCAATTGGCCAATTGTATTTTTAAGGGATTTGTTTTCTTCAGTGTACTTTTTTCCAGTTTGCCAATTGTGTTTTTTAGGGACTTGTTTTCTTCAGTGTGCTTTTTTTCCAATTGGCCAATTGTATTTTTTAAGGACTCTTCTACCTCTCTCATTAGACTTTTAAAATCCTTCTTGAGCTCTTCTAAGAAGGCTTTTTGGGCTTCAGACCAGTTCATATTCCCTTTTGATGTTGCAGATGTGGGTTTGTTGACAATGTTGTCCTCTTCAGAATTTCTGTCTTGATCTTCACTCTTCTCATAATATGAATCTATGGTACGTTTCTTTTTACTCATGGTTTCTTTATTCCCTGGCCTTTAAAGAGATTGAGCTCTCCTGCTGGGGAACAGAGGGCACTGACCCAAGCTTCTTGTGTTGGGAGCCTAGGTCTTGGTCACTGGCTTTGTGTGCTGGGGCCTCTTATGTTGGCAATTGGAGGCTGTAAGCTTCTGGTAGCTTACCTAGTATTGGGCTGGAATCAGCAAGGCTGGAACTTTCAGGCAATTCTAGGTTGCCTGCTTTTCCTTTCCTTTAGCTTTCTTCAGCTCCTTTTAGATGGGTGCTGCAGGGTGTTTATCTGCCTGGGGCCCCTTGCAATGCTGCCTCCCTTGTTTCTGCTAATGCACTGGGAGATTCCTTTGAGGTAGAGTCCCAAAGCACCTTGGTTTTCTGAGCTGGTTTCCACCATCTCCTCCACCCTCACTGAGGCACTGGAGGTCGAGGTGTTGGTGTTTGCCTGCTCTACCACCTGAGCTTCAGGATCTCCTCCTGGAGGCTGTAGGGTTCTGCCAGCTTACCTGGTGTTGGATTGGAATCAGGAAGGCTGGGACTTTAGGAAGACTCTAGGCTGCTTTCTTCAGCTCCTTTCAGATGAATGCTGCAGGGTGCTTATCTGCCTGGGGCCTTTTGTGTGCTTCTCCTTATTTTTGCTGAGGCACTGGGAGACATTTGCTGGGCTGCTACACTGCTGTTCCCCATCTTTCTTTTAGTTCAGCTGTTTCAGGGTTTTCTTTTTCCTGGGGTGATATTTTCTGGGTTTTCAGAGGTTGATAGGGGACAGTGAGAACGACTACCTGCCTTTTTACTCTGTCATCTTGGCTCACCTAGAAATTTTTTTTTTTTGTTCAACACTGGTCAGCAAGCAGATTTGGTCCATAGTTAGTCTTGATTCATCTACTGTGTCAACCTAAGCTTCTTCTTCAAAAAATCTATCATCTCAGGTGGAAGAAGTTGGGGAAGTCTGAAATAGACTTTCATGGAGTCATAGATGAACAACTGTAGTGCAGTCAGGGTACCAAACATGATGATACAGGCAAAGAGCCTCTTCCATACACCTTTGGATCCAAGCCATTGGAGGACTTATGAAGGTGAACTACCCTTTTCCTTGTTCAGCACATACACCACTGAGTCAATAGGGAGGGACATGATGGTACAGAAGACACTGGCTATGTAACCTGCCATAAATGTCACCACCAGCTGTTCTACCTTTGAGCATTCACCCTGGAGTTTCAGAACAATGTACTTGTGCAGGGCCTCAACAGTGCGCTCAAAGCAAGCAAACTTCATCTTGGTGTATGGAATCTGTCTCATTCATAAAGGAGGAACATTCTTGCAGAATGCAAAAAGGCTCTCTTCTTTAAGAATTTTTGGAGCAGCCTCCCCCAGGGTGTTGGCATAACCTGGCTGGGTCTGAATTCTGACCTTGGCAGCTTCCATAAGAGCCAAGGCAATATAAGCAAAGAATTCAGTACTGGCTGAGGCAGCCAAATACAGGGATGCACACCAGAGGTAAGAGTTTTCCTCACCAAAAACTGTTACTATACAAGACTTTGAAGACTTCATAAAAACCAAACTTGAATAGTCCCTGCATTGAGTAGCCAATGAACATTGGAGTCCATCCTTTAGCTATACCATGAAGACCATCTTCTCTAAGTGTGATGGAGAATCCATTAAAAATTTCCTTGTATTTCTGAGGGTCCACCTGCATCCTTCATTGTACTAAGTCAAGGGGTACAACAAGCAGCATATGTCAGGCCACAACTTAAGATCCCACCAATGCCACAGAGTGCATAAAACTTCATGGAGCCATACTCACAACTGTATTCTAAGATGGCACAGACACAGCTGACCATCCATTCCACTGTGACTCTCCCATAATGCTCTTTAACAAGATGCTTCTTGTATCTAAGTCTCAATTTATTCATTTGTAAAATGAAAGAGTTGGAATAAATAGCTTCTAAGGCATCTGTTCTAGGTATAAAACATAGAAGTAATTTGCCAACACTAGATTTCACAGATACGAGCACTTATGGGCATACTGGAGCCAGCTAGTACTATGTTTGAAAGAGCTGAGTGAATATTAAATTTTCAGTGTGAGTATTTACACCCCAGAAATAGGCACACACTAGAAAATAGGAATTGATTTATTAATTAGTTGATTGTCTTGGCTTAATAAAGTCATTGAAAAACATTAAAAGTTTATAGTAGCTACATTTTTTTTAGACAGCCAATATTTACACATTTAAGTATATTTTTGCCTGCTCTATTTAATTGGAATTTTAGACTTGCAAATACTGTGGCCAGAAGTCTTGATTTGATTCATTTTAATGGTAGGCTTTTCAAGATGATATAATAAGTCATTGTAAGAAACTGAAGGAAATGGAGGCTTCTCAGTCTAATAGAAGAACCCAGAAACTAAGTTCTAAGATTTCATCAAATATAATTTCTCTCTGGAACAGATCAAATACTTTACTGGTAATGTGTGATTTTGACTTGCAATTCTCTTCCCACAATAATAAAGGATCATTTTAAACACATTCTATAAGGGAACACAACTGCCTCCTCCACATTGACTGAAAATAATACAAGAACTTCATTTCTTTATAGAGAGATTGGGATTTTTTTAAAAAACTTTTTTCCTGAAGATTTTTTTTTTTAATTTCAAATAGCTCTGAAACACTTTACAATCTGCTCAGTTTCTTTTGGAAAATAATAGCTGGATTGAATTGAACACTTTAGAAGATATTTCATTTCTTGGCACTTAAAATCAATATTTTTCTCACTGCCCATGAATATTTTTTTGTAGAAACCTTGGCAGCTATTTTTGTTCATTGTAATTGTGGCTTTACTGTAGGTGAAGATGGAATACCTTTCTCTCATTATTAAGAGCTTAGTAGCCCTAAGCTAAAGGCTGTGATTCTTCATGTCACCACTGTGGTGGCAAATGAGAATTTCCATTTAGTTTCTAGTAATCTCATTTGTCAAGAAGACTGTATTTCAAGTTTATATAGATTTAAGGAAAACAAAAACCAGACAGCCAAATACCTCTTTTGTCATAAATTACATCCATCTATTGGTCAAAAACTTAAACTAATGTGATGTTAACTTTCCTGACACACTGACCCATTTCAGACTTTACTTAAAGATTTATGAAACTACCTTAATTCCTAAATAAGTTCTCCACTGAAGATGATTTCAATATGCTGTGAATGCAATGTAGCATCCATGGGAATGACATCCTAAATTAAAGACATTAAAAGTTCCTAAACTTTACCATGAACACTACAGAGTCAGAAATATGTAAGAAGAATTTCTACATAGAAGGTTAAAAAGATTTATTTAAGTAAAAAAGGTTTGAAATTGTTCTCATCTCCCTTTACTCTTTCAATTTTAGCATGAGAAATCAAGATAAAAAAAAGTCATGCTTTAAGAAATTTTAAATCTGTCTCAATTTTTAAATGACAAGCCTTTTAAGCCAAGTGAAGAAAACTCTTGGAGAATGAAAAAATGCACATTGGGTCACATGGTGACTGAATGAACTTAAGGTTTCTAATGAATTCTACTGTGTACAGACTAGTTTTACAAGTCCTATCCGGACTCAAATTATTTTTCACCTGTTTCTGATTATCTTGCCAGGAACTCACAACTGCTGGGCTTTAGCTTCAAGTTTCTGACCTGAAGCAATTGAAAATTCAGCAAAAGCATGAAATTGCTAATGAGACACAAAACCAACTTAATATAACCTACTCCCAACATAACCTCATGTTCTGACTTCTCCACCCCAATCATTGAATTTGTGAATTCTACTCTTCTGAAGATCAGGTAACTTCAATGAAAAGGCTGTTATGAACATAATTTCTTCTTTGTTATTCCAACATACAGAGAGGTCTATGACCTTTTATGTTTTCCTTGTACCTCTCAGGTTTTGCTTATATTAGCTAACTTGCCATCAATACCACATTGATTTCTCCAACTCTAATCAATATATTTTTTCATTCTTCCATCAACCCATTGACCTAAATTAAAGTCTAAAAGTTTCTACGTGTGTTTGGATGGCAAGATATACTGAAGAAGGGAACAGGAAAATTGCAAACATTGTATAGCTTCCTTTATATCTTTATTCCCAAATGACTTCCATTTCTTTTTCAAATTTAGTTGCTAAAGAGATGTTTCTAAACTACATTTTTTTAAAATATTTAATTGGGGAAAGGAAAAGTTCTCTAAAATGTTTATGTTTTTTTTAAAAGAATCACACAAATATGTTGTTTTTGAATATTTAATATATTTGAATAATATAAGAAAAGATTCTTCAAAGTATTTTGTATTAATGTAACAAATTATATTCAATACAACACACATTTATTAAGTCTTTACTATGGGTCAAAATACTATTGGAAGTGCTAGGAATTCAAACTTGAAATGATTCATTTGCTCAAGGATGTTACTTCTGCTGGGGGGAAATAATATATACCCAGATATATGTCAAATACACATATAATTGCCAGTACAAAGAAATTTCTTTTGGTAGGCAGGGAAAAGGAAGAACTAACAACTGGACTTATCTTTTAAATATTTTTATTTTGTTAAACATTTCCCAATTACATGTAAGAATATCACTAATTTTTAAAAGTTTTGATTTACAAATTCTCTCTTCTTCCTTCCCTCTCCTTTGAGAAAAGTTTGATATAAGTTATATGTGGATTCATGCAAAAGATATTGCCATATTAGCTATGTTGTGAAAGAAAACAGAAACAAAATAAAACAATAAAAATAAAGTGAAAAAGACAGGCTTTACTCCATATTTAGAGTTCATCAGTTTTCTCTCTGGAAGTGAATAGTATCTTTCATCATGGCTCCTTTGGAATTTTCTTAGATCACTGTTTTGATCACAGCAGCTAATTCTTTTACAATTGATCATCTTTGCAATATTGCTATAACTGTGTACAATGTTGACCAGGTAGTGCTGACTTCACTCTTCACAACTTCATATAAGCCTTTTAAGATTGTCTAAAACCATGCTGATAATCATTACTTATAGCATAATAGTCTTCCATTACAATCATACTATGACCTGTGCAGTCATTCCCCAATTTCCAATTCTTTTCCATCACAAAAAGATGTACTTATAAATATTGTTTTGTACAAATAGTCTCTGGGATCTCTTTGGGATATGATCCTAGTAGTGATAGTCAAAAGGTATGCACAGTTTCATAGTGCTTTGGGCATAGTTTTAAATTGTTTTCCAGAATGATTGGACTAGTTCACAATTCCACCAGCAGTGAATTAATGTCCCTATTTTTCCACATCCCCGTCAACATTTGTCCTTTTATGTTTGTGTCATGTTAGCCAATCTGATAAGTGCAAGGTCTTATCTCAGAGTTGTTTTAATTTGTATTTCTCTAAGCAGTAGTGATTGATAGGATTTTTCATGTAACTATCAATGGCTTTGATTTTTTTTCTGAAAACTGCCTAAACATATCCTTTCACAATTTATCGATTGGCAAATGGCTCTTATTTTTTTTCACAAATTTAGCTCATTTCCCTATATATTTGATTGAAACCTTTATCAGAGAAGTTTGCTGTAAAATCTTCACAGTTTAGGGCAACTAGGTGGTGCAGTGAATAGAGCACTGACCCTGGAGTCGGGAGGACCTGAGTTCAAATCCAGCCTCAGACACATAATACTTCCTACCTGTGTGACTCTGGGCAAGTCACTTAACCCCAATTGCCTTGCAAAAAAAAAATTTCAGTTTCCTGTGATCAAAAATATCTATTTTCTTTTTTTTTTGTAGTCCTCCCTATCTCTTTTTTAGCCATAAAGTTTTTCCTTAACAATATGTCTGACAGATAAATTTTTCTATTCTTCACTAGTTTACTCATGATACTACTCTTTATGTTGAAATCATTTACCCATTTGACCTAACCTTAGTATACAAGGTGAAATGTTGGTCCATGCCTAATTTCTGCCAAACTACTTTCAAGCTTTCCCAGTAATTTTTGTTAAAAGGTGAATTCTTACCCCCAGAACTTGGATCTTTGGGTTTATAAAATACTAGGTTACTATGATCATTTACTATTGTGTATTACATACCCAATCTATTCCACTAATTTATAACCCTATTCCTTAGCTGGCACTAGATTATTTTGATGATTACTAATTAGTAATATAGTTCAGAATCTGGAACTGCTAAATAATCTTCCTTAATCCCACCCATTAGTTCCATTAATATTATTGACTTTTTGTTTTTCCAAATAAATTTTGTTATGGTTTTTTCTTCCTCTATAATAGCTTAATGATTTGGCTGGTATGGCACTGAATCAGTAAATTGACAGGTAGAATTTTTATTTTAATTATATTGGCTCAGCATATCCATGAGCAATTATTATTTCTCCAATTTTTGAAAACTGTTTTTATTTGTGTGAAAAGTTTTGTAATTGTGTTCATACAATCTCTAGGTTTATCTTGGCAGACATACTCCCAAATATTTTATATTGCCTACAGTTATTTTTTTCTTTAAATGGTATTTTATTTTTTCCCTCAATTACATATCAATAAAAATTTTTAGCATTCATTTTTACAAGATTTTGAGTTCCTATTTTTTCTCCCTCCTACTCTTCCCCTCTTCTGAAAATACTAGGCAGTTTGATAGAGTTTATAAATATCATGTAAAACATATTTCCATATTCATCACAGTTACCTACAAAAGTACTTCACAGGGTGAAGTGACTTGACTATTAGAGGTAAATTTCTCAGAATAGCTCTATGAGTACTGAATTCTCCTAAGAGTGACAGGCAAGTTTTCCAGGGATATGTAACACACAAAGAGGCCATACTGCAAAGAAGGATATTGTTCACACTAGTTCCAATGGTATTCAAGTGTGGGAAACTGAAAATAAGAACCACAAATAAAGCTATTCTAATTTTTCAATTGATCTTAAGCTAAAAGCTAGAGACTTACTAACATGCTCCTCAATTCTCTGCAACTTTTTTTTTTGCTCACATCTATGATTCCATCAGTCTGGGGAGTGTCCATTTGAGGAAACTGCCTTTACCAATAGAGATTGGTAATTGTTTGTTTGTTTGTTTGTTTGTTTAAGAGACTGAAGAAATAGACACCAAATTGTCAACATTCTCTGAATTAAAAAGAAAGCAAGGAAGTTCAAGAAGAACATCTACTTTATTTACCACACTAAAGCCTTTGACTGTGTGGACCACAGCAAAATTTGGCAAGTCCTCAAAGAGATGGGAGTACAAGATCATCTTGTTTCCTGAGTAACCTGTAGGTAAGCCAAGAAGTAACAGTTTCAAACAAGCATGAAATAACTGATAGGTTTAAAATTGGAAAAGGAGAATGACAAGGCTGTATGTCATCTATTTAACTTATATGTAGAGTGCATCATGTAAAATACCAGGTTGGATGAATCAAAAGCTGAAATTAAGATTGCCCAGAGAAATATCAACAATCTCAGATATTGCAGACAATACTTCTCTGATGGAAGAAAGTGAAGAGAATTAAAAAGCTTCTTGCTAAGGGTGAAAGAGGAGAATGTAAAAGCTGGATTAAAGGTTAACATGAAAAAATACCTACAGTCTTGGCCACTGGTCACACCACTTATGGGAAATAGAAGAAGAAATGGAAGCAGTATCTGATTTTATATTCTTGGGATCAAAATCGCTGCAGAGGGTAGCTGCAGCCATGACATTAAAAGTTTCTTGCCCCTTGAAACGGCAGCTATGACAAATCTGAACAGCATACTAAAAAACAGAGACATCACCTTGCCAACAAAGACCTATATAGTCAAAGTTATGATTTTTTCCAATAGCAATATATGGCTGTGAGAGTTGGAATATAAGGAAAGCTGAGTGCCACAGAATTGATACTTTCAAATTGAGATGCTGGAGAAGACTTTAAAGAGTTTCTTAGACAGCAAGGAGATCAAATAAATCAACACTTAAAGAAATTGATTCAGCCTGTTTCCTGGAATTTATGAAAAGGTGGCACTCAGTAGAAAAGACCCTTACATTGAGAAAGATTGAAGGCAAAAGAAGAGGAGTTAGTAGAGCATGAGATGGATAGACAGTATCATGAAAACAACAGACATGAACCTGTGTCAACTTCAAGAAATAATGGAGGTCAGAAGGGCCTGGCATGATATCCTCAAATGGCTCACAGAGTTGGACACAACTGAATGACTGAACAACAATGAAATCCTCAAGGAATATACATGTTTCTGTAAGTTCTTTCAGTGATACGAGACATAATTATGGGACAGGAGATGTTATTTAATTCAGCCCATCTATGGCCAGGACCAATTCTTATAGAAAGCAATTATCCTAGAGTTGTATTAAAACCTGACTGAGGATTTTGCTAATACTCAAAATCTGTTCATCCTTCCCCTTCAGTCCCTTTCCATTTTAATGTATTATTGCTGCAATGTGATGACTCAATACTCTATGTATTCCTGTAGTGGTAGATAAAGACCAGTTATAATGGGAATCTCTAGCCTGGAACCATGCAATATTGCTCCCACCTCACTGTCCTGTCTTTCTGTTTCTCTAGGGCTGTAGATCTCAGGTGCTAGTATAAGGGGAATTAAGCATTGTTTTTTTCTTGCTCCCAGAAGGCTATGGACCTAGTTGGACAGTGATGAGAAGAACGTATTGTGATAGAAACATAAAGAATTAGGGAAATACATTAACATTTTTCAGACTGCTAGATTTGGAACCTGCTGATTATAGCTGGTTTCATTTTAATTAATAGACTTGTATATGATCATATAGCCCTGAGACATTTGCTCCACCTTTAATATCAAAACCACATACATACATACATACACACACACACACACACACACACACACACACACACACACATACACACAGAAAGATATGAGGAAGAAAGAGAACTACCTCAATTGTATAACATAAATTCTAAAATGATGCAGTCAATTCCTTCTCAGATTAACATTCCTTCCAGTCTGCCTCTTAGAGTTGTTCATTATTAGGTCTAGAATAATAATTTTCCCTCTATCTTCTGAAAGATTAGGTATTCTTCAAACAGTCCAAAATATTCATTCTCTATGTTTTTAGTACAGCGAAACTTTAATCAGATAGTTCAAAAAACTGAAGTACCTTATCCCTACAGCTTATCTCTGTATTAGTTTTTTTATTACTTTATTTTAAGCTTAAACACACAATCAGAAAAGAAAAAGAGACATTATAAACTTAAATACTGAAACAAATACAAAATAAGGAAAAACAAAAAAAGCATTGACATGTACACAGAAGAACATAAGAGAGGATTCAAAATATATCAAATATAATAAATATTACACATTGTGTTCTTTGCTGTCCATCTTTTTCTTCCTTTCCTTTTAAGTTTTCTTTCATTCTCTGCTATTGATTTCAGGTCTTTTTACAACAAAATCCTGAAAGCCCAGCAATTCTTTGAATATGCTTTTTTTTTTCATTCAAGGTTATGCTTAACTTTTCTTCGTATATTTTCAACCACAAACCCAGTTCTTTTGCTCTTCGATATATAGTGTTCCAACACCTGTGGCCTTTTAATGTGCCATTGCTGGGTCTTCTGTTATTCTGATTGTACCTCTACCATTTTTTAATTTTTTTTTGCTCGTTGCTCATAATATTTTCTGCAGGTTTCAGAATCTAGCTATGATATTACTGTAGATTTCCCTTGTAGGATCTTTTTCAGGTGGGCAACCATGGATTTTTTTTCTTCTACTTTTACTTTTCCCTCTTGATCTAACACTTAAGGACAATCTTATTTAATTATTTCTTGTATTACTGTATCAGAGTTCTTTTTCTTTTTCTCCTCTTCCTCTCCCCTGCCCCCAAGAAGACTACAATTAAGCATGGATATATATATATATATATATATATATATATATATGTGTGTGTGTGTGTGTGTGTATCTATGTATGTTTGTAGATATATATATGTGTCCCTGCATGTATATATACATACATACATACATACATACATAAACTTAGATATCTATAATAATACTCCAATATACATGTACACATCCATATACATCTATGTAAGACCATACTGTACTTTTTTGTCCTCTGTTTCTCTAAGGGTGGATAATGTATTCCTTCATAACTCTAAATCTTTCCATATTTTCCTAACTCCAACAATTTGTTTCCTATACCACAACAATATTCCAACCTTATACCATCTAATTATTTTAAATAGTATAGAACAATATTGATTAATATGACTGGCATACAGTATTCTTCCCCTCTTTTTTTTTCTTTTGATTAAATCTATTTTAGCTTTAACTTTGAGATCATGATTACTGCCCCTGATTTTTCCCCAATAAATTCTGCTCCTGATTTTTATTTTCTTTTGTGTGTACCTCTTAATTTTGTCCCTCCTGACTCCTCTACTTTACTTCTATCCACTATCTTGACCTCCTATTACTTAACCTACCTCCCCACCAAAGATCCCAAACTTATCCTCTCCCCCCCAATATGGAATCCCTCCCTTATCTTCTCCCAACTCCCTATCTCCTTAGCCTTTTATTTCTTTCTGAATTTACAACTTTCATGCACTTCTAGATACATATTATTGTTCCCTCTTTAACCTATTCCCAATGAGAGTAGGGTTCTAGAACTATCAGATCTCCTTCCCTATTTAATTCCTCTGTCAGTTCTTCCTCTTGCACCTGATTTGTATGAGATAATTACTCTTTTTACATTCTCCTAGGTGGCTTACTTTCTCATATTGCATAATACTCAACTCTACCCAAACCTTTCTTTCAAGATACCAAATTACTAATAACAATTTTAGACATACAACTTACATTTCCTCATTAAAAAATAATCTGTCCTTATAGATTCACTTGTAATTAGTTTTTGATATACATCATATATTTCTTTTGGATCTTATATGTCAAATTTGTTATTGATTTCAGGTCTGTTTGCAAAATCCTAAATCCTAAAAGCCTGGCAATTCATTGAATATCCTTTTGTTTTTTCATTTAGGATTATGCTTAACATTTCTTGGTATATTTTCAGCCACAAATCCAGTTCTTTTGCTCCTTAATATACAGTGTTCCAAGACCTGTGATCTTTTTTTAATTTTTTTTTTTATTTTTAGGCAATTGGGGTTAAGTGACTTGCCCAGGGTCACACAGCTAGTAAGTGTAAAGTGTTTGGTCTGAGGACAGATTTGAACTCAGGTCCTCCTGACTTCAGGGCCAGTGCTCTGTACATTGTGGCACCTAGCTGCCTCACTGTGGTCTTTTAATGTAGCCATTGCTAGGAATTGTGTTATTCTAATTGTACCTCCACCATATTTGAATCGTGTTTTTTTTCTTGTTGCTCCTAATATTTTCTCCTTGAGCTGTGGGTTTTGGAATCTAGCTATGATACTCCTGTAGGTTTCCCTTGTAGGATCTCTTTCAGGTGGGGAACCATTGATTTTTTTTATTTTTATTTTTCCATCTTGTGCTAACACTTCAAGACAATTTCTTTTAATTATTTCTTGTATTATTGTATCAGGGTTCTTTTTATTATTGTATCATTCAGATAATCAGATTATTCTTATGTTTTCTCTTCATTTGTTCTCCAGATCAGTTGTTTCTTTTCTTATGAAATGTTTGTTTTCTCTTCTACATATATATATATATATATTTCTTGGTCTCTCATAAATCCACTGGCTTCCCCCTGCCCAATTCTAATTTTCAGATATTATTTTTTCCTTAAGATTCTGGATCGCCTTTTCTAGTTGGTTCACTTTCGTTTGATAATCTCGTTTTTCTTGGATTGTTCTTACATTTTAATTTTTTCCTCAATCGCTCTCATTTGATTTTTAAAGTATTTTTAAGTTCTATGAATTCTTTTATGGGAGGGGCAAGTGACCATTTGACATTACTCTTTGGGGTAGGTGAGGCTTTTTTTTTCTGCTAAAATATCCTCCTCTGAAGATGAACTCCAGTCTTCTCTATTGCCACTGTAACTTTCTATAGTTGGGGTCTTTCTTCTTTGCCTGATTATTATTATTACCATTATTACAATTATTATTTTATTTACAAGAACATGTTGTAATCATCTCTAGTCCTGGATTATGGAAGATGGTGTCTCTGGCCTCAGATCCTTCTTCACTTCTTCGTTCTGGCCGGGCTTATGCTAGTTCTTTCTCAACCAGCATCACATCTCAGCAGCACAGCTGGACCTGGTATCCCTTATCAGCAGAGGTTCCCTCAGTATTCCCCTGCTCAGTCCTGCAAGTGAAAATTCCTGTGGCTGGGGCCAAGGCCACCTCCAAAGCCAGCACTCACCACTTGCTATTTCAGTAGAACTATCTTGGATGTGTTTACACTTCACAGGGACCAAATCTCAGATCTTCTCCAGTTGTCTCAGGAGGACCACTGTTCTGCCCTCACTCTTATTTATTTTTTACCACTCTTTCACCCTGAGGTGCTATTTCATCTTATTTGTGGAGCAAATCTGGAAAGCTTGGAATTTTCTGACCAACTCTGCCAACTTCCTCTGCATTAGTTTTATAATGTGTATCAGGTAAGAATCATCAACATCCTCTATCTTTTCCAGACAGTCTCTAATATAATCATAATTTTAGTTATATAGTATCATTTCCCCCTATCTTATTTTAACCTAAATCCTCTTCATTAAGTTTCTGCCCTCAGAATTATAGATTTTTGCACAGCAATATATTTCCCTGGCATATGGTTCTTCTCTGCTTGCTTTTCCATCAAATCTGTTTCTTCAGAATAAGCTGTACTCCATTTCTGAAATTTTGGCCATGAGTCATATCTTATAGAATCTCAGTGATATATCAGTAAGGTCATATGCAGCTCCATGCATTGAACTCTCAAATTCACTTTAATGTATCTATTCCATGCATCAGTATCTGGGACTTTAAACTTCCAGTGTTTTTGTTATCAATGTTCATTCCTAAAGTTTATTGTGAGAAATCTTTCTACTTTTTAACTTTCATTTTGGGAGAATTTTTGTTTCTATGTTTTCTACTTACCTATCAGTGGAGAATTTATTTCTTTAGTTCTCATTCCATTTCTAGAAACAATTTGTATTTAATCTATCCATTATTCTATAGGCATACCAATAGATATGTGTTCTGTAATTGTTTTGGCTTTGTGATGAGTGCTGCACAAGTTGTGGTCCACTTAACAAATATGATCTCATGCACTGTCAGCATATGTGTACTCACTATAATTAAAATGCAATAACAAGAAATGCATAGAAAATGAGTTTTAAATCTCTGCCAACATATGAAACAACTTCTCTCTTCCTGGGTCAATTGAGCTCTACTTTGTACATTACATTCTCACTTATTCTGTATTTTATTGTTATGTAAATCTATAATATTAAAAGAGGAAGGATCTTTTCTTATTACAAAAGAAATTTAAAAGAAATTCAGATGAGTAAAGGACAACTTTAACAAGAAAAACAAAATTTTCCCAACAGTAACATATAATTTTTCCATACAACTTACTCCATCCCACTCCCTTATACTCCCTATAAATTCAATTTATCATTTTGGGTGTTATCCCATCTCTATATATTTAAACTTGCTCTCTCTATGCCTATAATTCTCTTCCTCCATATCTCCACAGGTTGACATCTCTGGATTCCATGAATTTCAAACGTGAATTTTCTAAAAGGCTATCTTCCAGGGCTCTCCAGCCACTGGAACTTTCCCTTCTATGCTACATTCCTTTAACTCGATATTCATCTTTTCCAGTGTGTCTCCCCCATCAAAATGGAAGCTTCTTGGAGAGAGGAACTGTATTTGTTTTTCCTTGTATCCCCAAAGCTTAGTGTAGTGTCTGGTAGGCAGTAAGTTTTTAATAAACACTCGAATTAACCACACTGATCAACTATATCAAATACATGTAAAATACAGTAGGCCTAACTCAAGTCAACAGTTCTTACATTAAGAATCTTTGATGGTAACAATAACTACAGCATCTCAAAACATTAAAATAGAAAGTGAAAAATTCAGCCAACTTGTTCTAAAAAATTCTAAACCACTGGGATTTAGAAATATCTAAGTGGTATTGTTTGTCCATCCATATGAATGATCAGTTTCTTCTTGATTTTTTGTTGTTGTTTGTTTTCACTTTTGGTCATACATATATTCTCCCAAGAATATGTCTCTGAAACCCAAGGATCACCCAGGGTAGAAAAATGAAATTAAAATCACTTCAGTGATTTACATAATATGCCTTTCTGATCAATTAAAGCACATTCACAGAAACTTATGGAATTCATGACCAAGTTGTTTTGTCCTCATGGAGACACTGCTTTATTCTCAAGGAACAAGGGAAATTATCCATTTGCCTTGAAAAAGGTAATAAGATATTTAGTAGAAGAAAGCAATCCTTATGGAGGAAGTGTTTTCTTAGTCCTAGAAGCAATTCTATTCAGATTTTTGGCATTCAAAATTTTTAACATATTTACAAACTGATAGTAAAGGATAAATACTGGAGAGCAACCCAGAACAGAAAATGGCTATCCTACCATTGTTTTAAAGCTGGATTTGGAAAGAAATTATTGAGCTTTTCTCTGATATAAGATAGATTATAGAGAAAGATGAAAGTCACTGGAGGAGGGTGGATAGGAGACACAGCTGTGGAATTTCATCATCACCATAATGCTTTCTAATACTGATGTGTTCCTTTAAGCTTTTCAAAGTACTTTGCAAATGTTATTTCTTCTCAGAGGAAGCTAGGTAGCACAAAGTACTGGGCCTGGAATTAGAGAAACCTGATTTCAAATCTAGTCTCAGATTCCAACTGGTTCGGTGATCCTCTCATTTAAACTCAGTTTCTTTAACTGCAAAGTAGTAAAAAAATAATAGAATCTAACTTCTGTGATTATTGTGAGGATTAAATGAAGTATTATTTGTAAAGTGATTGGCATGTACTTAGTTGGTATTTTATTAATGTTTATTTCTTTTTCTTCATTATTTTCATGATATCCCTTTGAGGTAGGTGCTATTATTACACCCATTTTTACAGATGAGGAAACTAAGACAGATAAAAATTAAATTACTTGCCCAAGGTCATTCAAGTTAGCAAGTATTTGAAGACAGATTTGAACTGAGGTTTATCTGACTCCAGATACAGTATTTTATCCACTTTGCTACCTAGATACTTATTTACTAGTGTAAGACATTTTTGGTACTAATGCAGATAATTAACACTACTATTACTTATAGTCTTAGGAATCTTTCTGGGTTATTAAGAGGTTTAGTGAAAGATGGCAGAGAGAAACCAAGAAGTTTCCTGAGCTCTCCCAAGTTTCCCTCAGAAGCAACATTAAATCAAGTCTCCAAATTGATTCTGGAGTGATAGAACCCACAAAAAGATGGAGTGAAACAATTTTACAGCTTAAAAAAACTTAGAAGGACTTCAGGAAAGGTCTGTCTCATTTGGGTAAAAGGGCAGCACAGCACAGCATAGATGGTACCCAGGCAAACCAGTTGGAGGTTCTTAGCCACAGCAGAGATCAGCAACTGAGGCCTCCTAGATCAGCAGGCTAATAGCACAGCAGGCTATCTGTGAGGCCTCTAGCCCCAGCACAGAAGGTAAATTATTAGCCACTGAACCCTGGCACAAGAGATACAACTAGGACAGGACACTTCAGCACAGTGGGAAAGCTGCAAGCACCTGAGGCCCGAGCCAGATTGCTGGCTCCCAGTTTAAGAAGCTTGAAAGAGTGACCCCCATAATTCAAGAAGAGAACTCAATTATTTAAAATGAGCAAAAAAACCCAAAAGAGTCTAGATCATAGAAAGCAACCATGGTAACAGGGAAGATAAATACACAAACTCAGAGTAGGAAAACAATGTCAAAATGCATAGATGTGAAGCCTCGAAAGGGAATATAAATTCATCTCAAACCTAAAAAAATCCTCTTTGAAGAGCTCAAAAAGGATTTTAAAATTCAAGTAAGAGGTAGAAGAAAATTTGGGGAAAAAAATGAGAATTATGCAGGAGAATTATTAAAAAAGTCAACAGCTTCAAAAAGGAAGCACAAAAATTGACTGAAGAAAACAACTCCTTAAAAAATTGAATTGGCCAAATGGAAAAAAAGTCCATGGAAGAAAAACAAATACTCCTTAAGAATTGGCCAAATGGAAAAGGGAGTACAAAAGCTAACTGGAGAAAATGATTTCTTAAAAATTAGAATTATGCAAGTGGAAGCTAATGACTCTATGAGACAACAAGAAATCAGTCAGTGAAACAAAGATGGCAGAATAAGAAATAAGTTGCTCTTACCATCCTTTATTAACCTCTGAAAGCCCAGGAAAAACCCTGGAACAGCTGAACCAACAGAAAGATGAGGTGCATCAGTCTGGAAGCCCAGGTAGCTTGAGGGATTCATGAGAAAGGCCCCTCTTGCTCTGGGGGAAGGGGAGAAGTACAGAACAAGAGGCATCCCAGCAAGCAACCAGAAAGCCTCACCTCAGCATAGCAGGGGAAGATCCTGAAACCCAGGAGGTGGAGCAGGCAAACACCATCATGAGGAACCTTGAGTGGAAACCAGCTCAAAAAACCACCATGTGACTCAATATTCTATAGCAACCAAGCCTCCAGTGCCTTACCAAAACTCTAGGAAGCACCCCAAGGGACCCCAGGTGGAGAAACATCATGTAACATGCATCTGAAAGGAGCTGAAAAAAGAAAAAGGAAGGAAAGGCCCAGGTGAAAAGGCAACTTCCAGGGGCCACACTACTCAATCCTACCCCTACAGTTCCAGTGTGGCTGATTCCAGGCAAACACCAAGTAAGCTGCCAGAACCCTACAGCCTCCAACTGCCAACATCAGAGGCCCCAGCACATAAAGCCAATAGCCATGCTGGCACTAGGCTCCCAATACAAGAAGCTTGGGTCAGTGCCCTCTGTTCCCCAGCAGGAGAGCTCAATGTCTTTGAAGGCCAGGAAATAAGCAAATACTATGAGCAAAAAGAAACATACAATAGATTACTATTATGGGAGCAGCAAAGATCAAGACAGAAATTCTGAAGAGTTCAACATTGTCAACAAACTCACATCTGAAACCTCAAAAGGGAATATAAACTGATCTGAAGCCCAAAAAGCCTTCTTGGAAGAGCTCAAGAAAAATTTTAAATGCCAAATAAGAGAGGTAGAAGAAAAATTGGGGAAAAAAAAATGAGAGGCATGCAAGAGAGAGTCAATAGCTTGGAAAAGGAAGGACAAGAATGAACTACAGAAAACAACTCCTTAAGAAATAAAGTTGACCAACTGGGAAAAAAAAAGGACACTGAAGAAAACAACTTCCTCAAAAATCTATTACAGTAGAGGGAAAGAAGAGAGGGTAATGAGCATTATTTGAACTTTACTCTCCTCAGATTTGACTCAAGAAGTGAATAACATAATCAGTTAGGTGTAGAAATCTAACTTGCCCTACAGACAGTAGGATGGGAAAGGGAGGGGGGATAGAAAGGAGGGAATAACTAGTGAGGGTAAAGGGGAAGCAAAGTGAGTGGGCTAATAGAAAAGGAGACAGGACTGAAGGAGACAGTAGTTGAAAGTAAAGTGAGTGAGGAGGGAAAGGGAGAGAGAAGAATGAAATGCATGAAAAGGGGGGAAATAGGATGGAGAAAAAGACAGATAATAATCATAACTGTGAATGTGAATAGGATGAATTCTCCCATAAAACTGAGGCTGATAATAGAATGGATTAAAAACCATAATCCTACAATATGTTGTTTACAGGAAACACATTTGAAACAGGGGGACACACACAGGGTGAAGGCAAAAGGCTGGAGTAGAATATATTATGTTTCAGCTGAAGTTAAAGCAGGGGTAGCAATCCTGATCTCAGGCAAAGCAAAAGCAAAAATAGATCTTATCAAAAGAAATAAGGAAGGAAACTATATCCTGCTAAAAGGCACCATAGACAATAAAGTAATATCTTTACCAAATATTTATGCACCAAATGGCATAGCATCCAAATTCTTAGAGGAGAAGTTCAGGGAGTTACAGGAAGAAATAGACAGCAAAACATTACAAGTGGGGGACCTCAACCTCCCCCTCTCTGAACTAGGTAAATCTAACCATAAAATAAATGAGAAAAAAGTTAAGGAGGTGAATATAATATTAGAAAATTTAGGTATGGTAGACCTCTGGAGAAAATTGAATGAGCATAGAAAGGAATATACTATTTTCTCAGAGGTACATGGCACATACACAAAAATTAACCGTGTACTAGGGCATAAAAACCTCACAATCTAGTGCAGAAAGGCAAACATATTAAATGCATCCTTTTCAGATCATGATGCAATATAATTATATGTAATAAATGGCCATGGAAAGATGGACTAAAAATTAATTGGAAACTAAATAATCTCATCCTAAAAAGTAAATGGGTCAAACAAATCATAGAAGCAATCAATAACATCATCCAAGAAAATGACAATAATGAGGAAACATACCAAAAGTTATGGGACACAGCGAAAGAAGTTCTCAGGGGAAGTTTTATATCTCCAAAGGCTTATGAATAAAATGGAAAATGAGTAGATCAATTAATTGTACATAAAACTAAAAAAAAAAACTAGATAAAGAAAAAAATTAAAAATTTCAACTAAACATCAAATTAGAAATACTAAAAACTGGAGGAGAAATTGATAAGCTTTAAATTAAGAAAACCATTGAACTAATAAATAAAACTAAGAGCTGGTTTTATGAAAAAAAGAACAAAATAGATAAACATTTGGTTAATTTAATCAAAAAAAAAAGAGAGAAGAAAACCAAATCACCAGTATCAAAAATGAAAAGAGTGAATGCACCACCAAAGAAGAGGAAATTAAAACAGTTACTAGTAACTATTTTGCCCAACTGTATGCCAATAAATTTGATAATCTTACTGAAATGGATGAATATTTATAAAAATGTAAGTTGCCCTAATTAACAGAAATGGGAGTAAAATACTTATGTAACCCCATCTCAGAAAAAGAAATTGAACAAGACCTTGATGAACTCCCTAGGAGAAAATCTCCAGGGCTAGGTGGATTTAGAAGCAAAATCTATCAAATATTTAAAGAACAATTAATTCCAATACTATATAGACTATTTGGGAAAATAGGTGAAGAAAGGGTCGTACCAAATTCTTTTTATGATATGAAACAGTGCTGATTCCTAAACCAGGAAGAGTCAAACAAAGAAAATTATATACCTATATCCCCAATGAATATAGATGCAAAAAGTTTAAATAAAATGTTAGCAAATACATTATAGCAACTTATCACAAGAATAATACAGTATGACTAGGTAGGATTTATAACCGGAATGCAACAGTGGTTCAATATTAGGAAAACTATCAGCATAATTGAGCATATCAACACCAAAACTAACAGAAGCTACATGATTATCCCAATAGATGCAGAAAAAGCTTTTGACAAAATATAACACACATTCCTATTAAAAACACTAGAGAGCATAGAAATAAATGGAGCCTTCCTTAAAATAATAAATAGCATTAACCTAAAACCTTCAGCAAGCCTCATATGTAATGGGGGCAAGCTAGAAGCCCTTCCAATAAGATGGGTGTTGAAACAAGGATGTCCATTATCACCACTGCTGTTCGATATCATACTGGAAACATTAGTTTTAGCAACAAGAGAAGAAAAAGAAATTGAAGTATTAGAATAAACAAAGAAGAAACAAAGCTATCAGTCTTTGAAGATGATATGATGATATACTTAGAGAATCCTAGGGAATAAAGTGAAAAACTACTTGAAATAATAAACAACTTTAGCAAAGTTGCAGGCTATAAAATAAACCCATATAAATCATTGGCATTTCTCTATATTACAAACAAAGCCCAACAGTAAGAGATAGAGAAATTTCATTTAAAGTTACCATAGACATTATAAAATAGGAACTATATGAACACAATTACAAAACACTATCCATGCAAATAAAGTCAGATCTAAATAATTGGAAAAACATCAGTTGCTCATGGGTAGGTGGAGCTAATATAATAAAAATGACAATTCTGCCTCAAGCTAATTTACTTATTCAGTGCCATACCAATCAAACTACCAAAAATTATTTTATAGATCTGGAAAAAATAATAACAAGATTCATTTGGAAGAACAAAAAGTCCAGAATATTAAAGGAACTGATGAAAAGAAGTACAGTAGAATGGGTTAAGTATGCCAGATGCAGTAGTCAATGACTATAGTAATCCACTATTTCATAAACCCAAAGACCCCAGCTTCTTGGATAAGAACACACTCTTTGACAAAAACTGCTGGGAAAACTAGAAAAGAGTATGGCAGAATCTAGGCATAGACCAAAATCTCATACCATATACCAAGATAAAGTCAAAATGGGGTCATGATTTAGAATAAAGGCTGATACTATAACCAAACTGGGAGAGCAAGGAATAGTTCACCTATCAGATTTATGGAGAACAGAAGAATTCATGACCAAATAGGAGATAGAGAGCATTCCAAAATGCAAAATGAATGACTTTGATTACATTAAATTGAAAATGTTTTACACAAACAAAGCCAATGCAACCAAGATTAGAAGGAAAATAGAAAATTATGAAAGAATTTTTACAATCAGTGTTGCTGATAAGGGCCTCATTTCTAAAATATATAGAGAATTAAGTCAAATTTATAAAAATGTAAATCATTCTCCAATTAATAACTGGTGAAAGGATATGAACAGGCAGTTCTCAGATGAAGAAATTAAAGCCATCTATAATCATATGAAAATATGCTCTAGATCACTATTGATCAGAAAAATGGAAATCAAAACAACTCTAAGGTACCACATCCCACCTATCAGATTGACCAACATGACCAAAAAGGAAAATGATAGATGTTGGAGATGTGGGAAAATTGGAACACTAATGCATTGTTGGTGAAGTTTTGAAATGATCCAACCATTTTGGGGAGCAATTTGGGACTATGCCTAAAGGGCTATAAAATTATGCATACCCTTTGACCCAGATAAAAAGCACTTCTAGGGCTGTATCCAAAAGGGATCATACAAATGGGAAAAGACCCACATTTGCCAAAAAAAATGTTTATGGCAGCTCTTTCTGTTGTGGCAAAGAATTGGAAATTGAGAGGATGCCCATCAATTGGGGAATGGCTGAGCAAGTTGTGGTATATGAATGTAATGGAATACTATTGTGCTGTAAGAAATGATGAACAGGCTGACTTCAGAAAAACTTGGAAAGACCTATATGGTCTGATGCTGAGTGAAGTGAGCAGAACCAAGAGGACTTTGTACACAATAACATCCCCATTATGCAATGACTAAGATTGTTAAACTGAACCTTTCTCAGCATTTCAAGGATCTAAGACATCTCCAGAGGCCTCGGGATGGAAAATGCTGTCCACATCCAAAGAAAGAACTATGGAGTTTGAATGCAGATTGAAGTATACTATTGTTGTGTTTTGTTTTCTCTTTCTGATGGTTCCTCCTATTAATTATAATTCTTACTTATAACATTACTAATGTGGAAATATGTTTAATAGGAATGTGTATGTATAGCCTATATCAGATTTCACATTGTTTTGGGGAGGGAGATGGGAAGATAGTGGGAAAAATTTATAAATCCAAAGCTTATGGAAGTGATTGTTAATAAATCAAAATAAATTAATAAAAAAAAAGAAAAAGAAAAAAATGAACAGCAATGCAAAAACAAAAAAAAGAAATAAAAATAACAATTTTGGGGAAAAAAAGAAATCAAACAAGTCAAAAGTATGAAAAACTCAAATGAAATTCCTCTAGAAAAACACCTGACCTGGGTAATAGATCCAGGAGAGATAATTTAAGAATTATTAGACTACCTGAAAGCTGGGATAAAAAAAAAAAAGAGCCTGGAAAAACATCTTTCTATTTTTTTAAAGCATCTTTCGAGAAATTATCAAGGTAAACTTCATTGATATCCTAGAACCAGAGTGTATAATAATCATTGAAAGAATCCACTGATCACTTCCTGAAAGAGATCCTAAAATGAAAACTCCATGGAATACTGGAGCCAAATACCAGAACTCTCATGTGAAAGAGAAAATACAGCAAGCAGCCAGAAAGATACCAAATATCCAGGAGCCACAGTCAAGATTACCCAGGTCTTAGCAGGTCTACATTAAAGGATCAGAGGGTTTGGAATATGATATTCCAGAATGCAAAGTAGTTTGGATTACAACCAAGAATCAACTACGAGAAAAAGTGAGCATAACCTTTCATGGGAAAAGAAGTATATTCAAGGAAATAGTGGACATTCAAAGTTTCCTGATGAAAAGACTAGAGCTGAACAGAAAATTAGATCCTCAAATATAGGACTAAAGAGAAGCATAAAAAAGTAAACAGGAAGGACAAAAAATATTAAATAAGATTAAACTGTTTATATCCCTACATGGGAAGTTGATACTTGTAACTCTTGAGAACTATATCTCTATTAGGGCAGTTAGAAGGAGTATACATAGACAGAGGGTGTGAGTATGAGTTGAATTAGATGTGATGACATAAAAAAGGGGTGAATAAAAGGATAGTACTGGGAGAAGAGGAAAGAGGGAGGCAGAATGGGGTAACTTGCATCACATGAAGAGACACAAAAGACCAATTGCAGTAGAGGGAAAGAAGGGAGATCAGTGAGTATTGTTTGAACCTTACTCCCAACCAATTTGTCTCAAAGAGGGAATAATACACACACTCAGTTAGGGAATTAGTAGGGGAAAGGAGAAAGAAAAAGGAAGGGGGAACAACAATAACAGGGAAGGCAGAATGGAAAGCAGAAATAAAAGAGGAAAGGAAAAAGAAAGGGGGTGATGAGAGAAGGGAGGGCAGATTGAGGTAGGTGGTGGTCAGAAGCAAAACACTGATGAGGAAAGAAAGGTGAAAGGACAGAAAAAAGTATGAACAGAGGCGGGAAATAGGATAGGGGGAAATACACAGTAATCATAACTATGAATGTGAATTTGATGAACTGTCTTATGAAATAGAAGCTTACAGCAGAATGGCTTACAAACCAGAATCCTACAACATGTTGTTTGCAAGAAACATATTGAAAGATATACACAGAATAAAGGTAAAAGGCTGGAGCAGAATATATTATGCTTCAGCTGAAGAAAAAAAAAAGCAGGAGTAGCAATCCTGATCTCAGACAAAAGAAAAGAAAAGGAGATCTAATTAAAAGAGATGTGGAAGAAAACTATATCTTGTTAAAAGGTACCCTATATGCAATAAGTGGTATAGCATCCAAATTCTTGGAGAAGAAGTTCAATGAGTTACAGGAAGGAATAAACAGCAAAAATATACTAGTGGAGATCTCATCCTTCATCTCTCAGAATTAGATACATCTAACCATAAAATAAACAAGAAAGAAGTTAAGGAAGTGAACACAATTTTAAAACAGTTAGATAAGATAAACCTCTGGATAAAATTGAATGAGGATGGAAAGGAATATACCTTTTTCTCAGTGGCCTGTGGCACCTACACAAAAATTCACCATTAAAGTATAATCATAATCAAATGCATAAAGGAAGAAATAATAAAAGCATTCTTTTTAGATCATGATGCAATAAAAATTATATGTAATAAAGGGCCAAGGAAAGAGATTAAAAATTAATTGGAAACTAAATAATCTAATCCTAAAGAATGAGTGGGTCAAACGGCAAATCATAGAAACAATCAATAATTTCACCTAAGAGAATGACAGCAATAGCACAACATACAAAAACTTATAGGATACATCCAAAGCAGTTCCTAGGAAAATTTTTATATCATTAAATGCTTATGAATAAAATAGAGAAGGAGGAGATTAATAAATTGGCCATGCAACCAAAAAAGCTAGAAAAAAAATTAAAAATCCCCAATTAAATACCAAATTCGAAATTCTGAAACTCAAAGGAGAGATTAACAACATTGAAGGGAAAACTACTGAACTAATAGGTAAAACTAAGAGCTGGTTTTATGAAAAAAGAAATAAAGTAGATAAACCTTTGGTTAATTTGATGAAAAAAGGAAAGAAAGAAGAAAACCAAATTGCCAGTATCAAAAATGAAAAAGGTGAATTCACCACTAGTGAAGAAGAAATTAAAGCAATAATTAAGTGCTATTTTGCCCAACTGTATGCCAACAAAACTGATAATCTAAGTGAAATGGATGAATATTTACAAAAATATAAATTGTCCAGATTAACAGAAGAGGAAAAAAAACATACTTAACCTCATTTCCAAAAAAGAAATCAAACAAATCATCAATGAATTTCCTAAGAAAAATCTCCAGGGACAGATGGATTTACAAATGAATTCTATCAAACATTTAAAGAACAATTAATTTCCATATTGCATAAACTATTAGGAAAAATAGGTGGAGTCCTTCCAAATTCCTTTTGTGACACAAATATGGTGCTAATACCAAACTAGGAAGAGCCAAAACAGAGAAAGAAAATCACGGACCAATTTCCCTAATCAATATTTATGCACAAATTTTAAATAAAACATTAGGAAAGAGATTACAGCAATTTATCAAGGGGATAATACACTATACCCAAGTGAGATTTATACCAGGAATACTGGTCTGGTTCAATATTAGGAAAACTATCAGCACAATTGACAATATCAATAACAAAACAAAAATAAATCATCTGATTATCCTAATAGATGCAGGAAAAATACATTTGACAAAACACGGCACCCATTCCAATTAGAAAAAACATGAGAGAATATAGGAATGAATGGAATTTTCTTGAAATGGTAAGCAGTATTTATTTAGAAGTAATAGTAAACATTGTGTGTAATGGGGATGAGCAAGAGGCATTCCCAATAACTTTAGGGGTGAAACAAGGACGCCCATTATCACCACTATTGTTCAATATTGTACTAGAAATTTTAATTTTAGCAAGAAAAGGAGAAAAAGAAATTGATTAGGCAATCAGGAAGCAAAACTATCGCTCTTTGAAGATGATATGGTGGTATACTTACAGAACTCTAGATATCAGCTAAAAGAACTAATTGAAACATTTAACAACTTTTGCAAAGTTGCAGGATATAAAATAAGCCCACAGAAATCATCAGCATTTCTATATACTACCAGCAAAACCCAGCAGTAAGAGATAGAAAGAGAAATTTTATTTAAAATACCCAGAGAGAATATTAACTATTTGGGAGTCTACCTGCCAAAAAATATCCAGGAATCACATGAACACAACTATACAACACTTTTCACACAAATAAAGTCAGATATAAACAACTGGAAAAATACCAATTGCTCATGCATAAGCCAAGGTCATGTAATAAAAATGGCAATTCTAACTAAATTATTTTTTTATTTAGTGCCATACTAATCAAACCACCAAATGTTATTTAATAGAGCTAGAAAAATTATAATGAAATTCGTTTGAAAGAACAAATGATTAAGAATATCAAGAGAATTAATGGGAAAATTTCTAAAGAAGGTGACCTAGCCACACCAGATCTAAAACTGTATTTTAAAGTGGCAATCAACAAAACTGTTTGGTTCTGGTTAAGAAATAAAGTAGTGGATCAGTGAAATAGGATAGGTAGAAACAAGACAGTAGTCAATGGCTCTAGTAATCTACTGTTTGATCAATCCAAAGACTCCAGCTTCTGGGACAAGAATTCACTATTTGACAAAAACTGCTCAAAAAACTGAAAAATAGTATGGTAAAACTAGGCATAGACCAACATCTCACACCCTATACCAAGATAAGGTCTAAATGGGTACATGATTTAGACACAAAGAGTGATACCATAAGCAAATTAGGAGAGCAAGGAATAGTTTACCTGTCAGATTGATGGAGAAGGGAAGTATTTGTGACCAAGCAAGAGATAGAGAGCATTATTAAAAAGATAATTTTGATTACACTAAATTTAAAAAAAAAAAGCTTTGCACAAACAAATTCAGTTTTTGATTAGAAGGAAATCAGAAAGCTGGGGAATAATTTTTATAGCCAGTATCTCTGGTAAAGGCCTCATTTCTCAAACATATAGAGCATTGAGTCAAATTTATAAGAATACAAGCCTTTCTCTGATTGATAAATGGCCAAAGGATATGAAAAGGCAGTTTTCACATGAAGAAATTAAAGCTATCTGTGTCATATGAAAAAATACTCTAAATCACTATTGATTAGAGAAATACAAATTGAAACAACTTTGAAGTACCATCTCACACCTATCAGATTGACTAATAGAACAGAAAAGAAAAATTATAAGTGTTGGAGAAGATGTGGAAAAATTGTAACACTAATACATTGTTGGTAGAGTTGTGAACTGATCCAACCATTTTGGAGAAAAATTTGGAACTATGCCCCAAGGGCTATAAAATTGTGCATCTCCTTTGACCCAAAAATACCTCTTCTAGGTCTGTATCCCAAAGTAATCATAAAAACAGAAAAAGGACCCACATGTACGAAAATATTCATAACAACTCTTTTGGTGGTGGTAAAGAATTGGAAACTAAGGGGATGCCCATCAATTGGGTAATGGCTGAACAAGTTCTGGTATATGAAAGTAATGGAATACTATTGTTCGGTAAGAAATGATGAGAAAAAAAGAAAAAAAGAAAAGATGAGCAGGTGGATTTCAGAAAAATCTGAAAAGACTTACATTAACTGATGCTGAATGAAGTGAGCAGTACCAGGAGAACATCGTACACAGTAACAACAATACTGTATGAGGATCAGCTATGACAGACTTAGCTCTTCTCAACAATACAATGATCCAAGACAATTCCAAAAGACACATCCAGAGAAAGAACTGTGGAGTCTGCATGCAGATTGAAGCATACTATTTTCATTTTTTTTCTTTTTCATGATTTTCCCTTTTGTTCTGATTCTTCTTTTACATCATGACTAATGTGGAAATATGTTTAACATGATTATACTTGTATAACCTATATCAGATTGCTTGTTCTCTTGGGGAGAGGAGAGAAAGGAAGGGAGGGGAAAATGTAGAACTCAAATCTTATAAAAATTAATGCTGGAAAATACCTTTACATATAATCAGAAAAAAATCCTATCAAGTTAAAAAAAATAGTAGGCTTATTAAATGCTTAGTCACTGGGGGAAAAAAGAGGTTTAGTGATTTGCCCAAAGTCACACAATGAAATCTCGTGTCATAATTAATCCAGAGTCAACTATCTGGTCACTATTCTATGCTTCTTCTTTGTCTTTTTATCATCTCCAAATTTTTTTTAAAAGTTGCAAAAATTTCTTGCTAAAATAGAAGTTATCTTGCTTTATATATGTATATACACATGTCATATATGTGATGCATTTGCACATGTGTGTATATACACACAATATATTCACATTTACACATGCTATATATATATATATGTGTATGTATATACATAAATATCTGACAAATAGTGTGTGTGTGTGTAAGTACTTAAATAGAAATAACTAAACTATTCCTCAATTGAAACATAACCATACATTTTCAAATTTTGAAGGAATGTCAGGGAATATCTAGCATAATCCTTAAGTGAAATGTGAGTCCTCTTCCTTAACCTTCTTGACAAGTGGTCATCTAGACTCTGACCTTCAGTATCAGGAAAAAATTTGCATTGAGGTTCATTTTCAAGAGATTACAAAAAACTAGCAACTGTTCTATGTGCCCAATATTGACCCAGATATTATTTCAGAGTTAATGTAGCTTCAAAAGATGTTTAGAGGTGGGGATAAAAGTAGATTCATTAAAAATCTTTATCTTCAACCTTCATATTTGTCTATTCTATTTTTTTTCTTTAAATATCACTCTCACTCAGGAACCTGAGAGCATAGGGTACAAAAGGTGGAATTGACAAAAAGAAGCAGGGAGCCAATAGGAAGTCTTGAAAGTTAAAGAGTTTGGAAGTAGAATTCAGGAAGCTGAATTTTTTTAATGGCACTTCATCAACATGTGATGACAAGAGTAATTCAGTAGAAGCAAGAAGAAAATAGAAGTTAGATTAAAGGCCTAGAGCACCATTTTAGTGGTTACATTAGAGAAGCTTTACTTACCGTCTTGTGTTAGCAAGAATTCAAATGTGTAACAAAGCAAAATCAGTAAGCATTGATATGGAGATTATGTACCTGGATGACAAGAATGATGACATGCTATTTGAAGAACTTTTTGGCTTTGAGTATATTTCTGATGAATAGTGCTCTGTTAGTGAGAATCATATGACTAAGATTGATTGGTGATCAGAAATTAACCAATGACACTGTTTCGCAAATGGGAATGGGAAATTTATTATGCCATGACATTTGTCTCCTCACTACTTTGATAATATAGATCTATCTTTAATACTGAATAATTTAAAAAATTACTCTACATTAAATATTTAATCTAACCAAAATTATCCTGTCCTAAATAGATCAATTAAATACATGCAATATAGGCAAGGCCACTTTTATTAAACCAAATTAAATATTGAAGCAAATTTAATAATTAAACTAGATTTCATATTAGATCAATTTAACATACAATGTAAGAAGTTCAGTTTGTATAAGTATGAAAGAGAAACAGGAACAATGTTAAATGGGTTAAAAATAATGAAGCTGAATTTGGCTAGCAAAAGAATCCACCATTGAAATTTCAAAAGGAACAATGTGTTTTCTTTAGAATCAGCATGATTATGTACATATGTATATGTGTGTGTATGTGTGCATACATACACACACACAGAGATGTTTGTAAGTATTATGTATGTGTATGTATATGCATACATATGTACATATACATATAAATATACATATACCCCCACCCATACCCACATGTATGAATGGCTGTGTACACACACACACACACACACACACACACACACACACACACATGCACACACACACATATACATATATAAAAATAAACATGGTTAACATTTAATATTGTTTAAAAAAACTTAAACAAATTAATCCAAACATCCTAAAAATGGCATGGCAATCAACTTATGTTGCTATGGTGTAATGTGGCTATACCATCAATCCCTGCGCAACAGTCACATTTAAAAGATAATTTTATATATTTAAAATTCAAATGGTGTCTGTGTCATAACACATGCATAATACACACACATACATATATTTATAAATATGTACATTCATATCAATTAGGTTACAGTACTATGATAGCTATTTGATTATTTTGCTTAAGTCAAAGTGATTAAAGAACTTGGACTTTTGCTTTTTGAGATATTTCTAAAAAGTCTACTATCCTTCCTTTTTAAGTAGGAGTTATTTAAAATAATTTTATCTTTCTTTGAAGACTGAGATTCAGTAAAGAATCTCAGAATCATCTCTCTAAGCACTGATTCTCATAGCCCAAAATGGGTACTATACTAGTACAATACAGTACAAGGATAATGTAAACTGAATCAGTACTGAGCTCTGAACAGATCTCAGAACCTGATTTTATGACTCAATTCCCACCATCAATTTTTTGGGAGGTCATTTTCTTCAATACTTTAAAAGTCAGGTATGCTAATTGTCTAGTTAGGTCCTGGTTACTCTAAGCTTGACTACATGTAAAATACTGGAATGCATTATTTCTACTTCTGACTTCTAAATTAGAATGAGATTTGAAAAATTCTGTAATGCACTTTTCAATGAAAGAAGATGATTTCCCCATAACTCCCTCAAGCTCTACTTAACACATCAAATTGTTAGCTCAAGAAATTCCACCAATATTTCATATTTTAAAATAAGTCATAGAAATAGAGAGTATTACTTTTTTATGATACAGCTATGGTTCTGATAGAGAAATAATAATAGCTTATACTTACATAGTGATTACTATGTGACAGGCAATAAGCTATGAACTATACAATTATATAATTTATATAAAATAAATAACAGTACATGAATCAATATCTAAAATAAATATCAAGGCAAATAATCAATTGAAGGATTTAGTGACATGTTAAATAGATTATATGCTTTGACAAGGTTGAGTTTAGATTAGAAATCAATGGTTATTAAAGGCACTATAAAACATAAGTGACATAAAACAAAAAAAATCACATCACAAAAACCAATAAAATTCTAATGATTATATGAACAGAGCAGAAGAGCTTTTCAAAATATCTTATGCCCATTTATGTAAGAAAAAAATGAAATGCATAGGAATGAATAGACCTTTCTTTAAAATAGCAAGATTGTCTGTCTAAATTTTGTAGTTGGTATTATACATAAGGGTATTATGTTAAAATTGTATCTTTTTCTGGACCCCCTGAATAATCCCTCCCTTCTAGTCAATATAGTAAATTCATAAGTAGTGAGTAAAAAGGGATAATAGCAGCAGATAAGATTGCAAAAAAGAACCTAAAAGTCACAGAAAACCCACTACAAAGATTAAAAGAGTATAATTTATAAGTTGTATTATATGTTAACCAAAATTCACATCCTGGTAATATGTGGCAAAACATCATAAGTAAGCAGGGACTCTTCTGAGCTGTACTCCATACCCCTCCAAATACCTATAAAAATTATTATAAACAAATTCCAAGAAGCAGAACCCAGAAAAAGATGGAGTGAAAAAAATTTACAGTGCAAGACAACCTGGAAGGTCAGCAGGAAAGGTCTGTTGCATCTGGGTGAGAGTGGAGTGCCATCCAGAGCTGACCTCACCAGTATAACCTTGGCTACCACAAACCAGGAGCAGGCCTTGGGAGTGACTTAATCAGCAGCAGTACTGGTGGGAGCTGCTTCTGGAGCTCTCAGCCCACAGATGGTAAGGAATTGAACAACTGGTGAGGAGATTACAGGGGTCTTTTTTGATAGTGCAGAGGCAGGTCTCTGTTGATTTGCCCATACTCGGATTAGATGGCAGTCCCAGGGTGAGGAGGAGCACTAGCATAACAGAGCTAGTGGCCATAGTGAATGGAATCCTTCCTCGCAGTTCCAATTCAGAAAAGAGTGTTTGCAGTCACTCATAGACCAGAGCACAGGTCAAGAAAGTAATCAACACATCTCCTTCAATTATACCCACCTTGGAATAACAGAAAACTTATAGGTTCCTAGAAATATCTCTGAAAACAGATGCAGAAAACCTCTGAAGCTTGGAACAGCATGCCCTCTACCATGGAAGCAGAGCCCTACTTTAACAAAGAGTTTAAAGTCAAGTAATAGGTTGGGAAAATAAGCAAAGAACAGAAGAAAATGACCACAGAAAGTTACTTTGGTGACAGGGAACCTAAAAACACATACTCAGAAGAACACAACAAAGTCAAAGCTCCTATATCCAAAGCCTCCAAGAAAAATATGAGTTGGTCTTAGGACATGGAAGAACTCAAAAAGGATTTTGAAGATCAAATAAAAGAGGTAGAAGAAAAATTGGGAAGAAAACTAAGAGTGAGGCAAGAAAATCATGAAAAACAAATCAACAGCTGGGCAAAGGAGACACAAAAATACTGAAGACTATAACACCTCAAAAAACAGACTAGACCAAATGATAAGAGATCCAAAAAGCCAATGAGGAGAAGAATGCCTTAAAAAGGAGAATTTACGAAATGGAAAAGGAGGTCTAAAAGCTCACTGAAGAAAATAGTTTCTTAAAAATTAGAATGATGCAAATGGAAGCTAATGGTATTATGAGAAAACAAGAAACAATAAAACAAAACTGAAAGAATGGGGGAAAATGGAAGACAACGTGGAATATCTCATTGGAAAAACAACTGATCTGGAAAAATAGATCCAGAGGAGATAATTTAAGAATTATTGTACTACCTGAAAGCCACAATAAAAAAAAATCATCTTTCAAAAAATTATCAAAGAAACTTCCCTGATATTCTAGAAACAGAGGGTAAAATAGAAATTGAAAGAACCCACCAATCATCTCCTGAAATAGATACCAAAATGAAAACTGCCAGGAATATTTTAGCTCAATTCAAGACTTCTTAGATCAAGAAGAAAATATTGCAAGTAGCCAGAAAGAAACAATTCATGTGTCATGGAACTGCTGTCAGATTTAGCAACTTTCTACATTAAAAGAGCAGAGTGCTTGGAACATGATATTCTGGAGGGCAAAGGAGTTAGGATTACAACCAAGAATCACCTACCCAGCAAAACTGAGTATAATCCTTCAGGGGAAAAAATGGTCATTCAGTGAAATAGAGGACTTTCAAGTATTCTTGATGAAAAGACCAGAGCTGAATAGAAAATTTGACTTTCAAATAAAAGACTTAAGAAAAGCATAAAAAGGTAAACAGGAAAGATAAATCATAAAGGAGTTAATAAGTTTACACTGTTTGCATTCTTCCATGGGAAGATGATATTTGTAATTCATAAGACCATTCTTATTGTTAGGATAGTTAGGAGTATATATAGACAGAGAGCACAGATTTGAGTAGAATACAAAGGGATATCTAAAAATAAAAATTAAGGTATGAGAGAGGAATGTGCTGGGAAAAAGAGAAAGAGAGAGACAGAATGAGGTAAATTATCTCATATAAAAGAAGCAAGATAAAGCTTTCACAGTGTATGGAAAGAAGGGGGAGATGAAGGGGAGTGAATGGACTGTATTCTTGTCAGAATTGGCTCAAAGAGGGAATAACATAAATACTCAATTGGGTATAGAAATCTATCTTACCCTACAGGAAAGTAGGAAGGGAAGATGATAAAAGAAAAAGGGGGGTGATAAAAGGGAGGGCAAATTGGGGTATTGGGTAGTCAGAAGTAAAACACTTTTGAGAAGGGACGAGGTGAAAGGAAAGATAGAATATAATAAAAAGGGAAATAGGATGGAGGGAATTTCAGTATCAGTAATAACTGGGAAAAAAAATTTTGAAGCAAGTTTCTCTGATAAAGGCCTCATTTCTCAAACATATAGGGAAATGAAATAAGAGCCATTCCTCAACTGATAAATGACCAAAAGATATGATCAGTTTTCAGATGAAGTAATCAAAGCTATCTATATAGCCACATGAAAAAATACTCTAACTCATTTATTGGAGAAATGCAAATTAAGTTTTAAGATACTACCTCACTTTTATTAGATTGTCTAATAGGCCAAAAAAAAGTACATGACAAATGTTGGAGAGGATGTGGTGAAAATGAGACATTAATTCACTGTTGGTGAAGTTGTGAACTGATTCAACCATTTTATAGCATAATTTGGGAATATGTGCCAAGAGCTATAAAACCACGACCTAGAAATACCATTACTAGGTCTGTATCCCAAAAGAGATAAAAAACATAAAGTAAAAGAACCTATATGAACAAAAATATTTATATCACCTCCTTTCTGGGGGCAAAGAATTAGAAATTGAGGGGATGCTTATGAATTGAGGTATGGCTGAACAAGTTGTGGTATGTGATTATGATGGAATACTATCATACTATAAGAAATGATGAGCACGATGTTCTTAGATAAATCTAGGAATACTTGCATGGGCTGATGCAAAGCAAGATATACTGTGTACAAAGTAATAGCAATATTGTAAGGTGATTAGCTGTGAATGACTTAGCTATTCTCAGCAATACAGTGATCCACGACAACTCTGAAGGAATTATGATTTAAAAATGCTATCCATCCCCAGAAAAAGAACTGATGGTGTCTGAATATAGATTGATGCATACTTTTTAACTTTATTTCTTCTTGAGTCTTTTTTTTTCTGTTTTCTTTCACAATATGATTATTATGGATGTGTTTTGCATGACTACATATGTATAACCTATATCAAATTGTTTGCCTTCTCAATGGGGGTGGGGCAGGGAGGGAGGAAGAGAGAGAATTTGATACTCAAAATGAATGTTAAAATTGTTTTTACATGTAACAGGGAGAAATAAAATACTAAATAAAAATGAATTAATTAAAAATTTTAAAAAAGAAACAGCAGAAGTAATTTAGGTGCTGATTTAAGGATTCTGGTCCTAAGATATGTAAATTTCAAACACATTCTGGATTTCTACAACTTCAGACCAGCAGAACATGAAAAACATGCTGATAACTTTGAGATATATCTGAAGTTTTACTTATAGCTTGAGATGACTTGGATATGTTAATGAACTAGCCCTAAGGTGGCAGATAGAAGTTGTTCTGATTCTAAAAACCACAACTATAAAAATTAGACCTCAAATTCCTGCCTGCAAATATTCATTCATCTTCCAGGGTCCATGCAGCCCAAGTGCTCCCAACTTTAATCCATGGTTATATAAGTGACTCATTCCCTTTCTATCCTCTTCCACACTCTGCCTGCCTTTCTTCATCATCCCATCCCCCCTCTTCCCACAAGTCCATTTCTATATGCCTACTTTTTGCCATTTGTCTCTGTATTTTGTATAATGTTTCATCAGATTCCCACTCCAGTTCCTGCTGCCTGTCACAGCCTTTCCAGGGAGTACCCAAAGAACTTGGGTGTACCTGCCCTGTTTCATAAATTAATTATCAAGTGGTATTACACATAGTTGAAGAATACTACAGGCTTTTGTAATAAGATAAGCTAAAAAAAATCTATGGCAAAGCAAGCATGTACATTTTCATGACCACCAAATCCTTCAGCTCTAGAAATGCAAACTATAGAAATAAATAATAAAAAATTAATTGAAAGAATAAATGTAGGAAAATAAGAAATATTAATTACCTTTTGAAGGTGATATGATCATTTATTTGGAAAACACTGAAGATTCAGCTAAAATTAATTAAAACAATAATTACCTTTATGTAGCAGGCTATAAATCATATACATGTAAATCATCTTTTTTTTTTTACATAATACCAACTTTTTCCAGAAAGAAAAGATAAAAAAAAGGAATTCAATTCAAAACGACTACCAATTATATAAAGTATTTGGGAGTGCACCTACCACAAGATGCTCATGAGTTAAATGAATACAACTACACACACACACACACACACACACACACACACACACACCCCATATAGAAATAAAGCTTAAGTAATATGGAACTTATTAAGTGTTCATGCTTGTGCCCTACCAGTGTAATTAAAATAGCAATACTATTTAAATTGATTTACAGATTTAAGGCCATAAAATCAAACTGCTGAAGGGTTACCTTATAAACTAAGTAAAATAACAACAAAACTCTGGAGGAAAAAAAAGGACTAAATTCTCAAGGGAAATAATGTTAAAACGAAGTAGATGGAAAAGGTCCAAAGAGTATCTTATCTCAATGTATATCACAAAGCAGTAATCCTCATGAATAGTTGACAGTAGTTGAAGTACAGAAAAATTGGCCAGAGGGATGAATTAGTTACACAAGGCCCAGACAGAATTTAATGTAGGTGCATGGTATTTGATTGAAGGACACAAATTACTTATTATATTGATAAAAATGTTAAGAAAAATAAAGCAGCCTGGTAGAAATTTCATTCATCATCATCAGCGCAACCACCATCATCATCATTCATTTATTTCACTAGTATTGATGGCAGAGAGCTCTTGACCCAAAAAATGAGGTATATATGTTTATAAAAAGAAAGTTGATAATTTTGATTACTTAAAATGGAAATTGTTTTCCATTTACAAATCAAAGCTGCTAAAATTTGAAAGGAAATATTTAACTGAGAAAAGTCTTTGTGATACATTTCTATAATAATGTCTACTATTAAAGATATAGATTTACAGAAGACACAGGGAACTCAAGAAAAATAAGAAAAATGTCCCCCACTCCAGTGGATAGTCAAAAAATATAGTTTTCAAGATGAGAAATGAAATATGTCAAGAAACATGTGAAATCACTGGTATGAAAATAAATGTAAAAATAAAACACTGAGATTCTAACTTTCATCTTTAAAAATTACACCAATGATTAAAAATGAAAATCACAATGATTAGATTTGCTACAAGAAGACAAGTACACTAACACACTGCTGACAGAGCCATGAATTGATTCAAACATTCAACCAGCAATTTGGAATTATACACAAAATTAAATAAATTGTCCTACCTTTGACCTACTAATAACATTACTATGTACATACCAACAAAAAGGTCAAAGACATAAAGGAAAAGACCTTTAGCTGCCAACATATTTATAGTAGTACTTTTTGTTTAGTAAAGGAATAGAAATAATATGAGTACATATCAATTAGGGAATGTCTGAACAAATTATGATGTGTGAATAAAACAGAATATTATTTTTACTTAAGAAATGATAAGATCTTCGGAGCAAGCTGGGAAGACACATCCAATAATATGAAACAAAAGAAAAAATAAAGGAAAAAAGGGAACAATTTATGTAATGGCAATAATAATGCAAATAAAAAAAGAAACTTTGAAAGACTAGAACTCTGATAAATGAATGCAATGACCAGTCAAGACTTTAGAAAACCAAGACCAACTTTTAAAGTTTGGAGATTTTTTTTGTGTTTTAGTGGTAGCATTTTTAACATTAGTAATTTTTGATATCTTGTTTTCTATTCTAACCTTGTTTCTGATGAGACATGTTAAAAAATTAAGTTATTTGCATTATTAATTGCCAATTTTTTTGGGGGGGGGCATGGTTTTGTGAAAAATAGGCCAATCTAAGAATCAGCAGGACCTGGGTTTTTAAGGCTTATCTCTCAAACATGCTAGCTATGTGATGCTAGGAAGTGATTTAACTTCTCAGAGTCCCAGGTACTTATTTACTATTATAAGTCACAAATGAGTTTTATGCATGACCATTCATGATTTCAAAGGACTAATGCTTAGCTATGCTATCTATTTCCTAGAAAAGAAGTGGTGGTGCTGCGCTCCAGATTGAGATAGATTGCTCTCAAATCTATCCATATTGGGAATTTGTTTTGTCTGACTTTTCATATTTGTTACAAAAGTTTTGTTTTACCTTCTTTATAATGGTTGGTGGGAAGGAGTGAGAGACAGAAAAAACAGATTTTTGTTCATGAAAAAATTAAATTAAAAATTGTCTTGCACTTTTTTTTTTTTTTACCAGTGAGAGACTCTTCTACACTGGGAGCTCCTTATGTCATGAAATCACAGGTTTGGTTCAAAACAAAACAAATATCATGACTATCTGCCCAATTTCTCTGCATTTTATGTTTACTATTACTTTTTGTCAAAATAAACTTCTTCAGTATATTTTTTCCATCCCATGTATCACTGTATTCCTTTTGCTAAATAATAAAAAATGTGTTTGGGGAAAAACAGAACTGTTGTTCATCTTTTAGAAATGTAGTGTGCCAAATGTTCAACTCATATAATTCTTGCTTATTCAAGGTCATGAAGAACCTTTTTTGCAACTGGAAAAGAATTTGAATTTCCTTTCTTGGTCACAAATACAAATTAACAAAAGAGCCATGCCTCCAGATAAATAGTAGGGTGATAAAAAGAAATAAAATTGTCAAAGTAACAAATAAAATCAAATATTGATAACGTCTTATAGCTACAAAATGCTACTTCATCAGAAGAATCATGTTGTATCACTGTGAAAGACTCCAAGCTTCTAGTAAAGGTGATATCAGACCCAAATTTTGTATAAATAAGCTACATGACCTCATATTAGAAATCTGACTACTTACTGCTTCAGTTTGCCCATTTAACAATAGGCACATTGACCAGATCATATAATGAAGGCTAGAAGGAAACTTATAGGGCATTGACTCCAATCTATTTATTCTGCAAATGAGGAAGCTGAGCCCCAGAGAAGTAAAGTAACTTGACCAAAGTCACATAGCTGGTAAGTATTTGATGTGAGTTGCAAACTCTGATTTTTCTGATGCCAGATCTAATATTTCTCTCTACTCTATAACATCACTTTTCATACTTGTTTGACCCAGGATCAGTTGTCCAGGAAAAAAAAATGTGGCTTATTGATCGTTCTTAACTAAATAGCACAAAGTACATAGAGAGAATTAATATCATTAGCCAATAAGATCTGAGTTAATGAAGCTTGGATAGTGTGACATTTATTATGAAGAACTTTATTCTAAACAAAAATAAATATCTTGCAACATATTTCCTTTTCCACCTTATAGGAAAAAAAGTTATTTTTTTTTCTCTTAAGTTTTTTGATTTCTAACTTTTAAGAATTTTAAGATAGCTTCCATTTAGGACTCAATACCTAGTACAGAAAGAGAACCACAGCTAAGAATAATTTTTGGTTGAAGAGTCATTACAATCTGCCAATGTTAGGTGTTTGAATAGGGGAAAGAGGAGTTACATGAGTGATGGTCATCAATTTTTGTGATACCAGAGAACCTAGATTTCAATACTGGAGAAATAGAAACACAAAAGTTTTATGAAGGTAAGAATATGTGGTTCTTTAAATTATTATATGCTAGGTGGTAGTAGAGTCTCCTAAGAGAGAGGTACTGAAAAGAATAAGAAATAGTGATCTCAAAAGAACATTAGAGTATATTTAAGGAGCATTAAACTTGCAAATGAATTAATTAGAAAAGTTTTCTAATGGAGGGTATTTATAGTTATTTTTAAAGGACCAGAAATGATCACATGAATTATAATTAATAATATAATACTTAGCATTCTTATAGTATTTTAACTTCCACAAAGAGCTTTTTGAATATCTCATTTTATTTTCAAACAATACTGGGAAGTAGGTATTATTATTATTCTTCCCATTTCATAGATGAGAAAAATGAGACTGACAAAGATTAAGTGACTTGTCTGCATAGAGATGGATTGCATCTGTTAAGGAACAAATTTAAAGTCTGATCTTCTTAACCCTCTTCACTGTCACCTAGCTGTCTACACTGTTAAGTTATTACATCTATTGAAACCCATATTTTAAATTATTATAGTTAGTGCATTAGTAGACTGGTAGTGCAGATTGCTATACTGCACAGTGTAATTGATGATACAGTATAAGTGAATAACAAAACAAAACAAAACAAAACAAAACAAAAAAACTGAGTTTGAGTCCTGACTCTGAAATTTGCCAGGGGTATAATGTTAAGCAAGTTTCTTGATCTCTCTGTGCCTAAGGTCACTCATCTATGAAATGAAGAAGTTAAATCTCTAGATGCTTGTACATATCCTTTTCTAGGTCCAGTAAACTTGAATCTATAAAAATTAGATTCTAGGATCAATAGATCTATAGTATGAAAAGATCTTTAAAGGCCATTTGGTCCATCGTATATTTTTGTTTAAAATTTATTTATGTGATTAATATTTGGAATATCTTCATTTGCAAATATATGTGTTCCCCTTCCACTAGCCAGAAAACCATCTCTCATAACAAAGGATCAAAAAGAAACAGAAAAACAATTAACAAAATTAACCAATGTATCAACTGAGTCTGAGAGTATATGCAATGTTCTGAGCCATATCTTCAAAGAATGAAGAGAAGTACATTTTCTCGCCACTTTTTCAGAGACAACTTTGGTTGTTATAATTATACCATATTTGGTTTTATTTTGTTCCTGTCTTTCTTTCCCTTTATCTTGCTATCAGAATTTATTATGGCATTTCCTTGGTTTTGTTTACTTCACTTTGCATCATTTTTAGGCCTTTCCATGACTCATTGTATTATTCATATCCAACATTACCTCTATCAGAGTAGTATACCATCACATTCCTATCCAACAGTTGTTTAAGCTATTTTCCGAATTTCTGGTGTCTATTTTCTTTCCAGTTTTTTGTTCCTAGAACAAGTGTTGTTCTAAATGTTTTCATATGTGTTATATATTGCTTCCTCTCATTCACCTGCTTAAGGAGTAATGGGGAGTAATGGATGAGGAGCTTGTCCAAAGGCAGGAGAAACTGGGCTTAAATCCTGTTGAAGCATACTACTTGGGGAACCCTCAGCAATTCACTTAAACTCTTAGCTTTTCAGGTGACTTTCTTTTAGGCAATTGGAATTAAATGACTTGCCCAGGGTCACACAGCTAGTAAGTGCCAAGTGTTTGGTCTGAGGCCAAATTTGGACTCAGATCCTCCCGACTTCAGGGCTGCTCCAGGTGACTTTCTAAGAGCATAAATGAAGGTAATGGGCTAGTCTGTCTTGGTAGAGAGAAAAGCCTCACCTCAGAGTTCCCAATATCAGAGAAATGATAGGTCTAGTACATATCTCTTTGAATCTGTATGCCTAGAAGTAGGATTCCTAGGCCAAAAGGTATGGGAATTTTAGCTACTGTATCAGCATAATTAGGATGATCATACCAATTCATATCCCTGCCAACAGTTTATTATGCATCTGGTTTTCCACAACACCTTTAACTCTGTCCTTTTTTATTTATGTCATTTTGCATGATGTAAATGGGAATGTCAGAGGGATTTGGAGAAATTTTTAACGTGGCTATGACATTTTTGTTTTGTTTATACTTTAATATCCTTTGATCACTTTTCCATTAAGTAATAATTCATTATCTTATAGATTTGTTTTTGTTTGTTTGATAATGAGTCTCCCATTTTGTCTACTTGGATGTACAGAATCCACTCAAAAGCCCAATTCTATTACTAATTGAGACAGGATCTTTCACCTGCTCCTTTTATGACCTGGACTTGTTTGCCTTTCCTTAGGCCATCCAATAGCAACCTACTAGGAGACTTATCATATTGGAACCAGGCTTTATACAGACAACCAACTGACAAGCCTACTGGAGCTCAATTGTTCCTTGGAATTTCAACCATCCTGGAAGGAGGTATTACAAGCACATCACACACCATCATAATTGGCTGCCTTACAGACTTATCTCAGTCCCCTTAATATCTTAGATATCAGTTCCTGATCAGTGATACCCTATATAAAGATTTTTGGTTTCCTCCATTCAGTTACACTTCCTATTCTCCTAACCTCCTCATTTTGTAGAGAGTAAGGAAGATTAAGCGACTTCCCCCAAGGTGACATAGATAATGAGTGTTGGAATGGCAATTTAAACCCATGTCCTATGATAGACAGAAAGCTAGGAAAGCAAAAGTAATACAAGTATAAAATGGAAGGACATATGAAAAACAAAATCTTGCAAAATAGTTATCCTCTACTACCTCAAAGCAACAGACAAACACCAGCCTTTACTGAAAAATGTATCTCCCCAAATACTTATGCTAGCACCCATGGGAGGTCCCAAAACAGTTTCCCTGCCCAAAGCATTTAGTTAGGGCTGAAATTCAACCAACAATTCATATTTCCTTTGCAGATAAGTACAAGGAAAGAGATTAGTGAACATTAACAAGGTTGGGAATGTGATACCTCCCCACCCCATACTATTGAATTCTTGCTAATCATTGAGCGATCTAGACAGATTGGCATTTCACAGTCTTACCTAGGTTCAAACAAGAGAGTTCTCCAGCCTTGCAGGAAGGCAATAGTAATCAGAGAATTTGTTGTTGTTGTTCTAGTAAAAATAAAAATAAACTAAAAAGGAGGGGGAGAGCTGGGGATGAAACTTAAGAGAATAAAGAAATCTTACACCAGAGTGTTATTTCTGACCATTTTTTCCCATTAGTAGACTCATTCTGCTGGACTAGATCATTAATGTTCAACCCTTTTGTTCCTTTGCTTAGCAGTTCTGCAACACTGAGGTACTACTCTGTCCACCTCCCAGGAGACTCTTAGTGTTCTAAGTGTTGGAAACTCAGCAGAGTGTGCCTATACACATTTGAAGGGACAAAATATAGATGCTAATAAAGTGTTTTGTTTTTCCTTCTTTTTTTCAGGTGCTGTGGACTCTAGGGGCCAGGATGTGCTGCTTGAATATTTTGATTTTTTAGCTAATGTATGAAATGCTTGTGAAGTTAAAACAGGACTAAAATGAATGGTATATTACCTAACATGGGAAGGGGGCAGCGAATGTAGAAGGGAAAGAAAGTATTCTTTCCAGGAAGGCAGCAACAATGAAAGGACACCAAGTGCCCCCAAATAAATTTTTGCTGACCTTCTATTTGATTCATTAATTGTCCTACGGGAAGTATATTAGAAGAATGAATGTCATCAGGTCACATGTGTGCCTATCATTCTGCATTCAGACAAATTCTGGAATTCAACCCAGATTATTATCTTTTCAGAGGCAATCAGCAGCACTGCCTTAGCAAAGATTATTAACTGTGCAAATGTTCCTGGGGGACAAAGAACTGATTACATTCATATCCATGGAAAAGACAAACAAAATAGTGTATGCCATCTTGGATTGTATTGCTTCTAGAAACAAAGATGTGATGATCCTACTCTTTCTGCCCTTTTGAGACTTTATCTGAAGAGCTAAGCTTAGTTCTGGGAATCAGGGTTTCAGAAGAACATTGATAAATTCTAGACAGTCCAAAGAAGGACAAGCTGGGCCTTGAGTTCATGACATATGAGGACTTGGTGATGAAATTGAGCATATTTAACATCAAGGAGAAGAGACTTGTGGTGGACATAAAAGCATCTTCAAGCGTATGAGTGACTATCATATGAAGGAGGGAAAAGAAATGTTTTGTTTGACAGGCAAGAGATAGCTAAACAAAGAGAAATGGCTGAAAGTTTCAAAGAGGCAAATTCAGGCTTGTAAGGAAATTTTGTTGTTGCTGATTTTGCTGTTCTGTCATTTCAATAGTGTCTGACTTTTCAGGACCTCATGTGGGGTTTTCTTGGCAAAGATGCTAGAGTAGTTTGCCATTTCCATCTCCACATCCTTTTACAGATGAGGCACTGAGGCAAACAGGGGTAAGTGACTTGCCCAGGATCAAACAGCTACTAATTGTCAGAGGCCAGATTCAAACTCAGGAAGATGAGTCTTCCTGACTTCAGACCTGGTAGTCTATCCACTGAACCACCTAGCTGCCCAATCTTAACAATTAGAACTACCCCAGAGTAGGATTGGCTGCCTTGAGACGTAATTGGTTTCCAATCCTTGGAGTTCTTCAAGAAAAGGCTAGAGAGACATTTGTTAGTTATGTTATAGTAAGGATTGCATTTCTGTATATTTTGTGTTAAATGATCACTGAGGTTCATTTTCAACTCAAAGTCTGTGATTCTAAATAGTGTATTGATGCAGTATAAGTTTCTGTGTGATCCTAAAGTTTGGATGGGTTTAATGGAAAAAGGTGGCTCATTTTGAACACAGAAGAAAGGAGCTGGGAATGCTCACCTCAGTTCCAAATGATAGATAAGATAAATGGGATGAAGTATTATTTGAGGAAATGGGGAGCTAATGGTATTCATGCTCAAAACAAAGATTTCATGTAATTTTCTGAAACCCCAAGGTATCCTACTACCCAATGTAAGTAAGTATATTTAAAAATTCAAGAAGACATCGGTCAATGGTTGCTCTAAAATCTCTGAAACCTATTCTTTCTTCTCAACCTTCAAAAACATTCAGGTGTCTCTGTCCTTTAAAAAAAGTGTAAAAAGCCCTTTGGTCCAACTGCCATCATATTTCTTTCCTTTCATTTTATTTTGTCTCCCTCGCTTATGCCACATTGCCATGCATGGATTAGGAACTTAAGAACTTAAGAACTTCACTACCCAGCTCCTAGAAAGACAAGTCTAAATTCCCCACTATTTCCTTACCCACATATTTCTCAGTTCCTTGCAATTTGACTTCTGTAAGCACCACTCATTTAAAAAGCTCTCTCCAAATCACTAATTACTTCTTTATTTCAAAACACAATGGTCTTTCCCCCCCGTTTTCATCCTGCTTGATATATTATGTGGCATTTGGTGTTTAAGAACAGTGGTTTCCAAAATTTTGATCTCTCATTCATTAGGAAAAAAGGAGCATGAAGCATTGATATACACGCAGACATGCACAGACACACACAGACACACACGCACATATATATGTACATATATATGTTTATTTAATTAACTACAATACTTTACTAATAATTATGTATGCCACAAAACTAACACAAAAAACAGAAAGTTTTTAAAAGATAGGATAAAGCTAAAATTAATGAGATATGAAGAACTATGCTTGCTACAGTTTCTGTGGGTATCTTGATGAGGGTATATAACTGCCATGAGGGACCATTAAAGTAGAAAACCAGAGATAGGAGTGAGTGGAACAGTGGAATATGTTTAAGGATGGTGTATTTGCATCAGAGACAAGCCAATGATTATACTTGGTTGGGGGGAGAGAGTGATAGGATCTATCATCTCACCCTCCCATTAGTTTGATCACACACTCCTTAGGGGTCAAGTCTTGAGCCCCCTGGTATTATCCTATGCCTCTTCTAGGGGCTACAATCCATGTCTTACTTTTGAGGCCTTTGTTTTAGAAAGCTGATGCAGTGGTTAGAAAAACAAATTAAGAATCAGGAAGACTAGAAATCATCTCCAATCTTTGACACTTGCTAATTATACGATCATGCAAAAGTCACTTAATCTTCTTGATCCTCAGTCTCTTCAACTATAAAATGATAATAATAATATCTGCATTCCCTACCCGATCCTTGTTGTGAGGCTTCAAAGATATAATGCGTTTAAAGCACATTAACTATAAAGAACCAAGTAATTGTCAGCTATTTCCTTCTCCTCCCTTCCCTTACACGATACTCTACTCTCATGGTTTTCTTTGCAGTTCTCTGACTGTGCTTTTTATTTCTTTTCGGTTGTTCTTCATCCTTTCCTCATCCCTTAAACTCGCGTGTCCCCTAAAACTTTATCCTAGGTCTTATTAACTTCTTGCTATACACTCTCCCTTGGTTATCTATCATCTACCATGATTTCAGTTATCACTTCAGCAGTCATTTCTCAGATCTCAACTTCTACCTCAAAAGTTTTCCCAAAACTTCAACGCAGCATTTCCAACTTCCTGCTAGGCATTGCCACCTAGATATCTGATCCAAAGTCAACTTGCCAAACACATCATCTTTTCATCTTCATTAATCTTTCTAGCTTCATTTTACATTATCCTCCTTTCTGTAATCTCTAGTCCAGCAAAACTAGTCTTCTCTCTGTTCCTCCCATATTCATTTGATTTCCTGTCTCTTTGCCTTTACACAAGCCATTCCCAATGCCTGCAGCAAATGCCTTTCTCACCTCTGTCACATGGAATCCTGCACTTCCTTCAAGATTCAGTTTAAGTATAACCTTCTAGATGAAGTTTTTCCTTACCCACTTTTCCCCACCTCCAACCACTAGTGTCTTTCCTCCTTAACTTGTTTTAAACTACTTTGTTTTTATCTTACATTCATTCTGCATATATTGATGCATACTTATCTGCTCTGCTAACAGAATGTTCCTTAAGAGCAGATATTGTTTCATTTTATTTTGTCTCCCTCACTTATACCACATTGCCATGAATGGATTAGGAACTTAAGAAATGCTTGTTGATTGATTCACCTTACTTTCCATATAACTTTTCTCTATCAATTAATGACATAACCATTTTTTTCACCAATTCTAATAGTCTTGTACTAATGTTTACTCTTCCTTCTTCCTTGCCTCACAACTAGACCAGGTGCCGAGTCTTGCCATTTCTACCTCTTTAATATCTCTTGCAAGTAGACATACCTCTGAATTTTCATTGAGGGCATTAACTAGAGGATGACCACACTTGGAGAATCATATTCAACTCTTAGAATGAGGGTTTAACACTATAGAGGAAGCTAGGTGGCACAATGGATAGAGCACCGACCCTGGAGTCAGAAGGACCTGAGTTCAAATCTGGCCTCAAATACATAACACTCACTAGCTGTGTGATTCTGAGCAAGTCAACTGGCTCACCCCTCAAAAAAATCCCACTATTAATGGAATGTAGAATGTGTAGATAAGAGGAACCAGGAGAGTAAAAGGTCTTATTTCCATGCCACGTGAAGATCTATTGAATAAACTAGAGATATTCAACCTAGAGAAAAGAAACTTTTAGACATATAGTACCTTTCTTCAAGTAGTTAAAGGGTTGTCATAGGAAAGACCTATAACACTTGTTCAATGTAACTAAGTATCAGAACTAGGAGTAATGAGTAGAAGTTACAAAGAGCAAATTTAGATTTGGGGTAATGGGAAGAGCCCAGGAGAGACAAAAACCTCCTAGTAATTACAGCTATTCAAAAGTGGTATGGAAAATAATAGGTTTCTCTTTACTGAAGTCTTTAGGAAGAAACTGAATAAACACTTATTGGCTATATTATACTAGACATACTTTTTAGGAATACGTTTCACTTGATAACCACTGAGATTCCTTTCAACTAAAAAAATGTGATTATTTGATTCTATGAATTTGCTTTTGTTTAAAATATCATGCTAATAACTTGTGTGTATTATAAGCTTGAGTATACATAAAGGCCATCAGTACATAAATTGACTACGTTTAGTCAAATGCATTAAATACCTAATCTATGCCAGGAATTGTATAAATGCATGGATACAAAGATGAAATAGAAGGCAAACTCTGCACTTTACTGAGCTTTCAATTGAATGACATAATGAAACATTCACAGAAGTAAGTACGATACAAAGTATGATGTGTAAGTACAAAGTCAAAGTTCAGACAGTATGTAATGATAATTTTGAGGAAGAAGAAATCACTTTTTCTTGTGTAGAAGCAAGGGATTGGTATAGAAAGAGTGACACATCAGGTGAATTTTGAAAGAAGGGAAGAACTTTAGCAGATAGATATGCATATCTTTTATATGTATATGTCTTATGTTTATATACCATATAGTACATAGTACTATACATATAATATATTGTGTGTGTGTGTGTGTATGTGTGTGTGTATTATAAATGAGATTGTATAATCCTATTGAGGACAAGTACTATTTTCTCTTTGTATTTGCTTAGTGAATGCTTACTGACTTGCACATAGAAAACACTTATTATTTGCCTGTTGATTAATTGATGGATGAATGGAAGGGAGGGTCCACTTTAAAGTTAGGGTAGTAGTGAGTAAAGGCACATATATGTAAGGAGCAGGAGGAAAAATTAGTATAGAAAATGATCCTCAATGTAACTGGATTGAGAGTGTACAAAGGACAATAGTATGAGATAAGGCTGGAAAAGTACATACATTAAGTATAATTGTGGAGGGCCTAAACACATTGTTCATTTTATGGGTTTTAATATTTTTCTAATATGCCCGGGGGCATTATATTCCAGGAAAGGCCATGTGGAATGGTGATATTATAGCCATAGGATGTGTTTTTGTATAACTGTAGGCAGGTCACTTTATTTCTATGACTTAGTTTCTTCATCTGTAACTAATGAATAATTCTTTCTACTATCTATCTTTTATCTATCATGTGGCTGTGAGGTAAGTGTTACTTAACTTAATATTATATAATTATAAGCATTTATTAATGTGTTTTTATCATGGAAAATATCTCAACATGACATTAATAAATCCTCAATTTCATTTTTTGAATGGATCTTCTCTGTCATTAATGCATTTCCTCCTTTTAGTGCTATAAATGCATGTTCATCCATCCAGTGTAAAATGTATCTATGTCATCCCATAAATTCACCAGAGGCATTCACCTAATTTTCCAGGAGCCTCCCTCAATTTTTCCCGACATTGAAAGAATACCAATGGAGTACAGGGGTCATCCTTCCACTATCTTTTACTCCCATTAAAGTTCATCACTGTTTTCACTTTTGCATTTTTGGTAAAATCTTTTATCTCACATTTTCTTCATAGTACATTATTTTAATGTAAAGCTGTATTTATTAAAGTGACAGTAGGATAGGCCTCAAGCAAATCCAGAGGGAAAGCCACTGTCACTAAGTGCAAGCCAACTTGAAGCTGGGTTGTATCTCTTCAACTAAAAAGCTTTTAAAAATTTAATTCTTCAGTTTGCAATTTGACTGATTGGTTTCACTCTCTACAAGTGGAAAACTCCTAAGCCAGGTTATTATAATCTATTAAAATCATGCCATAATCTTAACAATTACTAGCTGTTGACTGACAAAAACTTTTCAATAGAAGAGAATTGTGTATGGCAGCCCATCACTGGCATGCAGCTATCTCCACAAGCAGATGATTTGAACAAAGATTTCATGGGAACATTCATACTTCAAGGAGGCAAAAGAAATCAAACACCGTCGAGATAAATAACCTGCCTTGCTCCCGAATACAAATAAAAGAGGGGGTGGAGGAGATGTGCATGCTGCTCCTACTCTCTAATCTTACCATGGTTGACTTTAGCCAAGAAATGAGTCTGTATTTTGATTACAAATTCAGAGAAATAGAACCTTTAGTTCTTAGAAGTTTTGCCTTAGAGAGAAGGGAAAACTTTCTTTTGCTCCTAAGCTTTCTGACTAAGATGGTAGAAGCTCGATTTTAATGAACAAAAGAAAGTGATCATTATTTTTTTAAAAAGCTGTTATGTAGCTAATTAAAATTAAAGACAACCACCCTTTCCTATTCCCCAGTAATACGTTCCTGTATCCAAAGATAAGAGCACAAGCAATGTCACACAGGGTCAAATAGATTAATGGTGCCAGATGGTGTCACCATGGCATGTTTCGTAAGCAGGAATCATTACCCTTCAAGATCTCAACCTCAGAAATTTTGAGATGTACCCTACACATGCCTATCTTCCTTTAATCGTCTGTTATGAATCTCTAATCTGTGTATGTACCTCAAAAGGCTTTTGAACCCACTTCTATTTTCAACCTGCGCCATTTCTTAGAGATAATCAGGTGCAGAAGTTTGTGTCCTACTGTATAAATTGGTATTTCTCTTAATTGTTCTAAAATTACCACTCTTTAACTTCAAGAGGTGCTCTATAGCCCCTTCAACTTGTGTGTTGGAATTTCATAACTGTCTTGCTACCCACCCTAACCTTTCTTTATGTGATGTCATAAGTTTTAATTGTATGCTTGTTTCCAAAAAAGGCTCCCATTTTTTTCATAACTACTTTTTGGCTTCTGCTCTTAGGAATGTAAATTGCCTTGATAATCTCTGGACTATTTCTGGACTTTGATGACCCTTTCTTGAACTGTGATTTTATAAAAGGAATAAAGCAGTTTATTTTTTCTTTAGGGATTTCTTAATATTACTCTCCCCCTATCCTCCCCCCATATTCTTAGCTCTTTAAATGTTAGAAGAACAATGGCTCAATGTTTTAAGCAAAGGATATGTTTCTTGTCTTCTTATTTCTAGTTTGATGGCCATGAGGTTCTTAGCATATTCTAAATTACATTTGTGTAAACTCATGATATTTGTCCACATTTTCACCTTCTAGTTTTTAGAGGTCTTCCAGTACTAAATTATTATAATAACCTTGACTTTCATCAAAAGAGATGGTCATCTGAAACATAAAGGTTTTAGGCTGTGCTCTGTCTTCTAGATTATTTATTCATTCAATTTTTATTAAGTATCTACTATGCACAATGTAAGAATTTAGATGAGCTACACCTCAGATGAAGGCCCACAGGTCATCCCCAGGCTGGTACTTCGATTCTTTTCAACCTCATAGAATATTTACTTTTCTGGAGTGAAGAACACAGGATTGATTGAATATCAAGGAGACACAGTAGAGAAGAAATCGAGTACATTGAGAATCATCCTAAGTATAACCTGTCACATAAAGAAATTTCCTTTTGTTTTATGCATCTTAAGAACACTAATGATAACTCTAAATACAAATACAAATAAAATACAGTATAGCTGTTTTAATCTTAATTACTAAGTCATGTTAAAGTATTTTTCAAATTTTTCAAAAAGCTAAATAACTTGTGGCTATGCTTTATCTGTTTTTTGCTTCCTCGAAATATCTAGTAAACTAGGGGAAGAAGAAGAAGAAGAAGAAGAGAAGAAGAAGAAGAAGAAGAAGAAGAAGAAGAAGAAGAAGAAGAAGAAGAAGAAGAAGAAGAAGAAGAAGAAGAAGAAGAAGAAGAAAGGAGGAGGAGGAGGAGGAGGAGGAGGAGGAGGAGGAGGAGGAAAAGAAGACAATACTCAAAGAAATTGTATTTTCTTTCCTTTTAAAGATAGGAGTTTAGGATATACAGGAGAAAAATGGGTTCCTTTAGTACAGACTATGAAAATGTGTCCATTTGGAAAATTGACGAGAAAGTGAAAATAGGATCAGTCATGGAGATGGGGAGGTACCTTTGTGACTTGGAAGACAGAAGAATGAGTTCAATCAATTTAATCAACTTCTAAGACTTAGAGTATTTAGTGTCATAATGCACATTTTCAAAAGTTCAAATAAATTGACCCTAGCCAAGCATTTTGCATTCTTCCACATGCTTTGCAAACCTTAATTTGCCATCAGTTTTGTACAATTTACAACTATATCTGATGCAGACTGACCTTTTTACCTAAATATACTTGCTACTGGATTTACAGTTTTGCTAATGGACTTAACAAAATAGTCATTGTGAGCTGTGGGGATTGGAGAGGTTGCCAATTATCACATCACTTTCTTTTGTAAAAGTATCCATTCCAAAAAGTGATGTAGACCTTCAGTTATTATTTTCCTTCATTTTTGAGACTAGCTATATATTATCAGAGTCTCATCTAATCTCTAAGGACTCCTATCATATCCATTCATCTTCCAATCTTCACGTAGGCAGCTTCAAATAATAGGAAAAATCAATGGGGGGAGGGTTTCTTTTATTTTTTTTTTCTGGAAATATGAACTATCAGCAGCCTCCTTTCTCTTTCAAACCAACAAACTATATTAGGAGACAAAAATCTAGATATGACTTCTATCCATCAACTCATATCTTCAGTGATGTTGCCATTGCTGTCAGCTGGTGCTTAGAACCCTAAAAAACCAATATTTTGCCCCCCAAATCAATCTGCCTGGTCATTTTTTTTCCTGAAACTTAGCTTCATACATTCAAGTTGAGAGATCAAGGAGGTTACATACAGACTGGTTTTGGAAATTAAGCAATGACCTCAATATCATACATTTTATTTCACTTAAGCTGTCCCTGGGCAACAGATCAATATGATATATCCATGACAATTAGAGAGAGAGAGAAGGTTATAAAACTCTGGCTGGTGAGATAATTAAAATTTGCTAAACTGCTCCATCACATCTTTTAATCACTATCCAAGTTGTGTTTAGCTTAATCATTTTAGTTCCTTCATTTATTTTAAGACAAAGTCACAAGAACTACCTTATCTGTTTTTAATTGTTGTGCCCAGTCCCAAAAAATCCTTGTAATTGTTTTATATTTGAAACAAGTTTATTAACAGACATATGGTCATAACAGAACAATTGCTCCAGTTGGTAAAGCCCTAAGCTAAGCCCAAAATAATTTGATCATTTGTAAATTATTGTCACTTGAATGTTTTCTCAATATAGCTTAATTACTATTCAACTCAGTGTCAAGCTTCTGGGGAATGACCTCCATTACAATGTACTTCCTGGGAAAAGAGGCAAATTCAGAGCTCTCTTCTATCATCAAGCTTTATTATTCATGGATAATTCTTCTGCACCACTGAACATCTGCTAATAAATTTGATTCAAGTTTTCATGAAAGCTTTTACTCTCATCGTTCAGACCCTGCATGAAATTTATATCAACTGAGAATTCATGTTATTTACTTATTGCTAACTATTCTGATCCTATTAAAAATTTAGCCCATAATACCCTCTGGAAACTTTGAGAGTGCTTAAGGAAACAAATCCCAAATAAGACTGAGAGATTTCTTGCTCTTTTCCCCAGAAGCTAGCTGACAGGTGGTCACCTTGAAATTATGCTGCAATAGTAAAGTCATTTTTTTTAATATTCTTGATACAGAAGGTAATCAGCAGTTCCTGAGAAATCGCCTCTGCACTTTTCCACCAATCTTCTATTCCCTTTATAGATGCACCTGTATGAAACTTAGACAAGATTTTTTTTAAAAAAAGCAACTTGTTTCTTATGACTATATATCAGCCATAGCCATGTAATTCAAAGTGAAAGTGAAGAACTATGTCAACTGAATGGTTAATGCAGGGAAGACACAAGCAATCCCAATTTTAGATCCTTTTCTACAATAACATGAGTACAGGTTTCATTTGGGGAAAAATAAATGTAAATAATAAATATACAATAATAATAAAATTGATTACCCAGTATTTTCCCTCCTGTTATCCTAGGCAAGAGCTCTACCAATTTTGTCTGAATATGAAAGGTACTGTCTCTTCCCTGGTAGTTCATTCATGAGAACTGAGAGGTTCAGAGGTTCCAGAAATGCTTGGACAATTTTCTAGTTTGGTATAAATGTCCATCATTAGCTAATCCTCTCAATAAATACTACAGTGAGACAGTTTCTTGCCACTAAGAGACACAAATAGGTACTCCACCAATTCAATAAGTCACATTCTCTTAAGAATGTAGAAGATATGTAGGGCTGTATCCCAAATAGATGATACAAATGGGAAAAGGACACACATTTACAAAAATATTTTTAGCAGCTCTTTTTGTAATGGCAAAGAATTGGAAATTGAGAGGATGCCCATCAATTGGGGAATGGGTGAATAAGTTTTGGTGTATGAATGTGATGGAATACTATTGTGCTATAAGAAATGATAAGTAGGCAGACTTCAGAAAAACCTGGAAAGACTTGTATGGTCTGATGCTGAGTGAAGTGAGCAGAACCAGGAGAATGTTGTACACAGTAACAACCACATTGTGCAATAACTAATATTGATAGATTTAACCCTTCTCAACAATACAAGGATCTAAGACATCTCCAAGGGCCTCATGATGGGGAATGCTATCCACATCCAAAGAAAGAACTATGGAGTTTGAATGCAGATCGAAGCATACTATTCGGGTTTTTTTTCTTCTGCTGTGTTGTTTCCTCTTTCTGGTGGTTCCTCCTATTGGTTCTAATTCTTACTTACAACATCACTAATGTAAAAATATGTTTAATAGGAATGTATATGTATAGCCTATATCAGATTATACACCATCTTGGGCAGGGAGGTGGGGAATGGAGGGGGAGAAATACTTAAAACTCAAAAACTTATGGAAGGGTTCACTGATAAATAAAAATATATTTTTTAGGCAATTGGAGTTAAGTGACTTGCCCTGGGTCCCACAGCTAGTAAGTGTCAAGTGTTTGGTCTGAGGCCGGATTTGAACTCAGACCCTCCTGACTTCAGGGCCAGTGCTCTATATCCACTGCCCCAACTAGCTGCCCCAAAATAAAAATAAATTACTACAAAACAATGTAGAAGATAAGATCCATTTCCTTTGGATTAATATCTGTGGTATTGACTAGCAAGTGTATGACACACACACACACACACACACACACACACACATTTCTAGATATAGGCAGATAAAATAAAATAGCAAGGGTGGAATTCTCATGGTATGAAATATTCCATAAGCATGTTAGTTTTATATATTTGAACATTGATGCCAAGTAAAAAAAAAAATGGCTAGACATGTCTGAGGCTATCTCTGTGACCTTCTAGTTTAGTGTGGGTGGGTTATCTAAGAAGAGTCAGTTACCTCTCCTTTTGAGATAACAATCATATAACACTTGCCTTTGGTAAGAGAATGAAGAATAAAGGGAAATTTGCATATACACACACAGTTACCACTTTCAAGTAACTCTCTAAAAGGTTATAGCTCACTAGCACAAAGGAAGCCCCAATATTTGTTTATCTAGGATCAGCATTACTGCTTCCATGACAGGGATAACTAGGGAAGCAATTTATAGTGCCTCTCTCTTTGAGTTGTGAATAGCTATTGTCTGCTATGATATCTGCTTGATAACTGCTACATAAAGCAATGAACACGGATTTGTTTTCCCACTTGTACCCAAATCACTGCTAACTGCTCTTTAGGATCATTGAAATGATGGTGAATGCTATATCTAGATAGCATCATATGCAAATATCTCAAGGAATTATCTGGAATTTGGCAAATAATTCTCAATGCTAATGTGGGGAATGATGCATTTTAACACAATTTTAGTAGAGAAATTACAAGATCTTTTTTCATATATGAAGTGTAATATTGATTGTCTTCCTATATAAAGATCATATTAGATATATTCAAAAGATTAATTCATTTTGAATTTACTTGATTGAAATAGTAAGTGCAAAATGAGACAAATAATTTTGTCAGTATCATCAATGGGACTAAAAAATATGTAGTTGCTAAAATGTGGCTTTTTAATTTGGTTAGAGCTCAGTTGTTGAGAACTCAGCACTAACAAAGCCAAAGTAAATTCCCAAGTGAGTCAAGTAGCTTCACCTTATTCTGCTCTCCCCTTAAATGGGGCCAATAGTTCCATAAATAGGTCCCTGGTAAAAAGGAGTACAAGAAGGGAACTTCTGATAAAATGTATATATGTAAAGAGAAATCCATCCTATCACAAATATTAAAAACAGAACAAAAAGAAATTAAACCAAAATTCAAAGTTCATGCCCTAGCAATGGATTACAAGATTCGTCTTAAAAAAAAATGTTTGGGGCAGCTGGGTGGTGCAGTGGATAGAGCACCAGCCCTAAAGTCAGGAGGACCTGAATTCAAATCCAGCCTCAGACCAAACACTTGACACTTACTAGCTGTGTGACCCTGGGCAAGTCATTTAACCCCAATTGCCTAAAAAAAACATATATTTTCAGGGAAGGAGAGCCAAGATATCAGAGTAAAGGCAGGAACTCACCTGAACTCTCCCCCAGATCCCTCCAAATACTTTTAAATAATAAGTCTAAAAAATTCTAGATAAGCAGAACCCACAAGAAGACAGAGTGAAACATTTTCCCAGCCCAAGACAAATTAGAAGGTCGGCAGGAAAGGTCTGTTGCACCAGGCTAAGAGAGGAATACAGTCCAGTACAGGCCACACCAGAGCAGACTGGGCCCCAGCAAACAAGAAGCAGGCCTTGGGGAGACTGAATCAATGGCAGCAGTGTTGGTTTCCAGAGCTATCAGCCCACAGATGGTAGAGGGATCAGACAGTGGGTCAGAAGATTTACAGAGGTCCATTTCTAGAACCAGGGGCAGGATTCTGTTGCATTGAATATACTTGCATCTGGGTCTCAGTCCCAGGTCTTAGTCTCAGTGTGAGGAGGAGCACTAACATGGCAGAGCTTGGGGCCACAGTGTACAAGCGCCCTGGTTATTGTTCCAGGATTGATAAGAGTGCTTGTGGTTGCTCACAAACCAGTACAAAGTAAAGGAGAATAGTAAATACACCTCTCCCTAAACAATACCACCTTGGAAGAGCCAAAAACTTACAGGTCTCCGGAAGTACCTCTGAAAACAGCTGCACAAAAAAACCTGAAGTTTGGGACAGTGCCCTCTCCAATCAGGAAGCAGAGCTCCACTTTAGCATAGAGTTAAAAGTCAAGAAATAGGATGGAAAAAAATGGGCAAATAACATAAAAAATCTGACCATAGAAAGTTACTATTTTATTAATTGACAAGGAAGATCAAACACACATTCAGAAAACAACAAAGTTAAAATTCATGCATCTAACACCTCATAGCAAAATATGAATTTGTTTCAGGCCATAGAAAAAGGATTTTCAAATTAAGTAAGAGAGGCAAAGGAAAATTTGGGAAGATAAAAGGTGATGCGAGAAAATTGGGGAAAAGAGTAAATAGCTTGATAAAGGAGGCATAAAAAAACAAAGAAAATAACACCTTAAAAAACAGAATCAACCAAATGGTAAAAAAAGGGGGGGGTAGGCATAATAAGAGAATTCCTTGAAAGGTAGAATTGGCCAAATGTAAAAGGAGGTACAAAATCTCACTGAAGAAAATAATTCCTTAAAAGTTAGAATTGGGAAAGTGGAAGCTAATGACTTTCTGAGATATCGAGAAGCAATCAAACAAAATCAAAAGAATGAAAAAAACAGAAGACAACATGAAATATCTCATTGGAAAAAACAACTGACCTGGAAAGGAGATCCAGGACAAATAATTTAAGAATTATTGGACAACTTAGGGTCACAGTCAAAAAAGGGTCTAGACATGATGTTTTGAGAAACTGTCAAGGAAAAACTGCCTTGATATTCTAGAACCAGAGGGTAAAATAGAAAATAAAAGAATGTACTGATCACCTCCTGAAAGAGATCCCAAAGTGAAAACTCCCAGGAATAATATAGCCAAATTCCAGATTTCCCAGATCAAGTTGAAAATACTGCCAGAAGACAAAAAGAAACAATTCAAATATTGAGGAACTACAGTAAGGATAATCCAAGATTTAGCAGCTTCTGCATTAAAGGATCAGAGGGCTTAGAATATGATATTTAAGAAGCTAAAAGAGCTAGGATTACAACCAAGAATCAACTAAGCAGCAAAAATTAGTACAACCCTTCAGGGGAAATATTGACATTCAATGAAATAATGGACTTTCTTTTAAGAAAAGAATAATTTATTTATTTTTCATTTTCCACATTCACTTCCATAAGATTTTCTCTCCTTCCTTCTTCTACCCCTCCCCAAGAAGACATGTAATTAATATAGGCTCTACTTATACATTCAAATTAAGCATATTTTCACATTAGTCATGATGTATAGAAGAATTAGAATTAATTGGAGGACCTACGAGAAAGAAGAAATAAAATAAAACAACAAAAGAAAAGGCGAGAAAATAGTATGGTTCCATTTGCATTCAGAATCCATGGTTCATTTTCTGGATTTCAATAGCTTTTTCTATCATGAGTCTTTTGGAATTATCTTAGAGCCTTGCATTGCTGAGAAAAGCTAAGTCTATCAAAGTCAGTCATCACACAATGTGGCTGTTACTGTGTACAATGATCAACTGGTTCTGCTCATTTCACTAAGCATCAGTTCATATATGGCTTTCCATATTTTTTTGAAGTCTGTCTACTCATTGTTTCTTGTAGCACAACAACATTCCATTACATTCATATTCCACAACTTGTTCAGCCATTCTCCAATTGATGAGCATCCCCTCAGTTTCCAATTCTTTGCCACACAGAAAGGGCTGCTGTAAATTTTTGTACATGTGGGTCCTTTTCCTATTTGTATGATTTCTTTGGGATACACACCTAGAAGTGCTATTGCTGTGTCAAAGGGTATGTACCATTTTATAGCCCTTTGCACATAGTTCCAAATTGCTCTCCAGAATAGCTGGATCAGTTCACAGCTCCACTAACAATGCATTAGTATTCCAATTTTCCCACATTTTCTTGATAATTTATCATTATCCTGTTTTGTCATGTTAGCCAATCTGATAGGCACGATGTGGTACCTCAGAGCTGTTTTGATTTGCATTTCTCTAATCAATAGTGATTTAGAGCATTTTTTCATATGACTATATATAGCTTTAATTTCTTCCTCTGAAAATTGCTTATTCATATCCTTTGACCATTTATCAATTGTGGAATGATTTGTATTCTTACAAATTCAATTCAGTTTTCCATATATTTTAGAAATGGGGCCTTTATAAGAGACACTGGCTGTAAAAATTGTTTTCTAGCTTTTTTGCTTTCCTTCTAATCTTGCTTGCATTGGCTTTGTTTGTGTAAAACCTTTTTAATTTAATGTAATCAAAATCATCCATTTTGCATTTCATAATGTTCTATATCTCTTGTTTTGTCATAAATTCTTCCCTTCTCCATAGATCTGATAAAAAAATTCCTTGCTCTCCTAGTTTGCTTATGGTATCAGTCTTTATATCTGAATCAGGTGCCTATTTTGACTTTATCTTGGTATAGTGTATAAGTTGTTGGTCTATGCCTAGTTTCTGCCATACTCTTTTCCAGTTTTCCCAGCAGTTTTTGTTAAATAGTGAGTTTTTATCCCAGAAGCTGGAGTCTTTGGATTTATCAGATTACTATAGTCATTGACTGTTGTGTCTTGCATGCTTAATCTATTCCACTGATCCACCAATCTATTTCTTAACCAGTACCAAATAGTTTTGATGATTACTGCTTTATGATACAATTTAAGATCTGGAATGGCTAGGCCACCTTCTCCCTGCATTTCTTTTCATTAGTTCTCTTGATATTCTGGACCTTTTGTATTTCCAGATGAATTTTGTTATTGGTTTTTCTTTTTTCCTAGCTCTATGAAATTTTTTTGGTATTTGACTGGAATGGCACTGAATAAGTAAATTAATTCAGGCAGAATTGTCTCTTTTATTGTATTAGCTTGGCCTACCCATGAACAATTGATATTTTTCCAATTATTTAGATCTGACTTTATTTGCATGACAAGTATTTTGTAATTGTGTTTATTTAGTTTCTGGGTTTGTTTTGGCAGGTAGACTCCCAAATATTTTATAATGTCTACAGTAACTTTAAATGGAATTTCTCTTTCTATCTCTTGCTGTTAGGATTTATTAGTAATATATAGAAATGTTGATGATCTATGTGAGTTTGTTTTGTCTTCTGCAACTTTGCTAAATTTATTATTTCAAGTATTTTTTACTTGATTCTGTAGGATCTCTGAGTATATTATTATCTCATCTGCAAAGAGTGATAGCTTTGTTTCTTCTTTGCCTGAAATAGAGGACTTTCAAGCATTCCTGATGAAAAGACCAGAGCTGAATAGAAAATTTGACTTTCAAATACAAGATACAAAAGGAGCATAAAAAGGTAAACAGGAAAGAGAAATCATAAGAGATTTGATAAGGTTAAACTGTTTTATTTCCTATTCAAAAATGCTATTTATAACTCTTAAAAAACTTTCTCATTAGGGCAGTGAGAAGGAGTATATATAGAAAGCAGAGGTGTAAGCTGAATGTGATGACATGATTATCTAAAACAATATCATTAAAGGATAAGAAAGAAGAATACACTGGGAGTTGGGGAAAGGGAGAGGTAGAATGGAATAAAATATCTGAAATTTAAAAAAGGCCTGAAAGAGATTTTATTGGAGAAGGGAGAATGGGGGAAGTAGGGAGGAAAACACATGAATCTTATTTTCATCAGAATTGGCTCAAAGAGGGAATAATATACACATTCAATAGGGCGTGAAAAGCTATCTTACCATACAGGAAGTAGAAAGGGAAGGGGACAAGAGAAGCAGGGGGATAATAGAAGTGAGGGGGAAGTAAAATCATTTTGACAATGGACAGGGTAAAAGGAGAGAGAGAGAGTAGGATAAATAGGGGAAAATAAGACAAGGGAAATACATAGTTGGTAATCTGTGAAAAAAATTAAAGTGAACTTCTCTGATAAGAACTTCATTTCTCAAACATATAGAAAACTGAGTCAAATTTATAAGAATGAGAGCCATTCTTCAACTGACAAATGGTCAAAGGATGTGAACAGGAAGTATTCAAACAAAGTAATCAAAGCTATCTATAGTCATATAAAAATGATCTAAATCACTATTGATGAGAGAAATGTAAATTGAAACAACTCTGACTGCTACCTCACACCTGTCAGATTGAGTAATATGACAGAAAAGGAAGATGCCAAATGCTGAAGGGGATGTGGGAAAATTAAAACAATAACGTACTATTGGTGAAGTTGCATATTGATTCAACCATTCTGGAGAGCAATTCGGAACTGTGCCCAAATGGCTATAAAACCATGTATACCCTTTGACCAAAGCAATACCATTACTAGGTCTGTATCTCAAAGTTATAAAAAAAAAAGAAAGGAAAAGGACCTATGTGCACAAAAATATGTATAGTAGCTCTTTCAGTAGTGGCAAAGAATTGGAAATTGAGGGGATGTCCATCAACTGGGGAATGGTGGAACAAGTTGTTGCATGTGATTGTGATGGAATACTATGGTGCTTTAAGAAATGATGAGCAGGATGCTCTCAGCAAAACCTGGACTTACATGAACTGATGCAAAGTGAAAAAAGCAGAACCAGGAGAACGTTGTACACTGTTGCAGTAATACTGTATAATGATCTACTACAAATGTCTTAGCTATTCTTAGCAATACAATGATCTAAGACAATTCTGTAGGACATGAAAAGAAAGGTGCCATCCATCTCTAGAGAAAGAACTGATAGAGCCTGAATAGAGATTAAAGATACTTTTTCTTTACTTTCTTTATTTTTTTTGGTTTTTTTTTTTTGGTCTGTGTTTTCTTTCACAGAATAACTTATGTGGAAATGAATTTTGCATGACTACACGTGTATAACCTATGTCAAATCACTTGCCTTGTCAATGGGAGTGGGAGAAGAGGGAAAGAGGGAGAGAATTTGGAATCAAAATTTGAAAAGAAAGGAACGTTAATTTTTATATGTAATTGGTAAAATAAAATATTAAATAAGAATATGAAGTTAATTTTTTATTACTTTTATTTAACCTTAACATTATACATATATACACACATATTCATATGTATACAATACATAGATATTTTAAAGCACAGATAACAATGTTTTAAGTGCAAAGAACTAACATTTACATGCATATGAGTTTACATATGTATGTATATTTATGTGTATGTATGTATGTTCAACTTATATATTTAATACCTTACTTCAAAATTTTGAGTATATGAAATTTTATGTGTGGTCACTCCTACTGAAAGAGATTACAATCCCTCTCTAAAGAGATCTTTGGAAAGTGGATAAGGCTAAACATTTCATCACTTTGTGACCATGTGGTGATGAGCTTCTTCAATCTGAGCTAGACTAACTTCATTCTTTCCCACATCTCCCAAATCACTGGTCAAGGGTCCTTGCTCCCTACTGACGCTTACGGGCTCTAACATTATTATTCAGTATCCATTCTTTCTTCAGGGTTCACTCAATCCATATTTTGCTATTAAATGATTCTTTTAACTATTGTCTACTGCTCTCCAAGACATTCCTCTCCTATCTTCACTTAGTTCAGTGCATGACTCAGAGTCTTTCCTCTGCAACTCTTACCTTCAGTGTAGGGGACTTCAACATACAGTCACACTATTCAAACAATTTAATATCCAAGTTCTTCATTTTACTCAATCTTCATGGCTTACTACTTACACCCCACCTTAGCTGCCCACAGAGATGGTCATATTTGTTATCTAGCCCACAAAAGCATAATTTCCATGCTAATGAGCTTCAAAATTCTGTTTGCTCAATCTGTTGTTATTCCTCTTCTTCTATTTTGCTATTCCAAAACTTATTCTTAGTCTTCAACATGACCTCCAATTCCTCCCCTTGTAGTTCTTTCATTGGCCATCACCCCTAAACTGATTACACTCTCCTTCCTTGATCCTTTGGTGAGCTAGATCAACTTTATAATTCTTTATTCTCTTGAGCACTTCCCTTCCTTATTGTATCATCAGCTTTGCCCTGCGAAGCCTTAGCATCTGATTACTGCCACTATTGATCTATAGTTGGAGCCTTTGACCCAACTCACATAATGTTGAACTCGGAGAAAATCATGTAATCATATTGCTTGGATCCAGTGCAAATTTAAGTTTCATAATCTTAACTGTATCCTCACTGAAGCAAGGCAATGGGTTTATACTTACCTAAGTGAAACACTATGCCATTCGCCATAGTGTTTTTCCAAACTTTTTTATCCCTTCTCAAATCTTCCACAGGTTTCCCAATCCCCACACTCTCAGCAAAAGACTTTGACTCATTTTACTACAAAAAAAGAAATGAGGTCATTTGCCAAGAGCTCTCCCTTTTCGCCCCTCCTCAGTTCTCTTCTGCCAAGTCTCTTTCCCATTTCTTCCCTTATTTATACTGCCAAGCATAATTCTTCGGTAACTGTCTCTTATACCATCAACTTCATTTTGCATCACTCAATTGCCTTCAGACAGTATCTCTTTCTTTACCCATACATGCACAAGAGCTTCCATTCTAGTCCATCTTTTCAAACAGAAAACTCTCTATTACTCCTACTCTCTCACTAATCTTCAGTTTCTCCCTGTATGCTAGTTTCCATACTTCTTACAAATATTTAAATTTTTCTTCTTACCTGCTGTCATCCCACAGCCCTCTTCTCTTCTGTGACTAAAATCCTTGAGAAGGCCATCTTTAATCTGTGCCACCTCCTCATCTCCTCAAACTGTCTTCTTAACTCTCTGAGATCTTGGAAATACTCTGTAAATTACCAATAATATCTTAATTGCCAAATTTAATGACCTTATCTTAACACTCATTCTTCTTCATCTCCCTATCATTCTTGATACCATTGAGTACCCTCACCTCCTTGATACTCTATTCTTTCTGGGTTTTATGACTGTTCTTTCTTTATTCTCCTTCTACTTGTCTACCTGTACTTCTCAGTTCCCTTTTCTGGCTCTCTGTCTAGGTCTTGCTCACTAGCTATTGATGTCCTCCAAGTATTTATCTCTTCTGAGAGATTTTATTATTCCAGGGCCTTATTCTTTTATCTGTATTTTGTTTAGTCATTTCTTAAGTGTTTTTTGCTGACAATTCTCCTACCTACTCATAACCCAGGCCCAACTTTTCTCGTAACCTTCAGACCTGCTTCTCCAAATGCCTCTTGGATATATTGAATTATATCTCATATAGAAACCTAAAACTTGAAATGTCCAAAACTGAACTCAATAATTTTCCCCAAAATCCTCCTTCTTCCAAATTTCTCTATTACCACATCATTCCAGGCATTTAGGCTTGTGATCTAGGTATCATCATTGACTCCTTACTCTTTTACTCCATCCATATCTAATTTTTTGTCACATTTTGTTGACGTTACCTATTTTGGTATATACCTCTCCCACTGTTACCACTCTGGCTGAATCCTTCATCCCTCATCACTTCAAGCCAGGACTATTTTAACATCTTGCTGGTTAATCTTTCTGACTCAATTCTCTTCTCACTCCTGTACAACCTCCACTATATTGTGAAATTAATCTTCTTAAAATATTCATCTAACCACGTCACCCCTCTCTTCAATAAACTCAATGGCTTCCTGTCACTTCTAATATCAAATATAAAATCCTCTATTTGGCATTCAAGGCTCCTAATCAATATGTTTAATAGGAATATGTATGTAGAGCCTGTATCAGATTACACACCATCTTGAGGAGGGAGGAGGGGAGGGAGAAGGAGAAAATTTAAAACTCAAAAGCTTAAGGAAGTGAATGTTAGAAACTAAAAATAAATTAATTAATTAAAAAATAAAATAAAATGATGATTCAGCAATTAAAAATAAATACAATATATTTAATTTCTTTTTTTAAAGCTCCTCATAACATAGCCCTGTCCTTTATTTCTAGTCTCCTCATGCTTTAATCACTCCACGCTTGTACTCTGCAATCCAGTTACACTGACTTCTTTGCTAATCCTCACACAAGACATTGTATTTCCCCTGTCTTGGCATGTTAACTGGTTCTCTCCCAGGGCTATAACTCTCTCCCTTCTCATCTCTTCCTCTTGCTTCCTTCAAGTCTTAGATAAAATCCTACCTCCTACCCCCTACCTCCTACCTCAACTCACTTAATCCTAGTGTAATCCCTCTGTTGATTATCTTCAATTTATTCTGTATATAGCTTGTATGTACATAATTGTTTGCATATTTTCTCTCCCATTAAATTGTGAGTTCCTTGAGACCAAGAAATCTGTTTTTTTTTTGCAAAGTACCTGGTACATTGCTTAACACTTTATTTATTTGTTTGTTTATTTATTTGCATTTCACCAATTGAATCCTTTGTAGATGGCATAGTCTTCAAAGACCAGTGGTCACCTATATCCCACAATGAAATTTCAGAGTAGGACTTTGGTAATGGTTCTAGGCATCAAAAAACAACAATTAATCGTGTTTGAAACTAAGATTACTAGTGAAAACAGATTAATTGAATTTCATATGTATGAAATATTCCAAATTATTCACTAAAATACATTGTACAATCTGTTAGAGTAAACAGCTTTCAAACAAAAGTATTCTTGGGCTGTCATGAAAATTCTATATACATAGAAAAATTTTAAAAATCAAATAATGAACAAGAAGAGTTTCAAAACAAAGCAATATTTTAATTCTATGCTTAAGTTATGATATTTTAGTGGACAACTTACTTAATTGGTGTGTTTATTCCCATCATCAGTGCAGACTGGAAGCCATCTATCTTTTCTCATCTTGTCCATGTCCTTCCACAAATACAGCATAAATAATTCAATCAATACCCTAGAACATTTCCTCAAGGTCTTTTAATGGTTTCTGGATATAAGTGCAACATTCATGATGTTCACTTATTTTTTACTTACTCATGCTACATGATCATTCCATCATCTTTTATGGCCATACTTGTCCTTGATAATATCATTGATGCCACCTCTTACCTTTAATTGAACGTCCAAATAGGGCATAAAACACTTATAGCTGCTATGTGTTTTTCCATTACCTTTTAGGTTATATTAATTATTAAGGTTATTGTATTGTGTGGTTCATTTTCATCCATATATTATCACCAATATAATATTGATGTACTAAAAATGGTCTTCAGTGGCAGAAATTACCTTGGAATCATTGATGATGATGGACAGTTTCTCAAATGTGATCTGGCCTAATTCTCCTCCACCTATTATATTATGTGTCTAGCTCACTGTCCATCTTCTGTGCCTATCCACCATGTATAGTCTGCTTGAGTAACTCAGTAAGCTGCTCAAGTGATCGTATGTCATAATCTCCATAAACATAGTCTTTATTAATTTGACTTTTATGTATATTGCTAAGCTAATCTCATTTGAATGGCCATGAAGCTCATTAAAGAGGCCTGTGGTGTTACATCTATTGATGCGATTAGCACAGGTGATTCATAAACAAAATGTTTTGATTACCTATCTGCAGGGAACCACTTCAGTTTGGATTTCTGTAGGCCACCATCCATTCATAATAGCAAACAACTTTGCTTTGAATCTCTCTCAATTATAAAATGATGGCTTAATCTATTAAAAGACCTTGAATGATCATATTTCCATAGAATGCCAGCTTGGAAAAGAAGATTTAAAAGGCATGTTTTGCTCTATAAAATGGCAAGTATCATAGAAACTGCAAGATCATCTCAATAGATGCAGAAAAAGCTTTTGACAAAATACAATACCCATTCCTATTAAAAACACTTAGAAAGCATAGATATAAATGGAGTCTTCCTTAAAATAATAAATAGCATCTACCTAAAACCTTCAGCAAGCATAATATGTAATGGTGACAAGCTAGAAGTATTTCCAATAAGATTGGGGGTGAAACAAGGATGTCCATTATCACCACTGTTATTCAATATTGTACTGGAAATGTTAGCTTTACCAATAAGAGAAGAAAAAAAAAATTACTGTATTAGAATAAGCAAAGAAGAAACAAAGCTATCACTCTTTGCATTTGACATGATGATATAATTAGAGAATCCTAGAGAATCAAATAAAAAGCTGCTTGAAATAATAAACAACTTTAGCAAAGTTGCAGGCTCTAAAATAAACCCACATAAATCATCAGTATTTCCATATACTACCAACAAAGCTCAACAGCAAGGGATAGAAAAAGAAATTCCATTTAAACTTACTGTAGACATTATAAAATATTTAGGAGTCTACCTCCCAAAACAAACCCAGGAACTCTATGAACACAATTACAAAACACTTTTCACACAAATAAAGTCAGATCTAAATAATTGGAAAAACATCAGTTGCTCATGGGTAGGCAGAGCTAATAGAACAAAAATGACAATTCTACCTAAGCTAATTCACTTATTCAGCACCATACCAATCAAACTACCAAAAAATTATTTTATAGAGTTAGAAAAAATGATAACAAGATTCATTTGGAAGAACAAAATGTCCAGGATATCAAGGGAACTAATGAAAAGAAATGCAAGAGAACGTGGCCTAGCCATTTCAGTTCTTAAATTGCATTATAAAGCAGCAATCATCAAAACTGCTTGGTATTGGCCAAGAAATAGAGTGGTGGATCAGTGAAACAGGTTAAATATGCAAGACACAGTAGTCAATGACTATAGTTATCTGTTATTTGATAAACCCAAAGACCACAGCTTCTGGGATAAGAACCCACTCTTTAAAAAAAACTGCTGGGAAAATTGGAAAAAAAATACGGCAGAAACTAGGCAAAGACCCAAATCTCACACCATATGCCAAAATAAAGTCAAAATGGGCTCATGATTTAGATATAAAGGCTGATACTATAAGCAAACTGGGAGAGGAAGGAATAGTTTGCCTATCAGATTTATGGAGAACAGAAGAATTCATGACCAAACAGGATGATAGAGAACATTACAAAAAGCAAAACTGATAATTTTGATTACATTAAATTGAAAACTTTTTGCACAAACAAAGCCAATACAACTAATATTAGAAGGAAGGTGGAAAATTGGGAAAGAATTTTTTACAACCAGTCACTCTGATAAGGGCCTCATTTCTAAAATATATGGAGAATTAAGTCAAACTTATAAGAATACAAGCCATTCTCCAATTGATAAATGGTCAAAGATATGAACAGACAGTTCTCAGATGAAGAAATTAAAGCCATCTATAGTCATATGAAAAATTGCTCTAAATCAGTATTGATTAATGAAATGCAAATCAAAACAAATCTGAGGTACCACATCACACCTATCAGATTGACCAACATGACAAAACAGGAAAATGATAAATGTTGGAGAAGATGTGGGAAAATTGGAATATTAATGCATTGTTGATGGAGTTGTGAAATGATCCAACCATTCCAGAGAGCAATTTGGAACTATACCCAAAGAGGTATAAAAATGTGCATACCCTTTGGCCCAGCAATAGCACTTCTTGGGCTGTATTTGAAAGAGATCATACAAATGGGAAAAGGACCCACATGTACAAAAATATCCATGGCAGCTCTTTTTGTGGTGGCAAAGAATTGGGGGTTGAGGGGATACTCATCAGTTGAAGAATGGCTGAACAAGTTGTGGTATATGATTGTAATGGAATACTACTATGCTGCAAGAAATGATGAGTAGGAAGCTTTCAGAAAAACCTGGAAAGATTTACGTGAACTGATGCAAAGTAAAGTAAGCAGAACCAGGAGAACATGGGACATGATTACAATAATATTGTATGATGATCAATTGTGATTGACACTATTCTCAATAATACAATAATCTAAGACAATTCTGAAGGATTTGATGAAAAACCTCCAGAGAAAGAACTTATGGAGTCTGAATATAGATTGAAGCATTTTTTCTTGTTTTTTAAAAAAAATTTGGTCTGTTTTTTTTCCATAAAATGACGAATATAAAAATATAGTTTGCATGACTGCACATGTATATCTAAATTAAATTGCTTGCCTTGTCAATGAGGAGGAGGGAAGCAAAGTTGCAAAGGAGGAAATTTGGAACTCAAAATTTAAAAAAAAAAGAATGGTAAAAATTGATTTTATGTTTAATTGGAAAAATAAAAGATTTTTAAAATTTTCAACCCTATTCATAAAGAAATATTCATAATCAAAAGTATGAAATTTTTATATTGTCTGTTTTTCAGCATTTTTAAAAATCTCTCCTAAGTCCATCTTTACAACGAAGTTGCTGAGTATCAAGATATATTATAGTTGAGTTTGGAAGACTTTATTAATGTCTTCATATAATTTCCTTAGCTCCACATCTTTTAAAATGTTTACTTTACACAAGCTGCAATTATCTTCATGACACTTTTTACCTATAGGTTTTTCATTAACCTGGACAACTAATGGAATCTCCTGATGTCCTGGGTAACTCTCTAAGGTCATAAATTGTGGACAAAGTGCTGGTTATATTGGTAAGAATTCTCTATAACAGATCAAGTTCCTATCCTTCTTATCCTAAGTACTATAAGACTAGGTCAGCAAATTCCATGAAAAAATGTTCTTGTTGCCTTTATGAACATTATGAAAAACATCCATCAACTCATTTATATCCCCTTTAATGAGAGCCTTTGAACTCTCCTTCCATTTAGTTGGTTATTCCTTATTTGTTTTAGGCATATTTACAGTAAGAATGTCAATATTCATACAGAGTAGTTTCTCAGGAATAAGCATACTTATTGGTTATAAGAAAATGACACCTTATTTCAAAGCCTAACAATTTATTAAAATTACAAATGGTCAAGAAAGCCTTAGTACTTTTATTAACACCAAGCCACATATTATGTTACTACACTTTTAAATATGATCTTGTATTTTTCTTTGCTTCAAATTATTCTGCAAGTGGCAAGCCTACTCGTAAGGAGCTACAATACACTTAAGTGGGCTTGTCCCTAGGTAGACACAGTAATGGTCACTGAGACTATATTCAAAGTCTTTCTAGCATCATAGAATCTGACAGACTTGACATTTGCTATCACATCTCAAGAAACTAAAGTTGTTTTCTTGCATTGCTATACCACTCTTATGGAAGTAAAATTTAAAATGCAAATAAAATGTCATAAGTTCTTTTTTTCATTATAAGCATTTGCCCATATACATGTACTTTTAATTATTCATTTTTCTGTTTGATTATGACACTACATTTTAAGAAATGATATTGGATAGGCACACAAATGCTTTGTGGGTAGAACTGTATATTAGTATATTACTATATTAGTATAACTATTCTGAAAAATAATTTGGAATGCTGCAAATGAAGTGGTAAAATATACATATCTTTTGACATGCTTCCTCTATTAATCATATATAGACCAAAGAGTTAACTGATAAAAAGAAAGTCCCCATACATACTAACATATTCATAGCAGCATGTTTTCTGGTAGCAAAGTATTGCAAACAAACCATATCTATCATTTGATGGATGATTTATGATACATGACTGTAATTGAATATTACTTTGTTGTGAAACAGGAGTTGCAATTTGCATCTTGCACTTCATTATATTCACTTTCCCTCCAACACATTCTTCTTACAAACTTCCCTATTATTGTTGAAAGTGTTATTATCCTTCCAATAATCCAGGTTCACATTCATACTGTCACCTCTGGTTCCTCACTCTCTTTAATCTCCTAGGTTCAATCAATTCTTAATCTTATCAACCCTTCCTCCATAACTTCCACACCTCTGGCATCTGTCCCCTTCTCTCTTGCTCTTCCATGACCCTTATTGCCTCTTGCCTGGATTATCACAATAGCCTTTCAATTGCTCTCCCTACCAAAAAAAGATTTTCTATAAGCTCACTTCAGACCCTGGTACTCACCTACTTAATAAATTCTAGTAGTTCTTTATTGACTCTAAAATCAAATCTTCTTTCATCTTTATCTCATCCATTCTTAATCTCTAAATTTGCACATTTTATTTGTATAATTATTAGCAAAGTAGTACTTGCATATAATATTTAAAGAAACAAATAAATACATATTAGGAGTGTGTTCCTAGTGATGCAAGCATGTGGTTTTAAAAAAAGTTTGAAGACCATTGCTCTAGGGAATGGTAAAGGGATATTCTATTGAATCCCTTTGAATAAACCCTTATGGAGTGCCCACAAATAAGCAGCAGGGACATGAGATCTAAAACAAAACATTACCTGTCTTCAAGAAGCTTATATCCTACTGTGTACAACCTCACCATCAGATGGAAACAGAAGTCTTGGTCTGGTAAACGCTGCTGGTGGAGCATTGCAAAGACTTTGGTATTTCCTTCTTAGAAATGGAGGGGAAATATTTCGTAATGCTATTTCTTTGGGGAAATGGAGATTTTGGAGCCAGATGTAAACATGCAGAAATGCGTCCCCTCAAAGCTTTACCAGAATCTCAGAAAAACATGTTTTTTAGTCACAGTGAGAATGAGGTGAAGACTAAAGGAAGTATCTTGGGTCTGTGTTTATTTTTTTTCTTTCACTCTACATTTGCATTTATTTTCCATCCCTTCTTTTGGCAGCAAATATCCTCAGCCTCACTAGGGCTGGCATAAGAAACTCCAAGATGAGGACACTCCCTCAATCAAAGCAGGTCATCATCTTTTCTGCAGCTTGTGGTCTTGGAAAATTGTCTAAAGCACTGAGAGTGAAATGATTTGCCCATGGTTTTACAGTATATGTACATATACATACACACGTATACATATACACATGTATGTATGTGTATGTATGTATGTATGCATGCATGCATGCATGTACGTATGTATGTATGTATGATTGCTGTTTCTTCTTTGTTCTCAAAGAGGACCATGACATCAGGAAAGTGATGCCATGACATGCAAGTGAATTTGATTTAAGTGAGGGAAGGTTGTGCAAAGTCACCACCCTCACTTTCTCCTCTGGAGACATCTGGGTCCAGTGGTCAGATATAGATCAGGACAACTGGCTCAGGATGCAGTGGGGAACCTTGACCTTTTCAAAGTAAGGTCTTTAGCAGGTCTCAGTTTGACTGAGGCAAAGTCTATTCAGTGATTAAGACTTAACAATAAGCGAGGCAAGAAAATGGTCTATGTGAAAAAAAATTTAAATGTATGTATGCATGTATATGTATGTATGTGTACATATATGTATATATGTATATATCTGTGCATATATGCATCCACAATCACATGCTTGTAACTACACGCACACATATATAAGCAAAACCAAACGATAATACTTAGAAACATCATATCTATGTCCATATATACATGCATGCATATAATCATAAATCTACATACATGCATATGTTACATACTAAATACATATGTTATTATGTATTGTGTACATACATACAATCACTTTTGGGTTGGGAAAGCACTTGACAAATATTATCTCATTTTAACAACTATATTTCTTACAGATTAGGAAACTGGAGCAAACAAAGGTTAAATGACTTCATCAGAATCACAGAGCTTGTGAATGTCTCAGGCCCAATATGAACTCAAATCTTCATGACTCCAGGTCCATCACTTTAACAACTATACCACCTAGATGTCTAGTATATCAAATATGTGTGTGTCAGAGGTGAGAATTGAATCCAGTTCTCCCTAGCTTCTAGGTTTTGCCTTTATCCACTATCCATGATGCTTCTCAGCCTTTCTTTGTGCATGCTGCAATTGCTCCTGACATAATACCTCTGTACTGACACTCATAATCCAGATGATTTTGGGCAACTGTAAGCAGGGTTGTACGCATCTATAAATGGCAATTTCCAACTCTGTTGCCCTCTATTATTGGGACAAAAAAATTGGGTTCATTATAAAAATGATTTGGAGTGAAATGTCTCTCAATTCTCACATTACATTTTCCAATTGTTAGTAACACTATGCTCATGATACAAAGCTCTTGACACCAGTTTTTGAGAGTGCAATAACAGCAGATCTATTCCCTGCCCTCAAGAAGTTTACAGTCTGATTTAGTGACCGCAGAGTATAATAAAGTATTTTGTGGTATGTGAATATTACTGAAAACATCAGCAGGGGAAAAGAGAATGGCTTGTAAGCAATTCCTATCATTTATAGTTTAAACAAAGCATTTCACTAGGATTCCATGCTGTGTGTTTCCAGTGTTTAAGTGCTTCCTACTGTTTTGGTAACCTGTAAATTAAGAATTAACTAACAATTTAGAAATCTATTTAATTGGTCTCAATGTGCTATTGTACACTGATTTTTTCCCATATTTAGACAGATTAAAATGTGATAAAAGCTTGAGCAACAGTGTATTTCTATTAGCAGGGCAGTGAACTGTTCTTTTAGGGTAGTTAAGCAAGACCTCTAAGAATTTAGAGTCAGAAAGAGAGGGAGTAATTTCTAAGTTTCCAAGTATATATATACATATACATACACATGCACACACATATACATATACATATGTGTTATATATATAGTTTCAGTTGAGCATTGGATAAAAGTAATCAATACCAAATTTGAAGAATCAATTTGTCTAAATACGTTGAAATACAATCGTTGCTCAAAATGAATCATTAATAAGGGGCTGAGGAACATAAGTATGAATTTTGAGACAATAACAAAAAAGATGTATGCTATTTCTTTATGTTGACACTATTCATAATATAGATCATTGAGGTTTTTCCATATTACTTTTTCGTGATAGGATAGCCAAATGGGGATGACTCCGTAGGAGCCCTAGGGTTTACAGGAAACTAAAAAAGCTCTTTGTCTCAGCTCCTCATGGTGACCTGCCCCATCCTCCAGTTTTCTTTATTAAGTGTGTGATCCTTAGTTGTTTAGTTTCCTTACCTTATTCCTTGGTCCGTGCTTACTAGGATGCTTCCCTATATTCCAGACTCTCTGCTTGCCTAGCCACATTGTCACATTGCCTGATCCTCTCAACCTTGCCTGAGTACTAGGCTTTGTTTTTCTTTCTATCCTGGTCTTTTGCTAATAATAGAAGCCACCCACTCCAGACCACTCACCTCACTCCAAATACACTATCTGCACATTTAGTCTCTATCCTAAACTCAAATTTTGTGTCTGCTTCCCTAATCCCAGCTTCTAGCTCCATAGAACATGTCCACCTATATTCTTGACCCAGCAGTTTTCTTGCAAAGTAAAGTGACTGCTTATAATTATAATGTGTGTGTTCACACGATGGAAAAAAAGACAATTCAATACTGAGCACTTGTCAAACATGTGCTTTGTGGTCTTTACCCACAATTCAAAGTATGTGTTGGTTTTTAAGTTACACTGAGTTCAAAGCTGTTAATCAACAATATCCCCTGTTTTGTGTGGAATCAAACTAGGTTGACTTATTGGTGTCACTTCTTTTCTCACCATCCATAATTTTTCCATTATTTTAGAACATATCCTCGATGCATTTCCCTTACTGCTTATTCTCTCACTTCAGCTCAATATATAGCAAATGCTGAGCTACTCCTGACAGGTCACAATAATTGTTAAGATTTGTGTATATATCCTTTATTTAATTAACCAAGAATATGTTATTTCCCCTTAGTAGAATATAATCTCTTTAAGATCAGGGACTGTCTTAGATATATAACTGAATCTCTATTGTCTAATACAGTATAGACACTTAATAAGGTATGTTGATTTATCAGTTGTTTGAAACAATGAACACCACCACAAGCATGTGCTTAACTAATGGTTAGCTTGACTTCTTTGAGTCTTCTGCAGCATATGTAGGTAGTGGTGATGAGACTGCTATCTGAAACTAGATGCCCCATTTGTCACAATTCCTAATCTTCCAGGTGGGAGCGAAAATAGAGATTTCCATGAGGTAATAATAGCCTTTCATTTTGGTCTTGAGCTGGATGACCTATGACAGATACAGTCCATTAGCTGCCCAAAGGACATGTTTACTTTCTTGATTTGATTTCTAAGAGGAAGGGTATAATTAACATTTCTTTGACTTGATTTCTACATTTTTGTTGGTCAGAGCAACACTGCACCAAACAATTCTGTATAAGTACATAGTGACAAATTGGAGTTCTGTACCTGTGATATAAATCATAAACTGTGTGTCAGATTTTCTGGCACATAGTTCTCTGGCAGTAGATTGATGGTGAGGTTGAACTTAGATTGACCTGAGAAGCTAAGTGGCATGGAGGATATAGTCTTGGTCCTGGAGTCAGGAAGTTTTGAGTTCAAATGTGACCTCAGGCATTACTAGTTGTGTGACCCTGGGAGGTCATTTAGCCTTTGTTTGACTCAGTCTTCTCACCAGTAAAATGGTGATAATAATAGCAATTTCCTGTATATGTAATATGGTTTTACATATGTGTGTGTATGTGTAGGGGTGTGTGTGTGTGTGTGTGTGTGTGTGTGTGTGTATGTGAAAAGGTGGCCTTTTCTAGTGCAGGGTGGGGAGGAATGGAAGAAGAGAGTTCGGAACTTAAAATGAAAGAAAATAAGCTAATTAAAAATAATAATCTCCTAAATTTATTGAGGATAAATTAAATTTTTATAAAGTGTTTAGCACAATACCTTATACCTAGTAGGTGTTTGTAAATGAATTTTAATTTAAATTTAATTTCTTTAAGATCATCATAAGTTGAACTTGTAATTCAAACTCTAGGATCCCCATGTTACACAGTATGCCTTATTATTTGGTACTCATCATAATCATCAACACCAACAACCACAAACATGTATTATCTTACTTATCACAATTTTCAAAAAATTAACTTAGTTCCTTTCAGATCCTCAGAATCTCTTGAGGTAGAATACACATGGCAAACATTCCATGGTCCTTCAGTGTCTCTTCAAATGTTTCATATGAGAAGAAAGCTAACACTAAAAAGTTAACCAGGTCGAAGGCAGCATGGCCTAGTGGATAGAGGGATGGACCTAGAGAAAGGAAGACCTGGATTTTCAAGTCCTACTTCTGTTAAATTCTTTATGACCATGGTCATGTTACTTAACCTTTTTTGACCCAGGCAAATAAATGTCTTAGACTAAAATTGCGAAGAGGTGCTAATCTAAAAATCACTGATTAAATCACAGGTTTGACTTCATTATTTCATATTATCAAATTAGCCATTCTGTTTTCCTGCATATTGTCAAGCATAATAGAAGATCACTTAAAGACCTTTAAGTGGAATATGATAAATGTTAATTAGACACTTCCCCAAGCTTGTTAAAAAATCCCTCCTGTTTTCTTTTACTGAAGAACAGTTTTCTAAACAACTCCATGGAAAACATAAGTCACAGGGCTAAGATGGGGGACAGAAAATCTGCCAGAACTCCAGAAAGCTTCAATGACATGAAAATTTTAAAAATTCTGAATTTCCAGAGGAAAGCATGTTATCAATTTAATAAAACTCATTCCTTTATCAACCCCATGTACTTCTAAGGTCCTCTGTTCAAATAATTTAAGGAGGTGATGAATAGATCTTATTTATCTTCTTACTAAAGAAAGTGAAGAAATGGGGAAATGACCATTTAAATGTTTCCAAACTTCCCAGATTAAGTTCAATTCCAATTTCCCAGAAGATTATTATTTAGTGATTTACATATTTCTTATCTTATTTGGATGCCAGGCCTCAGTAGTAAAGTGACCCTTATCAACACACACGCATGCATGTGTGTGTGCACACACATACACACACACACACACACACACACACACACATCTGTAAGAGAATGTGAAGTTATGAAAAGCACCATTTGCCCATGACTTCAATGGTTAGTACTACCATCAATCAAAGTCCACTACTTTTTCAGAGAACCAGGCCAGGTACAAATCAAGCAAACTTATATACTCCACATTATCTGAATCTTTTTTTTTCCTTCTATAAAAAAGCTTTCTTAGCTTCATAGAGGGTAAGGACTTATAATCTTCCAGGGCTCTCAGCTTTGTGGTACAAGTCATCATTCACCCCAATTAAGAAACAGAGTTTCACTGAACATTAAGCCCCAAAGAAACAAACAAACAAAAAAAAGATTTTTATAAATGAGAAAAAGTTCGCAGATTTCATACTTGTAGCAGGGATAGTGCTTACAAAATCCTGTTAAATCTTACTGTTCAGCACCATAGAAATGATCTGTAAGTATTCTATTTAACTCACTATGTTCCATACATTTAAATATAGGAAGAACTGTGGAAATCAACAGTGTCTTGTAATACAAGGAGTACCTATTGGCCTTCCCTAAAGGACAGGCTCTACCTGATCTTCAACTCGATGGTAATTTACTTATCTTCATTTTACAATTACTTGTTTAACTACGTGGGAGGATTATATAATATGAGTTACATTGAAGAGTCACTTCGCACAGAGTTAAACAATAGAAAATAAGATGACCATGAATTTACCCCACAGGGTTTCTTCTACATCTGTGGCTGGCTGCATTGCTAAACTGTTTCAAACTATGGGCACAGCTAGTACCATATGTGCTTTCAAGCTCACTGAAAGCTGCATGCCTGATAAATTCCTTCTAAAGCCATTCCTATTCACTGAAGGGTACTAGCAGAGGCTAATAATGTGACAACTATCTGCCCTGTCTCCCTTCAAGAGTTATTGAGATAATAGAATATCAGAGTTGGCAGGGAAAGGAGGGGTCATATCATCCAATCACCTTTCTCCACGTGAAATAATGTAGGGAAGAGTAGTTTGTAAATTTCAAAGTACTCTAGAAAATAAGGTATCAAACAGTGCAATAATGCATTGGTTCACACATGATTGGTACTAGATAAACATTTCAGATCATCCTTATTGAAAGATTCTAATTATTTTAAGCAAAAATATCATTTGTATTTTATTCCTGATAACTTATTTAACATGGATAGCCTCCTTTTCTTGTCGCTCAGTGCTTTGCCAGCATTTTCTTTAATCTTATCAGATCTCTCTGATTTAATTGAGAAGTCACTCCAGAAGAATGTCATTTTTCCTGCATCTCTTCAACAAAGTCATATAATTAATATTATGCAAAATAGAGAAGATTCCCAGAGTGCCAGGCAAGACTGAAGGCATGAGAAATCCCAAAATTAGGAATTGCTGTAGTCAACATAAATAATTGACATTTAGATGACCTAATTAAAACAGATTAAATCTCTAAGGGGGGAAGTAACTATGGCAAATGTGGGGTTTCATGGCCATGCAACTGATAAGATGTTTTTAGATAGCCAAGACTTTTTTTTCCATGTTTTCAAGCAAAGAAAGGGTTATTATGTAAAGAGAAAATTATGAAATAACTCCATGCTTGATGCTGTATTTACATGAAGAAAACTATAAAATATAGAACAGCATGAGAGTAATGGGAAGGATAAGGATTTGAAATGCAAATGAAATTGCATAGATTTAAGTACTCTGGGAGTGTAAAGAGATAACTGTCAATAATTGAGGATTTTACATTTTTTATAAAAGGAGTTTTGAGACAGATTAAAATCTATCTTTTAAAAGGAAACTATTTCAGCATTTATAGAAAAGCAAAAATTTAGAAACTAATCAGTACCAGGATAACTGTCAAACTGATTTTATATGAAATGCCCTCAAAGAGCAAACATCCATTATATTCGAGTCTTTTCATGAATGTTGAAAGAAAATGAAATCAACTGAAATTCTAATTGTTAGCCATACTATCTGAGAGTAGTGACCATATTCCCATGGGAAATTACTTTTCTTTAAGGTTGCTGACAGGTCCCCTGACCTTTGTCAAAAGTATACCCTCTTGATAATGGGAATGGTTTCAGACACATCCATTCATGCCCCCAGCATAATGAGTCTGGGACCCTAAATCATCATAGACCATGTATCCAATTATTGCTCAGTTCAACACAATGCAAGTAACAGTGCCAAAAACACCCAGTGTATGTAAAGTATTTGTCAAGTGTCTAAGGAAAACACCAAGTTTACATACAGTCTAGTACCTCCACTTAAATTATAAAGATAAAAGTCTTGAAGGGGAACATGACACTCCACTAAAGTTATAAAGATAAAAGTCTTGAAGGGGAACATGATACATATACAAATTACTCTAATGAATCAGAGGAATTAATAAGCACAGAAAAAAAGAAGTATTACATCAGAGATAAAAGAATAGATTACTGACTGAGAGATTGTGGAAAGATTCATAGAGAAGGTAGGAGTATTTAAGGTAAACTTTAAAATATATGTAGCAATTCAACAGAAAAGTAGTCCCTTATTCCAAAGAAATGTGACTAGGGTGCCTACAAATTATTATCCAATATCAAAGAATTTTCATTTAAGGACAGAAGCAAATAAATGAAAGGAAGATATTTCAATCACAGACAACAGAAGACAAATGCTATGTGAATATAGGGTCTTGGGTCAAGCTTATATATGATCTTTTCAATGTGGAAAGGGAAGTGGTACCAAAGGAAGGGAAGAGTGCTAGATTTAGTCTGGACTTTGGTTGGAAACCTGCTGCTTCCTCTCTTCCTCCTCCTCTTCCTCCTCATCCTCTTCCTCTTGCTCCTCCTCCTTGTACTACCACTACTACTAGCTTAAGTTTATATAGTGTTTATTGTGTGCCAGTTAGCATGCTATGAGCTTTACAATTATCTCATTTGCTCGTTACAACAACCCTGGGAGATAAGTACTATTATCCCCGTTTTACATATGAGGAAACTGAGACAAACAGAGGTTAAATGACTTGCCCAAGGTCACAGAGATAAAAAGTGTGTTAGGCTGGATATGAATTCAGGTCTTTCTGACTCCAGGCCCAGTGCTATATCGATATCACCACCTAACTGCATTACTATATGCATGACTTAAGGAAAATTGACTTAATCTGTCTAGGCCTTAGATCCTCACTGGTAAAATAAAAATATACTAGGTAGCTTCTGGGGTTCTTTCTACTCCTAAATATTTGAGGTATTCTCCATCTTTCTCCCTTTAATAGCCATAACACAAGAAATAAAATGTGCTCATTTAGTTCCAATTTCCCAAGAGAAGATGCTCCAACTTCACACACACACACACACACACACACACACACACACACACACACACAAGAAAGGGAAAGCACTTGAAAACACAATCACACCAGTCTTGCTGCTCTGAAACCCAAGGTTTGCACCTATTCTTCCTTCCTTGGCACTTGCTTGTCATCTGAGGACAGATACACAAGGAAAGTCTAAGAGTCAATACTAGAAACCTCTAGCTCCTGCTGCTGTTTAAATTCCCATCCAAATGGCCACCACTGCTATAATTAAAGCATCTATGCACATGGCTATGACACAGTTGTAGCTAGAAGAAAGAAGGAGAGAATGCCAACCTCTGAGTAGGTCAGAAAAGTCCTCATGCAAAAGGCATGTCTTTAAGGGAGCTAGAGATTTTATAAGGTGATAGAAAAAAGTAAATATATGTCTGATGTGAAGCACTATTGGGTAAGTGGAGTTGAGAGGTAAAATGTTGTGCATAAGGACTAGTTTAACTGTAACAAAAATAGGTGGAAGGGAGAATCATAGTACAAGACTGGCAAGGTAAGTGGGACTCAGATAGTAGGTACCTTCAAATTACCACTGAGGAATTTGTAATTAGTCCTAGAGATAAAAGGGAGGTTAATGAGTTGGATATGGGAGGTGGGGGTAATGACCTGGTCAGGTATGCATTTTATTCTTTAAAATTAATTTATTTTGAATCATCAACAATCCCTTCCATAAGTTTTGAGTTTTAAATGTCCCTCCCCCTCCCTCCTTCCCCACCTTTCTTCCCAAGACAGCATGCAATCTGATGTAGGCTATACATATACATTCCTATTAAACATATTTTCACATTAGTGATGTTGCAAGTAAGAACTAACACCAATAGGAGGAACCACCAAAAGGAGGAAACAAAACACAACAGAAGAAAAAAATAGCAAATAGTATGCTTCAATCTGCATTCAAACTCCATAGTTCTTTCTTGTTTGTGTATAGCATTTTCCATCACGAGGCCTTTGGAGATGTCTTAGATCCTTGTATTGCTGAGAAGGATTGTTTATATGTATCAGTCATCACACAACATGGCTGTTATAGTGTACAGTGTTCTCCTGGTTCTGTTCACTTCACTCAGCATCAGTCTTTCCATAAGTCTTTCCAGGTTTTTCTGAAGTCAGCCTATTCATCATTTCTTATAGCACAATAGTATTCTGTCATATTCATATACCACAACTTGTTCAGCCATTCCACAATTGATGGGCAATTACCTCAAAGTTGTTTTGATTTGCATTTCTCCAATCAATAGTGATTTAAAGTATTTTTTTCATATGACTATAGAAGGGTTTAATTTCTTCATCTGAGAACTGCCTGTTCATATCCTTTGACCATTTATCAGTTGGGGAATCAGGTATGCATTTTAACAATGTCCATTTGGTGTCTGTGTGGAGAATTAATTAAGGAGGAAAGAGATTGGAAGTAAAGATAGTAATGGAAGATTGGTGATACAATCCAGACAAGAAGTGATAAAGACTTGTATAGGGGTAGAAATTGAGCAAATGGAAAGAAGAGGATTAATGTGAAAGATGATGTGAAAGAGGAATTGATAAGTCTTTGCAAGTGATTGGACATGGAGATCATCGGACAGTCAAGGATAATTCCAAGATTATAAAATTGGGTGACTAGAAGGATGGTGGTGCTCATGAAATAGAAAAGTTTAAAGGACATCTAGAGTAAGGCAAAACAATGTGTTCTATTTTGGAAATGTTGACATATCAAGGTTAAGGTGTCTACACACAGCTATACAAGTGGAAATATCTAGCAGGCAGGCAAGAATGTAGAAATGGAGTTATAGAGAGATATTAGGTACTAGATATAAAGATGGTTGAGTTATATCAGTAGATCTAAACAATTTAATCCATGAATAGGGCCTAGTGGATTAAGAATCAGTACCCAGAGTGAAGAAAAAATTAGTATTATCATAGGTGGTATTTAATACATGGTCAAATGATATGCACAGTATTGTGTCCTGTTCCAGAAGCCACATTTTAGGAAAGAAATTAATAACACTGAGATAATATGAAAGGAGATTGATCCAGATGCTGAAATGCTTTGTGACCTTATTGCCTATGATCACCTAAAGGATTGGGTATATTTAATATAGAAAAGAGAAGAATTGAGGGAGATATGATAGCTCTCTTCAAGAATTTGAAGGGCTGTCCCAGAGGACAATTGAGGTCTGCTTGATTCCAGAGGAAAGAACCTGGAGCAATAACTCAAAACTACAGAGGGGTAGATTTCAGCTCTATATAAGTAAGTAGATCCTAACAATTAGATGTATATTCCAGCAGAAAAGAGGCAGTGGTGTTCTACTAAGGGGTGATCTTCAAGCAAAGGCTGGCCACTTGTGTAGTATGTTATAGAATGACTCTTCTAGATATGATTTAGAATAAAAGGCTTAACCAAGGTCTGTTCCTATTCTGAAATTCTGTAATTCAAGAATAGTAATCTCATCCTAACCCTGATAGTCAATACATAGATTTAACTCCATCATAGCTTTTCAATTCAGAAAAGAGAAAGAACAACCGGCAGTTATGAAGGTCACACTCTGGAGATTCCTCTGCTTTGCCAGTGTACCCTAAAGAACTTTAAGCTTTCCCATCTGTCTTGCCACTAAATATACATACATACATACATACATACATACATACATACATGCATGCATACATATTCCACTATAAGAATGTGAAAGGAACCCCTCCTCAAGGAAGGGCTACCACACTTTTCTTTTTGGTATCCTTAGTGCTTTGCATCAGATATTGTCATAATAATGATGATGATGATAATAATAATGATAATCATTATAATAGCTAGTATTTATATTGTGCTATCCCAATTTAGAAATGAGAAAATAGGTATTAGCAATTGTAGATAGTAGTCACATAATAATAATAATAATAATAATAATAATAATGAACAGCTAGGATTTATATATTTATGTAGTGCTTTAAAGTTTGCAGAGCACTTTATATATGTTAACACATTTTATACTCACAGAAATGCTATAAGTTAGATATTACTACCCTCATTTTAGAGAACTTATCAAGGGTCACAGAGCTAGTAAGTGTCAGGCGGGATTCAAATTCATATCTTCTCAACTCCAAGTCATTAATACATACTTATACAACAGCTAACAATTTGGCTCATTTAATACATAGATTTCATACAGGATAATAAAATTCCCAAAAGAAATTGAATTGAGTAGTAATATTCATTGTTATTGTGTGGAAAATCTTGATTACCATTGTCCTTACAGAAAACCTCCTAAAGATAATGAACGCTTCCATGTTTTCTAATCAGATCAACCTGGAATAAGATAATTTCTGTAGAAATGAACTCTGGGAGCAGCTTTATGGCCTTTGTAGGGGATTTCTGTTCTTGGAAAGTGCTTTCATAGAAGCTCTTCTTAGGGTTAGGGTTAAGCTATTGCAACCATTTAATTGCAAAGACCATTCTTACTATTGCCATCTTTAACACAACTCTGTCTATCAGCTCTGCTATATTATCACAATGTTCTTTTAAGACACAAAACATTCTGTTGTGAGCAAACCTACTATGACCACTTGTTTTTATTCATTCTTCCTTCAGAGGGAACTTTTTACCTTGCTGTTGGCTACAATTGGCAATGCAGTTCTCCCCAATACCTGAATACATCAACTCTTAGAATTAACCCATTTGCTCTGACTGGCTATAGGAATTGTACCTATTTCACAGGGTTATTGTGAGGATGAAATGAGATATTTTTAATTTATTTAGCACCATTCCTGACACATAGTAGGTGTTTAATAAATTTCTTATTCACTTCCCTAGATCCATGATCATATTTGTTCATAAAGTGAGAATGTGTATGTGTGTGTGTAATAGACGTTGCTTTCTATTACTCTACATCCATTCTGCACGGTTATACTTCATAGAGCTATTTTATAATTGTTTCCATAGTAATGTACCTTGCATATGAGGATACTGAATGTAGCAGAGAAGTCCCAAATCTTCCTGTCTCCATAGGTAGACACTTCAGCAAAAGTAGGCTCAATCCATCTTCCTTTTTTCAACATTTTGGAAAGATGAGGACAATTTGAATACTCTAGCTAGGGTGACTCAAGAGAAGGAACTGAGAGGAAAAGTAGCTACTGTCTCTGTGCCCCTTGACTAGAGCAGGAGGTATTAATAAGAATAGATGTAAGGCCAGAGGAGGGAAGGAAAGAGGGAAAGAGAAGGAAAATAATCATGAATCCCCATGAATCTACACTGAGTAGGTGATGAAGACCAGTCTATGAAATGCAAGAGCTCAAGTACTCAGCTGTGTGAACAGTCTCTAAAGATCCAGTGATAAAGCATGGTAATAGATTAATTGAGATGTGTGTTTAGCTTTAAATACACTGAGAGGTTTTGTCTGTTTGTTCTTCCTGTGTAGACCAGTAGACAAGGATGGTGATGAGCACCATTTGCTGGAGGTCGATATGGATAATAGAATTACAAAGGATAGCAAATGGGGATAGAAGAAGAAACTACACTGGCTAGAAGTTGAGGAGAACTTGCTGAATGGGCAGAAGAATGCTGTGGATAGGACCAGTGACAAAATAGCTACAACTTGTTATGAGATGAGGGGAGTTATTTTAAGCTGGGGAGCCCAGCAACAAAAGCCAATGACAGAGATCAGTGACACATTATGAGTACTATGAACGGGGGTGGGGAGAAAGAGTTGCTGCAACTATACTGTAAAAATATGAAGACTTCTGAGAGGAGTACCAATGTTGGGTATAGATAACCTCAAGCATTCGGTGAGGTCTAAGGGGTAAAGGAGGGGGCTTAGTTCACTGATTCCATTTCATGGGTTCACCAGCAAGTCCTATCTCTTTTCCTTAATTTGTAAAGAAATATGTTCATCTTTTGAGCCTTGTGAGAATGTGTACTTGTGAGATCAGCTGTTGACTATACTTGAAGTGTCTGAAAGTAAGTCTCTAGATCATCTGTATAGGGGCAACCATCCAGTCAAAGAAGAGATCCTCTGAAATGTCCTGTGCCTTGTCAGAAATGAGGCTTTCATAAAAGGGTGACAAATAGCATAAGTAACCTTCTAAATTTTGGAGCAAGTTTTTTGAAGAGAATCACATATTAGGTAGCAATAATAAAAAACTGAGATAAAGAAAAATGTTTCCCAGAGATTCCAGAAGGAATTTATTTTGCTACAAATGTTTAGTTAATATTCCCCATTTTCAACACCGGGTGGTAAGTTAACGTAGACCCACCCCAGGTTCGATTCAACAGGAAAATGAACTCTTTCTTTGATGCATGCTTCATTCCAATTAAGGAATTGAAAAGCTCCCAAATACCAATGCAGAAGTATATAATGCTTGAATGACATTAATTAGTTAGATATGGAGCCAATGTACAAGCGAGGATGATCCACTGAATATGTACATATGATTTTCCTATCAAGGAGAACCACAGAAAAATAGCTGGAGCAGCTTTATCATCTTATTTACATTTTGGTTCCTATTAACATTTTCCTGAGGAAGAACTTTATGCAAATGTGAGTCTTCAAACTTAATAGCAAACAGATCACAAAAGTGTGCACTATATGTAGGAGGAAATACCTTTAAAAACACCCAGATTGTGAAAATTCTTAATGGAAAATAATTTTAGACAGATTCTTTTCCCAAGATATTATAGGGAAAGTGTTTTGCATGAATAATAATGAAAATAATGAGGATGTTTATAGAATTTTGAAGTTTACAAAGAGAGATAGCATGAAGAATTGGATAGGAGCTGGCTTCCAGGTCAAGAGAATCTGGATCCACTTCCTGCCTTTGACATATTACTGGCTACATTATAATGGACAAGTCTTTTCTCCTCTCCCTCTTCAAAACACCTCTCTCAGACTCTAAGTTGTAGATTGGTAAAGAAAGTTTTCTAAATCAAGGATTCCCTAGATGAAAGAAATCACAAAGTTCAAACCTTGCCCACATAGTTTTAAAGTAATTTATGTACATACGCTCATTTGAAATTTAAAACATACATATATAATTTAAATTTAAGATACTATCCCTTTGTTGTTGTTGCTGTTTTTGTTGTTAGCATTTGAATTAAGAATGGTGTAGTGGATAGAAAGCCTATTTTGAAGTTAGACAGACCTGAGTTCAGTTTCAAACTTTGACACATTCTAGCTCTTTAACCTTAGATATTTTACCTAACCCCTCAGTCGTAAAATTGTAAATTGCAGAATGGTTGCATAACTGCCTTGGTAGAGGGACTTTTCCACCAGAAATTTCCCTATCCAGCTAAAATTTTAGGTATGGGCAAAGATTGTTGTTGATACTAAGGCATCGACTATAAAGGTAAATGGCATAAAGTTCATCCGGCCTAGTTCGGATCCATGCACTATTATAACCTAGCCATAGAATCATAGAGGCAATTAGATACTACAATTGACAGTGCATTGTAACTGGAGTCAGGAAGACCTGAGTTCAACTATAACTTCCAGGGGTGGGGAACCTGCAGCCTCGAGGCCACATGTGGCCTTCTAGGTCCTCAAGTGTGGCCCTTTGACTGAATCCAAACTTCACAGAACAAATCCCCTTAGTAAAAGGATTTGTTGTATAAAAACTTAAACTCAGTTAAAAGAACACACCCAAGGACCTAGAAGGCCATACGTGGCCTTGAGGCCACAGGTCCTCACCCCTCCATAGACATTTACTTGCTATGTGACCCTGGGCAAGCCACTTCACCTCTTTTTGCCTATTCCCTCATCTCTGAAATAGGGATATTGATATCTACTTCCTTGGGTAGTGGTGAAAATAATATTTGTAAGACACTGCAAACATTAAAACACTTCATGTACTGTTGTTATTCAGTCATTCAGTCATGTCTGACTCTTTTTGAGCCCATATTGGGTTTTCTTGGCAAAGAATAGTTTATTCTTTCATTCTCCAGAAAGCACTACATACATGTTAGCTATTATTAATAGTGGTATTATTAGAATATTAGCTGAATAGTGCCTTAAAAGTCATTTGGTCTTGCCCCCCTCCACTCTTGCATTTTAGAGGTGAAAAAACTGAAGTCCAGGATTCAAATCCAGATCTTTTTGCTCCAAATTCAATACTTTTTGGTTTACTTGCACTATTATACAATCATTTGTTTCCAATGTCATAGGTTTCCAATAATTCTTTTACTGATTTTGACTGCTTTCATTATTTCCTTTTTGCTTTGCTATTTGGATAATGTGGATAGATAGAGATTTTACTCTGAGTTACATAATTTTTTTTCTCTTACCCATCTCATAAATTCTGAATATTAAACAAGACCAAGACATTTCTGGCAACATGAGATCCTTTTGTATACTCAAATCATCTCAAACAAGCTACATGATTGTGTCATGCAAGTTTTTAAAATGTACTTTCAGTTGCTGTCTACAAAGAAATGGAATTGCTGCAATCTGTTTTCCCCCAACAAACCCTTTTTTCTTGTACTACCCAGGTTTCTACTTTAAATGTGCAATAACAGTTGTCCGGTTTAAAAGATGCTATCATTGCCTCTACCTTGAGTGTGCTATGTTCCATCACTTCATAAACTCATCATTCTTTGAGCTGCCAAGCAATAATCCTTAGAGACATTCATCAAAACAGTGAGGGAGCAGCAGCCATGTGCCTCAGTGAGCTCAAAAACAGGCTGACAATTCAGGGACCATGAACACTAATCCCTTTTTTGTCGATATTACTTTGCCATTTGACCCTATGACAGTCACTTAGCCTCTTCTGACCTCCCTTTTCTCTCCATGTTAATACAAATGGAGATGAAAACATGGATGTCATTTCCCAGAGAGATTATAAAGGGAAAAAAAAATCAACTAACATTGTGCCTGTAAAACACATTGCAAGCTGTAAAATGTTCCATAAATGCTTAATAATAAAATGGTTACAGATCCCTGTGGTTAAATATAGCCTAAGTTGTACTGCTAAAGTAGCCACTAACAATGGCAACTCAAATGAAGAAAAATAAACTCTTTACTCAGTCATACACATTACATAGCCCAGAAGCAGTGCTTTGAGTGGTCTCTTTCAGTACATATCAAGGCCCAGTGCAGGCATCACATATAGTCATAAAGGTGCTATAACAAATAGAGTGCCAGAGTTTGAGTCAGGAAGACCTGGGTCTGAATCCTTCATCAGGCAGTTTATGAACCCTGGACAAGTCATAAGTCACTTATAACTTGTCTGAGCCTCAGCTTCTTCATCTATAAAATGGGAATAATAATAACACCTGCCACAAAGAGCTGTTGAGAGAATCAAATGAGACAACATGTAAAGCACTTTTCAAACTATAAAGGTAATACAGTTATCATTAATAGCTGTTATAAGGCACGATGAAGAAGAAAGCTACCTGATAGAACAGCAGTCCTATGATATGAGTCCTATGAGTCCTATGATAAGCATTTATTAAGTGCTCAGTATGTGTCAGACCCTCAAGGGGTAAGTGGGGAAGGGAAGGCAGAACAAGCTCTCCCTTCAAGGAGCTCATATTCTTAGAGGAAAAATTTCTCTTGCTATTGTTTTGAATAGATTATTCCCACTCTCAGCTTTTGTGCTTATGCTCCTTCCTGCTGAGTGACAATAGAAGGATAACATTGCCAACAACAATAACTGATATTTTTATAGCATTACAAGAGTTTCAAAGCACTTCACATACATTATCTCATAATTCTCATGACAAAGGGGGGACAGTGGAGACTATTATAATTTCCATTTTAGAAGATGAGGAAACTGAGGCTGAGACATAGTGACTTGCATAGTGTTTCATAGCAACTAGGTCAAGTATAAATGTATGTTATCTGGTCTCAATTTGACCTTCATTGCTAGCTATCAATCCACTTAATTTCCCTAAATAATCCTGCTGCACTGCCACAGAAGCTGTTTGAAACCTTGGATTCTCCTCAAAATAACTATATGCCATCCATCTCAGTAGAAGACATTATCTCCTTCAATGAAAAAAAAATTCAGGCTGTCCACTATTGACATCCTATTTTCCCCACTTCAAACAACATCAGAATCATCACCAATTCTCTAGTATTTTGGTCTTCTCCTTGCTAAGGAGATCACCTTTCTCCATGCCAGAACAAGCCCCTTTACTTGTCCTCTTGGTGCCAATCCCTCCTCTCTCTTCTAAATTGTTCTATCTTTTCTCCCTCCTGAATTTCAGCATTTCCTTATATACTTGCTCCTTTTGAATAATCTACAAACATGTATAATGCTTCTAATCCTCAAAGAGCCTTCAAACCATCCTCACTTTCACAGGCAAACTTCTAGAAAATGTTGCCTTTGTTCAATATCTCCAAGTTCTCACCTCCTTCTCTTACCACCAATGGTAATCTAACATTTATCCCCACTACTTAACTGAAACTACTTTCTCTAAGGTTACCTACAATCTTTTTATTGTTTAATGCAATTACTTTTTCTCAGAATACAGTGTTCAAAACACTTGCCAGGGGTGGAGCCAAGATGGCAGAGAGAAAGCAGTGACTTCCTTGAACTCTCCCCAAACCTCTCCAAATACCTATAAAAGATGGATCTAAACAAACTATAAAGCATCAAAACCCACAAAAAGACAAAGTGAAGCAAATTTCCAGCCTAACACAGCACTTGGTTAATCAGAAAGGTGTACCTTGCTGGGCTGGGAGAGGAGCCACAGTGTAGCATGGGCGCATAGGCCTCAGTGAACCTGGAGCAGGCCTCAGAGGACTGAATCGAGGGCAGCAGTGGCAGCTTCCAGACTTCTCAACCCACAACACCAAAGACAACTTAGAAGGTGAGTGGGAAAAGTCTGTTTCTGCTGTGCTGAGAGAGGTGGTCTCAGCTTTATTCCCTCAACACAACCCCGGGGTGGGGGCTGCCTCCTGAGCTTCCGGCCCACAGACTGAGGGGGAATTGAGTGGCTGATCAGAGAGGGATAGCAGGGATCTCTTTGCCAGTCCTGAGGCAGGAATGTCTTGCTTTGCCCATGTGTGGATCTGGGTCACAGTTCTGGGCAGCAGTGCTGGGGTGAGGAAGAGCGCTGGCGTGGTAGAGCTTGCAGGGGCTGTGAACAGGAAACCCTCCTCACAGTTCCAGGACAGAAAGGAGTGCTTGTGGTCACTAACAGACCACAGCACAGGCCAGGAAAGGAGTAAACACCCTGCCCCTTATCATACCACCTTGGAAGAACTGAAAATTTGCAGGTCCCTACAAGTATCTCTGAAAACAGCTGTACAAACCCCCAAAGCTTGGGACAATACATTGTCCACATTGGAAGCAGGCTCTTACCTTAACAAAGAGTTTAAAACTCAAGTAATTGGCCAGGATCAAGAGCAAGCAGGGCAAACAGGTGACAAAGAAGATCAAAACATACGACCAGAAGAGGGCAACAAAGTCAAAGCTCCTACATCCAAAGCCTCCAAGAAAAATATTAATTAGAGTCAGGCCTTGGAAGAGCTCAAGAGGGATTTTGAGAAGCAAGTAAGAGAAGTAGAGGAAAAACTGGGAAGAGAAGAGAAATGAGAGTGATACAAGAAAATTATGAAAAACAAGTCAACAGCTTGCTAAAAAATACTGAAGGAAATAACACTTTAAAAAATGGCCTAACCCAAAAGGCAAAAGAGGTCCAAAAAGCCAATGAGGAGAAGAAGGCCCTAAAAAGCAAAATTGGCCAAATGGAAAAGGAAGTCCAAAAGATTACTGAAGAAAATACTTCCTTCAAAATTAGAATAGAGCCATAGGAAGCTAGTGACTTTATGAGAAATCAAGACACTGTAAAACAAATCCAAAAGAATTAGAAAGAAAAAATTAGAAGACAATGTGAAATATCTCATTGGAAAAACAACTGACCTGGAAAATAGATCCAGGAGAGAGAATTTAAAAATTATTGCACTATTTGAAAGCCATGATCAAAAAAAACAGCCTAGACATCATCTTTAAAGAAATTATCAAGGAAAACTGCCCTGATATTTAGAACCAAGAGCAAAATAGAAATTGAAAGAATCCACCATCTCCTCCTGAAAGAGATCCCCAAAGGAAAACTCCTAGGAATATTGTAGCCAAATTCCAGAGTTCCCAGGTCAAGGAGAAAATATTACAAGCTGCCAGAAAGAAACAATTCAAGTATTGTGGAAACACAATCAGGATAACACAAGATTTAGCAGCTTCTACATTAAAGGACAGCAGGGCATGGAATATAATATTCTGAAGGGCAAAGGAGATAGGATTACAACCAAGAATCACCTACCCAGCAAAACTGAATATAATCCTTCAGGGGAAAAAGAAAGGTCATTCAGTGAAATAGAGAACTTTCAAGCATTCTTGATGAAAAGACCAGAGCTGAATAGGAAATTTGACTTTCAAATACAAGACTCAAGTGGAACAGGAAGAGGTAAACAGGAAAGAAAAATCATAAGAGACTTATTAAGGTTGAGCTGTTTACACTCCTGCATGGAAAGATGGTATTTATAACTCATGAGACCTTTGTCAGTATTAGGATAGTTGGAAAAAATATATGTATGTATGTATATACGTATGGATAGATAGATAGATAGATAGATAGATAGATAGATAGATAGATAGATAGAGAGCACAGGGTAAGTTAAAGATTAAGGGGTCATATCTGGAGAATAAAATTAAGGTATAAGAGAGGGTTATACTAGGAGAAGAAGAAAGGGAGAGGTAGAATGGGGTAAATTATCTTACAGAAAAATAAAGCCCTTACAATGGAGGGGAAATGCGGCAAGGTGAGAGGGAATGATTGAATCTTATTCTCATAGTATTTGGCTTAAGGAGGGAATAACATACACATTCAGTCAGATGTGGAAACCTGTCTTACCCTACAGGAAAATAGGGGGAGAAGGGAACAAGAGAGCAGGGGGATGATAGAGAGAAGGGCAGATTGGGAAAGGGGGTAATCAGAAGCAAATGCTTCTGAGGAGGGACAGGGTCAAAAGAAAGAATAGAATAAATGGGTGGGCAGGATAGGATTAAGGGAAATATAGTTAGTTTTTTAACAACATGTCTACTATGGAAGTTATTGAGTTGCTTGCCTTTTCAATGAGTATGGGTGGGGAGGGAGAAAGGGAGAAAATTTGGAAACCCAAGGTTTTAAAAACACATGTTTAAAAAAATGTTTTCACATGCAACTGCAAAATAAGAAATACCAGAAATGGGGTACAGAAGTCTATCCTGCCTTACAGGAAAATAGAAGGGGAAGGGGATAATAGAAGGGGGGAGAGATAGAAGACAGGACAGACTAGGGAAGAGGTATTCAGAATGCATGCCATCTTGGGGAGGGAGAAGGGGGGAGATGGGGTGAAAATTTGTAACTCAAAATCTTGTGGAAGTAAATGTTGAAAAATAAAAATAAATAAATTTATATTTTAAAAAAACATTTGTTCACCTCCTTCTTCTGAATACCCTCTTATTTTGGGGTTTTCTTGAGATTACTTGTCAGGGCTCTCCTCTTACTTCTTTACAATGATCCTTCTTAATATTATGTAATCACCAGAATGTCTTAGTATGTGTGGTTGTACCTTAGGGTTGTTTTCTTATACCACTTTTATTCTACATCTATATTCTATTTTTTTTAATCTTTGAGTGTTTTCATTAGCTCTGATGGACTAAACTATCATTGCTACAAATGTGAACCCTAAATCTATACATTTCATGCTCATCGCCTTCTTGAATTCCAGTTCCATATACACATTTGCCAACTAGATATTTCAATCTAGTTAAAACATAGACTTTTCCAATTCAAACTGTCCCAAAGAGAATACACTGTCTTTCCCTCTAAACCTCCTCACATCCCTTTTTCTGTCAAAGGCACCATCATTCTTCTAGTCATCCGGGTTTGCCACCTAATCTTTGACTTTCACTCTCATTCAACTTCCATAGGCAATATTGTCTATATTCTTTCCCTCATGTCCACCACCATGCTAGTTGGTGCCCCTAACAATTTTTGCCTAGACTATTGCTATGGCTTCCTAAATGATCTTCCTCTGTACAATCATTTCTCTCTTTAATCCATCTTTTACACCAGAGGTTTAAAATTCACAGTCTATTAGCAGCAAGCTGCCAGAAGAAAAAAAAAATGATACAAACCAGATTAGAAGATCTTTAGAAAAAGTTTAAGAAACAAGATTACAATACAACATAGATAATGTCATAATGTTAATTTGTGATTTAGGGAACTGTTTTTTATTTAAATTTAACACCATTTCTCTACACAGGGAACAAACAAATATTCTTGAAGTAGAAGCCAGGTCGTATCTCTTCTGCACAGAACAATTCAGTAGTATTGCCTCTCTGATAAGCTATAACTTTTTTCTACTTGGCATTTAAAGCCCTTTGTAATCTGATTTCAATCTAATTTCTCTGACTGTTTATACTTTACTTCTTTTCATTAATTCTATATGCCAGCCAAACTAGACCCATTGTTATTCCTAATTCACAACATTTATTTTATTACTTCTGTTCCTTTGCATAGCTTTTCCCACATGTCTGGAATGTTATCCCCTTGTATTTTCACTACACAGATGCTCTGGTATCCTTCAAAGTTTAATTCAAATGTCACTTGGTTCAAGGAGCCCCTCCTAATTTCCCAGTTATTAATATTCCAATGAGTACAAGTATTTTATATTATTGTATCTGCTCCTCAGTACCTGGGTCAGTGCCTACAACATAGTAGGTCTTATGGCCCTAATGAATTTTGAATGAGTTCTTTTTAAATTTTCTACATATGAAACAGCTTCATTTTAAATAACAAAAAAAGTAATTTTCATTTTAACTTTTTTTCTGGTTGAGACAGCTTGAAAACATTTAACAAGTTAGTTTATCCCTTTGAAATTCTAATAGTTATTTCCTCTTGACCATCACAAATGATATCCAAGAACCTCAGCTACAAATTTGATTTTTATTTAAGATAGCGAAAATCTTTGCAGTTGAATCATTCCTAGAGCTGCTTAACATAAATAATTTAGTGTATACAAGTATTTCTGCTACTTTTCAGAAGCCTTGCTTTTACTCAAAGAAGTGAATGTATTTTAGGAAATAACAAAAAAAAATTCCCTGAATGCTCTCATTTCCTTTTGTTATTGTTGTTGTTGACTAAAAAAAAATTATTTAATGATAAAAAAGAGAAATTCTATCCCAGACTTTTAATATGCAGTATATCTTCTTTTACTGCAATCACTTGTTTGGTGCTAAATTTACATGATTTTGACACATATTTTTATTTTGTCATCATGAAACCACACATCAGATATTAAATATACAAGTGATGAACACTACATTTTCCAAATCTAGCCTTGATTGCCAACAAAGGTTTTCTTTTTCAATTGTATTGTTTTATTCTAAACAAATGTAAAAAAAAGATTTTCATATACATAGAAACAAAAAAGAAACAGGAATCTCCATTTCATAGCACTTGCTTTTGGAAAAAGTACATTATAATTTTACATATTGCTTTTCCTTTTCAACAATATATTTTTATTTCATTAAATATTTCTCAATTAATTGTAAAAATACAATTATTTTTAAAATTTTAGAATTTCAAATTTTCTCCCTCCTTCCTGCTCCTCTACCCTAACAAGGAAAATAATCCTTACAAGTTATATACATGCAGTAATGCAAAAAATATTTCATATTAGCCATGAGGCAAAAGAAATTACAAAACATTAAAAAATAAAAAGATAAGAATAGCAAAGTCATTCACAGTTCATCATTATACAATATTGCTATTACTATGTACAATATTATGGGTCTGCTTGCTTCAATGTGCATGCATTCATATGAATTTTCCCAAATTTTTCTGCAACTTATCTGCTCATCATTTCTTGTAGCATAATAGCATTCCATCAAAATCAAATGCCACAACTTGTTCAGTCCTTCCACAATTGGTGGATATTCCCTTAATTTCTAATACTTTGCCATAACTGAAAGAGCTGCTATAAGTGTTTTTGTACACATAGGTCCTTTTCCTTTTTTTTAAATCTCTTTGGGATACAGACCTAGCAGTAGTATTGCTTGGTCAAAGGGCATACACAGTTTTATAGCTCTTTGGTCATAGTTTCAAATTGCACTCAATTCACAACTCCACCAAAAGTGCATTAGTATCTCAATTTGTCCACATCTTCTTGAACATTTGTCATCTCTCATATTAGGCAATCATATGGGTATGATGCAGTACTTCAGTGTTGTTTTAATTTGCATTTCTCAAATCAGTAGAGATTTGGTGCATTTTTTTTTATGACAACAGTCTGCTTTTAGATCCTGAAGTAAATTGTTTGAACTAGTTTTTTTAGAATTCTCTAAGTATACTATCATATCACAGGCAAAAACTGAAAGTTTGTTTCCTCATTGCCTACTCTAATTCTTTCAATTTCTTTTTCTTGTAGTACAGTATTGAATAACAGTGGTGATAATGGGCATGCTTTTTACATACCTGATCTTATTGGGAAGGCTTGTCCCTGTTACAAATAGTGCTGGCTGATGGTTTTAGATAAGTACTACTTATTTTTTTTAAAGTTCCTTTTATTTCTATGATTTTAGTGTTTTTTAATTATAATGTATTGCATTTTGTCAAAAAGCTTTTTTTCTGCATCTATTGATACCTTTATACATTTTTGTTGTTGCTTTTAGTGATATGGTCAATTGGTTTTTTTTAATTTAATTTTATTTATTCAGTTATTTTTTTATTAATTTATTTTCAGTTTTCAATAATCACTTCCATATGCTTTTGAATTTTAAAATTTTCTCCCCTTCCTTGCCCATCTCTCTTCCCAAGATGGCATGCAATCTGATATAGACTCTACATATACATTCTGATTAAACAGATTTTCGTATTAGTCACGTCGTAAGGAAGAATTAAAACCAATAGGAGGAACCATAGAAGAGAGGAAACAAAACAAAACAGAAGGGTAAAAAAAGCAAATGGTATGCTTCAATCTGCATTCTAACTCCACAGCTCTTTCTTTGCATGTGGAAAGCATTTTCCACCATGAGACTTTTGGAGATGTCTTAGATCCTTGAATTGCTGAGAAGGGCTAAGTCTATTAAAGTTAGTCATCGCACAACATGGCTGTTATTGTGTACAGTGTTCTCTTGGATCTGCCCACTTCACTCAGCCTCAGTCTATACAAATCTTTCCAGGTTTTTCTGAAGTCCGCCTACTCATCATTTCCTAAAGCACAGTAGTATTTTATTACATTCATATACCACAACTTGTTCAGCCATTCCCCAATTGATGGGCATCCCATCAATTTCCAATTCCTTGCTACCACAGAAAGAACTACTATAAATATTTTTGTACATATGAGTCATTTTCCCATTTTTGTGATCTCTTTGTTATACAACCCTAGAAGTGCTATTGCTGAGTCAAAGGCTGTGCACATTTTTATAGCCTTTTGAGCATAGTTCCAAGTTGTTCTCCAAAATGGTTGGATCATTTCACAACTCCATACAGTCAATTATGTTGATAGCTTTCCTAATATCTAATTATCCCTTAACTCTTGGTATGAATACCATCCAGTGATAGTGTATTTTATTTGTGATACATTGCTAAAATCTCTTTGCTAGTATTTTATTTAAAATTTTTTAATCATAAGGAAATTAGTCTAAAGCATTTTTCTCTCCTTTTGCCTTTTCTGGTTTAGATATCAGCATTATATTTGTGCCATAAAAGGAATTTGTTAGGACTCTTTTGTCTATTTTTCCAAATAGTTTATGTAATATTAGAATTAATTGTTCTGTAAATATTTGATAAAATTCAGCAGATTTTTTTCTTAGGGAGCTTATTTATGGTTTATTCAATTTCTTTTCTAAGATTGGGTTATTTAAGTATTCTATTTCCTTTTGTGTAAATTTGAGCTATTTATATTTTTGTGAATATTCATCCATTTCATTTAGATTGTTAGAATTATTGGCATATATTTGGGCAAAATAGTTCCTAATAATTGGTTTAATTTAATCTTCATTGGTGATGAATTCGCTCTTTTTATTTTTGATACTGGTAATTTGATTTTCTTTCTTTTTTCCAATTAACATGTGAATTTTCCAATTCACATTCTTCTTTGTTGCTTTGGTGGTAGTTTTGATGTTGTTACTTTCTTCTGTGTTTGTGTCTTGATCTTCCCTGTCACTACAATAGCTTTTTATGTTCTTGTTCTTTTTTTATTTGCTTATTTTTGCTAGCCAATTTCTTGAATTAACTTTATGTCAAAATTTGGGCTTTGCTCCTGGGATGGAGGGGTTATTGTCCCAAGCTTTAGTCTTTTCTTGCTTCTGTTCTCAGAGCTGGCTCTGGGGGTTCATAAGTTTTCAGTGTTTCCAGGGTAGTAGGATATAAAGGGATATATGGTCACTGCTCTTTTGGCCTATGCTCTGGCCTTTATATAGGAAGAGACTTTTTTTCTCCCTGTAGCCACAAGTTCTAGTTCTCTTCTTGGCCTTGGAACTGTTACCAGATCTCTTGCTCTCCTACAGCTGTAAGCACTAGTGGTTTTTCTGCCTTGGAACTGAGATCAGGGACCCTGCTCACTTGTGGAAGCAAGTGCTAGTGCTCCTGTTTGTACCAGAATGGCAAATAGGTAACACAACAAATTCCTGAACTCAGTACAAGCAAGTGATCCCCTGTAATTGCTTTCTGATTAGTTGTCTGATTCCCTTACTGTCTGTGGGCTGAAAGCTCCCAAAGCTATTGCTGTGCCTGTTGCCACAGTGTCCAAAACCTCCTGCTGCTGCTGCTGCTGCTGCTGGGTATAGTCTACTCTGAACTCCAGGCAGACCACCAATTCATGGGACGGTCCTTTCCTTCTGACCTCCTATGTTATGTTGGGCTAGAAAAAATTTTCATCCTGATCTTTTGCTGGCTTTGCCACTTCAGAATTCAATTGCAGGTGTGATTTTAAAGTTTTTTTGGAGGGGAATTTTGAGAGAGTTCAGGTGAGTTCCTGCTTCTCCCTTACCATCTTGGCTCCCGATGCTTTCTTTTTTTTTTTTTTTTTGGTGAGGCAATTGGGGTTAAGTGACTTGCCCAAAGTCACACAGCTAGTGAGCATTATGTGTCTGAGGCTGGCTTTGAACTCAGGTCCTCATGACTCCAGGGCCAGTGCTCTATCCACTGCGCCACTTAGCTGCCCCATAATGCTTTCATTTTCTAACAGAGATGCTACCCCTTTTTTCTAATCCTGAGCAATATTTGTTCATTTTTTGTTTGATAGTGATAATAGATGGGAAAAAATAGACCAAAGAACCTATTCTCCAATCAGTATTAGTGTCTTTAAATGATTAAGTCCTCCTCTTGTTATAAGTATCAAATCAATCAATTTTAATCTACAAGCATTTAATAAGTAGCAACCATATGTCGGGCATTGTGCTAGGCATTGGGGATGAAAATACAAGAGTAAAAATTCCCTGCTCTCAATGAACTTATGTGATAATGATGATGATTACTTACACTTATAGAGGATTTACTGTGTATGCCACATATTGTTAAGCAGTATACAAATATTATCTAAATTGATTCTCACAACAATACTGGAAAGTAGGTGCTATTATTACCCCTGTTTTACAGAGGAGGAAACTGAGGGTTAAGTGACTTGCCCAGGGTCACATAGCTGGCATATATCTGAGACAGATGTTCCTGACTCTGAGCATAATGCTCTACACAATGTGATACATAGCTGTCTGTTTTTCTGTATAGAATGTAGTAGTCTACAGAGCAATAGATCCAAAATAAGTACTCATAAAACATATACAAAAATAAATACTCTGTGTGGAAGTTAGGCGGCACAGTGGATAGAGTGATGGGTCTGGATTCAGGAAGATGCATCTTCCTGAGTTCAAATTTAGCCTCAGTTACTTTCTAGTTGTGTGACTCTATACAAGTCACTTAATCTTGTATGTCTCACTTTTGTCATCTGTAAAATGAGCTGGAGAAGGAAATGACAAACCACTCAGTATCCTTGTCTAGAAAACCCCATATGGGGTCACAAGGAGCTGAGCAGAAATGAAATGACTGAACAACCAAAATTTTGGTGGGGAAAGCACTAGCAGCTAGGAATTGACCAGAAAAAGCCTTATGCAGGATTTTTTTTTCCAAATGGGAAAGAGTGATGGAATTGGAATCAGGAGGGCTTTTGCAGGTTTGAAACTCATGTCTGCAACTTCATTCCCTTGAAGAATGATCCTGGCACATAGTTGAATCAGTTCTGAGGACCACGCTAGGAAGCTAAGCGGTATAATGGATCAAGTTCTGGGTCTGCTATCAGCAACACCTGATTTCAAATCCAATATCAGATATTTACTTGCTGGTGGCCTTAGTCAAATCATATAACCTATCTGCCTTAGTTTCTTCAACTATAAAACTGGAATTATAATAGCACCTAACTCAAAGGGTTATTACAGATATCAGATGAAATTATATTTGAAAAGCACTTAATAGAGCGCATGACAAAGTAGTTACTTAATAAACACTTGTTCCCTTTCCAATCTTGCTAAATAAGTCCTAAAATGCATATCTCCAATGGGAATGCTATGCGGTGGTGAATTCTTTGGCTATTCCCATCTACAAGAGAACTAATTTTAAAACTGTATGGCTATGAAAACATTCACGTTGGTGAAGCAGAAAGAGCTGGACTTGGAGTTAATGAAGACCTTGGTTTGAATCTTGCCTCTGACACATCCTCTCAGTTCTCCTAACCAACTTTCAAAGTGTACACATTGCAGAGGAGGTAATAATATGCATCCTTAGAGGGAATTTCCTGTTTGAGATTTCCCAGTACCAATGAAGTAAGAGGTATGGCTGAACAAATAGCTATAAAAACAAGCCTATGAATTTGGGTATAGCTTATGAACCATCTCCAACTAGATAAGGAGGATTTCTCAACATCCCCACACATTATTCCTAGATCTGAAACCTGCTTGAAATGTAACCCAGGTTTGTCTGGGCAATAGCAGTTTGCTAAACATGGAGGTGTCCTGAGTGACCTTTAGAGTATGCTCAGGTACCCTAACATAGATGTCTCTTTTTCCCTTATGATGTGGTTGGGTGTAACCACCACAGATTGGGGGCTTTCATCTTTGAAACTGGTAAAACTGAGGTCACTTTTTTCTGTTCCTCTTTTCATCCTTTCCTTCCTCCTGTAATCAGAGTAGCCAGGTGCCTGGAACTCAAATGAAATCAAAGGAGATTTTAGACATAGAACTGGGACTATGCTTTACAGGAACCAAGCTAAATGATGACCTTATGAACCATGTTCATAAATATGTTTCTGAACTATACTCATAAACTATGAACTTTCTTCTCCCCAGAGAATGAGGGGGTATGTCAGGTGGTGGTGGCTGGTTTAGATTTTGCCTCCTATGTGTTGGGGGATATAAGTTTGTGTTTTTGTGATCACATCTTCTGAAATTAAAAACAAATATGTGTGATAGCTAATCTGAATGTTATGTGGCTAAATGGAACTGGGGTATATAGGAGCCTTCCCTACACTTAGTGTTATACCTCTGTAAAAGTTGGAGCCATGTGCAGAGAACCTAGATCCCCCAACCCTAATATTTTTACACATACAGGAGAACCCTGGTGGAAGAGTGAAAATGTAATCTATCTGGGCCTTCCACATAATAAGAGTCAGGGCAATTTGTGTTATAAGAAGAATCAGAAGCTTTGCATTTATTTGTTTGTTTGTTTGTTTGTTTTTAAATTAGTATTTTATTTTCCCCAGTTAAATATACAAACAATTTTAACATTCATTTTTATTTTTTAAAATTTTAAATAATTTATTATTAGTTTTCAACATTCACTTCCATCAGGTTTGGGGTTTTACATTTTCTCCCCTTTCCTCTCTTCCCCCCTCATCAAAACAGCGTGTTATCTGATATAGGCTCTACATATACATTCATAAGCATATTTCACATTAGTCATGTTGTATGGAAGAATTAGAACCAATAGGAAGAATCAGAAGAAAGAGGAAACAAAACAAAATTGAAGAAGAAAAAAAGAGCAAACACTATACTTCGATCTGCATTCAAACTCCATAGTTCTTTCTCTGGATTTGGATAGCACTTTCTAGCAGGAGACTTTTGGAGATGTCTTAGATCCTTGCATTGCTGAGAAGAGTTAAGTCTATCAAAGTTAGTCATCACACAGTGTGGCTGTTACTGTGTACAAAATTTTACTAATTCTGCTCATTTTACTCAGCATCAGTCCATATAAGTCTTCTAGGTTTTTCTGAAATCTGCCTACTCATCACTTCTTATAACACAATAGTATTCCATTACCTTCATATACCACAACTTGTTCAGCCATTACCCAATTGATGGGCATCCCATCAATTTCCAATTCTTTGCTATCATAAAAAGAGGTGCTATAAATATTTTGGTGCATGTGGGTTCTTTTCCCATTTTTATGACCTCTTTGTGATACAACCCTAGAAATGCTATTGCTGGGTTAAAGAGAAAATTCATTTTTTAAAACCTTGAGTTCTAAATTCTCTTCCTTCCTCTCTCCCCACTTCCCACCCCAATTGAGAAGGCAAATAATTTGATCTACATTATACGTATGTAGTCACGCAAAATACTTCCACAATAGTCACATTGTGAAAGGAAACAGAGACAAAAAAAACTCAAGAAAAAGAAGGAAAGTTAAAAAAAAGTATGATTCAATCTACATTTAGACACTAACAGTTCTTTCTTTGTGGATGGATAACATTTTTCAAAATAAGCCTATCTTATTCAAAACTATCTTGGATCATTGTATTGCTAAGAATAGCAAAATCATTCACTAGTGATCATCCTACAATATCACTGTTACTTTGTACACAGTATGTTTCACTTTGTATCAGCTCAAATAAGTCTTTCCAAGTTTCTCAGAAATCTGCCTACTCATCATTTCCTATAGCACAATAGTACCCCCTAATAAACACATACCACAATTTGAGGAACTTTGCATGTAGAAGGGTACAGAGAGGGGAATAATATATGTTCTAGGTACTACTGTGCACTTTTAAAATAAAATACCCTATCATTTGATTCGAACAATAAATCTTCAAAGTATGTACTATTTTATCCCCATTTTACAATTGAAGAAAATGAGGTATGTAGGTAAAATGACTTACCCAAGATCACACACCTAGTAAATGTTTGAGACCAGATTTAAACTCACTTCTTTTTGATTCCATGACCAGTACTCTATCCATTGTACTCCAACTAAACATGGAGGTGCCTTTTGAACATGTCCAGGTTGCCTAACATGGGGATCTCTTCCTCCTGTACCATATTTATGGGTGCAGCCACCTCTTTCACATACTGAGGAAAAAAGTAAATGCCTCTTTCACATACTGAGGGAAAAAAAAAAACTGGGGAATATGCTTTGGGCTGGCATGAAGGGAATCTGAGGTTGTCATAAATAAAGTCCCCACAGTGCTAGGCATTTCATTCATCCTGCATTCTGTCCCAATGTGTGACTGCTGCTTATGACCACAACATAATTCATCATTACTAAGCTGCAGCAGGCAAGCCAATTGATGAACTATAAAAGAGCCTAGGCTAGACCAAAATTAACTCAATTAGCATTTGAAATCAACAATTCTGTTGTAAAGACTTAGGTAAAGTCTCTAATTAGACATTTAAGGAGGCTACTTTTAAAATAATATCAACCTTAAATAATTTAGAAGTTTATACAAAACTTTATAGCCTACTTTAGACCAGAAAATATTTTGGGAACTATTAAAATTCTGGTATTGTCAGAGCTCAATTACATAATCTATCTGTAGCCATTGAGAAATAGAAAGGAGAAATCAAAAATATTCAAGGAAATGAAGTACATTCCAGATTAATTCTGTTCTAGGAAATGATGCCAACTGCTTCACCACTTGATTTTCCCAGGAACACAGGACTAACTCCTCTCCACAAACAAACTTAGTTACAGGAGTGAGTGGTGAGGGATTGACCTTAAGCAAGACAGGGGATACAGTCCTTTGAGAGAAAAAAAAACAACATTACTCTTTATTCTCTTAGAATAGAATTCATTATTACCTGGATGTTCTGCCACCCAGGTCGATTGGTCCTGTTTCCAGTGGGCACTTTCTAGACGTATCACACATTAAATCCCTACACATATCCTGTAGTCCAGACAAACATGACTATTTGCAATTTGTTGAGCATGGTAATGCATCTCCTGGCACAGATTGTTCCTAATGCCTGAAATATACATCACTCTATATCTATAGGTTATGCTTTCTTCAAGTTTGGCTTATGAGATCTCCCTGAATGAAGTTACAAGCATGAATTCTTTCCTGATCTCCCTCCACCCAGATGTTTGTGCCTTCCCAAAAAACCTTGTACAGATTCATGTATATGAAGGAAAAACAATATGTATTTTCATAAGTAAAGAAAAGAAACACAGAAATATTTATGCATTTATGTACATAAGTATATGTGTATATATGTACATATACACATGTGTATATGTACATATATATACACACATATATACATGTGTATATATATTTTTTTCTTTTATTTATATTGACATGTTATTTCTCCCTGATAGAAAGCCACCTCCTTGAGGGCAATCATATTATTATTGTTGTTGTTGTTGTTTATCTTTGTATTCCCAGTGCATAGTAGAGTGCCTAATAGTTAGTCAACAACAAAAATTAAGGCTTACCATGTGCCATATGGGCAGCTAGGTTGCACAGTGGATAAAGCACTTGGCCTAGAATCAGGAAGACCTGAGTTCAATCTGGTCTTAGACACTTACTAGCTGTATGACCCTGGACAAGTAACTTAATCCTGTTTACCTCAATTTGCTCATTTGTAAAATGATCTGGAGAAGGAAATGGTAAACTACTCCAATATCTTTGCCAAGAGAACCCCAAATGTGGTCATGAAGAGATGGACACAACTGGAAATTACTATCAATGAAATGTGCCAGACATTATACTAAGTGACAGGAATACAAATACAGGTGGAAAACAATACAGTTCCTGCCCTCAAGGAGATCACATTGTAATAGGGGAGGAGGAAAAGCTGAGAGCAGTGAGTGAGGTGGGGGAGGGGGCAAAAGTACCTGACACAGGGGCATTATGGAGAAAGTCTGGAGAGAAATAAGACAAGCTGATCTGAGAGATTTCCTTAAATAGAGATTCTGGAAGGAGCCATCCAATTGAAGGAAGAGTCAGTAAGGGTTGAAGGAACTTCCAATGTGTGAATTCTAGGATTGGAGTGAGCTTCCAGAATGAAGAGGTTTCTAGAGCATGGTAGAGAAATCTAGAAAAGCCTAGATAGGAATGATACTTAGTAGGCACTTGGTAAATGCTTGCTGATTTATTAAACTGAATAACAGCTGGATGCCAAGGGACCTAGCCAGATCATTCATTAAAGAAGGCACCCAGGGCACCTAGCTATTTCTTCAACTATCTGTTTCAATATGTCCTCTCCTGTCTCCATGACAACCAACATTATTTGAGGAAGCCTAGTACCCACATCAGCTGAATGAATAATACATGAGTTTTAGTTATGTTTGTTAATTTCCCCCTACATTTGAGGCTTAACTTTAACAATGAGAGTCAGAATTGGACACTTTGGTACTGAATTGTTTAATGTATTAGTTATGTCTCTCCAAATGGAGAGATCCTGATAGCATAGACTGGATATCCTATTGTTTTGTATCCATAGTTGCAGCTACAATAGTGCCCAGCAAATAGTTGTCATGGATTCAAACTTGTGATTTAATCACTACAGGAGACTCTCTCAGGTCAGATACTTCCTCTAGGCTTCTGGTGTCCAGACTTGCCCATGTTCATATAGCCAATATGTTCAAAGATAGAACTTGAACCCAGGTGTTCCTAACTCCAGTTCCATTGTCTTCCCCACTATATCACACTGCCTGTCAGGACAAATAGGTGCTTAATTATTGTTGACTGGTTGTTTGATTGAATATTAGCAAAAAAAAAAAAAGGTGATCTTCCATTGACCCACAATGTGAAGAGATGAGATAGGCATTTTTCAAATCATTATACTATCACAAAGTGTTTGCAATTTAGTCTGCTATTCAACCTAACTTTCTGTAAAAATCTCAGGGTTTAGAACTCAGCATTTCAATTTTCCTAGAAAATACCTATTAATTAATCTAACATAAAATATGCAAGATATTGTACAGCATAAAAATGAATAAAACATGGTCCCCACCTTCAAAGTATTTACAACCTAATAGTATTTCCCTAAGGTTTCTACGAGGAATCTACTCTGAGAACACACATGGTATGTTCTTTTCTGACCAAAGCATTTATGTTGATTCTAATTACAGTAAAAGATACTTCATATACTTTACAATTAAAGATCCTGCTTTAAAGATCAAAGATTTCAGAAAAGTCAACTTAACCTACTTTAAATCTGCCATGCAAAAGGCACACTATTGGATGTAAATGTTTCTGGGTCTGTTTTTCCCTTTTAAAAGCAGTGTCATCCTCTCACACTATGATTCTTTCTGATCAACTAATCCATGGCAAATGACTATTGTCTGTTTATTATCTTTTTAATTTCAAGCTTTAATTTTTCTGTTCGTCTATGTTTCTGCCAGAATTATAGATCAGTAGTTTCAAATATTGTCTTTCAATGAAAATATCTCTCCTCTCTTTCTCTCTTTTTATAACTCTTAAGAGGAAATCTGTTTAAAGTCCTGTGATATTTAATTCTTCTTTTATTTTCACTTTTTAAACTGAATTTGGTTTATGTGCAAGATTTTTAAACCCTGTTTATGGAATTGAATATTTGAAACAGCATTCTTTCTGGGCTCTTCTCTTCTCTTCTCTTCTCTTCTCTTCTCTTTTCTCTCTCTCTCTCTCTGTCTCTCTCTCTCTCTCTCTCTCTCTCTTTTTCCGTCTGTCTCTTTCTCTCTCTCTTTTTCTCTCTATCTCTTTCCCCCTTCTGTCTCATATATATATATATATATATATATATATATATATATATATATATATATATATATATATATATATATATATATATGTGTGGTGTTGTGTGTGTGTATATCCCCTTCTGCACACACATATATGCACAGTAAGTGCATATACACATACATAACATGCTTTAGAAATGTTTGCAAAATGATTTAATTGTTTTCAGTTCCTTAGTCTTACCCTTTTCATCTTTTTTTCTCTTTAGTTGGGCTCATTGGCAAGGCTTAGTATTTTATGCCAGGGTTTCAAGTGAATTATCTAGAGAATTAGATATATTTTTTTTTCCTCTTTGCACTCGTCTGTATAACTCATCACCCAGTCTTCTATATTCTTTATTGCTTATCTAACACTGCTATATCAGATTGAACCAAGCATTAAAGGTTGCTAATTGCATATTTGGAATTTTTCACTATTCCTAGTATTTGAACTGACCCATATTTTCCATACTGTCAGGGAAAATTTTTTTTTCCAATAAATTATTTCATCATGAGTAATTCAAGTTGTTGTTCAGTCATTTTCAGTTATGTCTGTCTCTTTGTGACCCCATTGGGGTTTCCTTGGCAAAGATACAGGAGTGGTTTGCCATTTCACTCTCTATTTCATTTTAGAGATGAGGAAAGTGAGGCAAATGGGGTCAAATGACTAGTCCAGGATCCCACAGCTAGTAAGTATCTCAGGCTAGACTGACTCAGGAAGATTACTCCAGGCTCAACACTCTATCCACTGTGCCACCTAGCTGCCCCAGAGTAATTCAAAAGCATAGAGCAAAATGCTGAGGTTCTTGGAAAAGTCATTTATTGGATACACACAATCACAGACTAACTTTATTCATTGCGTTGCCAAAACAAAGTTACAATAAATTATAAAACATATTAAATACCATCCAACCTTGTATTTGTAATAATATGAACAGTATTAATGATGGAGCAGAATTAAAATAAATAGTAACTGTCAAGGTGGAAATTGTTCATCTGAGCTCATAGAAGAAAGTAACAATATGAAGATGGAATAAATAATCTAAGCTGATGCCCAATGTCAAGCCTCCAATCATGTCTTTCTATTGTAGCAAATTCTGTCACAGTAAAACCTGATGATTTGTAGCAACTGTGAGGCCATTTTCACTTGAACAATCAACTGTATTGACTCTTTGTGAATAATTTAATCACAAACTGATTTGGTACAAAACCTAACCAAGATCTGTTTCCACACTTTTGTCTCATACTTCAAAAGAAAAGAATTGTAATACAGAGTATCTTATTTATCTGCAAACTTCCCAAAGAGATAATGCCATTCAAGGATCCTCAAAATAAAAACAGTTTAAATCTATACAAAACACAATGTCCTTTTTTATTCCACCCACGGATGGAATTTCTGTATTCCAATGGAGGCATTCTGCACACCAGTCACTTATTCCCAATTGGACATAAACTGCTACTTAAAGGTAGAAGATATACCTGTATTTATTCCCCAAATTTAAGTGTAACCTGGATTTTTTTTCTAAAATGTGGTTGAGGGAAAGTGTAAATTTATACACACATACATTCGCATGTATATGTATAGGTGTCTATAAACATACACACATGCATATATACATATGTGTATAAGCATGCATACATATATATGTGCATACATGTGTGTGTACAGACACATACTCTAAAACTAGTCCCTAAATAAAAAAAAAATAAATAATTCAAAAACAATAAAACAAAACCAAAGCCAAACAAAAAACATAAAGAATAGTAGGCCACTACAGGGAAAAACACTGTTTGATTGAATGTACACATTAGTTTCTTTGAACAAGAACAGGAAGACCTAGATTCTAATAACAGTTTTCCCATTTTCTGTATGACCTTGGAGAAGTCACTACCTCCTTGTGGTGTCAGTTTGCTCACTAATAAAACATGGAACCTATATTTGGTGATTGCTTAAGTACTCATCAGGTCAAAAATTTTGTTCTTCAGAGATACTTGCAGAGTGATACTGTCAGCATGTGTTTCAAATGAGTTTGGAGAGAATGCATTTCCAATATGGGGTGTTTCTGTTTGTTCTATCAGTTGCATTCATAATGTAGGCTGACAAGAGAAAATCCACACACCCAAAAAAAAATATTTAACAGGGAAGGTAGACAGGCCATGCAAACGAGAGCTCAATTACAGAAGAGCTATCTCCAGGAGGCTGAAGCCATGCTCTTTAACATTCTAAGTGATTGGTTTGTGCAGTGAACTAAATCTGAGCAGTTCCAATGTTTGAAAATGTAATGACTTAAATAGAAATACTAACGTCTCCTTCAAGGTCATGAAACAGTTCCTTGGTCTTGGGAAACACACAGTTTCTGTGGGCTCCTAGGTCATGCCTAGAATCCTTATGAAAACATAACTCTGGTAACCATTGGAGCAACTCTTTGTACCCCAACCTATTAATAGCAGTTTATTAACCAAAGACATTAAATTAAAAACAGAAAATCCACCTTTTGATTTTCCTGTGCATTTGCATTTGCAGAATTTACTTAGAATCAATTGAAGGGCTACCTACCTGATCTTTTAACACTGCATAAAATTATGCCTAAGTGTCTTGGACTGAAATTCAAAAGGTCATCATAACAGAAGGTTAATTAGAAATCTAGAAACAGCTAAAGATTGTGAAGCATAACCTAGGTTATCATTAAAGGAGTCTCTTAAAAAGTTGCTACCATTAAGAACTGAGTTACTCATACTAGCCACTAACTTTAAGATTTTAAAGGCAATCACTCATTTGGGATTTTAACAATGAAATAAAAATAAAGCACTAGGGCTCAGGCCATCTAATGCCTAGTTATCTGGCCCTTTGTGGGGAAGCAAACTATCAAAAAGATGCTGGCACACATGTGGTGCATGTACTGTTCACTGTCCTGTGTATGAATGTGTAATCCCCAAATTGGTCATGTGTAATGAAAGGAAACTGCCAAGGGCCCAGTGGTAGGGACATCTTCCAACCAATTACTGGGCCTTTGTCTCTCTCTTCAGAGTGGAAAATCTTCATCTATTAAATGTGGGAGGAGGCGATTGCACTGGGAAGAGGAGGGGAACATAATGTCCCAAAAGGTCACAACAACAACAACAACAACAACATCTTATCTGAATAGAACAGACATTATTTTAACCACTTGCCAAATTGTCTCTCAGACATGAAACATTAAAGAATAATAGCATTATAGAGCTTTGCCTCCAGGCTATTTCTTCCTAATACCATCAAACAGGAGGAGAAGAATGAGACAATGAGAGCAACCAAAAATTTAAAAAAGAAGACACAAACAGCACCTGCATATCATTCTTTTAGGTTTGGAAAGCTTATCTCATCAAACATTATCTCATTCTGTCCAACATGGCAGAGAAAGGGTTAGCCCAATGACAAAAGGAATGCTTAATCAGTTTTACAATATGTTGCAGAGAAAGCATAGGAAAAGAGTTACAGAGCTCCAAGGAAAATTTGTGCCAAAAGTTGAAGCTTTACTGACCAATTTTAGGTTGTTGGAAATGCATATGCTCAAGAGGAGACTATGATCATATACCCTAATTACCCTGAGGAAATGAATGTCCACATGAATGTATGATCATTCCATTGTCTCCCAATAGAAGTTGAAAGCTTTGCATGACTGTCAATGCCATGGGTTTGAAATGTCAGCAGGGTCCCTTAAGTGACAGATGGGATGGTCCTGTGGAGTATATCAGGGAAGCAGAAATTAAGTGGAAATTCAGCCACCCCCAAGGCAGGATTAGTTTTGCACAGCAGACTGCAAAGTTCCAGAAGTTGACAAAGGTGGGAATTCCTGGGACATGACATATATACCAGAAACCCACATGGGCATTTGGCTTTCTGACATCTATCCATAGGAATACAGGTGCTACAAAATATAGGAGTGTTTCCAGAGTGGATGGATGAGGTATTCAATCCAATTCAATGCAATAAATATTTATTAAGTACCTATTATGTATCAGACACTGCAATAGACTCTACAAATACAATAAATAAAAAAAGAAAGATATTTCTCACCCTGAAAGAGCTTAAACTTTAAAGGGGAAGATGGCACATGAAAGGAGGCAGATAGGTAGAGGGGATGGTGTGTTGGTTGGTAGAGACACCAGAAGGTACCTGGTGCAAGAGTGGCTAGTTCTGTGGAATTGAAACTCGGCTAGATGCGACATGGAGAGAATTGAGAATTCAGTTTCTGCACCTTATAAAGGAAAGGAAATGGGAGGAGTTTGGTAGTCTGCCTTCCAGTCCTCCAATCAGAAGAGCAAAGAGGCTGACGAAGGAAAGCAAAAAACAAAATTAAACAAAAATAGTCCATGTTCTTAAGCAGGTAAAAGGAAATAGGCTTCAGTATTTTTTTTTACGAAAACCTAGGTAATGATTTCTGTCACTTCGGGTAGATCCTCTGTTTAGTAATCTATGAACTAAATCTTAGAAAGAAAGGTGTACATCTGCATTGATTGAGGGAAGAGCAATAGCGGTTGGAACACAGATTCACAGTAATAACAAAATAAGATGTATACATAGATACTATTAATGAAAAACAGAACAGGAGAAAAAAATTAAAGATACAAATAAAATACTGTTAGGTCTGAGAAAGGAAAGAACATTTAGTATTATATGTTTAGAGAAGGAAGGAAACAAGAGTCATCTAGTCCAGTCTCTTCATTTTATACATGAAAAAGCCGAGGCCCAGATAAGAGAACAATTTGCCAAAAGTTTCACAAATAATTATAAGCAGCACCAAAATTCAAACCCAAGTCTTCTGACCTCAAATTTGGTACATCTTGCACCATACCATTCACCTTCCTACATACTCCAAAAATAATGATGGTTTTGAATGTTGCTATGGATCAACCATTGGTTGAGAATATAACATGGACAATGTGACTTATCTCAGTTATTGCTCAGTTTTGCTGTAGCTCTCCTAATCATGATTGAACCAGTGCCATCTGGACTGAAGCCAGACAGATGGTGATGGCTAAACCTCCCCTGGCCAGAACTCAAACAACTTGTAAAACACTATGAACAATTCAAACCACAACTCAATGTTTCTTCTTCCCTTCCTTTATCATAGTGTCCTTGAAGGTTTTATTGTTTGCTGTCCCTTCTCCCTTTATCTCATTGTTCTACAGTGTTTTACTTCTGTTTTACATAAAAGAATGAAACCTTCAAGCATAGTGAGATAAACACTGCAGAGAAATCCACAGTAAAACATGAGGCCAGATTAAAGTGCTGACAGTAGAACTATGAACTGCCTGAGAGACCAAGCCAAATAGCTTTAGCCAAATATGATCCAGCCTCTCTAAGCCCCTAGTTCAAATTTGCTCCCCAAAGTGTAAGAATGCATGATCAGAATATTGTGGATTACTAAATCAGCTCCTGGCCATAATAACCAACAGAGAGTAGATGGCAACCTGTCTGAAAATGTTGTTTGAAAATTCCTGGCTAATTATATGTTATTAGATGACATTCTATATTTCATAAGTTCGTTTTTTGAGGAGGGGAGGGAAATGGAATTTGGACCTAGATATGATTCCATCAATGTGAGAAACTAACAGTATGGAAACTTCGTCCACCCATGCATATCAGCAAGTTATCTGTAATTTATGACCTTACAAAGTTTTTTTGAACACTAAGGACTTGGTTGACCTTCCCAGCATCACAATGTTAATATGCATCAGAAACAGACCTTGAATCAGAGTGACTGTGAACTTAAGGTCCTCTCTTTGTCCACTGCATAAGAAATAAATATTTATTACATAGTACTGCTATGTACTCAGAAGCAATGAGGTAGCTTGTTGATTAGAAAGAGATCTGAATTTGAAGTCAGAGAACTTGGATTTAAATCTAGTCTTATCACTTACCAAGTTTATCACTTGAATAATCCTAATTTCTCTGAGTCTCAGTTTTGCCATCTATAAAATGAAAGGGAAGGCAGCAGATGATCACAAATAACTCTTTCAGCTCTTTATCTATGATCCCATGTCTTTATCTTATTAACTGAGTAGACTTTGTTGTGGCTAGCATAGTGTCTTATTCATTATTAGCTCTTATTGCTGCATTAAGAAATGTAATTATTCTCAATCTGTGATAGGTCAAGGACCCTTCAGGAAGAGAGAAACTTCTATCTTTTGGTTTTCTGGACACTGAGAGGAAGAGGGTAGGTAAGATGGAGTTCCACTGCAAGGCTGTGAGTCTTTGTGCTGGTAGTGGAGGAGAGGCTGTAAGCATGGTGGGGGTTAGCAATTCACCTTCTTCACTATTAGTTCACAAGATTATTACTAATATAAGGCTCCTTTTCTCCTATGCCATGCAGGCAGCTGAGATTGCTTTATGTTTTTTGCACATAATTCCACATTAGAGAGATTTGACAGGTCTTAAAGATTGGAGAAAATATTTAGATCTTCATCTCATTTTTACAAGATGTGGAAGTTATATATGTGTATGTTTTTTTTATAAATTATTTGGATACTTGGTTTAGAATTGCCTGTTTATTATTATGAGAAAAGTCAAGATCAAGCAAGTGATGAGTTCAGAATTATTTTATAAGGGAGGGAATCTGGACTTATAGAAAAAAGCACTAGGCAAGAGTTTACAATATTTTTTTTTGTCAAGCCATCAATCAACAGTATCTACTAAGCCCCTATGATGTTTCAGGTACTATGCTAGGCATTAAAAGTCACTAATCTAAAGAGGCTTAGATTCTAACAAACATACTCCATGAGCTGTAACTTTCTAACGCTCCATCTAAACTAACCTCAGTTTTCTTATTTACATAAAAAGTGGGTTGAAATAGGAAATTTCTAAGGTCTTTTCCAATTCTTTAATTACACATGGTCCTTAAGCCCTCTTCCAATATGAATAAACACATAAAAAGAGCAATTTAATCTATGCTCATTTGTCAGGAACTATTTCTCAGTATAGATCACTGAATTGAATCTTTTAGATCATTTGGTAGGTCAACAAGGGAGATATTTAAGCTCAGATTACTACAGAAACATTCATAATTTATTTTCATAAATGTTTAACCTAAATGCCACCAAAAGCTGTAGATTCACCAAGAGAATATTTCTTTCTATCAAGAAAACATTCATGTTTGAATTCACCAAATAAGGAGTTTCATTAGCTTGCTCAACAGGAATCAAGCACACTGCTGTGAAAATCTTAAAATGAGTGCTCATGCTACCTCACAGATCCTTTACATTATGATAGCTGTGTTTTTTGGCTCTGAATTGGACACTAAATACCATTAAAATGCTATAGAACTGTTCTCTTAATGTAATACAGACTGGGCTTTGATGGGGGCTAGTGTGAGAGAAGGAACTTTCTCCTGATAGAATGGCTAAATAACAAAAGACCTAGATTTACAATGTCTCTGCCTGTTTCCTATTTATGTATCCTTGGGCAAATACATTAAGCTTCCTGGTCCTCACTTATTTTAATATCAACTAGATGAGTCCTGAATTTTGTTTCTGCTCTGGATCTTTGATCTTATATTGCTACGATCTGAGTTCAATTTCTGGCTCTGACACTAAATCACCAGGTAACCTGGACAGATCATTTTACATCTTTTGGCCTTAGTTTCTTTTTCTGTGAAATAAGAAGGCTGGCCAAAATGATTTTGAAGACCCCTCCCAGTGCTACAACGTTGAGGTCCTCAGTATGCGTTATGGAACTCTCTACTTTTCTGACAATTTACTCTAGTTTCTATATCTTTACACTAAAATTGTTTTCCAAGTGGTAGGCTAAATGAATTCCCCAAAGAATATGCTGGACACATTTCTACCCATAGGAATAAATTTAGATGAAGAAGTATATACATTGGACAAATATTAGGATGCTTTTAAATTCTCATCTTCCTTCTCCCCTCTCCATCCCCAACCATAATGGCTCACATTGTTGGGATTTTCGTTCTTTTTTTTTTCTTTTTTGCAAGTTGTCCTACAATCTAAGTTAAGTCCATGAACTCAAGTTAAAGACAATACTGTCCTCAACCTCTACCTTCAGTTCTCTTTGTGCTGTTTTTATACATGCTGACTTAGTGCCAGCCTTTACTTGGAACTCTCTGGCATTTGTTAATTTTTGTTACATGCCTAATATTATTTAAGCTGAAGTCTTTGCACTTAATGCTAACAGAAGGCAGCATGAGCTATCTAAATGGTGCATTAGGGAGAAGGGCTGATGGATTACAAATCTCCACATTTCTACCAACAGAAATGAATCTGAATCCATCAATTGGATTCCCTTATGCCCAATTTGGGGAGTTCAGTTTATGCATATCTGTCAAAATATTACATTAAACGCCTAGACGAACAAGTTAAATTAATTTAATTTTGCAGTTTGCTTTGATTGGGTTAGGCAAGTCCTGGGCAGAAAGAAAGCTCAGAGGAAAATGACATTAAACCTCTAATGTTTGTGGGGGGAGGACAAATCAAGTAAGGGCTGCCTTTAGCCAACTGGCCCTAGAAAATCTGGAAATGGAACAAGGGTGAAAAGGGAAGTGATGTGACTAGGCTTTCCTTATAATTCCCTCACCTATCATTCACTTAACACTTACCTAATATCCCACCAAAAGGAAGAAAGCCCAGCAGTGAATAAAATTAAGATTGAAAAAAAAGACCAGTGCTCTTACAATGCAGAACAGATCAGTCAGGGCAACCCAAAATGGAAAAGAAAAGGGAACAATAATCCTGCTGCGTAGAAATATAACACCTTTCATTTAAACTCTGTGAGAATCTTCAACTTTTGTAGGCCAGTTCCCTAGAGGGTTTTGAAAGCATTTTGTGGGGGGAAATAAAGGGACTGTAAAAAAAGATTTCAGGGTTGAATGATTAAAATGGGCATTCTGTGAGACACACTTCACTGAATTCATAATGAGATAATTGAAGCTTTCTCACATAAATAAATTGAAAAAAGGAATAAAATCAGAAGGAAAGATGAAAATCTAGAAAGGATATTAAGTTGTAAAAATGGGAGTCAAATGACCTTGAAAAAAGGTCACATGAGTAGCATATCAGTGTGGATACAGACCAAACTGACTTTTGCAGACATGTCAATTGCCAAACTGTTGTGTTCCACAATTTTTCTTGAATGTCTGATAGATTACATAATGGCAATGTACAAGTGATCCTTACCAAAATCAGGAACAAACAAGCTAAGTATCATTTATGCCTTAGAACGACCCACTATTCCTGTTTAAGAGACAATTGTAATAATGTCTAGAAAAGAAAGACAAAGTAGACCTTCAGCATACATATGACTAACTTCTCTACTCTGCAAAAAAAAAAAGACAAGAAAAGAAAACATTAATACAAAGAGCCATAAATGTTTCCTGATACTCAAAAACACCGACCACTATGTTGCTGGCACTGTACTAAGCATTAGAAATACAAAGACAGAAATTAAGCAATCCTTTCCCTCAAGGAGCATTATTTTAAATAAATGTTTCTAATCAAGTACCCAAATAGCCAGGGTGAGGAGGTAGTATGAAGTAGTAGAAATAATGCTGAATTAAAAATAAAGTCTTATAGTCTTCTTTTTGCTCTACCATTAATTATTGATATACGAGAGGAAAATCACCTTACACCGTAGGAACATTATTTCCTTTCCTCAGTTTTACCGGATTATAAGTTCCTCATGAACCAGATTTAATCTTCGTAGTTTCAATGCCTACTGTACTATGTTGAACAAGCAGACCCTCAATATAAGTCTGTTTTGTTTTGTTTTTGCTGAACTGATTTAAACATTATAAGGCTCCTTCTAGCAATATATTTAATAAATTTATAATCCAAAATTCACAAATCAGTATTCTGATAATGATTCTTCTGTGCAGGATAATAATTTGTTCACTTAATCCCATTCCTATGAATGGTAATTCTATGAAAACATTAACCAAGCCTGAGTCCTTGCTTTGAACTGCATAACCTTCTAAATTTTCAATTTATGAATTTCAATTGCAAAATTTAAATACGCTATCTATAACTCACTGGTCCAAAGGACAAATGATAAAATCAAATTACTTTAATTCAAACGAATAAGATTTTAATAGTAAGATACACATGAAGCTAATCAATAAATTTGTTAATTATTCTATCCTGCTGAGAAGCAAGACAAATGCACTGTCATAAGAGAAATTTATGTTTCACTGAGGAAGAAATGATCACAAATCATTGGCAAACTTAGATAGATAATTAGTCATTACTTTCCTAAGTTCTCATCAACAATTTATATACTGGGTGGATTACCCACTCCCTCTGAAATCTACCTTCTCTCTCATTGCCCTGTCACCCTCACTATCCTTTTCACTTACTTAATAAATTCTCTAAACAAGATCTGCCACTTTTCCTGCTTCCCCACAAGTACCTCAACAAGCTCCTATTTGTTTGACTTCTCTGCCAAGAATGCATTGTAATTTCCTCTTTCACACTATATATTGCCTCTCTTGTCTGAGTCCATGAATGAATTCAGCCAAAGGTTGATGACATAAAGGGGGGGTAGTGATTTACTTACATGGGCTCCCAGACCAGTCTCCTTAGGACCGCACAGCAACCTGGGCCGTGATAGAAGAAATCAGGGCCAAAAACAATATTTGCTGCTTGATGACTGATATGACAGTCATTGAGAACGCTTCTCTGCACTATGCTTCTCTCCATTTTCAGTCTTTCTGACATTCTATTAGAGAGTGGAAATTTTTGAGTGTTTAAAATATTAGACTATTGTAAAGCTGCTAAATGAATGCTACCCATAACCACACAAACAAAGGTTGGACTTCCTGGAAAATTATACCCAGACACAAAAGAATATCCAGCCATGGACTGTATAACTAGGTGTGAGAAACTAAGGCAAATGAGATCATTTATTTTAAGATTGTGAAGGAAAATCACTGAGCCTCTCTGATCAAGGTTAAAAATTTCAAAATGCATGAATCCTTGCCAAGCTGGGCTATCATAGATGGGGTAGAATGGGAAAAGGGTGGCTTTTTCAATGATTGTCCTTTAGCAATCCTTCTTAGTTTTTCCTTTTCAATTGTGTGGCTGTTATTATGTCAGTTAATAGGATTATGGCTGCCTTTCCAGCAACATAGATGGCATCACATATATAGAGAGTGTTGGCCGTGTAGTCAAGAAGAAATGAATTTAAATCCCACATCAGACACTTTCTATCTTTGTGACCCTGGGCAAATCATTTAACTACTTTGAGCCTCAGTTCCATCTTCTGTAAACTGGGAATAATAATGTCACCTGTCTTACAGGGTTGCTGTACGCTCAAATGAAATCAAGTAATAAAATTGAATGCCTCTCTATGTCTTCCAGGATAAAATATGAATTTCCTTTGTTTGGTTTTTCATATTTGTTATAACCTGGTCCCAAATTATCTGTCTAGCCTTAGACACTTTTCCACATTCACTTTCTGTCACAGCTAAATTGGTGCACACCGACTGCTTAATAAACGTTTTTTAGATGATATATCAATAAGGTATTTTCAAGTCTTTAAATGCTAAAAAAAAGTTTTTATTAACATAGGTAATAGAGGTAATATCAGTAAAACATTCTTTTAGAACAGGGTTTTTAACTTGTCTTGTGTGCCATAGACTATTTTGGCAATCTGGTGAGATCCATTGAATTCTTTAGAATAACACTCCTAGCTGCAAAATTATACTAATACTACTGCTACTACTAATAATGGCAGCAGCAACACCAACAGAGTTCAGGTTAACAATCCTATTAGAGCATGGATATTGCTCTTTCCTTAATTGAGCCTCATTATGTATAAAATGAAAGGGCTGGGCTAAATACTCTTATCCTCTTCTAAGAAAGAGCTACTTCCTTGGCAATGGGTGAGGATATAGGAGGATGGAAGGGGAGAGACAGACACATGTAAGATATCATCCTGAATTTTTAATGTAATGGACAGAACTGAGGGCTGGGCCATGACAATTGTGAAATATTCATTGAGTTGTTCTGCCTTTCTAGATCCTTAAGTGGACTGAGAATTAATGCAAACTATAAGTGCTCTTGGAGCAAAAGGTCCACTGTGCTCCAGCTGTTGTTGGCTTTGAAGATGGGAAAAGAAGATGGTTCATTCATAGCATCATAGGATTCTAGATTTAGGTGGAAGGAGCCTTAAATGTTATCACTCTAGTTTAGAACTCATATAATATATCTCTTTCATTTTATAGCTGAAGAAATCTTAGAACTATGCTCCTTTAAAATGATGTATCCCTTTAGTCTCATAAAAATTGGGCCTAGGTTGAGGTAAAATACTAATTAAAGTTAAAAGGAACTAGCTTTACTTGAGGTAAGAACCAGTCTGTTGTGAATCTAGGGAATGGACTAAAGCTGCATATGAGGGAATCGAAATATAACAGAGGTAAACAGGACTCTTCATAAATGGTTGGACAGGACTGGCTAAAGATCTTTCTGCCTTCACAACTTGACAATCAAATCTGGCATGTGCCCATCACTTTTTAAAAACTTCACACACACACACACACACACACAGAGGCACACACACACATACATACTTACACCTATCTATGTACATGTCTAGACGTACTTATGTGCATATGTATATGCATGCAATGTGTGTCATGTATGTATTTAATAAGATGAACTAAAATTCCTCAGCTATATAGAATGTGAATATATTATTTGTAGCATAAAAGATAATACATATTACCCAAAATATCATATGCATGTATGTGAATGTGTGTATGTTTATACATACATGCATATGCCAGGTATACCAAAATTCTTAGTGTGGATGGCTATTAAAGATTACAACTGCACTAAGTTTTTTGGGACAAACAACATATTTGTTTATATCTATATATGTATGTGTGAATATAATATGTATGTCTCTATGTGTATAGATATACCTACATATGAATATGAATGTAATGAATTTTCTACCATAAATGAAAAAAAAATCAAAGTTGAAATTTGCCAACTTCATAACTCAGAGCTAAGACCTTTGAGGAAAAAGACATAATAAGTCAGTTTCAGAATCCAAGCTTACCTACCTAAAAGAATCCCAATAATGTCACAATACCTCAATGATTCAAGAGCTATACTTCCGTGGCCTCTATTTCCAGTGTAAATGATTGCTGTTTACACCAGTACAGAAAGGCAGTCAGATTAGTATATCTTGTTGCCTTTACATTATGTGAGATAAAATGGTAGCTGATTTCTGAGATGCAAATGCTGATAATGAAAATTTAACAACCAACTCTCAAAAGCTGTTAGAGCCTTCTCCATCACATATTTGGTTGGAAGGAACCTTCTGGAGCAAAAGCTAGGATTATAGCATTAAAGTTCTAGATACAAAAGTTACCATGGCAGCTGGCTACTCTAACATCCTCGTTTTACAGACGAGAAAAATGAAACCAAAGGAGGTGAAATGACTTCCAGGATGACACAAGTAATAAACTTCCAAATGGTTTGAACCCATATCTCATGACTCCAGATCTTGTGTTCTTTCTACTGGGTCGAGCTATCTCTAAGCATTCTGTCCCGTGGAGGCAAAGAGAATTGGTGTCATTCATCTTCTAAATGAAAACTCTTCAGATACATGCCTCAAATACTATATTTCACTAAATTGTCATATTCCCATACTTTAATTTTTTTTTCCTTTCTTACTCTCAGCACTATGGCAGATTTCATCCAAAGAGTAGATAACAGGTGAGATTTTAAAGGCATTGTTATACTCACCTCTCACAAAGTACTTCCTGAACAAACCTATATCTGTCTCAAAAAATGCTACTACCATTGGAATCACTGCTTTTGAGAGAGTGTCCAAAAAGCCCTTGTTAATATATAACTGTAATGTCAGCATGATAACACATCAATCAGTGTTATTGTTTTTCAGTCATTTCAGCCATGTTTGACTCTTCATGACCATGTTTGGGGTTTTCTTGGCAAAGACACTGGATTAGTTTTCAATTTCCTTCTCCAGCTCACTTTACAGGCCCAGAAATGGAGCCAAATAGGCTTAAGTGATTTGGTTAAGTGACCCAGGATGACACAATTACTAAGTGCCTTAGACTGCATTTGAACTCAGGTCTTCCTTACTCTAGGTCTGCCTCTCTATCCACTTCCCCACCTAGCTGCCCTTACTCAATGAAGACTTCATAAATAGAAGAGTTTAGAGTAAGATGTTAGAAGATGCAGATTAATAATGGAGGTAGGGGGAGAGACAGCCAAGAATAAGGTAAAACATTATGAGAACCGTAGAATTGCTTCTTGCAAGGACACAAAAGATTGATTGATTAGAAGCAGAGAATCTCTGCTAGAGAATAACCTAAAAATAAGGTTGGTCATACAAGAGTAGACTAAGACAAGCAATGTGAAGAATTTGGCAGCTGGGAGCCATTAATACTTTCTGCAATACTGTATCTGTTATTACCTCCATGTTCGTAAGTATGAATTACTGCGGCCAACAGAAAACAAAACAAACAACAAAAACAACAAAACACCCATGTAGCCAACCATATGGTGAAGAGTATAAATTTAACTAGGCTAGTGTTCACACAACTATTATGTAGTTTTTTCACTGCTTACCTTATACCTAATGCCTTCCAACTTGGTTTTCATTCAAGTATGTTTTATCCTGCTATAACCTCTTACTATTCAGAGTTACCTCACTGCTACAGTAAGGCATAATGTACTAATTTTTGGGGGGGATGAAACAGTTGTCATTAAAAAATTATTCTAATCATTATTTGGAAAAGATTTGGAAAAGGAAAAGACCACAAACAGGAAAGTCCAGGTAATAGGCTGCAGCATGAGGGAAAGGTACTAATGGCCTAGACTAGGTTATTGATTGAGCTTGGAAAAGAAGAGGTTTTAAAGTCTGATAAATTTAGACCTGTTCCAACCCCTTTACTATACCAGTGAGGAAATTGAGCAGAGAGGATAAGTGACTTGCCCAAAGTAAGTAAACCCAAGAGATGGCATCAAGGAAGAATCCATTAAAACTTTTATTTAGTAATGGACTATGTGTGGTGGAAGAGAGTTCTTTCTTTTTTCTTTTCTTTCTTTTTTTCTGCAAAGTGGAAAATGACACACACTGTAGCTTCTTGTACTCAATTGTTCATATTCCCAGAGATGATTTATCATATAAACAACACATTCATGATTTCCTGATGGGATTCTTTCCCCACCCTAAATCCCACCTCTAAAACCAATCTTTCTCTCTGGAAGAAAAGAAGACATGAAAAATGAAATAAAATCTAATGCACTTGCAATACAGCTGAATACAAAATCATGAAGTAACCAGCTTCCCAACTGAACAGTGGATGAGTGTTGTTTTTTTTTCAACAGAAAATGCCAACAGTTTGCCAGCATTATATACTCTCAGAGTAAGAAACATATATATGCACATACATACTTATCAAGTTGTTTTCCTTCAAGGACTTACTGAAATTCCAATTCCTCCATGAAGTCACTTCTGACTTTGGATAGCAAGGACAGGCTCCCCATTCCTATTTTCTCCAATTACACACAACTGACACTAAACGTTCCTTTGTGCACGCATTTTTGGTTAGCATTATTCTAAGGATGGGATTAGAGACATGTGCATTTATATCACTGCCTAATCCTTGGCCCGACTTCTTGATATCATTCATCTGTATATGTGTATATCACCAATACTGATCTAAATGATATTAGATATCTTGAGTAGTGAATGACCTCTGTGGTAACTTTTATTCCATGACCACTGATCTAGAGGATTTATTAAATGTTACTTGGAAATAAAAGAGATGGTACCAAAAAGGGAGAAATCATCTTTCTTTTATAGACAGTAAATGCTAAGGCATTCCTCCCTTAGTTTTGGTTTGGACTATTCCTGTGTGAGCTTTTATTCACCAGCTTCTAATCAGTGAATTAGCAAAAGGCATTGGGATGAACCACTGCAAGCTAAAGAAGTAAAGAATAACTTCTCCCCAAACATCTTCTGATTCTACTATGATAGCTCACTATATCCATCCAGTCAAGCTATCCACCCTTGTCATTTTGCAGTATCTCGTACCAATGTAAAAGTTTAAGCACAGAAGTCATATCAATACAACCATTACTTCTGGAAAGAGCTTGTTAATTAATTGTCCTATGGTTCCACTCCAGACCAAACCTCCCTTTCTGGATCTATATACTGCTTCCTCCATAGGAATGTAATCTCAGGGCAGTGTGGTGGCACAGTGGATAGAGGTCTGGTCTCAGAGTCAGTAGGACCTGATTCCAAATCCAGCCTCAGATACTTGACACTTACTAGCTGGGTGACCCTGGCCAAGTCACTTAATTGATCTCTGTGGTGGAGACGGCCATTTTGGTATATCTATCTATATCATCTTTCTCTCTCTCTCTTTCTCTCTTTCTCTCTCTCTCTCTCTCTCTCTCTCTCTCTCTCTCTCTCTCTCTCTTTACGTGCCATATATGTATATATGGTATACATGTATATACATATAGGTATATACATATGTATACATGTGTATAGATCTGTGTGTGTATATATATATATATACATACACATACCATATATATGGCATACACACACACATATATGTATATATATATGTGTATGTGTGTATATATATATATATATATATATATATATATATATATAAATACAGTGTTTAGCGGAGTACATGGTAGATGCTAAATCCTTAATAATTTTTTTCTCACATTCATATGGAATCAAGTTCAGCATAAGTAAAATTTTATAATGTGGAGAAAAACTGCATTAATGTAGATTTATCATGGCATTATGGAATCAGCAATATACATGGAGTCAAGGCAACCTGAGATCATGGCTTCACTCTAGCACTTATCATTTATGAGATTTTGGCTAAGGCATTTCAACTTTGGGTCTCAGCTCTCCCATCTACAAAATGAAAGAACTTGATTAGATGATCTCAGAGACTCCTTCCAGCTCTAATATCCAATGCTAACGATACTAAGGGTTGGGTTTAAACTCTGCAGAATTTGATATGGAAAAATACCTAGAGGAAATCCTCCCAAATCTAGGCCAAGGTTGGGGAGCCTGCATCCTTGAGGCTACATGTGGCCTTCTAGGTCCTCGTGTGCAGCCTTTTCATAGTCTAAGTTTTGCAGAACAAATACTTTAGTTAAGGGGAATTGTTCTGTGAAGTCGGATTCAGTCAAAGGACTGCACTTGAGGGCCTAGAGGGACACATGTGGCCTTGAAGCTATAGATTCACCACCCCTGCTTTATTTTTTTAATTTTTTTTATTTTTGCACAACTGAAGATTTTTATTTATTGCATTAAACAAAATTGTAAATAACAGTGCATTTTTGGGCCTAAATAAGTATTTATGTCTGGTTCCAGTACAGTCAGGTTAGTACATAAATATTTAAGAGTAAAAGGAAGTTCACTTCAGTGGAAAAATCCAAGTTTCTCACATAACCATTCTTCAGTTACATCTTCAGTATTTCTTATTTCAAATACCTTGGTTAGTTCAGCTGTTTGAACCAGCTTATTCTTACTCCCAACGCACATCATCTGTTGTTCCGGCTTACACCCATTCTCTTTCCAGCCAGCCATAACCCCAGCAGAGCCTTCCCTATGGCCTTTTCAAGAATGCCACCCCTGCTTTAGGCTGATCCTCTGAAACATCTATTGGAACATGGAAGAGGGATAGTATGGATGGGTTGTGGGTATCACAAATGAAAGTAATATCCACGTTAATGAAGCCAAAGATCCAGTAAGCACTAAAGTATGCAATTTTGGACCATAATGCTTAAATGGCAAAAGACTTAGAAAGGAACACTGAAACCCAGAGAAGATGCGCAATTTTTAAAGTATTAAGCAATTAATATACACGTGGCGTAGCTAGAACCTGACCCCAGGACTTTTTCTTTACTCCCAGGGTAATCAGCTTTCTAATATGCCATACCATTTCTTTTTCAGTAACATGCCAGGTTTTAAACATCATATTTAGGTGTTTTCAGTGGTTTTTTAAAGGTACAATGCTTGTAATTAATTTTGATTTTAGCAAGTGGGGAATCAGGATAATATTCTGTAAATGCAATTTCATAGCATTATATCCCAGACCTCTTTTCCATCACCACTTTCTCCAAGAATATGGCTCAGTTGGAAGCTGCAATCAGAACAGATGAAGCACCTTTCAACCCGAGTAATTACCTCCCAGGGCTCTAAACCCTCTGTGTCCAACACATAACTGGGCCTCGTCATTAAAATATAAATTACTTTCCTTATTTTGATCTATTTCAAAAGAGTATTGCAGGCATGACAGCTGACTGGGAAGCAGGGGGTAGAGGAAATAGGAAGAGTGTTGGCCCAGGAAAGGACTACCTCTTTGGTATAGAAGCAGTGAGTGGGAATTAGGCAGGGGAATAAAGTGGGGGAGGGGGATAAAGTGGCAGCTGTTTCCCAAATCTCTTCGACACTTCCTTCATTTTTGCTTTTCTTGTCCATTTCCTATGGTTACCTTAGAATTCCAGTTTAGCCTTCAGGACCACAAAAGGCTGAATCCAGTTTGGATGCACCAGTTTTTATTTTCCTCAGAAACAATCTTACTTATAATTGCCTCCATTCATCCTGCTTCCAAGAACGAAACAGAGTAGCTCTTGATCCTTCCCTGCCACCAAGGCAAGAACTAAGAAAAATATGGCCAGAAGGACCTTGTAGGCAACCTGAACTTTTGAAAAACAATAACTACAGCAGATGTTTCTTTCATATGATATATGTTTGATCGTCCTAATAATATTTCACTACCAAAGGTTTGGCGAAGGGTCAGGAAATGCTTATAATTTAAGGAGAAAATATGGAAACAAGAAGTCCCAGGACACTCTAAAACAACTGCTACAAATTTCAATGATCAAAACATGGCTTATGTTGTAATGAATAATCTTTATTTTAAATGTTTAATTTCCAAAGGTATTTATGTGTTCAGACTAAAGCATATGGATATTGGCCATATAACCATACCATTCCATTTGAAATGCAGTGAGAGAGAATAAAGAAAAAAAAATGTCAAGCAGTCATCTAATCTAGTTCCCTCCCAAACACCCAAACTATCTAAGATAGATTAGTGCCTGCCATAATTTTAAAGAGAAAAAAATAGTGGGATTTTCCAGTGTTAACTTACATATAGGGTGCAAAAGTTCTTTCTAATGTCTATCTTCGCTTTCCCATTTTGTCTAGGTATTTGTTTTTTGCAGATGAAAAACACCTGCAAGGAAGGTTAGTGCCCTCCTTATAATAACTTTAAGAACATCACTGAGTCACACAAACTATCTTTTCTGTAGAACAGATGACTCTAGCTCTAAATTTTTGCTTTTAGAAAGGATTTGAAGTGAATCATTTATTTGATTTGAAAGGGTCATTGTGATCACTGTGACTAAAGGTTTGTGTCCCGGGCATGGTGCTCCTACATATTATGCTCCCATTTTAAGGACTCAAAGGTCTGTTCATTATTACTCAGACCAGTCTTACCTCCACATGGTGCAGGTCAGAGACCTGTGGTTGTTAAACTGCAGCTTCCCAGGGGTCCTATTTCTGATGAAAATATGAGTATCAGTGGGAGAAGGCTGTAATGGTGATTCCATGCTTTCCTTATTAAAGGAATACACATGGAACCAATGTGGTCTATCATGCAAGTCATATAAATTTATACACATGAAATCTAAAACTCATGGGCATGGTCTGGGAGGAAGACAAGCCTATTAAATTATGCCTCGCCTATCTTGTGAATTAGCACTGGTCATTCAGATATCAAAGAATACGGGAATGACCTTTGGATACCTGGATGCAAGATACAGAAGAAAAAAATGTAATTTCCCTCAAGCCAAAAGAGAAGTACAGTAATGTATATTAAGAACACTTAATTTTACCCCAAAAGTCATAGGATTATTGTTGTTGTTGTTATTGTTGTTGTTGTTTCATTTGTATCATAGCTACTTGCTCTTAGGCTCATTTAAATACCCCACTAAAGTCTTAATTCAGTGTCTCATCATGGCATGTAGGCAACCTTCAATTCTTTCAAAGGCTATGCCACAGATCATAGAGATCTGGGTCTGAAAAAGATTATCTGATGTCTAAAAATCAGCCCAGCTAATTTTTGGAGAGGCCCATTACCAGAATTTTTCTCACAGAAAGGTGAGCAACTCATGGGGGTCATATACTAGGGTACATGGTGTTTGTAAGTGGTAACAGTGGAGGGAATAGCCATGCCAATGAAACCACAAGTCTTTTGGACTGTTGCTTTGCTTTCTCTCTATGAATAATTGGCCCTGAAATCAACAGCTCTGTGAAAGACTGGGCTCTTTCTATGCCACTGTAAATCATTAATCTGATGATTATACAAACAGATAAGCATGATAATAATAACTCTTTAGCCATATGGTTTTTTTATTACATATACCTTGGGGATAAAATTCCTTAGAGTAAATATAATTTTTTGCATAAAGTTTCTATAAAAGATGACTTAAATTTAAAATAATCAAATTGAATGCAGAAGTCAGAAAATGTATTTAATTTCATTAGTAGTGTAAAATATGTGTCAAACATGAGAGCTCTGCAGTAGAACCAGATTAAAATTTAGTTTGAAAATGTTTAACCAAATAAATACAATATAGATAATGTTAACCTGTGGTTTTCTAAGTCAATGTTCCTCATTTAGACATCTATTTCTATTTACGTTTGATATCACTGGAGTAAAATATTCCCAGTTAAGGTGAAACCTCACAACAATGCCTTAAAATTAAGACAGGGATTATTGGTCCTCAAGAAATCTACCTTAGCATCCAGATCTAAAATGAAATGGTATACATGTTAAAGATATAAATAAAGGTTAGAAATTCTGGCATCAGAATCATTATTGCTGTTTTATCATGTACTGACTTTGAATCAAACGTGGATGGGATATGGGAGATGTTTCCTTGTAGAGTGAAGAAGTTAGTGATGCCACTCTTACTTAAACAATCTTTCTTTGTAAGATCTCTTCCATCTTAATAGAGAATGAATGATGAATGACCTTACTTGGACTAATTCATTAGTTTTCATGGTGGAAAAACATAAGGATTAGTTAACCTTTAATGTTTGGTCTGAAAAGCTTTTTTGAGTAGTGGATCAAGATTATGACATTTACTAAGTTTTCCCTTTGGTGTCAGTTATTTTCAATCCAGGCTTCAGTTATTTCTGTAAGAGAGGGGTAGTTATTTAGAGCATGGATACCTTTAAAAAGATCAAAGGCCTTTAGAAGATTGATGCATAAAACAGAAATAATTATTTTCTTATTCACTTGTTCTGACCAGATCCTTAAAGTAAAAAGCAACAGAATTCATGGCTGGCATAAGAGATGAAACTTTTCTTCTCTCAAATTATTTTGACTTTGCTTCTGATATTGACTTTTATGAGATAAAATAAGCCATGCAGAGGTAAGCAGTCTGGGAATATAAACATCAATCCTATTTTTCGACAAGCAATTTAAATCTAGTGATTTGTTGAAATCATGTGTTCTTGTTCTGGCTTCACAACTGCTTTAGAGATAAATGCACTATATTAATCAGACTTTGGGGATATAATGACACCCCAACTTGATGCTAACTTCAGAATATCCAAAGGGGTCAAATCCCTCAGGGGGATTAGCAATGGGTCATTATTGACAGATTGTTAGAAGAATCAAAAGCAATAAATTAGAAATTAATTTTCAAGAAACTCTTGATCTAAAAGGGAATTATTGTCAGGAAACTCTAGCAAACCTAAATGTACTACAAAAAAAAGTATTTTTTTTTCATAGTAAGCTATGAATACTAAAAAAAGATGGTATATGTAGAATGTGGGAACTAACCAATGAAGGCTTAGTCCTCAAAATATGCTCAATGTAAACCCTTCTTGATGGGTTATACAAAACATACAAAGGCATTGTATTTCTGTTTCCAATCATTTATTGAGGCTTGGTGAACCAACTTCTTGCACTGAGTGACTGAAAAGGTGGAACAGTATGTTACTAAAGTATCTTCTGTAGAGTTGAGTAGATATATGAAAGAACTGAAGAAGTGTTGAGTTTGAACTGCATGAAGATACAAAATAAATAATCTTCCCTCCTCCCCATTAGTCACTGCTATTTGGCCATTTTGTACTTCAAGGGTCTCATTCTCTGAAGCTGCCCTGTCTTGAGTGACTGGCTTTGTGCATATCCCTGTGCACTTGTTTCCTATCAATGAATGAATTAATGAATAAATGAGTGAATGAATGCATGGATGGTTGTGAATAAAGCGTTTATTGAAGGCTTTACTAAATGCAAAACATTTTGATACAAATAGAAAAGACAGTCCCTGATCTCAAGAAGCTCACATTCTAATGAGAATGACAACATATATGGGAGGTTCCAGTTTCAAGACAGAAGGAAAAGTTCCACCATTGCTGTGGCAACCAAAGATCCCCAAGTCCCACTGCAGTTGGTATTGCCATTAATTTGATGCCATTTCCACTGACAAAAGTATATAGCATTCTAATATTGAATACTGTGACAGTGCCAAAAAATTTGGTGGCATAAACTTTGTTTTGGTCTTTAATTGTGACTGTAGCACCTGCAGTTATATTTGACAGGCTTGAACTCCACAGCATTTGCTTCTCAAGATGATGTCTGAGGGCACTGGGCTAGAAGCATAGCTATTGCCGAGTCTTCTGAGTTCAAGATCTTAGGATTTCACCATCAGGATCTGATGGATGATGGTGGTTAAGGTGTTGGTGTTTATTTAAATTTCCTGGCACATACTGCTTCCTGTTTCTGCCTTGGGGTGCCTTGCTGCTTCATTTAGCTTGACCTGCCTGCATTGAGAATGGCAATTGGTTGGCAGCTGGTAGGAATGCCTGGCTTCTTCTCCACAGTATTTTCTTCCCCAATCTGCCATCAGTCACAACCACTGTGGTAGACCACTTCCACTTTGGTTGCCTATGGGACTTTTTGATAAGTCTGATAGAATTTCCAACTGCCTCATCACTCCTTTCTGATAACACATGTTCATCTAAGAGCGTGAAAGAATGAATATAGAAGAAACAAAGGTACCATGTGCTAATGGACACCTGGCAACCAGATATTAAAATTGTGCTTGTTCTTCCCCCACCAGGCAACTCACAGCAGTCCTCCGTTCTCTTCCAGGAAGGAGATAAAGAAAAGGTTAAAAAATAAAACAATTATGGAGAGACACCTAATTCTTGTTGCATGAACACTTAATTCTAGTTCAGCAGTTCAATTCATTAGTGTTTACCATTTTTCAGTCAACCAGAAAAGTCTTGATTACCACGTAACCCCTCTCTTACTCAAGGTAAAAAGTTGCCTCACCAAGCATTCACACATCACTGAATTGGAAAAATGCAAATATTATCATTGCCTGCTCTGCATAACCCACCAGGAAAGGCATATTGGGCCCTCATTGGCCAGCACCTACATTACATATTTCTCTCCATCACAATTAATATAACCTTAAAAATCATGAAGAGCTTGATTAAAGCACTCAAACAACAGTGAAAATGGAAGTGAACAGGTCAATCTGAGAGGAATAAAGTACTTTGATCACTGGGAAAAGATAGATGATACCACACAAGAAATATCTTCTGATTGGCTGGAAAAAAATTGAGAAAACTTAGGACCATTGATAAAAATTTTTAAAAAAAATTAAAAAAAACAACAACTAGATAGTTCATAGCCATTCAGTTCGGTGGTCACCTGGATTCAAGATTAGGTGACTCTTGAGAGGGAATTACCCCAGTGGAAGAGGAGAAATTTTCCCTCTTTACCTAGCTCACCTCTATGACCAGGAGATAACCTTGTGAATTTCAAAAGGTTAGAAAATGTGGAGTTCTCTTCAGTATTTATAGCAGAGTCCCTTAAGCAGCAATGGCTAGATCAGAAGTTGAGATACACATCAAGGACAAACTGGACTCCAGAAAGAATGCAGTTTTAGGTTTCAAGACTCCTTTGGGTGGAGGCAAGTATGAGCTTTGGACTCCTTCAAAGGCACCAACTCTTTGGATACTGAAGCTAAACCCAAGAAAAATTCCAAAAGTATTCTTCAAGCAGATACAAGTATTCCCAGTTGCCAATAGCTACCCCCTTTGCCACATGTGATCTCTATATGGGTGCCTAACTGCTTTCAAGCTTTATTTTTTAGCTCACTCTCCCAAGAGACTTTGTGTGTTCAAGGGGAGAATTCATCCCTAGTTCAGAGATGAATTGTGTGTAACAACTGTTCTTGATATATCGTTTTGGGCAATTTATTAAAAATAACTAAATATGGCTTATAATCCATAGGAAACATATCAGTGGTATGGAGGAAACTTTAGGATATATACACTAGGAATTCCATCTAACCCCAAGGTTACTTATAGAACACTGTGTAATATTAATCAATTCTTCAGAGACATGACCCAATAATGGAAGAGGGAGTTGGGAAAGTTATTCCGGTACATATATATATATATGCATATATTTACATTTATTTGTGAGGATATATGCATATATATATATCCATGTATTTATACATGATCTCTAAACTCAGATATTCAAATGAATAGTTAACCTTATTATTATGGATATTACCTCAAATAATATAGTTGTTTAAACCCATTCGTATCTGTCCATCTTATACGATTCTTTTTTTTTGTGCATTTTTCCCTACTTTATTTATTTTTAGTTTTCAACATTCACTTCCACAAGATTTTGAGTTCCAAATTTTCTCCCCATCCCTCCCTTCCCCCTATCATATGATGGCCTGCATTCTGATTCCCCCTTCACATAATCTGTTCTCTCTTCTATTCTCCCACCCCCATGCCCTTCCCTTTCTATTTTTCTGTAGGGTAAGATATATTTCTATACCCCTTTACATGTGTGTCTTATTTCCCAGGCTGCATGCAGAAACAATTTCTAACATTTGTTTCTAAAACTTTGAGTTCCATGTTCTCTCCCCTCCTCCCCCCACTCACCCTCATTGAGAAGGCAAGCAATTCGATATAGGCCATACATGTGTAGTCATGCAAAATACTTCCATAATAGTCATGTTGTGAAAGACTAACTATATTTCCCTCCATCCTATTCCAATCCCCATTTATTCTATTCTCTCCTTTGTTTCTGTCCCTCCTCAAAAGTGTTTGCTTCTGATTACCCTCCTCCCCCACTCTACCCTCCCTTCTATCACTCCTCCCTGTCTTATCCCCTTCCTGTAGGGTAAGATAGATTTCCATACCCAAATGGATGTGTATGTTATTCCCTCCTTAAGCCAAATCTGATGAGAGTACAATTCATTCATTCCTTCTCACTTTCCCCTTCTTCCCCTCCACAATAAAAGCTTTTTCTTACCTCTTTTTTGTGAGATAATTTAGCCCATTCTACCTCTCCCTTTCTCCATCTCCCAGTACATTCCTATCTCACCCCTTAATTTTCTTTTTTTAGATATCATCCATTCATATTCAACTCACTCTGTGCCCTCTGTCTGTATATATTCCCTCCAACTACTCTAATACTGAGGTCTCATGAGTTATAAATATCATCTTTCCACGTAGGAATGTAAAAATTCAACTTTAATAAGTCTTAAGATTTCTCTTTCATGTTTACCTCTTCATGCTTCTCTTGAGTCTTGTATTTGAAAATCAATTTTTCTATTTAGCTCTGGCTTCTCAAGAATACATTAAATTCCTCTACATCATTGAATATCAATTTTTCCTCTCATTAATTACACTCAGTTTTGCTGGGTAGGTGATTCTTGGTTGTAATCCTAGCTCCTTTGACTTCCAGAATATCATATTCCAAGTCTTCTGATTCCTTAATGTAGAAGATGCTAAATCTTGTATTATCTTAATTGTGTTTCCACAATACGTGAATTGTTTCTTTCTGGCTGCTTGCAACATTTTCTCCTTGACCTGGGAAATCTGGAATTTGGCTATAATATTCCTGAGAGTTTTCCTTTTGGTATCTCTTTCAGGAGGTGATTGGTGGATTCTTTCAATTTCTATTTTACCCTCTGGTTCAAGAATATCAGGGTAAATTTCCTTGATAATTTCTTGAAATATGATGTCTAGGCTCTTTTTCTGATCATGACTTTCAGGTAGTCCAATAATTTTTAAGTTGTCGCTCCTGGATCTATTTTCCAGGTCAGTTGTTTTTCAAACGAGATATTTCACATTGCCTTCTATTTTTTCATTCTTTTGGTTTCGTTTTATAATTTTTTGATTTCTCAGAGTCATTAGCTTCCATTTGCAACATTTGAATTTTTAAGGAATTATTTTCCTCAGTGAGCTTTTGGACTGTCTTTTCCATTTGCCAAATTTGCTTTTAAAGCATTCTTATCCTCATTGGCTTTTTGGACATCTTTTGCCTTTTCATCTAGTCTACTTTTTAAGGTATTATTTTCTTCAGCATTTTTTGGGTCTCCTTTAGCAAGCTGTTGATTTGTTTTTCAGGATTTTCTTGCATCACTCTCATCTATCTTCCTACTTTTTTTCTTTACTTCTCTTACTTGATTTTCAAAATCCTTTTTCAGCTCTTCCATGGCTTGAGACCAATTCATGTTTTGTTTTGTTTTGTTTTTCTTGGGGGCTCTAGATGTAAGAGCTTTGATTTTGTTATCTTCTTTTGCTTGTATGTTCTGATCTTCCTTGTTACCAAAGTGAGATTCTATAGTCTGCATTTTTCCCCTGTCATTGCTCATCTTCCCATCCAGTTCTTTGACTTTTTAACAGGCTCTGCTTCCAGTGTGGAGAGTGTACTGTCCCAAGCTTCAGGGGTTTTGTGCAGCTATTCTCTGAGATACTTCTAGGGACCTGTAAGTTTTCAGTTCTTCCAAGGCGGTAGGATCTAAGGAGAGGTGTTTACTCCTCTCCTGGCTTATGCTCTGATCTGTGTGACCACAAGCACTCCCTTCTGCCCTGGAAATGAGAGGAGATTTACCTCTGTATTGCTGCCATAAACTCTGTTAGCCAGTGCTCCTCCCCACCCCAGGACTGCCACCCAGGACTGGCCCCAGTTCCAAGCACAAGCAAAGCAGGAGAATCCTGTCTCGGCACCAGCAATCCCCCTCTTATCAGCAGCACCCCAGGACTATAGTAGGTCCAGGGCTGGAGTATGCTGTTTTCTCACCCAGGTCCAACAGAATTTTCCCAGTGACCTTCTAAGTTTTCTTTGGTGTTTGTGGGTTGAGAAGTCTGGAAACTACCACAGCAACCCTTGATTCAACCCCCTGACTCCTGCTTCAGGTTCACTGAGGCCCAGTCTTTCCCTGTGCCACCCACACTGCACTGTGCTCCTCTCTTAGCAACAGACCTTTCCAGTAGACCATCCAGGTTTTCTTGGGCTGGAAATTTGTTTCACTCTGTCTTTTTGTGGACTGTGCTGCTCTAAAATTTTAGATTCATTTTTATAAGTATTTGGAGGGGTCTAGAGGAGAGCTCAAGTGTGCCCCTGCTTTTACTCCACCATCTTGGCTCTACCTCCATCTTATAAGATTCTTGTCCATGACCTCCTGTATGTTCACTGAAAGGGGGTCTACCCGCCATGCTGATCTTTATTTTCTTTTGACATCATATGTAGAGTAATGAAGCAAACCAGCTTCCCACCAGTTATTTCTTGTACTTGCAGTATAACCAAGGTATCATCCTTTTTGCTCATATGTTTCTTTCATAATATCTTTTATCATAATTTCATGATATACTTTTAATACTCTTCAAAACTGATTCTTTGCAATATGTTGTGGCATACTGACAGTCTTCATATTCCTTTCCATTGCCTTCTGGCTAAAATTAATTTTCAGTTCTTAGAATGTAGTGATCCATAATTCATAGCCATACAACATCTAATGAATAGTGGGTTGCTTCTTTTTTTTTGTTTGGTTTGGGGTTTTTTTTCAACTTTGTTTCATGAGAAATCAGGGGACATTGAAAGAATTTTACAATATCCCAAATCCGATCCAGCTTCAATCCTTCTGTTCAATTTCCATCCCAGTTCACTCTTCACTAGCAGAGTTTGTTATCCAGCTAATCAGTGGTTCTTAATTTTGGGTTAGTGAGGTGGTACAGTAGATAGAGCGCTAGGCCTGCAGTCAGGAAGACCTGGGTTCTATTGTGGCCTCAGACATTTATTAGCTGTGTCAACCTGGGCAAGTCACTTCTGTCTGCTTCAGTTTCTTCAACTGTAAAGTGAGAATGATAATAACACCTATCTCCCAAGGTTGTGAGGATCAAATGCATTTACATTTGTAATTTGCTTAGCACAGTGCCTAACACATAGTAAGTAGATGATGAACAAATGTTTGTTTCCTTTATTCACAGGTGCTAATAACTGTTTATCAATAGAATAGGTATATTTAGTAATCTCATGTATTTTATTTTATGCATTTAAAACATTCTACTGAGAAGGATTTAATAGTCTTCAGTAGATTGCCAAAAGTTCCCATGATACAAAAAGATTTAGAATTCCTGATTTAATGGGCATTATAGACTGGCCAAAAACAGAAGTTGTTTCCAATAGGAATGAAGGGAGCTCTGTGGCATTCTAATTTATAGAAGATAGTTTGATTTCCCTTTATTAAGTAATAGCATTTGGATTTCTAGGCTCCTACAGATCGGGGACAATGTCTCCTGGATTTTTATTCAAATAGGTGGGACAGTGTTAGGCACATACAAAATCCTGATGATGATAATAATGGTTATGAATTTTTACTGCTTCTCTACATAGTTCAAGAAGTTGAGTATAATATGAGTCATCAGCTCAGGGAAGTTTCTAGTATCATCAGTCACTTTATTAATCATTGTGCATTTAAGTGCATTAAATCATTACACAGTGATGCAGACTGAACCTAGAAACACACACACATACACAGACACAATGACTATAACCATATAGATGGAATGAACAATGATAATACTGAAGAATTTGAATGCTTAAAAATTTTAATGACCAAAGTTGGCTCCAAAGAAGAGCTAAAAGAAGACATCTTCCCCTTGCTTCTTTGAAGATATGTGAGGATATAGGTGAGAAATACTACATACAATATTAGGCATTTTTGTAGTTAATTGGTTATTGTGGTTATTTGTTGGATATTTTGATGTTTTTCCTCTCTTTTATTTGGTTGTTTTAAAGGAGGGCTCTCTGAGAGGGGATTCCATATTTCATATCTGAATGACAGTGGGCAGGTCACTTATTATATCAAGACCTGAGTTCAGATCCTACCTCTGCTACTTATTTGCCATTAATAGAGATAATAATATTTGTGCTGTTTTAGGCAAATCTTTCTGGTTCTGGGTCTAAGGTTGGTTTTTTTTTTTTTAATCCATTGCATGAGGATGTTAAACTCAATCTCAAGGATTCTTTCTGGCAACCACTTTCCTATGAAGCACATATTTTGAGAGCAACACCATGTTGTTAAATATAATCTAAATTCTCTTGGAAATGCTCCAAGATTCACACATTGTGAAATAGCATTCTAAGCCTCTATTCTCCATCTTCACGTATCTCTCTACAACAAATTCTGAAACAGAATGTGCATTTCTTTTCTGCATAGTGAAGCATGCCTAGTTTGAGAATCAAAGAACCTGAGTTTGAATTCTGGCTCTACTACTTACCAGTTGCAGTTAACAAGTCATTTAGGTTACTTTTTGAGGCCATCAGTCTTGCCAAGGATGTTTCAAGAATAATTATTCTTCAATCACTACTCTAGTAAATGGTGGACACTGAGGAGCCTCAAACACTGGTATTTTCTGCTACTGTTCCTCAATTGTCTGCAGTTTCCATATCTGAAAAATTAAGGTGTTTTCTAAAGGTATTTGAGAAGTGATGTTCTCTACAATGCAGATCCTTCATTTGTGTAGCAACAGAACACGTGAAAGAATTATAGGCAAAACTCTTTGTAAACCTTAACGCTCTTCACTTCTAGGGATATATCTGAAAGAGATCATAAAAATGGAGAAAGGACCCACACGTACAAAAATATTTATAGCAGCTCTTCTTGTGGTGGCAAAGAATTGGAAATTGACAGGATGCCAATCAATTAGGGAATGGCTGAACAAGTTGTGGTATATTAATGTAACAGAATACTATTGTACTATAAGAAATGATGAACAGGCTGACTTCAGAAAAGCCTGGAAAGACTTGTATGGTCTGATGCTGAGTGAAATGTTGTACACAGTAATAGCCACATCGTGTGCTGACTAATATTGATAGACTTCACCCTTCTCAGCAATACAAAGATCTAAGACATATCCAAAGACCTCATGATGGAAAATGCTATCCACATCCAAAGGAAGAACTATGGAGTTTCAATGCAGATTGAAGCATACTATTTGCTTTTTTTTTTTCCTGTTTTTGTTTTGTTTCCTCTTTCTTGTGGTTCCTCCTATTGGTTCTAATTCTTCCTTACAACATGACTAATGTGAAAATATGTTTAATAGGAATGTATATGATTGCATGCCATCTTGGGGAGGGAGGTAGAGAGGGAGGAGGAGAAAAATTTAAAACTAAAAAGCTTATGGAAGTGATTGTCGAAAACTAAAAGTAATTAATAAAAATAAAGTTCTTAATAAAAAAAACCCTTAAAACTCTTTATCAATCTGACTAGTGCTGGTTGTTGTCTCTTAGGTATTCTTTTACCTCCGGTAGCTATTTTGGCCATCAGCATCACCTGAAGTCATTTTCAAGAATCTGAAGAATGTAAAAAGGAACACTACTTAAAGAGCAGTTAATGGTGTTTAAGTTTTCTGACCAAGCCATTACAGCCTTTGGTGGAGGTTATAATGATTTGTGGGCTCTAGGTTCAGTCTCTTATTGGTAGCACCTCGGAATGATTTCCTTCAGAATTTCTTCCCCTTCCCCTTGTTTTAGCCATTAAATAGCTTCTAAAGCATGTGGGGAAAGTTTTAGTGGTGGGAAAGATCATGGGGAAAAAATGAACAAATTGATGCCATATGCCAAAAAGGTAAATATGAAATCAAAGTAAATTTTATAGAAATGGATGGCTAGTTCTGAGGTGTACTGGATGGAGCTAGAAACTTATCAACATATAGCTAACGTAGTTGGTTACAAAGCACTCAAAGCAGTTTGATGAGCATGATGAAAACAATTCTGAGGCCAATCTGAAGCTATTTAAAAACAGAGGCTGGCATATAAACAAACCATTTAACCTCTGCCTCAATTTCCTCATCTGTAGAATGTGGATCGTATGTCCTATCTTGGAATTGATGTGAGGAAAAATGAGATAATATTTGTAAAGTGCTTAATAAAACTTATAGTGCTATATAAGTGCTAGCTACTTTTATAATAAAAACAAACAGAATAAAGTACTCAGATGAAATTTCATAGCATGATCAATGGTGGGCAAAATGGACAACTGAGGCTCAAGGAGCTGGAGACTGACAAGCTTGGAGTTGATTGAAGGATGATTTGAAGGCAGTATCAAGTTTGATTGCTCATTCTCATTCTGACAGTATATATGGATTTAAAAACTGCATCTCTCTCATTCACAATGTACTTTATGTGCTCATATTTTCTTCAAGTTTTAATGTGACAATAAAACATAATATACCAATAACACATTTTATTTTTATTCCCAGATTGCCAGTTTCATAATAATACCCAGTGTTTAGCTTCTACTTCAAATATATATATAGCACTTTGTTTCTTTTCACCCCAAAACAAAACTCCAGAAAAAACATCTGCATTACCTCCATTTTCCAGGAGAGGAAACTGAGGCTCAAAAACATTATATGGTCAACTAACCTGTAAGTGGTAGAGGTGAAGATCTAACAATCAGAACTTTTTTTCTGATTATAAATCAACATACAACAAATTCACATGCATTCAAAGATGAAAAGTAGCTAAAGAAATCACTTCTAATCTAAAACTTTCTCCCCTGAAAATTTTTCTGTGAAATAGTAAATTCACCAAGTCATGGTAAGCTCTTAAAATCTTCAATAATAGAGTACCAAACTTCTTGGAACTTTGTTAATCTTCAGAGTGAATCCCATAAATCTTCAGATTCACACTTCACAGATCTAATTTGTACTCTGTACACTGCTTCTTATACTTCTAGGCATGTAGCATACAGTAGATTAACCTGCCACCATCATGTACACAAGGACCATAAATGTTATATATCTATGTAATCTATATCTATATGTAGATATAGAATTATACATCCATATGTGTGTATATATGGATTGAGGCTTGGGAAATTAGATAGATACATAGATAGATAGATAGATAGATAGATAGATAGATAGATAGATAGATAAATGGATTGAGGTTTGGGAAATAAAATAATAATCTATTTCAGGTTGAGAAGAAAGTGAGATGGTAATTTATTTACATATATATTATGTGGTTCATCAAGCAAACAACAAGCACTTATTAAGTTCTTTTTATTTGCCAGTTTATACATGTTGGTCATAAGTAATCATAAAGGTTGTCTGGCCACTTCTTTGCCTATTAATCTGATAGGGCAGCAAAGCAATAGAGTAAGTGAAAAGTTAAACTATTGCTGTTTGGTTTAGTTTTTGTGGGGCTATTTAAAGGGAGAAAAGCAGCAGAGTGTGCAGCTTTATTTCCCAAGCTGAGTCAAGACGTATCTGTTCTTAGGATCCTTAGAGAGGAAAAATCCTTCGCTGCCATCTACTCTAAGCCTCTCAATTAATTGATGAGGAAATCGAAGACCATAGAGGTTACCTCACTGGCCCACAGTCAGACTGCTAATATATATTGAAGTATTCAAGGTGAGAGCTTCCTGGTTTCAAGTCAGACAATCTATCCATTAAGTCATGCTGCCTATGATGTAAGCAGCTTAGCATTAATTGACTACATGAAAAACCTCAAGCTTGGACTCTTAGATTTAAGATGAAGTGATACTAATAGATTATGACCTCTAGTATCAAGAAGCCACTTTACAGGCACCTGGAATTCCAGGAAGTTCTTCCCAATCTTTCTTCCATATCTTACTAATTATGGACATATTTCATGTCATTATTTATCTTTGGGGTGAGAGCAGACAACATGTTTAAATAAAATCTGCCTAGAAAAGGTACAACTGTTCGGTGGAATGGTGAGAGCACATGATTCAAATTGAAGAGACCTGTATGTGTAATTCCAGGCTCTAACACTTAAGTAGCTGCGTAACTCTGTGCAAGTTCCTTAATTGGGGATTTACCTTAGTTGTCTGTTCTATAAAATGGAGATGGTAACATTTGTACTACCTGTCTCACAGGGGTGTTGAGGAAGGAACTTTATAACCATTAAGGTGTTTTAATACCATACAGCTATAAAAGTACTAGCTAAGAATTAATTGTGAAGCCTTTGTTACTAATAAATAATTAAAGAAAATAGAATGTTTCTTTGAGTATTCTAAACATCTTCTTCAAAATAGATCCAGCTTTCTGAGCCATCATAAGCTGAAGGAAAAAGACAAAGAAAAAAAATTATAGTTCATTACTTCACTGCGAGCTTCTGAGTTTTAAATTGTGATTCTTGAGTTAAAAACAAATCTATGAGCAAGGATAGAACCTAGTAAAGTGCTAGATTTGGAGTCAGGCACATCTAAGTTCAATTCTTCCCTCAGATAGGTAGTTATCTTGTAATTCTGGACAATTTGCTTAACACATACCACAGGAGAGTTGCTAAAAATCTATCTACTAAGCCATAGATGGATTGTAATCTAAGGTAGTAGAGAGATTTGCCACACTGGAATCTTCCCACACTATGAAATCATAAGTCATTCCTTTATTTACATATTTGAAACATGATTATGGCATTCTCCATTTAAAATTTTGTCATCATGGTGGGGGTGTGGTGGGGTGACTGGGCTCTCAAAGGGTAGAAGAGAAGGATGGAAGGTCTAGTCATTCCTACCCAGCTAGGAAATGTGAGTATGGGTCCAAATAGAATGAATGTTTTGTGATCTAAGGATTACACCATCTAATTTTGAAGAGGTCTATAATCAGGTATTTAACAGAATCATTAAAAACAAAACTAAAAGTTACTGGAGAGATCACCTGTGTTCCAAATTCTTTTTTTTTTTAAGTTGAGGAAATGGTGGCACAAAGTGGTGAATTCACAGCCATCATTTCATAACTCTACAAAAGGGGAGGGAGGGGCAGCCAAGATGGTGGAGTGAAAGCAGTGACTTGCTTGAGCTGTCCCCCAAACCCTTCCAAATACCTATAAAAAATGGCTCAAAACAAATTCTAAAGCAGCAGAACCCACAAAAAGACAGAGTGAAACAAATTTCCAGCCCAAGACAACCTGGATGATTGATCAGAAAGGTGTATCTCGCCAGGCTGGGAACAGAGTACAGCGCAGCATGGGTGTGCAAGTCACAGCAAACCTGGACCAGGCCTCAGAAGACTGAATTGTGGGCAGCTGTCATGGTTTCCAGACTTCTCAATCCATGAACGCCACAGACAACTTAGAAGGTCAGTGGGAAAAGTCTATTTCTGCAGTGCTCAGAGAGGAGTATGGGTTCTCAGCTCCATTCCCCAAGAATGGAGCAGGCTGGGGGGACAGCTTCCTCCTGAGCTTCCAGCCCACAGACTAAGGGGGAATCCAGTGGTTGACCAGAGAGGAATTGCAGGGATCTCTTTGCCAGTGCTGAGGCAGGAATCTCTTCCTTTTCCCGTGCTTGGATAGATCGATAGATAGATAGATAGATAGATAGATAGATAGATAGATAGATAGATAGATAGATAGATAGATAGATAGATAGATAGATAAATGGCACAGGGTGAGTTTCAGGTGAAGGAGTGATATCTAGAGAATAAAATTAAGAGGTGAGAGAGGATTATACTGGGAGAAGAAGAAAGGGAGAGGTAGAATGGGGTAAATTATCTCACATAAAACAGACAAGAAAAGTCTTTTACAGTGGAGGGGAAGTGGGGGAAGATGAGAGAGAATGAGTGAATCTTATTCTCATTGGATTTGGCTTAAGGAGGGAATAACATGCACACTCAATTGGGTATGGAAATCTATCTTACCCTACAGGAAAATAGGGAGGGGGAAAGGGACAAGAGAGCAGAGGGATGATGGGGGGGGCAGATTGGGGAAGGGGGTAATCAGAAGAAAACTCTTCTAAGAAGGGACAGGGTCAAAAGAGAGAATATAATAAATGAGGGGTGGGATGGAATTAAGCAAAATATACTTAGTTTTTCACGTGACTATTTTGGAAGTGTTTTGCATGACTACACGTGTATAACTTGTATCAAGTTGCTTAACTTCTCAGTGAGGGAGGGAGGAAGGGACAAAATTTGGAACCCAAATTTTTAAAAATAAATGTTAAAAAAATTGTTTTCACATACAACTGGAAAATAAGATATATAGGAAATGGGGTATAGAAATCTATCCTGCCCTACAGGAAAATAGAAGATGAAGGGGATAAGACAACGGGGCAGAGACAGAAGAGAGAGCAGATTAGGGGAAGGGGCATATAGAATGCATGCCATCTTAGGGTTGGGAGAGGGATGAGATGGGGAGAAAATTTGGAAATCAAAATCTTGTGGAAGTGAGTACTGAAAACTTAAATAAATTTTAAAAAAATTAAAGGACAAACACAACAACAACCTCATCTGTAAAATGGAGGTTATAACAGCACTTACCTCCCAGGGTTGTGGTGAAAATAGAATCACATAATCTTTGCAAATTGTTTTGCAAACCTTAAAGTACTATGTAAATGCTAATTATTATAATAGATTCCATCTCATAATAATAATTTAAATAAGTAAAATTACATTACACATATATATACAATTTCAAAGTAAATCAATTTTATTTAAGTAGTTTCAAAATCATAACAAGAACATTCAAAGATCCATTGAAATCTATCCCCAGAACCTTGTGGGGGCCTGTGGACTCCTACTTAAGAATTTCTGCTACAGGAAATGAAAATATGTTTAATTCTTTCTATACAAAACCTAACAAGCAAATAAACATTTCATCAATGTTTTGAAGGCTGATGATTGGAATCATTATTAAAATAAGAAAAATAGATAATTTCCTAACTTGTGTTCCTGAAATGCTCATTTAACCATATGAAAAATAATACCCTTAAAAATTAATCAGATCTACCATCTCCCAAATATTCTTAAGCATCCACTATAACATTTTGAGCTTGCAAAAAATGAAGTTATCTAATTCACATCTGTGAGCATAATAATATCCTTTTTGCACAACTAAATGAAATGTAGATATCTTCGTTCCTTGGTGAGGTGGTTGTGTCTTACGGTGACCTAAAAACAAAATGAGTAAGAGCTTACATATACACTGTATTTTAAGGTTTTAAAAGCATTTGTGTCAGCTCTTTTAATCCTCACAAGCACTCTGTAAGGGAGGTGCTATTATTAGTATCATTTTTGAAGAAAGATAAATTAAGGCTCAGAAAAGTTAAAGGAATTTTTCTGGCTCACACATCTAGTAGGTATCTTAGGCAGTATTTGAACTCAGGTCTTCCTGACTCCAGTTCTAGTACTCTATTTACTCTGCCAGTCTGCCTCTACATAGTCTTTCTATCTATCTCCTGATGTTTGTTTGTTTGTTTGTGTTTTCCCTAAATGTGGCAGATATTTTTTTCCCCCTCTAGCTAGAGGTTACCTTAGGAAAATCAATTGAAAGCAAAACCATAAGGATCACAGGTACCACACTCAAAAATGTCAAGCATACTTAGAATACATGGGCATAAGAGAGCTGTAATTCTGGTCAGGTGCCTCCCTGGAACCACAGAAAATCAATGAAACAAGGATCAATAAACCACTAATATTAACAAAAGGTTGTAATTTCACTTTATGATATTTGTTGCTCATTGTGTCTTGCCCTGCAATTGGTAATTGGCAACTTTTCCCTCATTAGGTGCCATTGTTCCCATTTTTAGAGACGAGTAAAATGAGATTCAAAAAGATAAACAAGACTGACTATATTTACAAAATTAGTGTGTGTCTGAAGGATTCGAATGTAGTCTGGAGGATTCTAATGTGTATGGAGGATTCTAATGTGTATGAAGGATTCTAATGTAGACCTTTTTGACTCCTATGTATCAGAATGTATCTACAAGTTGTTTTGCCCAACAGTTCATAGTGCTTTAGCCGATCAACTTCTCCTCATTACCTCATTACCATCCATTACTTATTCTGTTTTGTTGTTGTTGTTGTTGTTGTTGTTGGTAGCTCATTATTGCATGAACTGTGTTCATCAGCTTTCAATAACTGATATGGCCTTTTCCCATTCTTACTGAATGAAGATTTCCAAAAATATTCCTTTTTAAGTGATAAGTAAACACAGATTAAAATTCCAAGTATTCATATATAAATTCTTAAGAAAGTATTAACATTATGTGGTTTTATTTTATCTTTTAGTTGGGATAAGATGGTCACTATCTTATGAAAAGCTTATCAAAGTAGAGCAGAGTTGTGTGAATGCAATTTAACCCACAACACTAATTGTGGGTTAGAGAAAATTGCTTCTAGTTTGTTCTGATAGGTAGCTTAGGCAAAGGGCAAGTTGTTATAATTATGGCCATTGTCTGTGCTTCACTGATTATGAGCAATCTCTATCTTATATTTAAAATTGCAAGAATGATCTTATTATGAGAATCTGTATATGTGCCAGGTTTTCATCTCCAGTCAGCTTCTTTCCCACCTTCTTAAAAAGCAGTTGCAGTTACTTGAAAATTCATCATCATTGTCAAAATATTTACAGTAGAAGTAGTGAGCCCTTGATTTCCAGGAGCCAAGATGGTGGAGTAAGCAGTAAATCACCATAACTCTCTCATATTAGCCTCCAAATAATCACAAAATAGCAACTTAAAGTAAATCTTGGATCAGTAGAACCAGCAAAAAGACAAGACAGAACAATCTTTGAGCCCAAGAAACTGGGAAGATTGGCAAGAAAGGTCACTTTCACTCAGGTAAAAGAGGAAAACAGTCCAGGAAAAGATGTGTCCCAAAAGCCATCAGCAAGCTCCACCTCAGCAAACCAGTGGTAGATCCTGGGCTCTAGTGGAGCAGGCAAAAGTCAATACCAGGTCTATCCATATGCCTCTGCATAGCCAGGGGAATGGGCAGACTCCATCTCCAAGAACTGCTTAGAATTTGTTTTTCTTTTTTCAGAATTCTGATTCTTTGTCAAAAAATACTGATTCTCAGACAAAGTTAAAGAAAAAATTGATCTTATCAAAAGAGATAAGAAAAGAAACTACATACTGCTAAAAGGCACCATAGATAATGAAGTAATATCATTACTAAACCTATATGCACCAAATGGTAAGGCATACAAATTCTTAGAAGAGAAGTTCAGGGAGTTGCAGGAAGAAATAGACAGCAAAACATTGCTAGTGGGAGATGTCAGCCTATCTCTCTCAGAACTAGATACATCTAACCACAAAATAAATAAGAAAGAAGTTAGGGAGGTGAATAGAACATTAAGAAATTTAGGAATGGCAGACCTCTGGAGAAAATTGAATGGGGATAGAAAGGAACCCACTCTTTTCTTGGCAGTACATGGCACATACACAAATATTGACCATAAACTGGGGCATAAAAACCTCACAATCCAGTGCAGAAAGGCAGACATATTAAATGCATCCTTTTCAGATCATGATGCGCTAAAAATTATATGTAATAAAGGACTATGGAAAGATAGACTAAAAATAATTTGAAACTAAATAATCTAATCCTAAAAAACAAATGGATCAAGCAACAAATCATATAAACAATAACTTCATTCAAGAGAATGATAATAATGAGACAACATACCAAAACCTATGGGATGCAGCAAAAGCAATTCTTAAGGAAAGTTTTATATCTCTAAATGCTTACATGAATAAAATAGAAAAAGAGGAGATCAATGAATTGGGCATGCAAGTAAAAAAAAAAAACTAGAAAAAGTACAAATCAAAAATCCTTAACTGAACACCAAATTAGAAATACTGAAGATAAAAGGAGAAATTAAAAAAAATTGAAATGAAGAAAATTATTGAACTAATAAATAAAACTAAGAGTTGGTTTTATGAAAAAAAATAAAACAGATAAACCTTTGGTTAATTTAATTTAAAAAAAAGAAGAAAACCAAATTACCAGTATCAAAAAATTAAAAGGGTGAATCCACCACCAAGGAAGAGGAAATTAAAACAATAATTAGGAAGTATTTTGCCTGATCATAGGCCAATAAATTTGACAATCTTAGTGAAATGGATGAGTATTTACAAAAATATAAATTGCCCAGATTAATGGAACAAGAAGGAACATACTTAAATAACTCCAGGATAGAAAAAGGAAATTAAATAAGTCATTGATGAACTCCCTAGAAAAAAAATCCAGTGAAATCTACAAATGAATTCTATCAAACATTTAAAGAACAATTAATTCCAATAATATATAGACTATTTGGGGAAATAGGTGAAGAAGGAGTCTTACCAAATTCTTTGTATGATATGCTGGTACCTAAACTGGGAAGAGACAAAATAGAAAAAGAAAATTATAGACTAAGTTCCCTAATGAACATAGATGCAAAAATTTTAAATAAAATACTAGTAAATACATTACAGCAACTTATCATGAGAATAATACATTATGACCAGGTAGGATTTACACCAGGAATGCAGGGCTGGTTCAATATTAGGAAAACTATCAGCATAATTGATCATATCAACAACAAAACTAATGGAAACCACATGATCATCTCAATAGATGCAGAAAAAGCTTTTGACAAAAACAACCATTCCTATTAAAACACTAGAAAGCATAGGTATAAATGGAGTCTTCCTTAAAATAATAGTAGCATCTACTAAAACCTTCAGCAAGCATTATATGTAATGGGGACAGCTAGAAGCATTTCCAATAAGATCAGGGTGAAACAAGGATGTCCACTTTCACCACAGTTAATATCATACTGGAAACATTAGTGTTAGCAATAAGAGAAGAAAAAAAATTGAAGGTATTAGAATAGGCAAAGAAGAAACAAAGCTATTACTCTTTCCAGATGACGTGATGATATACTTAGAGAATCCTAGAGAATCAAGTAAAAAACTACTTGAAATAATAAACAACTTTAGCAAAGTTGCAGGCTATAAAATAAACCCACATAAATCATCAGCATTTCTATATATTACCAACAAAGCCCAATAGCAAGAGATAGAAAGAGGAATTCCATTTACACTTACTGTACACATTATAAAACATTTAGGACTATACCTACTAAAAAAACCCAGGAACTATATGAACACAGTTACAAAACACTGTTCACACAAATAAAGGCAGATCTAAATAACTGGAAAAACATCAGTTTCTCATGGGTAGGCTGAGCTAATATAATAGAAATGACAATTCTAACTAAGCATTTTACTTATTCAGTGTCATACCAATCAAACTACCAAAAATTATTTTATAGAGCTAGAAAAAAAATAAGAAGAAGATTCATTTGGAAGAGGAAGAGGTCCAAAATATCAAGGGAACTAATGAGAAGAAATGCTAGGGAAGGAGGCCTAGCTATTCCAGATCTTAAATTATATTATAGAGAATCCATCATCAAAATTACTTGGTACTGGCTAAGAAATAGAGTGGTGGATCAGTGGAATAGGTTAGGTATGCAAGACACAGTAGTCAATGACTATAGTAATCTGTTATTTGATAAACCCAAAGACTCCAGCTTCTGGGACAAGAAATCACTCTTTGACAAAACCTGCTGGGAAAACTGGAAAAGAGTATGGCAGAAACTAGGCCTACACAAAAATCTCACACCATATACCAATATAAAGTCAAAATGTTCGTGATTTACATATAAAGGCTGATACTATAAGCAAAGGAATAGTTTACCTGTCAGATTTATGGAGAACAGAATAATTCATGACGAAACAGAAGACAGAGAACATTATGAAAAGCAAAATGGATACTTTTGACGGCATTAAATTGAAAAGTTTTTGCACAAAGTCAATGCAACCAAGATCAGGAGGGAAGTAGAAAACTGGAAAAGAATTTTTACAGCCAGTCTCTCTGATAAGGACCTTATTTCTAAAACATATAGAGAATTAAGTCAAATTTATAAGAATACAAGTCATTCCTCAATTGAGAAATGGTCAAAGTACATGAGTAGGCAGTTTTCAGATGAAGAAATTAAAGCCATCCGTAGTCATATGAAAAAAATTCTCTAAATCACTATTGATTAGAAAAATGAAAATCAAAATAACTCTGAGGTACTACATCACACCTATCAAATTGGTCAACATCACAAAGCAGAAAAATGATAAATGATTGAAAAGATGTGGGAAAATTGGAACACTAATGCATTGTTGGTGGAGTTGTGAAATGATCCAGCCATTTTGGAGAACAATTTGGATCTATGCCCAAAGGGCTATAAAAATGTGCATATCCTTTAGCCTAGAAATAGCATTTCTGGGGCATTGTCCAAAAGAGATCATACAAATGAGAAAAGGACCCACATGTACAAAAATGTTTATAGTAGCTCTTCTTGTGGTGGCAAAGAATTGGAAATTGAGAGGATGCCCATTAATTGGTGAATGGCTGAATAAGTTGTGTTATATGAATACAACAGAATATTATTGTGCTATAAGAAATGATGAGCAGACAGACTTCAGAAAAACCTGAGAAGACTTTTATGTACTGATGCTGAGTGAAGTGAGCAGAATTAGGAGAACATTGCATACAGTAATAGCTACATTGTGTGATGACTAATGATGATAGACTTAGCCCTTTTCAGCAATGAAAGGATCTAAGACACCTCCAAAGGTCTCATGATGGAAAATGCTATCCACATCCAAAGAAAGAACTATGGAGTTTGAATGCAGATCGAAGCATACTATTTGTTCTTTGTTTTTCTCATCTGCTTTGTTTTGTTTCCTCTTTCTGGTGGTTCCTCCTATTGGTTCTAATTCTTCCTTACAACATCACTAACGTGAAATTATGTTTAATAGGAATGTATATGTATAGGTTATATCAGATTCCATGCCATCTTGGGGAGGGAGAGGTAGAAGGAGGGGGAGAAAATTTAAAACTCAAAAGCTTATGGAAGTGATTGTTGATAAATCAAAATAAATTAATTTAAAAAAATAAATTATCTTTTAGTGTAGAACCTGCAAGGTCCTGCATAATCTTGACTGTGGTTCCATGACATTTAAATTGTTTATCTCTGGCTGCTTGCTGTGTTTTCTTTTTGACCTGGTAATTTTGGAATTTGACTACTATATTCCTTGGTGTTTTCAATTTGGGATCTCTTTCAGGAGGTGATTGGTGGATTCTTTTTATGGCTATTTTACCCTATGGTTCTAAGACTTCAGGGCAGTTTTCTTTGATGATTTCCTGAAAGATGCTGTCCCAGCTCATTTTGTCATTGTGATTTTCAGGTAGACCAATAATTTTTAAATTGTCTCTCCTAGATCTATTTTCCAGGTCAATTGTTTTATCAATGAGGTATTTTGTGTTTTTATCTATTTTTTCATTCTTTTATTTCTGTTTCACTGATTCTCACCCTCTCACAGAGTCAACAGCTTCCATTTGCCCAATTCTAATTTTTAACAATTTTTTTTCTTCTATTAGATCTTGTCATCAGTGAGTTTTTGTGTCTCCTTTTCTGTTTGGTCAATTCTGTTTTTTCAGGAGTTGTTTTCTTCAGTTAATTTTTGTCCTTCATTTCCAAGCTATTAACTCTCTCATACCTCTCTTTTTTTTTTCCAAATTTTTCTTCTACCTCTTTTATTTGATTTTTAAAATCCTTCTTGAACTCTTCCAAGAAGGACCAGTTCATATTCCCTTTTGTGGTTCCAGCAGTGAGTTTCTTGACAATGTTGTCCTCTTCAGAATTTCTGCCATGATCTTCACTCTTCCCATAATAAGAATCACTAGTACATTTCTTTTTGCTTATGGTGTTTGCTTATTTCCTGGCCTTTAAAAAGATTGAGCTCTCCTGCTAGGGAGCATGGGGCCTCAACTGCTGGCAGAGGGAGGCCGTAGGGTTCTGGCAGCTTATCTGGTATTGGACTGGAATCAGCAACACTGGAACTCCAGGGGTAGGATTGGGTAGTCTGGCCCCTGGAGGTTGCCTGCTCACATGGGCCTTCCTTCCTTTCACTTTCCTTTGATCCTTTCAGATGGATGTTTCACTGCTGCTGGATGTTTCTCCTCCTGGGGCTTTCCCCCTTTGAGTTGCACTTCCTAGAGTTTTGCTGAGGCACTGTCAGACTTGGCTGCTGTAGAATTCCATGACACATGGTAATTTTCTGTGCTGGTTTCCACTGGTTCCCCTGCCCATACTGAGGCACTCAGCATTCTGGTGTTGGTGCTTGCTGGCTCCACCGCCTGGGTTCAGGATCTCCTGCTGGTATGCTGAGGTGGGGCTTTCTGCTAGCTTGCTGGGATGCCTCCTATTCTGTACTGTTCTACTTCTCCCAGGGTAAGAGGGGCCTTTCCCATCAATCCCTGAAGCTTTCTGGGCTACATGACTGCTGTACTCCATCTTTCTGCTGCTTCAACTTTTACAGGTTTTTCCTGTAGTGTTATTTTCTGGGCTTTCAGAGGTTAATAAGGGATGGTGAGAGTGACTTACTTCTTGCTCTGCCATCTTGGCTTCTGGAAAGAGAACCTGAAGAAATTATCAAGAAAAACTACCCTGATATCCTGGAACCAGGGAGCAAAATAGACATTGAAAGAAAATCTACCATTCACCTCAGGAAAGGGATCCCAAAATAAAAACTCCAAGGAACGTTATAGACAAATTACAGAACTACCAGGTCAAGGGGAAAAATACTGCAAGAGGTTAGAAACAATTTAAATATTGGGGAGCCACAATCAAGATTACATAGGATTAGCAAGTGCAATATTAAAGGATCAGATATCATGGAACATGATATTCTGGAAGGCCAAGGAACTAGGATTACAAACAAGAATCACCTACCTGGTGAAATTAAACATAATATTTTGAGGGAAAAGTGGTCATTCAATGAAATAGAAAGATTTCAATCTTTTGTAAGGAGAAGAAAAGAATTGAACAAAAAATTTGATCTCCAATATGAAGACCCAAGAGAAGCCTTAAAAGGGAAAAAGGGAAAGGAAAGCATAAGGGATTCAGTTTAGCTGAACTGTTTACATCCCCACATAGGAAGATAATACTTGTAATTCTTAAAAATTTGCACCACTTCTAGCACGCTAGAAGGATTATACATAGGAGGGAATAACATTTAAAAAATTAATTAAAGGCTGGGAAAGAAGAGTACACTAGGTGCAGAAGGAAGGGAAAAGGTACAAGGGGCTAAATTTTTTCACATGCAGAGGCTCAAAACCCTCATAGAATTGAGGGAAAGATGGAAGAGTGGGTGATGGGCATCACTTGAACCTTACTGTCTTCAATATTGGCTCAAAGAGAACATAAGATACACAGTTAGTTGAATATAAGAATCCTTCTTACCCAACAAAAAAAAAAGCAAGAGGGGAAGATATTAAATAAAGGCGGGGGGGAACAGTTAAGGACTTGCAGAAGAGAGGTCAGACATGGAGAGATGGTATACAGAAGGAAAATACTGGTGAGGTAGGAAAGGGTGAAAGGAGAGAGAGGACAAACAGGAGGAAGAATAGGATAGAGGGAAATACACAAGTAGTAATCATAACTGTGAATATGAATGAGATGAACTGTTCCATAAAACAGAAGCAGATAGCAGACTGGAGCAAAAACTAGAATGCTACAGTACATTGGTTATAAGAAATGTACTTGAAGCAGAGAGACATACACTGAGAGCAAAGGTAAGGGGAAGTAGGGGTAGCAATCCTGATCTTAGGCAAAGTAAAAGCAAAAATAGACCTAACGAAGAGATAAGGAAAGAAACTACATCTTGCTAAAAGGTACCATAGACAATGAAGTAATATCAATAATAAACATGTATGCGCCAAGTGATATAACATCCAAATCTTAAAGGAGAAGTTAAGTGTTGCAAGTTCATGACCAAACAAGAAATAGAGAGCATTATGAAATGTAAAATAATTTGTAATATAGGAAACAAAAAAAAAAGCTTTTGAACAAATAAAACCAATGCAACCAAGATTAGAAGGAAAGCAGAAAGCTGGGTAGCAATCTTTTCAGCAAATGTCTGTGATAAAGACCTCATTTCTAAAATACATAGAGAACTGAGCCAAATTTATAGAAAACAAACCATTCCCCAATTGATAAATGGTCAAAAGATATCAACAAGCATTTTTCAGATGAAGAAATTAAAGTTATTTATGGGCTTATGAAGAAGTGCTCTATAGAAGGGAGGTCAGATTGGGAGAAAGGGTATTCAGATTGCATGCAGTGCTAGGGTGGGGAGAGGGGAGAGATGGGGCGAGATAATTTGGAACTCAAAATCTTGTGGAAGTGAATGTTGAAAACTCAAAATAACTAAATTAATAAAACAGTAGTTCTCTGAATCACTTTTGATTAGAGAAATGCAAATTTAAACAGCTCTGAGGTACTACCTCACACTTATCAGATTGACTAATATGACAAAAAAGGAAAATGGTAAATGTTGGAAAGGAAAACTGGGACACTAATTCACTATTGGTGGAATTATGATCTAATCCAACCATTCTGGAGAACAATTTGGAACTATGCCTAAAAGGCAACTAAACTGTGATCTAAACCCTTTGATCCAACAACAGCATTAGTAGGTCTGTATCCCAGAGAGATCATAAAAAAGGGGAAGGACCTACATGTAGAAAAAATATTTATAGCAGCTTTTTTTATGGCAGCAAAGTATTGGAAACTGAGGGGATGCCCATCAACAGGGGGATGGCTGAATAAACTGTGGTATATGAATATAATGGAATGCTATTGTTCAATAAGAAATGATGAACAGGTAGATTTCAGAAAAACTGGAAAGACTTGTAGGAACTGATACAAAGTGAAATGAGCAAAACCAGGAAAACACTGTACACAGAATCAGCAACATCATGTGATGATCAGCTCTTTTCAGCCACACAGTAATCCAAGACAAATACAAAGGACTCATGAAGTAAAATTCTATCCACATCCAGATAAAGAACTGATGATCTCTTAATACATATCAGAGCATACTTTTTTCACTTACTTTATACTTCTTTATTTTTTTTCCTTTTTTATCTATTCTTCCACAACTGTGATTAATATGAAAATATTCTTTATATGATAGTTCATATATAACCTATATAAAATTGTTTACCATTTTAGGAAAAGGGTAGGGGAAGGAGGTAAGGAGAAAAATTTGGAACTTAAAATTTTGTAAAAATGAATACTAAAAATTGTCTTGACATATAATTGGGGGAACATTTTATTTAAAAAAAGAAAAAAAAAGAAATAGTGGGCCCTTAATGTCTTTTTAATTATAGTAAGGGATATGAGGAACAGCTTTCTAAACAATTAAAATTGACTGCCAATGGAATGGACTGCTTTGCAATGTAGTGTGTTCCCCATCACAGTAAAGCAAAGGACCAATGATACTCAGAAGTAGTTCAGAAGGGCTTCCTGCTTGTTATGAGACATTAAAGTAAAAGTACAGCACATTCCTTTCCAAATCTGAGATTTTGTGATGCTCTGAATCTATCTTATCCCTTCCTCACTTGTAAATGCTATCAAATAAAATTATTTTCCTCCAAAATTGCAAAGCAGAAGTTATTTGAGGGGACAGCGAGGTGGCACTGTGGATAAAACTCCGGCCTTGGAGTCAAGAGGACCTGAGTTCAAATTCGGTCTCAGACACATGACACTCACTAGCTCTGTGACCCTGGGCAAGTCCTTTAACCCCAATTGCCTCACAAAAAAAAAAGAAAAAGTTATTTGACATAATGTACAATACTAGGTAGGTTCCCTGTCCCCCTCCCACCTTGTGGTGAACTAGAGATTCAGTGTTGCTTAATTTAAGACCTAAAAGTAAAAAGTTCTATTGATCAGAATATATCCAAATGAAGTTTATGGGAATTTTGCCCCCAAAATAATAAATGTCTCTTGATTCCTTTGGAACATATTTTTCCCATGAAGTCAGTTAATTACCTCGCAAGAAATAGAGACAGTTTATGGCTCAGTCAACTAAGTAAAAGGCCAAAAATCCAGGGACAGCGTGTTCTCATTGTGTCTGCCACTGAGTTTGCCATGTGACCTAGTAACTGTAATGTGTACATAAGTCTCTCAGTCACAGCCAGCTCAGTAGCACAGTCAAAAATTTGTTTTCAAAATAATCTAACCTTTAAATTTCTCACTCTCTCACCATGGGATTGCTTCCTCCTGCTGTCACAGTGACACATTGTCAACTGAAACTCTAATAGAAAATGAATTTTTTCATTAAAAAATATTCAGATAACAGGGATTGCATATTGGATGCCAACGGAGGGTAAGGGAATGGTGGATGAGTCTAGGGTGGAGAGGACAGGTGGTGTTGTTAACAAAGCTTCTGCTGGGTTGCTATTACTGCTGCTGCTGCTTTATATGCCTGCATTGACTGCTTTCTCTGAGAAGGTGAGGCCTGCTCAGCATTTACTGGCTACCCTCCACCCTCCCCAGGACTACTTTCTCTGTAACAATAGCAGCAAAAGACACAGAAAGACCAATTACTTTATAAGTGTCTGGCACAGTGCTTGCTAGAGGACATTCTACATACCACTATATAATCCTGAACCTTGTATGCATACTTCTTAGTAAGAAGATGTACGCATTGTAAAAATGAATGCTAAAAATTGTTTTGACATATAATTAGGGACAAAATACTATAAAAAAAGAAAAAAGAAAGAAAGAATGAGCCCTTAATGTCTTTTTTAATTATTTTAAGGGATACAAGGAAGAGCTTTCTAAACATCTTATACATACCCCAGACACAGCTTATAAAACTCCTGATTCAATTTTTGGATTAAAGGCTTTATTTTAGAAATTTCTCCTTTTTTCCACTCTCACACAAAAGGTGCTTAATAGTTGTATTGTTTCATGTACAATCTGGGCAGGTAGCACCAGATTAACTCAATTTAATCTATGAGGGGTACCATTTACTCTGTTTGTAGCTACAAGGAATTGGAAGGTATATTCAACAGATATATTTCTAAAAAGTATGCATAAACTTATTTTTTTTGTATACCAAATACTATTTCCCTCTGATTTACTTTGTAATTTCAGAAATATATTTCTTTGCCCTGCCCAAAAAAAGACAAAAAGAATTATTTATTTTAAAACATTTAAGTGGTAGAAATACTTTGGAAATACTAATTGAATGCAAAACAATAACTTTCTACAAAACATGACTAATAAGCAAGCTAAATATTGCAATGAACAGTTAAAGTGGAATGACTGCCTATGAGGGATGGAAACGGTAGAAACTGCATCTCATTGGGAGAACATTTAATGTAAAATAAAGGAAAAAAATTCTGAGGACAGTTTATTTGATCAGTTCTCCTCTGGCTTCTTTCCATGCATCTTTAGCATGGAATTTGAATTTCCAAATGCACCAGAGACAATTGAGATCCTAGCCAGCTTTGCTTCAAAACTTACAGTCTGGCCAAAGTGAATTATTCTCTATCCCCAAACAGCCTGTATGCTTCCCCTGCTCCCTAAAACTACTAATACTAGTCCCTCCACCTGGAATACTCTCCCAGTCCCTATTTCCCCTTGTTCAAATTCCACCCATCTGTCTAGTCCAGCATATTATTTCGATCACACCAACAATAAAGGTGTACTTTCTCTTTAAAAATTAAGTTTCCTTCAAGGCTGTCCAGAAATAAGCATACAAGAAAGTACCTCTCCTCTCCTCCCATCCCTTGTTTGTAGAGGTAGGGGACTGTGGTTATGGAACATTGCATATAATATTGGACTTCGTGTATTAGATGATTTTACTGCACTTTTCCCCAATTGTTTTATTCTTTCTTATAACAAATATTGTTTTATGGAAGAGGAGGGGACAAAGATATTGGGAAATTCAGCAGTGGTAAAAGTGACATATCAATAGCAATGTATTTGATTTATTTGCTATTTATCTTGCTTTCAATTTAAGAATTAGAAGATGGAAAGACATAGGTTCAAATTCATCCTCAGTCACTTTCTAGCTGTTTGATGCTAGGAAAATCACATAACCTTGCTCAGTCTTAGTTTCTTCAGATGTAAAAATGGGGATAATAATAGCTCCTTTCTCCCAAGATTGTTTCTAAGATAAAACTAGATGGTAGTAAAATACTTTGCAAACTTTGAAATGCTGCATAAAGGCTAGTTATTGTGATGATGATGATGAATAGGATTAAGATGATGATGATTTAGTTCTGTGGCATAACCTCTTTCCTTCTAAATGTAGGATAAATCATTCAATAGAAGATAAAGTTAGACAAATGATGCAGAGGCAAGACCCATCATAAAAAAGGAAGACAGAACCTAAAAGTCAAGAGAATAAAATTATAGAATCAGCCATAAGGAAAAAAAGATTACTTTGGCAACATGGCAGATGAAATGAGTTATTGGAGCAATGGACACCTGGTAGATATGATGTTAAGGGAAGTACAAGTATTGAATTACTTGATGTGCCAGTTGAGTCCCAGATACAATTAATTGGAGGCACTAAAAAGAAGAGCTTGTGTGCACTGAACAGGTGCCAAAGGTTGACCTCTCCTCTACTTTCCTAAACAATATACTTGGCATTGTCCAAGTAAACTCATTTCAACGTGGTTCAGTCAATCTATTTTCATGTCACTCTCTATTACACTTACTAGCTTTGACACATCCCAAAACCAAATTTAACACTTAGTCATGGACTTTTTACATTTTTAAAACCAAGATTCTTAAGCTTATCAAATGACTACAACCAGGAATGCATCAGAGGCAGTGGTATGTAATGGAAAAAGCACTTTTCTCCTTTTAGACAGACATGACTTGTTGCAGCTGAAGTATTTAAAATTGTGTGTGTGTGTATGCTCACACATACACACACACATACACACACATACATGTGTGTATATATATAATTGTTCCTTTTCTTCCTTCTTCCCTTCCTTTCCTTCCTTCCTTTCTCCCTCTCTTCTTTCCTCTTTTCCTCCCTTTTCCCCTCCCTCACTTTTCCTTCCTTTCTTCTTCCTTCCTTCGTTCCTTCCTTCATTCTTTATGATAATTTGGATGGTCCAGGTCACCCTCCTCTGGACAATTTCCTATTTATTGGTACTTTCCTTAAAATGCTGTGCATACATCTGAACAAAATGCATTAGATGTGGTCTAACTAGCAAAGAGTACAACAGATCTATCATCTCTGTATACCTGTCTTAATGAAGTCTAAGATGTCACTTGCTTATTGCCATATCACATGGCTAATTTATATTAAGCTTATGGTCCAGGTTGAGGAAAAAGGAAGGTCTTCAAAGTGGAGATAGAATTTGAATTTTGCTTGAACTCTTTGGAAGGACTGAAAAAGTTAGGTGGCCTATTTGAACTCTCAGTCTCAGCTTCTTCATTTGAAAAATGATAGTGACACTGCTTTATTTTGATATTTGGATATAAATGAGCTCATATCAAGCTCTTTAATCATAAAACATCATCAGTGTTCATTTCCACCTTTGAAAATTCTAACCACACTTTAACCAGAGGTAATATGCCACCTCCTCCATGAAGTTTTTTTTCTCCTGATCATTCCCTTAATTGGAAACAATTTCCCTTTCTCTAGGCTTCCACCACCATTTGCTTCTATCTCTCTTTTTGTTTCGTTTGGGAAGTGAAGAGATACAGAACCTTATTGATGACAGGAGAGGCAGTATATCACAATGGAAAGAGTGCTAGATTTTGAAAATTAAAGAACCAGAGTTTAAATTATGTCTCTGCTACTACTATTCATGTGAAGGTAGGAAGTTACTTAACCTTCTTGACTCTTTCCTCAACTGTAAAAAGGGGGGCTATTTTAGATGAGCTCTAAGGTCCCCTTCAACAGTAGATTTGTTAGTCTATCAGACTGTACTTTTTTGGCAGCAAATGCTTTCTGAATGGGTGATTTTTATGGTGTCAATAGCCATAGCAGAGAAAATGGGGTTGAGAGAGAAATAGTCCACACACAAAAGGTATCTGTCCAAGCAGTTTATTAAAACATGTATATATGTCATGGTGTTTCTGGGGTGCTCAGGGAGGACTAGCTTCTCTGGTGTGAGGGCTTGCCAAACCCTTTTCAGGGCTGCTGATCCACCTTTAGTGTTTACCTGTCACCCAACTCTCACTTATGGCTCCAAGCAGCTGTAGCATGTATAGCAGCTACATCTCAATTAACTGCTTTGGCAAATGGGCTAAACTAGGTTAAGGATTACCAATAGGCTTCAAATCTATTGATGAGTTAGAAAGATATCTACCCCAAGAATGTGAAGACTTCCCTCAGTGGAATGGGCATATGAGAACAATTTGTTCCAATGACCATGAAGGCAGCCGAAGTAAGCATTATAGAGTGCTTAGACCTGGGTCAGACATTAAAGATGCCAAGGTCATCGACTACATACTGGACCATCACCCAGTCTGGACTTTTTTTCCTGCCACTGAACTTCAATGACTGGAAGAGAGAATGAGGCTGACATCTTTGTGCAACTTTGGCTCACTTAAATTCAATCTACACAAGTCAAGACATCATGCATCACATCATGATGCTATCGGTTCTCTTTGAAAAGGAAGGATGAAAAACACTAACACAATATAACAATAGGTATATGGAGGAGACAGAGAGAGAGAGAGAAAGAGAGAGACAGAGAGAGAGAGAACAAAAAACTAGGGCCCACAATGATGAAGAAAAGTGCCAGAATATGGATACAGAAGACCTGAGTATTCAGCTTTTGACAGATGTTCAGCTCTCTAAACTGAATGACAGCTCCTGTATTCATAGGTATCAGCAGCCTTCTTGATCTAGCTTCTGGGCCTTTATAATGGAAGCTCACCATACAAAGCTTCTTATCTTTGGAATTTAGATTTTACTTTTCATACAAAAATCATGTACTCTGATTTTGCCTGACTTTTGTTACTTGGTTTATACAACATATTTAAACACTCAAAAATAATGAAAGTGTCCTAAATGTGCCCAAAACTGTGAAAGTTGCCCTGAGGAAAGTGGGAGACATTGGCCCCTGGCACCAAGATGAGAAAACAAGAAAGCACATGAAACAAGAGCAAACACTACACAAAGATATAAAATTAAGTGTTGGGTATGAAATTGACTCCAAGTACCAGAGGAATTAAGAAAGGGATGAGATTGTTGTGGGGTGGAAAACTGAGTGTCAGTAGCAGTAAAGCAGGAGACATAGAAACAGATGCATACTCTTGCTCTTTCTTCTCTCTCCTCTGCTAATTTCTATCCCTCCCACATCTTGAACTAGAATTATATCTAAAAAATGCTTTCACCTGAAGGGTTAAGGGAGTTGAGCAACTTACTGAAGAAAAGTAAAAGAAAGAGCTGGGATTTGAAGCCAATTCCAGCTACAAATCCAATGGGTTTTCTACTATTGCTTATTTTTAAAATGCAAGAATTTAGACTCAGGGAAGTGAGAGTACTTTCCTTGGGTCACTCTCCTAGTTAGTGGAAGAGTTATGATGATAAATAATATTTTCACCTATTTAAAGTACTATCATGTGGAAAAAAGTAATTAACATTTTCCTTTGCTAAACTGGACAGAACTAGTAATGTGGAGTTGTTGAAGAGGAAAATTTAGTTTTGAGGTAAATAAAAATTTGAAAATTTGCTGATCATGAGAACTACTAGAAAGTGTAAATGGTTATCTCTAGTGGGATAGAGGGATCCCCTGAAAAACAAATGACTTTAAGGAAAGGCAGTATCCTACCTTAATAAGGATGATAAAGATGGCATTATCTATATCCCTATCTCTTATCAGGGATAATACAGATGACATTTTTCAAGTACAGGTTGGCCTAGATGACTTCTGAGTTCCCTTCCAACTCTGAAATTTTTGTGGTGACCTCCATACCATGATGAAGCATCAGAGGAGATCTTCAATCATGAAAAAGGACAAGGATATTTAAAGGGAAATAAGATAAACTAACTGAGCAGCAATAAAACCTGAAGCTATGATGTGGATATGTGAATGAAGATACAGACAGGAGGGAGTGTCAAACCAGGGATGTAGTTGCCCCAGTAGAAGGGGTGGCATTAAATTTTCTGCCTTTCCAACCCCACCCCTTTCCAATACACCTTTAGGAGAGAAGGCACCATGATAGAGAAAACACCGGATGGGGCCACATGGGTCCCATGACCACAATGTTAGCAGTTGCTCCTCCAGGCTATTTTGCTTTTCCTTCATTCTTTTTGTGTAAGATTTAGTAGTTAATAATTACTCTATTATAGTATTACTTAAATGTCAGTCCTCCCTCTCGCCTATACATTTTTTTCATTATATCCCAAGATATTTAATTTTTATTTATACAAAAAAAATATGTTTGCATCAAATTCTATAAAACATCCCTTTGGTGGACTGATTTGTATACTACTAGATCTGTATGGTAATTTGGTTAAAAGTTTTAAAATACTGTCACAGACCAACTCTGAATATAATATACTTCTCTGAACATGTAGGATTTTTTCCTGTAAATAATGTTAGGGAATTTCAGTTACCTAAATACTAAATTTGTTTTGACATGATGATTCCCAGATATTTAATGCATTTTTTTTGCTGTTATCTTAAATGGAATTTCTCTTCCTCTTAAATTTGATACTAATATACTAAAGGAGTTTATTTTATAGATATATTTTATTTAGTTTATATTGTGGATCCTTCCTTTAAAATCAAGTTTCTAATTATCTCTTTACTGTTTATTCTGATTCTCTAGGGTTCTTTAAATAATCATACTGTTTGCAAATTGAGATGATATTGCCTCTTTTATGTATCACTGTTCACTATATCTCTTTTCCTAGTCTTATTGCTGTAGCTAGCACGTCTAGCTCTATGTCAAATATTTGTGGATACAAACTGGGAACACTGGATCATTTCTTTGTCCTTGAACTTATGATGAAAATTTCCAGTATTTCTCTTCTACAAATAATTCCAACTTTGAATTTTAACTTAAAATAATAATATTAAGATAACTTCCTTTTATTTCTATACAATTCACTTTTTTATAAACTGTTGCTTTTTAATGTAACTGAGCTGAATACTATGTCCAACCTATTTTTGCATTTAGTGATAAAATGGTTTTCTTAAATTTGTGTTTGTATGATTTGTCATGTTTTAGTTGTCCTAATTATAAACCATTTTTATATTCTTGCTATAAATCTATCCTTGTCAGAATGTATAAACCTCTTTTTTCATATTTTATTTAATATTTTAGTATCACTATTTGTTACAGATACTGGCTTGTAAATCTTTCTCTATTTTTTTCTATGGCTTGAGCATCATGACTATATTTATCTGATATCATGAGTCTGGAAAGGTGCCTTTCTTCTCTATTTTGCATACTGTTTAGCTAGCAAAGGAATTATTTGTTCTTTAAATATTTGATAGAAAAATAACCAAAAAATAATTAGAGGAGAATCAAAGGAGGTAGCTTCACAACTATTACTACAGGAATAATTCTTAAGCTAAAAGGAGACACAGGAGAGCGTAAAAGAGAAGACACAATTTTGATTACAAGCAATTAAAACACTTTTGTACAAATAAGGCAAATGTAGCTAGGATAAGAAGGAAACTTACAATTTGCAAAAGAAACAAATCAAACCACAAATAATAAAAGTTTGATATTTAACTTAAATGTGATTTGAATAGAGATAAAGAAGGACACTGGGCCCTGTGATTTTGTTGATATAAGGAACTCCTAGGTGAGAAGACTTTCCACCAATGAAGACTGTAATTTACAAAAAAGATTCTAGTCTTAGACAGTTTACTCAATCAATAAGAGGTTAAGTGACTTGCTCAAGGTTGCATAGCCATTATATACTAGAGGCAGCAGTATTTGAAACTCTGTCTTCCAAATTATGAAGCCAACTCTTTATTCACTACAACAGAGGTGTGAAAGTAGTAGGTAAAATGAGGCTCACAACTTTTCATTTTACTTGAATGCGATTAAATTGAAATTGGGAAATATTTTTTTTAAATAAGTAGAGTACAGGTAATGTTAACATGTGGTTTCTAAGTCAATATGTGTCAGGATTTCTCTTATATGATTTAGTGGCCCCAGTTCCATTTGAGCATAACACCACTGTGCATACACACACACACACACACACACACACACACACACGCACATACACACAAGTATATTTACATATGTACATATATACATACACATACATAGTTACATATATATAGTGTGTATGCACACATACATATATAAATATGTATTGTCCCAAGAGTAATATTCCAATAATGAACAGTCAAATGATAGGATGTTTTCAAATGAGTTCAAATTACCAACAACTGTATGAGTGAGTTTTCCAAGTCAATGTTAATAAGAGAAAAACCAGTTATCATTACACTGGGGTATTACCTCACACCCAGAAAATTGACAAAGAAAGAAAAGATGAAAATAGTCAAAATTGATGGGGCTACAGGACGACGGGAATACTAATACATTGTGTTTGGTAGAGTTATAATTGATCTAAGCAGTCTGGAAAACAATTTGGAATTATGTGGTGAAAGTGACTAAACTGTGCATGCCATTTTCTCCAGAGATCTTCTTCCTAGGAATATATCCCAATATTAAGAAAGGTTTCATATACACCAAAATATACCTAGCCATATTTTAGTGTCAACCACTATAACAGCACTAGAAACAAAATTATTTTCCATTGATTGGTAAATGGCTAAACATATTGTAATACATGAATGTAATAAAATATCACAGCTTTTTATAAGCCACAACCATAAGGAATTCAAAGAAACAAGGAAAGACATATGATTGTATAGTGAAGTAGGTAAAATTAGGAACAGAATATGTACAATCAATGACCATGGAAACAAAGCTAGTTGCTTTACAATTGTAATTAACTGCAGTCCTGGAAAAAATGAGAATAGTCATCTTTTCTACATTCCTTGGAACAGTAAAGGAGCTGTGAGGTACAGGATGTTTATTCTATTCACTGTACAGATATGATTACTCAGTTTAATTCAACTGTCCTCCCTCCAAAAGAAAAATAAAAACCACTCTTCTTCTGATCCTCTCTATTTTTGTTAAATCATTCACTATTCTCCCAGTTAACATTTGCAACCCCAGTGTTCTCCCTCAATTCCTCATTTTCAATCACCCCACATATCAAATCAGTTGATAAATATTGTAATTTCTAACTTTACAATATCTCACATAAATATTCCTTTTTCTTTACTCACATAGCTATGATACTAGTTCAAGACTTCCTCACCTTTCCCCTGGACCATTACAATTTAACTTTCTTGTTGGTCTTCCAGCCTTATGATTTTCTCCTATACAAATTTCTCCTCCACATAGCTGCTGAAAGTGCAGGTTTGATAATGTCACCCCCTTACTAAACTCCAGTGACAATAAAGTCCTCTGTCTGGCATTTAGAGCCCTTTATAATCTTATCTTTTCCTACCTTTCAAGTCTTCTATCATATTGGACTATCCTGGCCCCCATCACCTGAAGGTCAATTATTTTACATTTTTTACCTCTCCCAAGATTGTATAGGATTCTCAGTTATCTTAAGGGAGATTGGTGGGGAAGGGTTTAGATTTTGTGCAAATGGTTCTTTCCCCCAGTGATGGAGTTCCACCAAGTGTAGAGGTGATTCCTTGTACTCCACTTCCATTTAACCACTAATAGCTAGAATAGCTTTACAAAGAAATATTAACTTCAAAAGATATAACCACAAATACATAAACTTACTCCCTAATACATAGGGCACAGTCCTCCTCCCCTTTTTGCATTACTTCAGTCTCTGGGGAGAGCAAAAGGATTAGGCTCAAGGATTAACTCAATTCCTATAGAACACAGAGTCCCAATTTCAAGTACAAAGCCTCCTTTGGACTTAAGTCCCAGACACCCAGGCTTCTCCAGCTTTCCTGATGGCCTGCCTGGCTGCAACATCTTGGCTTACAAATATGGCTTCAACGTCTCTATGACTCAACTCCTAGCTTTTGTGAGGGATCACTTGCCAGCACCTGAAAATAGGACAAACAACAACGAATTGCAGTCACATTTCTAGGCCCCAAGGAGGTCAGACTGGATGATCTTTGAAGTCTCTTCCATCTCTATGTCTATGACAAGGCTTCATAAAAGGAATGAGACTTCATTCTGGCTTTGAAGCATTAGATAAGTGGAAGTTATTTTAAGAAGTAATAAGCCATTTTCACTATGGATCCTGAATTAAGAGTATTAAATGAATTTGTATAGCTACATGGGGTTCAATTGTTTCAGTCATGTCCAACTCCTTGTAACCCCATTTGGGGTTTTCTTGGCAAAGTTACTGAAGTGGTTTGCATTTCCTTCTCCAGCTCATTTTACAAATGTCAAAACTGAGGCCAACAGAGTTAAATGACTTGCCCAGGATCACAAAGCTAGTAAATATCTGAGGCCAGATTTAAACTCAAAAAGACAATTCTTTCTGACTCCAGACCCACAACTCTATCCACTACACCATCTAGCTGCCCATTATATAACTTTTCAGAACAGTGATTCTCAAACAATTTGGTCTCAAGATCATTTTATACTCCTAAAAATTGTTGAGAATCCTAAAGAGCTTTTCTTTATGTCAGTTATATTAAACAAGTATTTACCATATAGAAATTAAAGTTAATAATATAGAAATGATTAATTCATTTGAATGACAAACCCTTTACATGTTAACATAAACTATTTTATGAAAAATTTTACTATATTCTTTTCAAAACAAAAAAAGTAAGAATAGTGGCATTGTTTTATTTTTTATTTTTTGCAAATCTTTTGAATGTCTAGCTTAATAGAAGACAGCTAGATTCTCATCTTCTTCATTCTACCTGTTCCAATATGTTGTTTTTGTTGAAATAAATGAAGAAAATGCAGCCTCACACAGATGTGTGGCTGGAAAAGGAATGATTATTTCAATAAGCAAATGCTTTGTTTCTTATAATTATGAATATATGTTTGACCTTGAAGAACCCTTGAAAGGGTCTCAGGGATCCCTAGGAGTTACAGACCACACTTTGGGTAACTACTCCCTTACAATATGTTCGATTTTGTCATCTTGCAAAAAAAAAAAGTTTTGTACACCATTAACAACCACCTGATCCATTTCAATATAGCAATTAGTCCTTGCAAATGCTAATAATATAAGCAATAAAGAACAGATGGCAACAAGATCAGTGTTTCCCCTCCCAACCTAAAGGTGTAAACAGTATGTCCAAACTGGAACCCTGCTGAGGAGACAGTCATCACAAAATTTCTTCTTTAGTCCCTATGCCATTGGATCTGATGTCTAAGGCTGCTAAAAGCATTTGCTAGAGACAAGAGACATAATCATATTGATGATTTCTGCCAGTCTAAGGTAACAGGCAGGTTCATTTCCTGCCCAGCCTGCCAATGAACTTTGAGGATAATTTTTTCAAAGCTGTGGATAAGCTAACTCTGCTTTATTCCATGCTCTATACTTCAGCATCTTCAAAAGCTCAGGTATGAGGCAGGAAGGAACACTTGTTATAAATTTATTCTCAGTATTCCTCTAAAATGGGATTGTCACTCTCCTCAAAGTCGAAGTAGGATTTTTTGTTTTGGTCTGACTCTGGCACAGACACCTGACTGCACCATTGAAATAGGGCCATGCCAGAATCTATCCCCCTTCTTTCACTGATTCTCCTTTTTATTTTTTTTTATCTTTCTCTTTTCCCACCTCCCACCACAACAATTCTGTATCTTGCATGGGAAATTTGAAAGCCAGAACTTTTTTTTAAATTTTTTTTACCCTGGTCATTGTTGTGCTTTAATTGGCAAAGACCTGGTACTGTTTTCTCTATGGGGTGAGTATAAAGTAAATTTTGATTGAATTTTAAATTTCTGGTGGATAACATAGAAATGGAGCAATTCTGTGATTCAACTGATAAGTTATGAAGGCATTAACCATTATGAACTTAATCTGACAAGGAAAAGGAGATGCTGGGAAATGTCAAGGGTGAGAAGCTCAGAGAGCTGCTCCACTAAAGCCTATAGGGTTTGGGATTTGAGAGTAATAGGTCAGGGGGAAGAGCAAAGACGGTGGAGCAGAGGCTGCAATGCAGCTTATCTCTCACAACATTCCCCTACAAACAACTTTAAAATAACACCTCAAATAGATTTCTGGAATGGCAGGACCAACAAAGATCAGAGTGAGACTTTCTTACAACCCAATGCAAGTTAGGAAGTTGGCAGGAGAGATTTGTGGCATGGGGGTGGGAACCAGCCCAGAGCACATGCAATAGCAGAAACTTCAACAGTGAGCGTTAGAGGCAGCTACAGCAGCAGCAGCAGTGGCAGTAGCAGATTCAGGATTTCTCAGCTCACAGAGGGTAAGAGGTGGTAAGACAACTAGTCAGAAAGAGATTATGGTGGACCCTTTACTGGCACTGGACTTGACACTGGCAACTCTATTGCCCATAAACAATTCTGAGTCACAGTTCCAGGGCAGAAAGGAACACTTGGGGTCATTCATAAGAAAGGAGAGAGAAGGATAAACAGGAGAAAAATAAGATGGAGGAAAACATACAGTAATGAAAATTGTGAAATAAATGTTTACAGCAAGTATCTCTGATAAAGGCCTCATTTTCAAATATATAGTAAACTGCAGAAAATTCATAACAATACAAGGCATTTACCAAGTGATAAATGATCAAAGGATATAAATAGGTAGTTTTCAGATGAAGAAATCAAAGCTATCTATAGTCACATGAAAAAGTCTTTAAATCACTGTTGATTAGAGAAAGGCAAGTTAAAACAACTCAAGTACCACCTATCAGTTTAGTTAATATAACAGAAAGAGAAAATGACAAATATTCAAATGAATGTGGAAAAAGTTGGACATTAATATGTGGCTGATAGAGTTGTGATTTGACCCAACCCTTCTGGGGAACAATTAGGAACTATGCACAAAGGGTTATAAAACTGTGTATAAAAAATTATAAATAAAAGTATAAAAGCATAAAGTGAAAAAAGTAAAAAACTTTGACCCAGCACTACCACTTCTAGTTCTGTATCCCCAAGAGATTTTTTTTAAAAGGAAAAGAACCTATATGTACAAAAATGTTTATAGTAGCTCTTTTAGTGGTAGCAAAGAACTGGGGAATGGCTAAGCAAGTTGTGGTATGTGGTTATGAGGGAATATTATTGTGCTGCAAGAAATAATGAATGAATAGGATGCTTTCAGAAAAACTAGAAAGCCTTACATGACTGGAGGGAGGGAGAAATCTTGGAACTCAGTTTTTTAAAAGAATGTTAGCCTGAATGAACTCAAGAGGAATTGTGGAATCTAGGTTCAAATCCTGCCTGGAACAAATGGTATTTTTGTGACTTTGTACAAATCATTTAACCTCTGTGGGCCCCACTTTCCTCATCTATAAAAGGAAAAGGTTTGAATAAATGTCCTCTTAGATCCTTTCCAGCTGAAAATCTGATTCTTTAAGTTTATAATATCTGCACTTTATCTTGTTTTAGTTTTATTAATTCGAATGTATGGACACATACATAATAAACATACAGGTACAAATGTGTGTGTGTGTGTGTGTGTGTGTGTGTGTGTGTGTGTGTGTGTGTGTGTGGGTGTATGCATACATGTATATATAGTCAGAGACTTATAGAATCTTAGTGGTCAAGAAATTAATCCACAGATATATGATTTGTTTTCCTGACCAACAAAGAAGCTCATGATAACAAAATCACATTTAAAGAATGTTGTATTGGAAACTTCAAGATGAGTTGGTCTAAGTGCATAATTTTATAGATCAGGAGGCCAATGCTAGTGACTTACCCAAATTACACAACTGGAAGTGTTAACATTCAACAAAGTTTTATGCTCATTATTTTCCTTTAGGTAGAAAAAATTTAATCGATGTTTCCTATTAGAATTTATGAATTGATTTAGAAACATTCAGCTACTATTGATTATCTTTTTCTAACTGTAATAAAAGACTACTTACTCATTTAACCTGAAAATGGATTGAAATTCTAATGTACTATTATTCAAATTCCAGTTCCTTCCCTCCATTAATTATATCCTAATTACTCTCCATATATCTTGCTTTGTCTGCCTATGCAGGCAGGATTTGAACCTAGATTCCACAACTTCTCTTGAGTTCATTCAGGCTAACATTCTTTTAAAAAACTGAGTTCCAAGATTTCTCCCTCCCTCCAGTCATGTAAGGCTTTCCAGTTTTTCTGAAAGCATCCTATTCATTTCTTCCCATTAGATTGTCAGCTTCTTGAGGGCAGGGACTTTCTTTTTGTCTTTTTTCCACATCCCCAGAGCTTAGTACAGGGCCAAGCATATAGTGGATGATAAATGTTTATTGAATTGAATTTTAAAGAATCACAAGACTTTTGAGTTAGAAGGGACCATAGTAATTATCTAATGAAACACCTACCAAAATAATAGATACTGTTAGCAATAATACAAATAAGAAGTAATTCAGCCTTCACTTCTGGAACTACAATAATGAGGAATAACTTGTAGCAGGAATTATAAAGTAATGAAAAATAAATAGTTATAATACACACACCAAGTCATTTGGGATGTTTCCTTATAATATGGCCATCATTAGAAACTTAAGTAAATGAATGTTTTTAATAATGAACACGGAATCCTATACATTAAGTGCATTGACTTTATCTTATTATAATGACTACTTTTTCTGATTATGAGTCTAGAGAGTATACTAGATTGATGAGAAGGGCTAGATTTTTTTTTTCCAGATGCATTAGGAACTGGTTTCATATCAACTGAAAATGGCTATACCTTCATTTCTACAGTTAAAAATGAAAGTAACCACATTAAATGTGTGTACCCCCCGTAAGTTGTTTCTCTTTCTTTTTTTCTTTTTCTCTTTCTTTCTTTCTTTCTTTCTTTCTTTCTTTCTTTCTTTCTTTCTTTCTTTCTTTCTTCCATTGGTGGGGCCTGGGAGGAGATTCATAAAATAACATTTACCAAATGTTTTATGTCTCTTGGAAAAATGCACTATATGCATTCAAATGCTTGAAATAGCAAAGGACAGCAACTGAAGGTTTGGAAAATATGAAGTTGTACTACTAATATAATAAATAAATACACATACATATGTATGCATATATGTACAAATATGAGTATGTGGAGAGGTGGAAAGAGAGAGAGAGAGAGAGAGAGAGAGAGAGAGAGAGAGAGAGAGAGAGATCCCTTCCCTGGCATTATTGACTTACTGACTTGAACTGGACAATAAGAGGGAGGCAAAGATTTGTACTGAACAGTGGACAATGATCAAGATTGTATTACTTCTTCTACCCCCTCATCAACTGCAGAGACCAAGCAATGGCCTTTTTTAGGCCTTTGTACAGAGGTCCTAGGTATGCCAGGCCACTGAGGTTTCCTCTTTCCATTTCATATTTTTCCTTCTTTTCTAGGTATTTTTCCCTCCAATTACATGTTAAAACAATTTTAAGGCTTGGAAAGACTTGCATGAACTGATGCAGAGTGAAATGAGCAGAACAAGGAGAACACTGTACACAGCAACAGCCACATTATGGGATGACTGACTTTGATAGACTTGGCTCTTCACAGCAATGCAAGAATCTAAGACAACTACAAAAGATGCATGATGTAAATTGCTATCCACACCCAGAAAAAGAAATATGGAGTCTGAATACAGATGGAAGCATACATGCTCTCCTTTGGCTTTGTTGCTTTGCTTTATTGCTTCATTCTCGTAGTTCCTCCCATTAGTTCTAATTGTTCTTTACCTCATGACTAATGGGAAAATATGCTTAACATGAATATATAGAGAAAGCCTATATCTGATTGTATGCCATCTTGCGGTGGGGGGGGAGAAATGGGAGGGGAAGAAAATTTAAAACTCAAAATCTTATGGAAGTGAATGTTGAAAACTAAAAATAAATAAATTTTTAAAACTTTAACATTTTGCTTAAAAGTTTTGAGCTCTAAATTCTATCCTTCTCTCTCTTCAGCCCCCTTAAGATGGTAATCAATGTGATGTAGGTTATGCATGTGTAATCATGTGAAACATATTTCCATATTATCCATATTGTGTAAGAAAACAAATAAAAAAGAAATAAGGAAAGAAAGTGAAAAGTAGTATGTTTCAGTCTTTATTCAGACACCATTAGTTCTTTCTCTGGAAGTGGATAGCAATTTTCCTCATAGTCCTTTAGGGTTATCTTGTATCATTGCTGTTCATTGTACAGTATTGTTGTTACTGTGTACAATGTTCTCCTGATTCTACTCACTTCACTCTGAATCAGTTCAAGTAAGTCTATTTTTTTTTCTGAAATCCACCTGCTTGTCATTTCTTATAAGACAATAATATTCCATTATAATCATATACAACAACTTGTTTAGACATTCTCCAATTAGTGGACATCCCTTCAATTTCCAATTCTTAGTGACCATAAAAACAGCTGCTGTAAATATTTTTATACAAATAGTATAGTATCCCAAATTAATAGTACTGCTGGATCAAAGGATATAGACAGTTTAATAGCCCTTTGAACATATTTCTAAATTGCTCTCCAGAATGGTTGCATCAGTTCACAACTTTATAAAAAATGCATCAATATTCTGGTTTTCCTACATCCCTCCAACATTTGTAATTTTTCCTTTCTGTCATGTTAGCTATTCTTATAGGTGTGGGGTGGTGCCTCAGAATTGTTTTGATTTGAATTATTCTCGTCAATAGTTATTTAAAGCATTTTTTCATATAACTATAGATAGCTTTGATTTCTTTGGCTGAAAATTACCTCTTCATATCTTTTCACCATTTATCAGTTGGGGAACCCTCATTCCTCCTCTAAAAAAAAGGTGACAGATTACCCTGGGGACCAGTAGACAAATACTCTAGGGCACTCCAACTTTTAACTTCTATGAAACTTTAGGTCTTACTTGTCATTATTGCAAATTTTAATAATTCTCTACATCACTATTTGGGAAACTGTAGGAACCACAGGAGTGACAAATAGCAGCACATCTTCATAAAGAGAAGTTATTCTTAAACAAAAGTATGCATAAATACACAAACATACATCTAGCAGTGTCCAATGATGTGATAAACTAATCTTAAAGCATTCAAAATCACCCAGGGGAAAAATATGATTTTTTTTCCATGCCCAATGATATTCATTTCACTAGGACCAAATGATCTAGAGAAAATGATACTTGTCTTAGTCATGATATTTCCTTTCTGTGTGCTATATTAAAAGCTTACAAAAATTACATAGACCACTTAAATATATACTAGTATGCTTGATAAAAGTTTGTATTAGGCAATAATGAAAGTTCTTAGAAAGACAGGCATATTGTGTCATTATTTGTATAGCTGTGAATCAGTAACATTTTAAAAATATAGATTATTTACTTATTTTTGACATCTAAAAACTTTGATTTAAAAATTATCTCCCTCCCTCTCACACCTCCCCCATTCATTAGAGGGCAAGTAACATGATATCAATTAGTATAGTTATTTTAAAATAGTATTTTATTTTTCCCACAAATACATATCAAGAAAAATTTTAATATTCATTTTACAAGATTTTGAGTTCCAATTTTTTCTCCCTCCTCCCCCCTTCTTAAAATAGTAGCCAGATTGACAAAGTTTAAGCATATGCTATCATGTAAAAACCTATTTCCGTATCCATCACAGTTGTGGAAGAAGAAACAGATCAAAAAGGGGAAAAAACAACACAAGACAAAATAAAGAAGTGAAAAAATATGCTTCAGTCTGCATTCAGAGTTCATCAGTTCTTTATTTGGATATGGATAACATTTTTCTTTATGAATCCTTTGTACTTGTCTTACATCATTGTGTTGCTGAGAACAGAATCATTCACAGTCGATCATCACACAAAGTTGCTGATACTGTGTACCATATTTTCCTGGTTCTTTTCATTTCACTTTGCATCAGTTCCTACAAGTCTTTCCAAGCTTTGCTGAAATCTGCCTGTTCATCATTTCTTACTGCATAATAGTATTCCATTATATTCATATCCCACACTTGTTCAGCCATTCCCCAATTGATGGGCGTCCCCTCAGTTTCCAATATTTTGTCACTACAAAATGGACTGAGCTGCTAGAAATACTTTTGCACACATATAGGTCCTTTTCCCTTTTTTATGATCTCTTTGGGATATAGACCTAGTAGTGGTATTGCTGGATCAAAGGATATGCACAGTTTGATTGCCCTTTGGATATAGTTCAATTTAGAATTTAGCTCTCCAGAAGGGTCGAATCAGTTCTCAAGTCCACAAATAACGCATTAATGTCTCAATTTTCCCACATCCTCTCCAATATTTATCATTTTCCCTTTTTGTCATATTAGCAAATCTGATAGGTGTGAGGTGGTACCTCAGAGTTGTTTTCATTTGCATTTCTCTCATCAAAAGGGACTTAGAGCATTTCTTCATATGCCTATAAATATCTTTGCTTTCTTCATTTAAAAACTTCCTGTTCATATCCTTTGGCCATTTCTCAATAGGAGAATGGCTTGTATTCTTATAAATGTGACTCAGTTCTCTATATATTTGAGAAACTAGGGCTTTATCAGAGACACTTGCTATAAGGATTGTTTCCCAACTTTTTGCTTTGCTTCTAATCTTGGTTGCATTGGTTTTGTTTGTACAAAAGCTTTTCAATTTAATATGATCAAAATTTTATATTCTACATTTTGCAATGCTCTCTATTTCTCATTTGGTCATGAATTCTTCCCCTCCCCATAGATCTGAAAGGTATACTATTCCTTGCTCTTCTTATTTGATTGCTTCATTGTTTATGGTACCTTTTAATGAGATGTAGTTTCCTTCCTTATCCTTTTTTATTTGGGTCTATTTTCTCTTTTACTAAGATCAAAGATCAGGATTGCTACCCTTGCTTTTTTTTTAACTTCAGCTGAAGCGTAATAGATTCTGTTCCAGCCCCTTACCTTTGCTATGTGTGTCTCTCTGGTTGAAGTGTTTTTGTTGTAAGTGACATATTATAGGATTTTCATTTTTGATCCACTCTACTATTTGCTTCCTTTTTATGGGAAACTTCATCCCATTTGCATTCACAGTTATGATTACAACCTATGTATTTCCCTCCATCTTATTCTTCCTTCTGTTTATGCTCCCTCTCTTTTCACCCTTTCCCACCTCAGCAGTGTTTTGCTTCTGTCTACCACCTCCCCTGATCTGCCCTTCTTTTTGTTAGTTTCCCCATTTACTTAATCTCCTTCCCTCCTACTTCCCTGTTGGACAAGATGGATTTCTATATTCAACTGATTTGTACATTATTCCCTCTGTGAGCTAATACTGTTGAGTAAGGTTCAAGCAAAGCCCATCGCCTCTCCTCCCATACTCCTTCCAATGTAATATATCTCTTGTGGCTCTTCATGGAAGATAATTCATCCCATTCTAGCTCTCCCTTCTTTCTACACCCATTGTAAATCGCTTTCTCATCTCTTATTTTTTTTATGTCATTCCCTCAAATTCACCTTTTGTCCACACACTCTGTCTATGCTTATTCCTTCTATTTGTACTAGTCGTGATACAATTGTTAAGAGTTACAAGTATCATCTTCTTTTGCATGGATGTAAACAATTGAGCTCTATTGAATCCTTTATGCTTTCTTTTCCCTTTTTACCTGTTTGTGCTTTTCTTTGGTCTTGATATTGGAGGTCCAATATTTTTTTCAGTTCTGGTCCTCACCTTATGAAGCTTTGAAATCCTTCTAGTTTATTAAATGGCCATTTTCCCCTTGATATATTACACTTACTTTTGCTAGGTTAGAGAATCTTGATTGTAGTCCTCGCTCCTTTGCTCTTCAGATATGTTCCACGACTTCCAATTCTTTAATGTTGTAGCTTCCAGGTCCTGTGTGATCCTCATTGTGGCTCCCCAATATTTTAATTGTTTTGTTTGGTTGTTGTTATTCTTGGTTTTTCTGGCCACTTGCAGTATTTTTTTTTCCCTTGACTTGATAGTTCTGAAATGGGGCTCTAATGTTCATTAGTGTTTTTATTTTGGGATCTCTTTCTTGAGGTGATTAGTGGATTCTTTCAATGACCATTTTCCCCTCTGGTTCCAGGACATCAGGGCAATTTTCTTTGATAGTTTCTTGAAAGATGATGTCCAGGTCCTCCTTCTGACTATGGCTTTCAGGTAGTCTAATGACTCTGATATTGTCCCTCCTGGATCTAATTTCCAGGTCAGTTGTTTTTCCCATGGGGTATTTAACATTTACTTCCATTTTTTTTCATTATTTTGAATTTGCTTGATTGATTCTTGACGTATCATAGAGTCATTAGCTTCCACTTACCCAAACTAATTTTAAGATTTTTTTTCTCAATTAGCTTTTGTACTATCTTTTCAATTTGGCCAATCATACCCTTTAATGAGTCATTTTCTTCAGTGGATTATTGTATCTCCTTTTCCATTTGGCCAATTCTACTTTTTTTTTTCAGTGAAAAACAAGGTTTATTAGAATATCTGTCATATTGGGCAGACTCTTAAGGAATCTGAACATTAGTGAGCTATTGGCTAGATTTTAAGAATCTGAGCAGTGGCAAGATTATAAGAATCCAACCATCTTAATGGAGACAAGATGGGATCTTATATACAGAAAGACTATGGGAGGGATCTAGGAGTGGCCAAGTAGTCTATGAGGTAATAGAACTCCAGGGACCTGGACCAAGTGACCAAGGGGGAATGCAGCCCAGATAGGATTAAGGGTGGGAAGTGGCCTGGGGCCATAGAGAGGTAAGACAAATGGAGGGCTAGGCTAGGTTAATGGTAACAGAGAATTGGGAGATTGGGTGTAGGTGATAACAAAAGGCCAGTTGATGGGATTATAGACTCAGATTATAGCCAGAGATTTGGTTATTTGGGAAAGTTCAGGGTTTTTCCTTTCTAGGGTCCAGATCCCAACCCCATACTTGCTCCCTCAAACAAATGGGACTCAAATTCTTTTGGGGTAAGGGGCAAAGGTCTTGGCTTCTGAAACTGCTTCTTGCTGGCAAGGGGCATAGAGCTGTCCCTGCCTCAAGGAGGTCCCAAAGAGGAGGTTGACTGGAACTGAGCACAGGCTGCATGCAGTGAACAATGGGTGGATATTGGCTGGTACTCCCTGTTTGTTATCAACTGTAGGTAAACAGCTTGTAGTCTGGAAGACACAAATCTGACAAAAGAGACCTCAGGGCCCAAAGCCAGGATAACACATCCTTAGCTCTGTTTGGATTCAGACAATTCAATTTTCCAACCAAGCAGTATCAAATCCACCTCATAGACAGACTCAGGAATAGCCAGGTGGGTAAACATTCCCTTTCAAATGGACATAATGGGAAAATTGAGCCAGGAGGATCCCATCTTAGACTGATGCTAAAATTGTCCTCTCAATTTTCACCAACTCTGACTTCCCACCAGTATTACATTCTCTGAGTAGCTTGTGGAATTTCTCTCAGATTGTGGATTATTGATTATCGATGGCTTATGATCTATCAGACAACTCAAAATCAAATCCTATGAACTTTTACCTCAAACAGCAAGTTCCACTCTTCGCAGCCTAGGATAAACTTTTCCAGGATTTACATCCCAAATTTAAATTTGTCCTGTTTAAAAAGCCAATTGTTAGAGATTATTTCTATATACTTGCAAATTTGCAGCAAGACAAAACCAAAACAAGCTTTTTGGCAAGTTTACACATTAAAATAATAACCAACAATATCGAAATTATGAAAAGTTGCTTGACACAACTAATACAAAAAGTTCACCAATTTGAAACTTGAAAGAAACCGTTACCAATCAGGTGACTTCAGTTTTGTTATATGCATTTCCAAATTACTTTACACAGAGAATCAACATGTCATCATTAACAGCTAAAACTACAACTTTAAAAAAGAGTGTGCTTATCCAAGTTCTGAGCTTAGCTTCTTTATCTTGAGCAGGATGTGCTGAACCTGGGTGATGCTTCCAGGCAAAGGTTGCCCTAGGGCCCAAGGCCATTGCCAGTGGGGCCCATGCTGTAGCTTCTGCAACTCCCCCCTTCCTTCCTTTCCCCAGGTAGGGGGAGGGCAAAATCAAAGGTGAGGGGGAAAGGGTGAAACTCTCTTCTATGACAAGGGTTAACAGATAACCTCTTGACTCAAGGAAAGGGAGTGACCAGGTTGTACAGAGTTTTGAAACACTCCTTAATGGTCAATCACAATACTTCCAGAATCTGCTAAGATGTTTTTAGCTGTTCTAACTATTCTCCATAACCTCCATGAAGGAGGATTCAGCGGTGTAGAAGGAAGGAAGTAAATAAGCCTCAGGGAACCAAAAAGCAACTGCAGTTTTTTCCAGTTCTCTAGCGCCGAAAGAATTGGCAGAATTGGGCATTTGCTTCCTGATAAGGCATCCATCCTTGTCCTCTATGCTGCAGAAGGTGTACCCAGGTCCATGGCCTCAAACCAAACCAGTGGACTGAGAGCCTGAGAGAATCTGGCTGAGGATGAGACAGCCTTGTAACTGTCTGCCCGAAAACACCTCCAAGCCTTGGTGCTTGCAGAGCAAAAAAGGGGAGGAGTGGGGGGAGGTTTAAATATCTTCCAGTCTTGGCTAGAGAAGAATTTGTGGTTAGGCAGTTTCCCCATACAGGACACCAAAATGCTGAGGTTTAAAGATTTAGGGGTGCTGGGACCCCAAAATCACAACACACAGGTCCTGTCCGAAAGAATTTAACCCAAGCCTTCTTTCAGTCAAAGACAAGGTTGATTAGAACATCTGTCATATCGGGAAGACTCTTAAGGAGTCTGTACATTAGTGAGCTATTGGCTAGATTATAAGAATCTGAGCCCCAATTCTACTTTTTAATCAGTCTCCCAAGCTGTTGAGTCTTTTTTTCATAATTCTCTTGCATCACTCTCATTTCTTTTCCCAATTTTTCTTCTTCCTATCTTATATGACTTTTAAGCTCCTTTTTGAACTCTTCCACAAGTTCTTTCTAGGCTTGAGACCACTTCTCATTTTTCTTCAGGTTTTTGCCTGTAGGTGTTTTGACATTGTTATCCTCTTTTGACTTTATGTCTTGGTCTTCCCTATCACCATAATAACTTTCTATGGTCAGATTGTTGTTGTGGTTGTTGTTGTTTGCTCATTTTTTTTTGGCCTTTTTCCTTTCTTTTAAATTTGATCTCTGCTCCCAGGGTGGAAGGTGCTCTATCTCAGGCTTCTTCTGCCATTGGCTTCAGGCTCGGGCTGTTTACCTGGTCCTGCACTGATGTTGCCCTGAAGCCCACTGGAGCACCTTCTATGTGGTGCTATGTTAAGAGAGTGGGGTGGGGATGGTTGGTGCTGCTAGAGGCTGTAGGGGTCTGGCATCTTACCTGGTGCTAAAATAGTGTTCTAGTGGTGGTGTCTGGCCTGTGCTGAGGCCAGGCTGTGCTTCCCCAGGGCAAGACTGAAGCCAGTGGAGGTCTGGTCCCTGAAGAATGCTTCTTTGCTTTGAGATTATCTGAAGCACACAGAGGTCCAGGCACTGAAGGGTGCCTGAACCATGTGGGGCCACACTGTGTCATGTGGTGGTTCTTGGAGCTAGAGTTTACTGTCTCCCCTGACCATGTTAAGGTATTGAAAAGCAATTTGGAATTAAGCAAATAAAATGCCTAAAATGTCCATATCCTTTTACTGGAGGCATATATTCCAAAGAAATAATTTATAAAAATATACATACAATTCACTAAAGTATACCACCATTTCTTGTGATATCAAATAATTTAAATGAAGTATATGTCTATAGGTTGTAAAATGAATAATCAAATTGTGGTGTATGAATGTAATGGAGTATTACTGTGCTGTGGCAAACAACAAATGTGACGAATACAGAGAACCATAGAAAGATTTAAATGAACCGTGAGCAGACAGGAAAACAATATACAACAATTTAAATGGAAAATACAGAAACAACAAAGCAACTGAGTGATTTTTTTTCAGAATTACAAAAAATAAATATGGCTCCCCAAAAAGAGATTTGAGAAGACACTCTAATTCCAAGGGTATACTCGTAAATGTTTAACTACTGAAACAAATAATAAATGCTGCTTCTGATTTAGATCACAATCCATGCCTGTTCATCTTATGTGTATCAAGTTGTCCCATCCAAAATGAAAAAAAGGAGACTGGGCTCTGATTTATCAGTCACTATCTCCCAAACACTACCTTCCTCCCAACAGTAACTTGCAGTCATCAGGCAAAGGGGTAGGGTGCATGGAAGGGAAGAAAAAAGTAACAATTTTCCCAATGGCCTTTGCATATTTTCTCTGGGTAACAATTGATTTAGTTTCTAACTCTTGTCAGGGGAGAGGCAATACTTTGTGCAGAAGTGGAGAGACAGCATATTTGGGCAGAAGATGGAGGGAAGTGAAGAGGAAATGTGTTAGAGACAAGCCCCACAATTGGCTATCACAGGGAGTGTAGTATCCAAACTCTTTTCCTACCCTCTTATTGTAAAATCACACATTAGGAACAAAAGGCAGCCTCCTAGAGTGATATCACACCCAGGGAAGCCCTGACCCCCATTTTGGACACCATTGGTTTAGTGGATATAGCTTCAGTCTTGGCATCAGGAAAACATGGATCCAGTTCTGATACTCATACATATTGGTTGTGTTACCATAAGCATAACATTTAGTTTTTCAAAGTCCCCAGAAAAGTCTAAGATTTTTGGTTATATTACCTCAATTTAGGGAATTTCTGCACTGGAAGTTCCTTAAATTGATGAAATCACAAATCCAGACAAAAGTAAAGTAAAACAGAACTAGATCCTAATGTGTCAATATGACTACAAGTGTTCTATTGTATTTGTATGAGCCAGGGACAGGACATAACTGAAAAAGAAAAAAAAATGCTCCTCTAAAATAAACAGCAACTTTGAAAAAAATAGAAATGAAATTTAACCAAGACTTACTGTACACCTCCAACTTATTTATCTTCTTCCTGCCCAATATGGCTTCTTATTTTTTCCCATAAATTATGCTTTGGGGATTTAATTTTGTTCATCACTGGGTTTTGTTGAGCCATAGGGTTTTGACCATACCAAGAGGGAAACTCAGGGAGCCTCCACATTCTACAGATTATTCACTCATTGCTGTATTCAATCTGTTGCTAACGTCTCATAATTTCGATTTTGCAACATTCTCCCTTCTGACACTGCCACCTCTCTGGTACCAGCCCTCAACTTCTCACTGCTAGACTACTACAGTAGCCTGCTAGTGGATCTGTCTGTCAGAATCTGTATCTTCTCCACTGCAATCCATTCTTCATTCAGCTTCCAAAGTCATTTTTGTAAAATACATATCTCACATCAAGCATATAAACACAACCTATTCAGTAAACTTCAGTGACTCCCTGTTTCCACCAGGATCAAATACAATGTCTTTTTTTTTTTAATTAGAATTCATAGCCCTTTATATGCTATCCCTGCTCCACACCTACTTTCCTAGTCTTCTTAAACTTTGTATTGTACCATCTACTCCGTGATGTAGTAACACTGGCCTTAATGCTGTTCCATGACAATAAGCTCCATCAGTTCTCCATATTTTTTCTGAGTCTCCCATCCCTACAGTGTTCTCACTCCTCATCTCTTCTTCCTGGCTTCCTTCAAGCCCCCCAGAATACCACCTTCTGCAAGAAATCTTTCCCAGCCCCTCTTAATTCTAATGCCTTCCTTCTGTCGATTATTTGCCATTTATCTTGAGTATACCTTGTTTCATTTATAATTTTTCCTTGTTATCTCCCCCATTAGACTGTACTTCCTTGAGGGCAGGGAATATCTTTTGCCTCTTTTGTTCTCATCTTTAGTGCTTAGCAAAGTGCTTGACACATAACACATGCTATATAAATGATCCTTACAGTCATATTTAACTACATGTTACCCAGCTAGCTGAATCAGGAGAGCAAGAAATTTAACCTCAAATTCATGGGTGTGTATAGTTTAGTATTTTTGAGGAGTCAAAATGATAAAATGGAAAAAGCAGTGGCTCTGTACTCAGAGGTTGTTGTTCAGTTGTCTAGTTTTGTCTAACTTTTCGTAAACTCATGTACCATACTTTCCATTGGGTCTTTCTTGGCAAAGATGCTAGAGTTGTTTGCTATTTTTTTTCTCTAATGGATTAAGACACACAGGGGTTGAATGACTTGCCCAAAGTCATATAGCTAGTAAGTGTCTGATGGAGGTCTTTCTAACTCCAGACTCCATACTCTGTCCTCTGACTCATTGAGTGCCCAGAGCACTGGGTTCAAAACTTACCTCTGATCCTTATTGCCCGTTTGATTTTGAACGAGACACTTAACTTTCATGGGCCTCCATTTTCTCATGTGAAAAATGAGGAGGTTCAACTAGATGCCCTCTGAGGCCCTTTCCACCTCTAGATTTATAATCCATTATTATTCAATTTGATTGCCAAATTTTGAGCCTGCTAATAGAGTTATACATGTAGTAGACACAATAAATATATTTGATTCAGTGTTTCATGTTACATTTCTGTTGTTCAGAAGTACATAATCATTCTTTTATTTCTCTTTTCATTGATCCACAAATTTTCTTCCCCCACAGTAGCACACCTGAAATATACTTGACCTGCCTAACAAGTTTGCCCTCCAATATTCAAACATCATTGCTGCAATGAAGACTTCCCCAAATTAAATACAGAACATTGGTTTGCACGGGGTAGGAACACAATATATAATTTTAAACTGATACATCAATGAGAGGTCACATTTTTCAGTCCTGATATTTTCCATAACTGCAACCCAATATCTTGATATACCCCAAACTAATTATATGAGTATATTTAGGCAATTCTGATGATTGATTTAATTAATCTTTTATATAAAATTAACATTTATAAACTTCCATTTAGACAAGCTACTTGATTTAATTGGGATTCTACATTTTTATCTGTGAAAATATGTTTTCCTACTATTCTTTGCAGATTGGCCACATCACACATTCACATCATACTGTCTTTGGATTTTATTCTTGCTACATTCTTCCATGAAGCCTCCCTAACCGCTCTAGTCCACAGTGGTGTCCTCATCTTCTGAGCTCCTATAGTACTTCTACTGTGACATTTATTAATGTGAAGAAATGCTTATTAATTATCAGCCATGTGTGAGGCACTGGTCTAGGACCAGGGAAGAATGCAAAGACGAATGACTTGTGTTCCATTTCCTCCAAGAAGCTAAAAGACTTCACACTGATACTAAAGGCTCTTCAGAATCTTATACCTAATTCTTTTACTCAAAAATCTTTAATACTTTTCTACTAACTCTAGAATAAAATTTTAATTCCTTTTTAACTTGATATTTAGAATCAGAAATACTCACTAAGGATGTCTCCTGGACTTATTACTCTTTAATTGAGCTCGATATTTTAACTATGTGGTTTCCATAGTGAGGGCTTTCACTTGACCCCAAGGGACCTGACTCAAATACATAATGGGGATAACTGTGATAACCTATTGATACATTTCTATAAAAACAGTTTACACATATAATTGTTCTCTAGCACTCTATCATACAAGTTTTTCACCTACATCTACCTACATCTGAGTCAGGCTTCAGTCTCACAAGACAATTATTACCTAATGACCACCTGAACATCCAAAGCAGCCACTATGCATGTGCAAATGGGAAATTAACTCCCAAACAGCATATCTCCTCATCCCCCAAGTTACCTTGTGAGTCAGGCAGGCACTCCTGGAAGGGTAGACTTTGTGATCTGAGGCAGGGACCACTTTGAACTTCACCCTCTTGAACTTTATTTTTTCATTTTGGGTAAGGCAGAGCATCACACATAAATGAACATGCATGAATTGAATTTTGCATGTATCTCCAACTATTCTTGCCTTGTCCCTGAACTGAGTCCCTGCCTTTCCTCTAGGAGACAATGAATTTCTAGAGGATGAAATTTCTAATAACAAGAAATACAAGTGTATTTCTTGATCAAACTATTGTAATCTCATGCACCCATGGATAAACAAATTGGGACAGAATGTGTGACTTTTCACTCTCATAACAAGGTAATTAGCTTCTCAAGAAATAAGGATGACCCTACAGTTCTATTGGGACTGAGACTGGCATAAATAGATAAGGTTAAATAATGCCTCAACTAATTTCTGTCTATTCTGACTTATACTATAACAGTGAACCTGATCTTGGCCAATTATATGAGCCAACAGAGAATTCACTCTTTAACAAGAGGAGATGCAGTCATATTGCTCTGAGCACTATTCTAATTGTGGAACACATAAATATGCTATTTTTAAGGCTTTCACTGGAGCAATATAATATCAACAATAAAAATATCTACAACATGTTTTTTCTTATCCTGAAAGAGAGAAGAGAAACACTTTGGGGAAAATTTTACTTTAAAATAATTTCTGTGGTGTTTGTTGTAAAACAAAGTTTGCTAATACATGGAGTATCTTTGTGCATGATAGATTTAATCTTATACATCTTTATCAATCACAAATAGAAGATATCACTGTTATTATTATCTTTACTAGGATTATTTAACCTGACACAATCTAAAAAAAGAAAAGAATCATGATGAGATAGTCTTTCACTTACTTTCTATAGTCCTGGATTCATATCTTCTTTCTGACACATATTATTGCTGTGACTTTGCCTAAATCTCTTAAATCTCTTTGAACCTCAATATTTTCATTTACAAAACTAAAACTAATAGTTTGGGTACTATATACTTCACTGATTTGTTAATACTGGGCCACTTTGTAAACATTATAGCACTCTAGAAATGTTAGCTACCATCATTGTCATCAGCGTTAATAGATGAATGTGAGTTGTTATTTGTGTTAAACATATGTCCAAGGACAACATGACATTAAGCAACTTGGAATTCACATGCCTTAGAGTTTTTAGTTTGAATTTTTCTCAACTGATCAAAAATTTATTGACTTCCTACAATGTTAAAGTTAAGTACTGGTCAAAAAAGTTCAGCTAAGAGTAGAAGGTCTCATAGCTCAAAGTGTTTCAGGCTAAGGAAATTCCAAACCATAGACAACTCTGTGACTGAATAAGTCCTGAGACAAAAATTCACTAATCACAGGCTTTTATCCTCGAAACCTTTGGTACAACCCAGCTGACCTAACTCCACAAGTGTAACACCCAGTGTTAAAACATTGAATATATCCAATTATATGGCAAGCTCTAGCTCCACTAGGGCTGGGGAATATTTCTATCAGGCATCTGATAGTGGGACTATGTGTTCTAACTTGACTCAGTTAATTCTTAGAAGGTCCATATCTTCAAATCCCCTTTCGTCCCCATAGGATCAGATTCTAGAGTAGGAATTCTTAACCTGAGGTCAATAATAGGTTTCAGAGGGTCTGTGAACTCAGAGAGAAAAATATAATACATCTTTATTTTCACTGCTCTCTGAAATTTAGAATTCCCTTGAATTATTATTTAAAAAAAAAATTATTCTGAGAATGGGTCCATAGGATTAATCAGGGATCTCTAATCCATTAAAAAAGAAATGATAAAATTCCCTGGACTAGAGGGTCTCATTATCATGCAGATGATAAATAAATCAGGATCAGTTATACATGGTAATTACCAAATAAATAGGTTACTAAAATAGCTTCCTGTCCAGTCTCCCTATCTTGTCACTTCCAATTACTACAAAATATCAAATTCCATTGGAGGCCAATCAAGGGTGACATCTTCTCTCTTCTTATTACTTTTTATTCCTTTTGTCCCTAGCTTTTTCAAGCAAGGGATCAAGCCTCAGCAAGAGGCTTTTGACAATTATCATATGTTGCTTTTTATTGTAGTTAGCTCTTCTGTTTTGTTTTATTTCTTCCTAAACACTTCAAAAGTAAAAACAAGAATATATTGCAGTATAGGTATTCTTTTAACATTTAAGTACCTCCTTTATAGATGTCTCATATATAAATGAACTCTACATATAAATGGACTCCATAATTGGAGACTCTCTTTACTCCTTGTCACTTCTGAAGATTTTTCAAGTACTGTAACTTATGCTGTTTAATGGGTTTTGTGGGCCATTCTGGTAACCTAATTGCCAGTGTAATCATTATTTCTGTGGGGAATATGTGTTCTGAATTCCAAATCCTTGATTTCTCAATGAGCAGTTGGAACAGGACCCATGAATAGATTGGGAATTTTATCTTTACAATAAGTACCAAAGCTTGGGATTTCTAACCTGATCTACTCATTCTCCAATTTCTCTCTCCTAGGACCCACTATAAATACTGCTGCCAGATTAATCATTCTAAAACATTATTTTGAATGTTCCATTCTTCTGCCAAAACTTCCCCACTGACTACACAATGAAGGAAAAATTATTTGTCTTGGCATTCAAGGTCATCCACAATCTTGTGCCAACTTATTTTCCTAGTGATATATCTCTTCTTGATTCACTCAGATCAACTAAAAGATTGAAATCTTTTCTATCAATCTCCAGCATGACACATCTGGTCTAGTAAAAGTAAGCATGCACCAAACATTTTGTACATCTATACTTTTATAAATGCCATCCATTCTACCTAAACTAATCTCCCTATTCTCTCTCCACAGATAAAAATCTTATCCATCCTTAAAGAATGAAATTAAATCCAATTTCCTCTGCAAAATCTCATCAGATCCAGTACTTAGATGACTGGATGATACCCTCAGGAGTTCTCTATTCTTGAAGATGCCACAGTAGACCTGATATATCTCTGGTAGTTCTATTGTTCATTTAGGGAAAAATTCTACCTGTTACCCTCAACCTGATTTATTAGCTCTGCAAAGTGAGATATTTCTGTTCCCAGATTAGAGATTTGAGACACAATACCCTTATCCATTTAAACTAATGCTAGGACTTTTATCAGAGTCATTCAGAAAATTGATGCTCTCATATAGTCTCAGCACTACCAATGATAATACATGCTTTTGGCTAATAAGGAGTTTGGAATTACTTTGACAAGCAAAAGGGATTCATTGACTGGTTAAGCAGAGGATTGCCATGACCATATATATATGAAGGTTAATGTGGTACTAATATGAAAAATGGGTTGTATGGGAGAAGAGCAAGTTGAAGTGAGGAGAGTAGCTTGGACACTAAGCTAACAAACAGTGATTACCCTTTCCTGCCCAATCATTCATGGGATGAACAGCCATTTCTTGTTCTGATTGTCAGATTTAAGAAGAGATGTGGTCTGTAATCATGGAGCCCATAAAAGATGAATATATGATTCAGTGGCTGATCCCATGGCTTCACCTTCACGAGCAACGTTTCTTGACTATTCAAGTCAGGCAAAGCCAACAAGCATTTACTAAATGCCTGTTATGTGCCAGACAGTGTGCTAAGTGACAGGGATTCGAAGAAAAATGAAAACTGTCCCTGCCCGCAACTGAATAGAAACAAACCAAATTACCACTGGGTAGCAAAATAATAGAGAGAAGTTTCTTAAGGTTTGATACTGAAGATAACTGAGATTAGAAAAAAAGTTATATTCCAAAGTCAAGTCAAGGTAATAAACATTTATTAGTCTCTTACTATATACTAAACACTTTGTTAAGAGCTAGGGATACAAAGAAAAAAAAACATGGCTTCTGCCCCCAAGGAGCTCACATTCTAATGGGAGAGACAACAGGAAAATAATTAGGCATTGTGTTAATTTTAAGCACAGAGATATTTAAATGTAAGTAGAAAATAGTCTGAAAATTAAGTATTTGAGTGAATAAACAAGTGATAACTTAAGGGAAATATAAGCACTGCTCTTTATAATTAATTGGAAATATTTGTTTGCCCAAAACTTTTTTTTAACAAGAATATTTTAATTAACTAGTCTCTTATTGAACCATTCTTACATCTCAGAAATTCAGTCAAAAAATAGGAATGAAAAGTGTGAGGTAAGATAAGCACATATTGGAAACATTTTAAAGGTTTTCTAAAGGTGATTATTTTGAGAAAAGTCTGCCAAATTGTATACTTTTGATGTCTCATCTTTCATTTCAGCCTGGAAACTGAACTCTAGTTGAAATGCAAGGACATTGGATATACTAAAAGCTTTTGCATTCCTCGTGATTAGGTGTTCAGTTATTGGAATGCAGCATTCCAATTCCCTAAAGATCAAATGATATTATTTTAATACACTAGAAGCTTCAGAAGCCTTGCTATAGCCCAAAAAAAGGCTAGAATACAATGCAATAGATTAGTGTTTACCAAAAATGAAACAGTGGAACCTGTTTCAAAGAGCATCATAGCTTCAATTCGAATAAAAATTCAACAAACCAAAATAATGAATCCCCTGACACAGGGAGTGGCAGTAGATAGAGTGTCAGGCGTGGAGTCAGGAACACTCATCTTCCTCGTTCAAATCTGACCTCAGATACTTACTAGCTGTGTGACCCTATGTGAACCTAGCCAAGTCACTTAACCATTATTCCCTCAGTTTCCTAGTCTATAAAAGAGTGGAAGAGGAAATCGCAAACCCCTCCAGCTTCTTTTCCAAGAAAATCCTAAATGTTGTCACAAAGAAGTGGGCATGATTGAAAATAACTGAATAACAAATGACAGAGGGAAAGCATTGGTAGTCAAATAAGGCTTCCAAGCATGTATAATTGAAAGAGCCAATAGGTAAACAAGCTATCTAAAATAGCTAAGTGTACCTAAAAGGAGAAAAACTACTTGACAATGGCCTCACTGGGAATTAACAGTCCGCATAATCTAATGATAGAATTCAATATGCTGGTGGGAAAAAGAATATCTAGTTTTCAGTAAAGCAATGCAGCAATGAAAGCATCCCTTCCTAAAAACAAAACAAAATGAAACAAAAAAAAACTTACTCCCAATACTATTTATCCTGACCAACCCTCTAAAAGGCCAAAGCAAAAAGTTGAGTACTTCTTTTCATTCAACCAGAGAGAAAATAGCAAAGCCCTCTTTGAGACACCAGAGCAAACCCCTTTTCTTCAAGCTAGGGAAAATGGGGGAGACACAAAAGGTGAAGGAATCAAAATTTCCCATCAAAATGTTTCCAGATTCTTACCTCCCCAAAATGAATCAGATAGGAAAGGGATTTGTTTTTCTATCTGAAGAATATAGAAAGCTTAAAAATGTATTATGGATGAAATGTCTTCAAAGCTTTCAACCCATGAGTGTTAGCATATAATCAAGAGATAACCTTTCAATTGACTCTTTATTAGAGATTTAAACTTTTGCTGAGGCACAGGACAGCAGGTTCACAACCTAGTGGAAAAAACACCATCTGGCATATAAAAGATGCTTAAGAAATGTTTTTCATTGATTGACTGATTTATATTAACTTGCTATGCTAACTCTGGGCTACCATTTCCCCACTTTTTAAAAGGAGGAGAATAGAACAGATCAGTTTAGTCTGGAACATTTATAAGATGCTGTCTAGGTCTGAAATTCCAAGATTCTAGGATCAAATACGGGTGGGATGCTAGAGACCCTAAGATATCCTTATGAAAATATTTAACTTCTGTACCCTAAAATACAAAATTCAGAGCTATCTCTGAGAATGCTACATGAAAGAGATCTATAAATAATTTTGGTGTGAGTCAGGATTTCTAAATGATCTTAGGAAAGTTCCCCATTAAGAACAGGTTTTAACTTAGTACAGATTGTGAACATATATTCATTTTTTCTTAGGCAATTGGGGTTCAGTGACTTGCCCAGGGTCACATAGCTAGTAAATGCCAAGTGTTTGGTCTGATGCCAGAGTTGAACTCAGGTCCTCCTGACTTCAGGGCTGGTGCTCTATCCGCAGCACCACTTAGCTGCACCAATATATATTCATTTAAACAACAAACATGTCCAAATACAGGCCTCAAACACAACCATTATCCCCCAGTCCCCATCCTATAGAATTAGAACTTGAACTGTGATTCCTATACTTCAAATTTAGTATACTATGTTGTTCTGAAAAGTAGAATATATGACAGTATTGAGGGCTTGTTGGGAGTAGAAAGAGTCAACAAGCTAAGTCAAAGGACATTTCTTAACAGCTTACCATTTACTTAGCACCATCTTACACAATGGGATACAAATATGAATAAAAAGAGACAATTTCTGTCCTCAACTAGCTTACATTCTAATATAGGAAGATGATAAATAAAAGGGAGCTAAAGGAAGAGGGAGGGGACACATGGTGGCAATATTTGAAGAATAAAGGATGGCTAGTTTGAGCCTCGCCTCTAAAATGGAGATCCCAGGAAGAACTCATCAATGGGAGAAGGGAACCACAGCAGCAAGAGGAGAAGGCAGCAGAGTCATGGTAGCAAAGCCAAATTGAAGGAACATAAGTCCCAGTCCTGGATCTGTTTACTAAGCAGTTGTGAATATTAGATAAGTAACTTCATCTTTCTCTGGGATTCAGTCCCCTCAGGTATAAAATTAGTTGGTACTGAAATAAATAATATCTAAAATGTATTTAGTATTTCACGGTTTGAAGGGTACTCTCTCTCTCTCTCTCTCTCTCTCTCTTCTCTCTCTCTCTCTCTTTCTCCATATACATGGTTTTGTGTATATATGTATGTATATGTATATATAAATACATACGTTTGCATGTGTGTTTTGCTGGGTTTTTTTCACAACTTCCCTTTCACCCATGCTTATGGTTTGTGCTCTGAAATCTGTCTGAATGGCAGAGTGAAGGACAAGTTTGTCACTATCAGCAACAACAAAACCTCAAAATTATGAGACAGATGCTAATGCTTACAGTCTTCCCTTTGTTTCATTGTCCCACTCATATTATGCTACCACAGGTGGCAGATGTTGCTAAAATCTTGAGGTATGTGATAAACTGATGAGTATTTATAATATGAATATTAAAGAATAAAACTACCCAACAGTTTCCTGTAGAGAAGAGTTCCTACATAATGCTCCAACTATTCAATACACCCACAAAGGATGAACTATATTTCCTTGAGAACTGACTGGATACTTGGAATCTTTTTGAATTGTAACTGAAGCCTCACTCTTCAGCAGAATGCAACTTTTATAAAAGGACCTTACACTTTGACATCATGAAAAAAAGAGAAGCCTATTACTGTGGCATGTATAAATTGGCTTCTGTCAGTTCCTGCATCTAACCTCTATAATTTTAAATTATCTTTCCATTTCCCATCCATTTCATCTCCGTAGTCTGTGTACATAAATGAAATTATCTTAAATTATAGACCATAATAATATGCAACAACTGACAATATATAGAACTAAGTATGTATGTATATATGGATGGATGGATGGATTGTGGATAGATGTGTGTATGTATACATATGCATACATACATATGTGTATATCTGTGTGTGTATATGGAGAGAGAGAGAGCGAGAAACATTATAGATAGTTTCATGGTATTCAATATGATTTGACACAGCATTATGGACATTAGGTTTGGTTCATGTTACCTAGTTTCCTCTTTCTTTTAATCTCTCATTGAAAGTCAGAATATTTTCTTAGCTTCCATTGTCAATGAGAAAATGGCCTATCTATACCCCAAACCAGTGGTGTCTAACTCAAATAGAATCAGGGATCACTAATTTTTACATAAGGACATCCATGAGCATACATATATTGACTAAGTTTTAGAATTGTAATACTATCTATGTTTTATTTTGTTAAAAAAAAATCTGAATTACATTTTTATCTGATTCTGGCTGCACTCAAGAGTATTGCAGGTCACCTGAGGCCTTTAATTGCATGTTTGGCACATCAGCTCTAAAACAATACATATGTATGTATGTATGTATGTATGTATGTATGTATGTATGTATGTGTATGTATGTATATATACATATATACTCACATATACATATATATACATATATATTGACATCTACATATATATGTGTGTGTGTATACACACACACACACACACACACACACACACACACACACAGAGATAGATATTTTAGATTAAAGTTTGTCTCTATGCAGTTTTCCAAACAGCAACTTGGATTCTGCCCATAGAGTAACAGTGAAGATCCATTTCTCTTATCTACCCTCAAGAACCCTAGTCTCCTGTGTTTATTATTATGGTGGAAAGAACTCTGATCCTTGTGTGAAAGCATCTGTATTCAAATCTCAGTACCTGTGACTTTAACCTCCGTTGGCCTCAGTTTCCTAATCTATAAAATAAGAAGGTTGGACTAGTTGGCTTCTGAGGTTTCTTTCAATTTCAAATCAATAATTTTATGATTACAGTTTTAAAACTCTCTCATGGGTTCCTTTCCTAAAATTTCTTTTTTTTCTCTCTCTTAATAACTTCTCTAAAAGCTTTAAGTTTCTTCACAACTCAATCACTAGTGATTTATACTATTTAAGTGGTTATATTCTCTCACTCTGGGTTCCCTGGCCTTTTTTCTGAGCCACTTCTGATAAGCCCTCATGCTCTGTACTATTGTCTCTTTTCAGACAAATAATAATATAACCATGAACAATTTTACAGCCCAATTGTGTTTTCCTTAGTTTATAATATTAGGATTGGCTCTCAAATCTATATGTGATTTAGGGCCAGGAGGAGATCTTTGTTATTGACATAAAAAGTATATTCATAGATTGCAATTTGATTTGAAGGAAAGGAAAGGAGAGGAGAGGAGAGGAGACAAGAGGAGAGGAAACAAAAGGGAAAGGAAGGGAAAGGAAGGGAGGCAAGAAACCATATTGTGTCACATAAAAGTTCCTAATATACAGCATAAAATGTCATCTGCTATTATCCAGTCTCTCCTTTGGAATCTGCTTATAGCAAGCTTATGTCTTCCTAGGGGAACAGAATTTCTTTGCAATTTCACTGGAGAGAAATATCTTAGTAGATGGAACTGGCAAGTTGACTTGACCAAATAAGGAGTTTGGTGGTTTCTTTTGGCCATTACTGATAGCAATTGCCTATGAATAGGCCAAGCTATCCAGTCTTGTCTGAAAAAATAACTTCAAGGTACCCTCATCTCTATTCACTGTATGCATCACCCAAAGAGGAAATAAAAATCTTCATAAATAGATTCAATGATTTTCTATTCCAACCCAATAGAAAATAAACTTAATAATTAAGTAATTTATAAAGCTGTGTTTCTGTGATGAAGCAACATGTAAACAATTTTAGGGATATTAAATTATCTAATACTGGGAAAATATGTCATTGTATAGAGAGTATTGTATCTAGCCATCAATGGGAGTGAAAAAATTGTGTACAAGATGTAATATTGGACTTAGATTTAGAATGAAATAGGTTCAATCCCAGCTCTGATACTTAGTACCTAAGTTAGGAAGGTAAAGTCATTTAATTCCTCTAAGCCTGGAACAGCTCAGTAAAAATATACATTGCAAATGAACTGGGCTGAGATCTGTACTTGTTAAAGGAAGTTCTAACACTGACAAAATCAAAGGTCCTAGATTTATTACCATACTTTTCTACACTTCTTTTTATTTTTGTCAATCTCAGGACAATCACACAACTAATAGATTTATACTTCTACATATGAATCTATGAATAAGTATTGTGTGATTTGGCTTAGTTATGCCATATGCCATGTTGCATACACATTTCACAGCCATGCCTTTTTTCATCTAATTTTCTTATGTTTTTAATGCATTTCTGGTGCAGTCGATAAAGCTTGGGACCTGGTATCAGAAATAACTAAAGTCAAGTTTGTGATCCTGAGCAATATACTTAAACTTTGTGTGCCTGTTTCCTCAACTGTAAAATGGGGATTATAATAGCACTTGCCTCCCTGGGTTGTGATGACTTAATGAGAAAATATTTGTAAAGAGCTTAGCAAACCAGCTGGCACATTATAGGTGCTTAATAAATGCTTTCCTTTCTTTTCCCCCCTCCTTCTCCTATAACAATTTCCATCATAAGTAGCTAAGTGTTTCCCTTTCCCCTCACTTTTGTTCTTTCTAAACTTTTTTTTAATATTCCTATGTCTATTTGAAGATTTTCATAAGCAAGCTTCAACGATGTGAAGAAAGATTTATGACAGCAGGCATATTGCTTTCAAGTTACCCAATTTGTGTTATTCTGATGTGTTCCTATGAAGTCTCAGAGCTTAGCTAAGACTTTCCCAAGCTTTTGCTTCTCCTACAGAAACCTGCCATTTAAAGGATAGAGCTGAAACTGAAAATGAGGCTTTAAGGACAGTGAAGATCAAATAGCTAATGTGGATGTATAACCGAAACTGGGAAAAGACTAAGGTAAGATGAGTCATTATGTGTAAAGGCTAGAGTAGATGGAGCCTGGGAAGCTTGGGAATTTTGGTTAGCACTGAGCATCCTAACTAAAATGAAAAATAATATTGAATTCAACAAATATTTATCTCATGCGCTGTGCTAGGTTCTGGGATATGCAAAAGTACTTAATATATGGTCTCTGGCCTCATGAAACTTACTATCTACTCAGGGGTTGGGATGGGATAAATCATAATTTATTAAGTGCTCAGCATACTGAGTGCTGATAAAACACATACATAAATATACATAACAAAAATAAAGTTATAATGATTGAAAAAAAGATATGCAAAAACATAAGTGTATGAGTGGTCCAAGGAAAGCCATTGGGGATATTGAGGAAGACTTTATCACGAAGAAGGAATTTTAGTTGGTTCTTTAAGAATGGGTAAGATGTGGGGCAGCTTGGTGGCACAGTGGATAGGAACCCAGCCCTGGAGTCAGGAGGACCTGAGTTCAAATGTAGCCTTAGACACATAACACTCATTAGCTGTGTGACTCTGGGGAAGTCACCTAATCCTGATTGCCTCACCCCCCCAAAAAAAATGGGTAGGATTTCAATAGATGGGGAAGGGAATAAGCATTTATATAACACCTACTAAATGCCAGGCACTGTGATAAGTGCTTTTTAATTAAAAAAAAAATTAGCTCATTTGTTCCTTACAACAACCATGTGAAATAGATGCTGTCATTTTCATTTAACAGTTGAGGAAACTGAAGCAAATCAGAGGTTAAGTGACTTACCCAAGATTACACAGCTAGTAAGTGTCTGAGGCCAGACTGAATTCAGTTCTTCCTAGCTTCAGACCCAGTGATCTATACACTCTATCACTTAGCTACCTACCATAGACAGTGTTATAGGGGAATGAGAGGAGAAGAAAAGAAAACAGAAGAGAAGAAGGGAGAGAAGAGGAAAAAAAGTAGAGGAGAAGAGAGGAGAGGAGAACTTTCATCAAAGACCCTCTCCATAGGAGATTTTTCTCTTTACTTTTCCCCTTCCCATTCATTTGCTTAAGTGACAAAAAGAATCTACAATTAAAAGGAAAATCTCAGACTTGGGCAGTATGTGATTGCTTTGTGAAAGTGGAGGCTCTAAAATATTCCTGAAGGATTTCAGTTTGTCAGCCTGGCATTAAGTTGGAATTACAAGGATTTCCTAAACTTAAGTCAGGAGAAGTAATGATCCTACAATTCATGACCATGAAACAAAAGCTAGAAACAAGGAGAAGCTCTGTATCCTCACACCCAGCAGTCACTAATGGCAGCAAATATAGAGGCAGTGTAACAACATCAAGTAACAGGACACAACACCGGAAGGAAATAACTTCCACTAGAGATCTCATGCCATTTCACACAAGTAGGGATTAAGTTTAGCAAAAGCAGTGTAATGTTATTATCAGAAAGCACTGATAGCCCTAAGTCACTAGAAGCACTAGCTATATGGCCACATTTGCTCTCCCCTTCCCCTGCATTTGTCAGCTTCCCACTGATTAGACATGAATTTGTGAGGTAATGTACCCCAGGTTTATGAGGTAAACGGTCTGTTGTTACTATTCCTGCTATGCTATTTCGTTAAATATTTCTGAGATCATTTTGGCCTCTAACTTTTTAGTAAAAGTGTACATACTGAGCAGAAGAGGCCACTGAATGGTAATGTTTATATATCTAGCTCCAGTCTTTCTCCAATGGTCCAGTGCATATGTACAATTTCAACTGAACATTTCCATAAGAGTATCCTATGGGCATCTCAAAGTCTTCAGAACTCATTATTTTCCATCCAAAACCTACCTCTTTTTTGCTTTTTATTTGTCTTTTTTTTTAGAGGCAATCAAGGTTAAGTGACTTGCCCAGGGTCACACAGCTAGTAAGTGTTATGTGTCTGAGGTTAGATTTGAACTCAGGTCTTCCTGACTCCAACAATGGAGCTCTATCTACTGTGCCACCTAGCTGCCCCAAAATACTCTTTCTTTTATTATTTTTAGGCAATTGGGGTTAAGTGACTTGCCCAGGGTCACATACCTAGTAAGTGTCAAGTGTTTAGTCTGAGATGGGATTTGAATTCAGGTCCTCCTGACTCCAGGATCAGTGCTCTATCTACTGTGCCACCTAGCTGCCCTACCCACCTCTTTTTTGAAACTTACTTATTTCTGTATATGAGCAACACTTCCAAGTTAACAAGTTCACAATTCACCGTCTCCTTACCATCATCTCAGAATTCTAATCAGTTGTCAAATCTTGTTTTTCATCCACATCTCCTCTATGTGTCCCATTTTCTCCATTTACACAACCTCAAGTTTCATAGGCTCAAGTTTCTCCTTATCCCAATGGTCTTCTTCAGAGCTGACAAAGTGATTTTTCTAAGGCAAATTTCTGATTGCATCACCTCAATTTAATAAACTCCAATAGCACCATGTAATATTGAGGATGAAATATGAATTCATCTCTTTGCCCTTTGAATCTGATCTCAAACTGTGTTTCTGGCCTTGTTATACATTCATTCCTTTGCTGTGTGCCCTCTGTGGTCCAGTTATAGGAGGACTTTGTCTTTTTGTTGAGCTTCAATGTGCCATTCTAACTCTTATCTCTGTGCCTGTGTCCTGATTTTCCTCCACACCTGGAATTAATTCTTTCTTAACTTTAAATTCTTATAATCCTTTGTTTCTTTTAAAACTGAGCCTGATTGCCAACTTCCATATGAACTTTTCCTGATTTTCCCTGAGCTACTACTGCCCTCATACAACAATCAACCTTATATTTATTTTACATATACTTTGTTTTTAGATAAATATACCTTTAAACATATATACATATACTTTGTGTCTTATTAATAAAAAACACACTATTAATTTAAAATTCATGATAATTTAGCTGAACTGAAACTTATCATTTCCTGATCTACAGAAAAGGGTCTTCTATATAAGCAAGTTTCAGAAACAAAGGAACTAAGTAAATAAGTGTACAAGAACTGTAGTTACTTGGAGAAGGGATTCCTGTTTAGTAAGAACTACTTAGAAAATCAGTTTGCCAAAAATAGTTTTAAAGTAGCATCTTAAAATACTATATGTCACAATATCAATGAAATATATACATCACTGAAATATGAAGAAAAAATAGAGGGAAGTGGAAGGAAGCATCTGCATACTTATGGATAGGAGAATTGTTAACCAAATGAGGGACAGAGGTGAACACAAAACATATGATAGAGAATTTTGAATATGTGGTAGCACAGGTGACAGAAACATGAAGAGATAGCATAAGACAAGAAAGATATCAAGTATCCATTGCAATACATAGTTAATGAGCATAATTTTCTGACAGTTCTGTTGTATCAGATAAAGCCAGGAAGACCTAGATTCCAGTCCTTCCTTTGACATATACTAATATGGGGAAGTTACTTAATGAATCATATCCATCACAACCAGCTCCCTAAGACTATGTTATAGATGATTTGTTGGATTTGTTGATTTGATATTTGTGAAGGGAGGTTTCTTTGTTTTTGTTTTGTTTTCATTTATTTGTTGTTTCATTTCATTTCATTTTGTTTTGTTTTATACCTAGATTTCTCGCAGGAGTATTAATTAAATCACAGATCTAGACAAGATTGAGAGTCAGCTTCCTGTTAACATATTCCTCCCATTAAAAATGTTTATTGATTGATTGATTAATCCATATGTGTGTTTTTGAAGCAGGTGCTTATTTCATAGGTACCTTAAATGTCAAAGGTTGGAGATTATTGGAAAGAAAGCCATAGTTGATTGGTGGGAAAGATGATATTGATAGAACTTAGTGAAGATCAAGGAGAAAAAAGAACCAAGTTTGAGGAAACCAAATAAATGGTCTGAGTAACACCATCAGAAATGGCACAAGACATTTTAATGTTCTGGGGAGGAAGACTATTTGAAATGCATATATTAATCAAATTCTATTAATTCTTGCTGTCTTATGAATCTGAATGGTATTGATGAGTAAGACTAAGTAATATTTCTGAACTATTGTGGGTACTGTTTTCATTTTATTTCCTTTTTATTGTCCATTTTCCATGTTCAGCTCTCAGATATCCTATATTTGCTTCCCTGCATTTCTTCTAAAATAAACAAATCAATAAGCATTTAGTATGTTTTATTGAATAACTAAAACTGAGTATTATACAACGGTATATACATTGTTTTTCCACCAAAATGCAGCATGTGCTCAGAATTCAATTTGCTTTTCTCACTTAAGTTAGTTTTAGAACATTGCCATCCTATTTTATTCATTTTATTTGTGCTCTGCATTCATGACTTCACTATTCTGTCATTTCGTATGAACTGACAAAAGCAGAAACATTTTTAAAGGAGAAAATGGCCACTCAGTTGAGCTGTTAAACATACCACCAAGTTGTAGAGTTGTTTAAATATTTTACTTCTAAAGTTCATAACATATCATACTCATAACCTAATTTTCATCATGATCATCATTACCATTATTTGCCTTGAACATATATCTAGGTTGTGATTAATGCAAATAATTAATCCCATGAAGTGGCTACATGCATTTAAATTCACACTATTCAAAGCTATAACTATGTAAGATATTGGTTCCAAGTGAATGGATATATGCAGTGAAAATTTGAATTACTGGAACCACTTCAAGTAATGGATTATTTACACTAATTGTGGTATGGGAAAATTGAGGTACTGTATATATGGGAAAATCCCCTGGAAAAATATATGCATATATTATATATACATATTATACACACACATATATATATACATATATATATATATATCATGCATACATACCATATCTATATCTATCTACATATTCATAGATATAGAGATAGATAGATATGTAGATACATAGATGTGTGCATGTGTGGTTAATAATTTTTGTCCTGGGAATAAGCTACACACACACACACATACACACACACACACACACATACACACACATACACACACACACACATACACACACACACACACTTTACCTTAAATATTAAGCAATCAAAGGGGAGCCAAGATGGAGAAAAGGCAGAAAGTCACCTGAGCTTTTCCCCAAATATGTGCAAATATCTTGAAATAATGACTCTACAATTCTGGAGTGGGAGCGTTCACAAAAAGATGGAGTGAAACAATTTTCCAGGCTAAGACAACTTAGAAGGTCAGTAGGGATGGTCTGTTACACCAGGGTGAGAGAGTACAGTTCAGGGCAAGTCATGCCATCAAAGACCAGGCTCTAGCAAACCCAGAGTAGGCTTCAGTGGCTACTGAATCAGTGGCAGCAGTGGAGGTTTCCAAACCTCTAAGTCCACAAAGGCCAAAGACAACTTGGAAGGTGAGCAGGAAAAGTTGGTTGTACCTGGGTGAGAGAGAGCACAGTCCAGCATGCCAACAAAACCATGGCCCCAGCAAATTCAGAGCAGGCCTTGGCAGCCACTAAATCAGCAGGGGCAACATCTGTTTCTGGAGCTCTCAGCCCACAGATAGTAAAGATGTTGAAGAACTGGTTGGAAGGAGATTACAGGGATCTTTTTGCTAGCATTGAGACAGCATTCTGTTGCTTTGTTCATATTTGGAACCGGGTCCCAGTTCTGGGTAGCAGTCACAGGGCCAAGAGGAACACTATGATAGCAAAGGGTGCATCCACAGTGAAGGGGGGACTCTTCTCACAGTTCCAGGACAAAAAAAAAAGCGTGCTTGTGGTCACTCACAGACCACAGCACAGTCCTAGAGAGTAGCAAACACCTCTCCTTAGATTGTACCACCTTGGAAGAGCAGAAAACTTACAGGTCCCTAGAAGTGTTTCTGAAAGTAGCTGCAAAACCTCTGAAGCTTGCAACAATGTGCACCCTGGAAGCAGAGCCTCACTTTAACAAGAAACTAATTAATATCAAGTAACAGGCTGGGAAAATGAGCAACAGAAAAATGTTCATAGAAAGTTACTATGGTGACAAGAAAGATCAAAACACACTCAGAAGATAAGAAAGTTAAAGCTCCTACATCCAAAGCCTCTAAGAAAATATGAACTGGTCTCAGGTCATGGAAGACTGCAAAAAGGATTTTGAAAATCAAGTAAGACAAGTAGAGGAAAAATTGAGAAGAGAAATGAGAGTGATAAAAGAAAATCATGAAAAACAAGTCAACAGCTTGCTAAAGGAGACAAAAAAAATAGTGAAGAGAATAACACCTTAAAAAACAGATGAGGTCAAATAGGTAAAAGAGGTCCAAAAAGCCTTAAGGATAAGAATGCCTTAAAAAAACAAATTACCCAAATGGAAAAGGAGGTCCAAAAGCTCATTGAAAAAAATAACTCCTTAAAAATTAGAATGGAGCAAATGGAAGCTAATGATTGTTAGAAATCAAGAAACAATAAAACAAAACCAAAAGAATGAAAAAAAGATAGAAAATAATGTGAAGTATCTCATCGGTAAAATGACTGATCAGGAAAATAGATTAAGAAGAGAGAATTTTAATACTGTTGACTACCTGAAGGTCATATAAACAAAAATAACTTAGACATCATCTTTCAAGAAATTATCAAGGAAAATTGCCCTGATATTCTAGAACCATAGGGCAAAATAGAAATAGAAATAATCCACAACACCTCCTCAAAGAAATCCCAAAACAGAAACTCACAACAATATTATAGCCAAATTCCAGAGCTCTCAGGTCAAGGAGAAAATATTGTAAGCAGTCAGGAAGAAACAATTCAAGTATCGTGGAACCACAGGTAGGATAACCCAAGATTTAGCAACTTCTACATTAAAGGATTGGAGGGCCTGGAATATCGTATTACAGAGGGCAAAGGAGCTAGGGTTTCAACCAGGTATCACCTATCAAAAACATATAATCCTTCAGGGGAAAAAATATTCAATGAAATATAGAGCCTTCAAGAATACTTGATGAAAAGACCAGAGCTGAATAAAACATTTGAGTTTCAAATACAAGACTCAAGAGAAACATAAAAAGGTTAACAGGAAAGGGAGATCATAAAGGAGTTAAGTGAGGTTAAGCTGTTTATATTCCTATATAGGGAGATGATATTTGTAACTCATGAGACATTTCTCATTATTAGGGTAGTTAGAAGGAGTATATATAGAAAGAGGGTACAATTGCGAATTGAATATGAAGGGATGATGTCTAAAAACAAAATTAAGAAGTAACAGAGGAAAGTAGTGGGAGAAAGGGAAAGGGAAAGGTAGAATGGGGTAAATTATCTCACATAAAAGAGTCAAGAAAAAGCTTTTACAGTCAAGGGGAAAGGGGTGAAGTGATAAGGAGTGAGTGAACCTTACTCTCAGCAGAATTGACTCAAAGAGGGAATAGCATACACACTCAATTGGGTATAGTAATTTATCTTACCTTACAGGAAAGCAGGAGGGGAAGGGGATAAGAAAAGAGGATTGACAGAAGGGAATGCAGATTGGAGGAAGAGGTGGTCAGAAGCAAGAGACTTTTGAGGCAGGACAGGGTGAAAGAAGAGAGAGAGACAATAGAATAAAAGGGGAATAGGATGGAGGGGAATACATTTATCAGTAGTAACTGAAAAAAAATTTTCAAGCAAAATTCTCTGATAAAGGCCTAATTTCTCAAATACATAGAGATATTTCCTTATATTTCTCAAAAACATAGAGAATTGAGTCAAATTTATAAAATTTATTTAAAAAGCCATTCCCTAATTGATAAATGATCAAAAGATTTGGACAGTTTTCAGATGAAGTAATCAAAGCTATCTATAGCCATATTACAAAAGTGCTCTAAATCACTATTGATTGGAGTAATGCAAATTAAAACAATTCTGAGGCACTACCTCATACCTATCGGATTGGCTAATAGGAAAGAAAAGGAAAATGTCAATTGTTGGAGGGGTTGGAGAAAAAATGAGACAATAATGAACTGTGGGTGAAATTGTGAACTGATTCAACCATTCTGTAGAGCAATTTGGAACAATACTCAAAGGGCTATAAAACCATGCATGCCTTTTGACCTAGCAATACCACTATGAGGTCTATATACCCAAAAAAGATAAAAACAAAAACAAAAAAAGGAAAAGGATCTATACATAGAAAAATATTTATAGCAGCTCTTTTCTGGTGGCAAAGAATTGAAAACTGAGGGGAAGCCCATCAATTGGGGAATGGCCAAACAATTTGCGGTATGTGATTATCATGGAATACTATTGTGCTATGAGAAGTGATGAGCAGGATGCTCTCAGAGAAACCTAGAAACACTTACATGAGCTGATTCAAAGTGAAATGTACTGTGTACAAAGTAACAATACTGTAAGATGATCAGCTGTGAATGACTTAGCTATTCCCAGCAATACAATGATCCAAGACAACTCTGAACGACTTATGATGAAAAATGCTACCCATCACCAGAGAAAGAACTGATGGTATCTGAATACCATTTGAGCATACTTTTTTTTAACTTTATTTTTCTTGAGGGTTTTTTTTTTTGGTTTATGTTTTTTCTTTTACACCATGATTTTACGGAAATGTTTTATACGTCTACAAATGTATAACATATAACAGATTGCTTGCCTTTTCAATGGCAGGGAGGGAGGAAGAGAGAGAATTTGGACCTCCAAGTTTTAAAAATTAATGTTAAACTTTTTTTTACATGTAACCGGTGAAAAAATTAAATATTAAATGAGGGGAAAAAAGAAGGTAAAAAAGTATTAAGCAATCAATCAATCAATCAACAAACATTTATTAAGCACTATGCCAGACAATATGCTCTGTTGGTGATTCAAGAATAACAAGACACAGTTTCTATGTTCATGAATCTTACATTTTATTGATAGAAATGTGTTCAGTATACATATTAGCAAACGCAAAACATATACAAAGTAAATCCAAGGTCATTTGGTAGTGTGAGGAAGGCACTAAATGCTAAGGGATCAGTAAAGGGCTCAGACTAAGCAATGCCATTTCAGGTGAGCTTTGAAGGAAGCTTCAGGTTCCAAGTAGTGAATATAAAGAGGGAGGCATACTCTCCAGGCATGAGGAGACAGTATGCTCAGAGATGGGTTTAAGGAACAGGAAAAATATCTGTTTAACTGGACCTAAGAGTGGGAGACTCATAGCTCAGAAAACTTAGTTGAGGGGCAGCTAAGTGGTGCAGTAAATAGAGTACCAGCCCTGGAGTCAAGAGGACCTGAGTTCGAATCTGTCCTCAGATACTTGATACTTACTAGCTGTGTGACCCTGGGCAAGTCACTTAACCCCACTGACTAGCCAAAATAAATGCTAGTTGAAACCAGATTTGTAGAACTTTAAGTAACAAATCTGGCCTCAGACACTTACTAGCTGTGTGATCCTGAGTAAGTCACTTAACCCTGTTTGCCTCAGTTTCCTCATCTGTAAAGTGAGCTAGAGAAGTAAATGACAAACTACTCCAGTATCTTTGCCAAGAAAACCCCAAATGAGAGTCACAAAGAGTCGGACATGACTGAAATGATCGAATAACAACAACAAATGCCAAAACAGAGAAGGTAATGTTTTGATCCTTGAGGTACAAGGGAGCCACTGGAACTTACTGAGCCAAGGAGTTACATAAACAATACTTGTGCTTTGAGAATATAATTTGTCAGCTATGTGGAGAATGGAATGGAGAAAAAAAGACTTGAAACTAGTAGGATAATTAGGAAGTAATTATAATAATCTAGGAGAGAGAAAATGAAGGACTGAACTATGTGTTAGTATTTTGACTGGAAAGGAGACACAGCTCACAATATAAAGAATAACTACCAAATGTATTAATTGTGGTTCTATCTACTGTCCTATGCCTGAGGTAAATCATCTAAGGGAAGAGCGAGTTTATGCTTTGATTGCTGTCATAAGTAAGTGACACTATATTGAGATTTCATAAACATATGTAGATACATATATATGTCACCTTCACAAACTTTCACATGCTAATATAGTTAGCTAACATAGTTGATTCTTAGGAGAGAGGATATTGATAGGGGAGAGCAAAAATCTAGATCTAGGAGAAAAATAGTTTGAGGAAACCAAGTAAATGGTATGAGAAACAACTAATAGAAATAGAGCTAGAAGTTTTATTGTTCTGGGGAGGAAGACCATTTGAAATGCATATATTAATCAAATTCTATTAATTCTTGCTGTCTTGTGCATCTGAATAGGGTAGACGAGTAAGGTTAAGCAATATATTTGAACTATTGTGGGCACCATTCTAATTTTATTTCCTTTTTACTTTCCATTTTCTATACTCAACTCTCAACTATCATATATTTGCTTCCCTGCATTTCTTCTAAAATAAATAAATCAATAAGCATTTAGCAATTTTTTATAACTAAAGCATCCGCTCAGAATCTAATTTGATTTTCTCATTTAGGTTAGTTTCATAAGATGAACGTATTGTAATTTTCACTTTTTGAGGAAATACCACATTCATGAAATGACAAATCCATTGAAGGACCTTCCAGGAACTGCAATTGATAATTCTATCTTCATGAGTCGTCAATTAATTACTTATATATTTAAAATTTTAATTCCTAGCTAAAATCATACCTTATATAAGAAGTTTTTTCCAGTTCCTCTTAATTCATGGCCTTTCCTCTGTTGATTATTTCCTATTTATTCTTCACATAGCTAGTTTATATATAGTTGGTTACATGTAGTTTCTTCTAGTAGTCTGTGCACTCCTTGAGAGTAGGGTCTCTCTTTTGCATTTCTCTGTATCCCAAGTGTTTAGTGCAATACCTGGCACATAATAGGGGTTTTTTTGGGGGGAGGCGGTTGGGGTTAAGAGACCTGCCCAGGGTCACACAGCTAGTAAGTGTCAAGTGTTTGGTCTGAGGTCTGATTTGAACTCAGGTACTCCTGACTTCAGGGCCAATGCTCTATCCACTGCACTCTCTAGCTGCCCTCCATAGTAGGTTTTTAATACATGTTTATTGACTGACTTTCTCTGCAAGAACATACTAATTTCTTTTCTTTTCATACATCTGTCTGATAATGAAGTGTATCTACTTTTATTGGGTATTACCCTCTGTGTTACCCTTTGAATGAATGGAAAGCTTATTTTTTTTCAAGGGGAGTATCTCATGAGTCACAAATAAACAGTATATACTTACTTTCCTATTAATGTTTCTTTTCTTATTAATATTATAAGATCGATGAACAAAATTATGATATTGCAACTTTCAAAGTTATGAAGTCCCTTTCTTGTAGAAAAGCCTATAAAGCAATGATCAGCTATATCCAATCACATGATTTTTTTCAGTAGACACCTAATAATCCCAGTGACATCTTGTTGTCTCCACTTTTCCATTAATTGTACTGCTTTAAAGATACTTTTTTGTTGTTTAGTCATTTTTCAGGTGTGTCTAACTCTTCATGACCTCACTTGATGTTTTCTTACCAAAGATACTAGTGTGATTTCCCATTTCCTTCTTCAACTAATTTTACAGATGAGGAAACTGAAGCAAATAGGGTTAAGTGACTTGCCCAGGGTCACACAGCTTGTAAGTGTCTGAGGACAGATTTGAACTTAGGTCTTCCTCACTCCAGGACCAATGGACTATCTACTATTCCACTTAGGTGCCCTTGTAAAGAGGTGCTCAGGGGAGCCAAGATGGCAGAGTAAGAAGTAAGTCACTCTTATTCTCCCTTATTAAACTCTGAAAGCCCAGAAAATATTGCCCTTGCAAAAAACCTGGAACAGCTGAACTGGAAGAAAGATGGGGTGCAGCAGTCCAGTAGCCCAAGTAGCTTGAGGGATTAACAGGAAAGGCCCCTCTTGCCCTGGGGGAAGGGGAGCAGTTCAGAACAGGAGGCATCCCAGCAAGCTAGTAGAAAGCCCCACCTCAGCAAACCAGGAGGAGATCCTGAAACCCAGGTGGTGGGACAGGCAAACACCGACACCTGGACCCCTGAGTGTGTCAGTGAGGGTAGGAGAACTGGCAGAAACCAGCTTGGAAAACCACCACATGCCCCAGCATTCTACAGCAACCAGGTCTCCCAGTGCCTCAGCAAAACAAAGTGAAGCAGCACTCCAAGGGGCCACAGGAGGATAAACATCCTGCAACATCCATCTGAAAGGAGCTGAAGAAAGTGAGAGGAAGGAAAGGCCCAGGTGAGCAGGAAATCTCCAGGGGCCACACTACCCAATCCTACCTCTAGAGTTCCAGTGTTGCTGATTACAGCCCAACACCAGGTAAGCTGCCAGAACCCTACAGCCTCCAATTGCCAACATCAGAGGCCCCAGCACACAAAGCCAGTGACCAAGACCTAGGCTCCAAACACAAGAAGCTTGAGTCAGTACCCTCTGCTCCCCAGCAGGAGAGCTCAATCTCTTTACAGGCCAGGGAATAAGGAAACACCATGAGCAAAAAGAAACATAAAATAGATTCATATTATGAGAACTGTGAAGATCAAGGCAGAAATTCTGAAGAGGACAACATTGTCAACAAACACATATCTGGAACTTCAAAAGGGAATATGAACTGGTCTGAAGTACAAAAAGCCTTCTTAGAAGAGCTCAAGAAGGATTTTAAAAATCAAATGAGAGAGATAGAAGAAAAATGGGGAAAGAAATGAGAGGTATGCAAGAGAGAGTCAATAGCTTGGAAAAGGAAGGACAAAAATTAACTGTAGAAAACAAGTTCTTAAAAAATACAATTGGCCAACTGGAAAAAAAAGTACACTGAAGAAAACAAGTCCCTAAAAAATATAATTGGCCAAATGTGGAAGGAGGCACAAAATCTAATGGAAGAAAAAAATGTGTTAAAAATTAGAATTGGATGAATAGAAGCTAATTACTCTATGAGAGAGGAAGAATAAGTCAAACAGAAACAAAAGAATGAAAAAAAATAGATGAAAACACAAAATACCTCATTGGAAAAACAACTGACCAGGAAACTGATCCAGGAGAGACAATTTAAAAATTATTATTCTACCTGAAAATCATGATGAAAAAAAGAGCCTGGACAGTATCTTTCAGGAAATCATAAAGGAAAACTGCCCTGATGTCCTAGAATCAGAGGGTAAAATAGCCATAGAAAAAATCCACTGATCATCTCCTGAAAGAGACTCCAAACTGAAAATGCCAAGGAATATAGTAGCCAAATTCCAAAATTACCAGGTCAAAGAGAAAATACTGCAAGCAGCCAAAAAGAAGCAATTTAAATACCATGGACCCACAATCAGGATTACAAAGGACCTTGCAGCTTCTACATTAAAAGACTGTAGGGCATGGACTGTGATATTCCATAAGGCAAAGGAGCTAGGATTACAACCAAGAATCAACTGCCCAGCAAAAATGAGCATGATCTTTCAGGGGAGGAGATGGATATTCAATGAAATAGGGAACTTCTAAATCTTCCTGATAAAAAGACCAGAGACCAAAAGAAAATTTAATCATCAAATACAAGACTCAAGAGAAACATAAAAAAGTTAAAGAGGGCAGAAAGAAACATGCTACTAAAAAGTACAAATTGCTTGCATCCCTACAAGGGAAGATGACACTTGTAACCCTTGAGAACCATATTGTTATTTCACCATGTTAAAGGGATATATATAAGTTGACTTTGATGTAATGATAAAAAAAATCTAGTCAACTGGGTTAAATGGATCCAAGTAAATGGATTAATCTGATCTAAGAAAATGTCCTGAGAGAAAAGAAAAGTAGTAGTCAGACAAAGATAAATTACACTTTAGGAGAAGGCACAAAAACCTATTACAGCAGAGGGAAAGAAGGGAGTGGGGTGAGCATTGTTTGAACCTCATTAGATTTGCCTCAAGAATGAAATAACATAATCAGTTAGGTACTAATATTGATAGACTTAACCCTTCTCAGCAATACATGGATCTAAAACATCTCCAAAGGTCTCATGATGGAAAATGCTATCCACATCCAAAGAAAGAGCTGAGGAGTTTGACTGCAGATTGAAGCATACTATTTGCTATTTTTTTTCCTTCTGTTGTGTTTTGATTACTTTTTCTGTTGGTTCCCCCTATTGGTTCTAATTCTTACTTAAAACATCACTAATGTGAAAATATGCTTAATAGTAATGTATATGTATAGCCTATATCTGATTGTGCACCATCTTGTGGAAGGAGGTGGGGGGGGAGAAAAATTTAAAACTCAAAAGCTTATGGAAGTGATTGTTGATAAATCAAAATAAATTAATTAAAAATAATGTAGCAAAAAAAAGAGGTGGTCAGCTCAAAAATAGCATTTGAAAAAGCCCTCCTCTTCCTTTGTCTTACCTTCATCAAAGATCTCTTCTATTTATGTGCAAATTACAAGCATAAAGATTTTTCAGAAGAAAAAAAGTAGACATATAGGCTAATTACTGATATTTGCTTGGTGTTTTTTATTTATTAATGTTTATGATTTTATCATTTCTGTCTTCTTCAGATATCTTGAGAACTGATCCCTTAAAAACCTCTTTGTTATATTTTCATGCATATATGACCAGGTTATGCATAAGTTCAGTTAAGTGTATACAATTCAACATGCATTTATTTACTACATTTTTATGTGCCAGGTACTGTGCTTGATGCTGGGGATACAAAGGAAAAGAAAAGTGTATAGCCTCTATTTCAAGGAAATGACATTTTGCTGGCAGCAAATTTTCTGATAATAAGGTATTGTTGTTGAAATAGATTTCTTTCATAATTTGAAGTATGATTGATATCTTTTATTTTTCATAGATTTTATCTATAGAATAAGATTGTCTCACTTATAAAATCATAGAATTTGAGAGTTGGAAAGGACTTCACAGGCCATCTAGTACAAATTGTACAGAAAAATAATGTTCATTGTTTATAAGACAGCTCATTACATTTATGGATCGCTCCAATGGTTTAAAGTTTTTGATGTTTCTGTTTTCGTTTTGCTTTTCCTCCAGTATGTGGCAACATAGGATTTGAAACTAGGTCTTCTTGACACTTGTGTTATAATGCTACAAATATAAAGAAGTCAAAGAAGAATTAAAAGACATATAAAGTAATGCAAAGTGAACTAAGGAGAACCTAGAAAACTATATATAGGGTCTATAAAAATCAGTGTAGTGACAAAAAAATGATAGGGCCCTATGTATGTAGTGAGGCTTACCTTTGGTGAAGGCTATTCTCATGAATGGCTCAAATTAACACAGAATAGATATCTCTTTCTTTTCTGTCAAGACGGGAAGTAAGGGATTGAGACTGGAGGCCACCACTCTGATTTTCTTTGAAAGATGGGATATTAGAGGTATATCTATGAATTTCCTTAAGTATTTTTCATCTAGGGGATATGCTCAGGTTCCATCTAACTTTTGATCACTTTGTCATTGAGGCATAGATTTTTATACAAGCTCTATATCTGACGCTTGACCCCTTTCCCAGCTAATAGCAGTTTCATAATGAACACACATAGAGAACAGCAAAGAAGCCTATTCATCCAAAGCATAGCAAAATAGAAGTCAGAGAAGATATACAAAGGAGAACATATACCAGACAATATACAGTGAATGAGCTCTCACATTGAGAACAAGATAACTCAGCTTGACCAAGAGAGAAGTCCTTGATTCACCCAATAAGAAACTCACTGGAGTTTCTAGATAGCATGCTGGTTATAACAGCATGATGGAGACTGTCCATTCCTCTTATGTCTTGTGGCATTATGTCTTATGACTTTTCCTTTAGCAATCTGAAGTGGGGTTGGTCTGGAACATCTTTTCTATTGAAGTTAGAGCGCTTAAATAATGAGTCCCCAAAGGAAGGACTATAGAAATGAAGATCTTTCCTCTCATCAACTCTGCCCCACCCCTCTCATGGGGAAGAGCCTTTAACTTCACCAATAAGGAGAGAGCTCCATACCAATGGACTTTGGAAGAGGAATTATACCAAAATGCAAAGAAAAAAATGAAACGATATTTCTTATTTATAATTTATAAAAGTATATTATTATATATTTAATCCTCTCCAGATACTATTCCCACCTTAGTTTGGTTTAGTACCATTTCTCCTTCATGTATGTCATACTAGGAACAATAATTTCAAAATGTTGTTCTTCCACTGTCAGTGCTGGAGAAAAGGAAAAAAAATGTATATACCTATATTGTACATATTGCCCGTTCCATTAGAATGTAAATTCTTTGAGAGAAAAAAACTCTTTTTTTTTTCTCTTTTTATCCCCACTACCTAGTATACTGTCTGGCATGTAGTAGGTGCTTAATAATTGACCAATTGCTCTTTACAAGACTTTTCCACTTAGTACACATAATTGTCCTTCCATTTTCAACTTTTAATTCCCTCAGGATGACCTGATTTAGCTATGCTTCTCATCAAGCTTTCTATAAACTTACTTTTATGAGATGATACTTATAATCTCCCATCATGCTGTTTGATAAAAATTTACAAACAAGTCCATATTCTAAGGCAATATTGCCCTTGGCTGACATACTTCTCTGCTTGAAAAAGGTATTACTTTCTGTCTGTGGCAGTTGCTAGGATCTATTTGTCTATCCTTTAGGGTGACAGATTTAAATCAGTTAAACCTCCATAGAAAGAGGTAGTAATCTTTTTAAATATCTTGTCTTTTTATCAATTTTCCATATTTTGATTTTAATATCTCATTTAAATAGGGAAAGTTGGAGTTACCTTAACTATTCACTATACTTTATAACCTTCATTTTCTTATACAAAGTTAGGGTTAAAGTCAGTGAATTTTTAAGCTTTAATAGCTTAAAATAGCTTGGCTATTGATATTAATATTTGTTCTAACAGACCTATGGTTCAAATGTACCTAGAGAGCTAAATTGGAAATGATTCCCAAAACAGAAACCAGTCATTTTCACTGTTTAAAAATGATTAATTTCATTATCTGGTATGTTTTCTTTTTGGTTCTCATCAAGTCCAGTACCTACCTCATGATTCTCATGAAGTTAGTATATTAAACTGTACGTTGATTTAATTGCAAGAGTCTTCAGAGAGATTCTCTAATTCCTAACAAATGTTGGCACATTAGCAGAAATTATCTTCATCATGACTTTTGCAAATACTTACTACAAGGACTACAATATATATTGACCCAACATCCTGGGGAAAAAAAAATTATCTTTGTACACATGATGGAAAGAAAAAATTCTCTGACATCATTTTTTTTTTGCCTCTCCAAGTAGAAATGTTATGTCCTCCTTCCATTTTGATGCAAATTCCTATAGTCTCCTGGTTTCATTTATATCAAGAATTACAGGGAGCTGTCCTTATGGAAAATCTCTAAGTCCTTATAGACTTAAGGGGTCAGTACACATAGAGGCTTGCCTCGGGATAAACGTTCCCATGACTCTTGCCCCAATTCCACTTGTTATAGTTTGTTGATTCTAAGTTCTCACTCATGACCAGCCTTGAGGCCAGGTGGCTGACTGGGGCAGACAATACTAAGAACTGGGCAGGGAAACAATAGATACGAATTTTGGCATTAAAACTACTTTCTCATGAGAAAATGAGGATCTTTAGCTGCTTAGTTTGTTTATGTTATTAATTAGCACTTGTAGATCATTTCTCATGGTACAAAGCCGTTTTCTATGGGTGTATAATCATGAAACACCTGAAATAAACGAGTCTTGAGCATTAATCTCAGACTCACCTAGCCCGATTTTTCTTTCTCCCCGTTTCCCCTTCCCCATTTTTCTTTCACTGCTCTGTCTTGCATCACACGGGCTGCTGGCAAAGAATGAAAAGGTAGCTAGGTAGTATTGCACTTTAGAAAGACAGCTGAATGCAGAGTCTTGTGAACTGGTTTCACATCTTTGCTATTATAATTGCTTGACCTTGGAGAAACCACTTAACATCTGACCCCAAGTTTCCTCATATGAAAAGTTAGAAGTTTGAACTTTATGTCCTCTGGGACTTCCTCTACCAGTGCTATGTTCACATTGTCCCTAGACAACAATCTTCAATAACTGATTGAATATTTAAATGTTTATAGGTGACCTAAAAGTAGTTTGAATCTTAGCACTCTTTGGACCTTTTTCCACTGCACTGCCACAGCTGAGACAGCAGAAGTGGAGCACAACACAGGATTAAGAAACCGTATGTCCTTCTTTGTTCCATGTGTTGCTATACCCATAGAATTCATCACCAAAAGGCCATTCCGCTGAAGATGAATCTCTGTATTTTGCTAGGCAGATTCTAGAAGGAAAAAAAAAGTATAAGTCATTGCTAGGATTGTGCCTGAAGCCATTTCAGCAAGGTTGAATCTATTAGGCTTTGTAGTCCCCTTTGAGACCCTAGCGATGCTTCCACATCATGAGAAAGTTTTGGAATTGGACTTTATGAAGGTCTAAATGACGACATAATTTCCAAGTCCTTGGACTGGTTTTCCTTGTTTAGATCATTAATCAGCCTTTAGCTAGGATATCTACAAACACATTTAAACCTTTTAAAAATGTTACATTAATGTAGAGTAATTACTGTTTTCTACTTTTTGTATGGCCCTAAAGTGATAGATAGATATTCAACTAATAACAATAAGTTACTGCTATAGCATAAATAATTGAGGCAAAAAGGGATCTTCTGTAGAATTTTTGCTGAACCAAATGTATGTTTATTCATAGACCAAACAAAAAATGTTGTAGGTTATTTAGGTAAAATATTTTTCCTTTCTTCCAGGCATAGGAGAAAACAGATGAAGCATTAAGAAAAAGCCATTTCTATTCTTCCATGAAACAAGTTTTTGAAATAAGAGAAGTCAAGATGAGCAATAAATGAAGTGATGGCCAGTTGATTTATTAGCTACATCTATGTATTTCAAGTAATTATTTAATTGAAAGTGTGTCAAAAATATATTAAATAAATGATCCCACTTTCCTTGTGGCTTTTCTCTTGCTAACAGCACTAATCTTCTAACATGCCTAGCATAGAAAATGTATCATGTTAATTTTTCTTTGGTGATAAACAGTAAATGAAAACAATTACTTATTCATCACATTGCCAGCTAAAAATATGCAGGTAGTTATATAATTTGTCCTATAATGGCATATTATTGTGATCTTATTAGTATAAAGAAAGGTTGTGTATCTTATAACCTACCTTAACCTGACCCACCAGAAATAGTGGAGAGAAGATATTAATATTCAGTTTTGGAAGAGAGCTTTGCATCAACTTGTCAAATTAAGTTATTTTAAAGGGATGGGAAATGAATAAAAATATAACAAAGCAAAGACACCAACAGAAATCTATTTAAATTCTACTTTATTCAATTTGATTCCAGCCTGATTCTCCCTTTCTAGATACAAAGGATGTTGAAAATCATATAATTTAATCATAAAGGTAATAATAACTTTTCTTCTACTCTGACTCGCTGTACCACATCACCAAATGCCTTTTGCACATTTTGAACAGTATCTTCTGCAGGCATCTCAGACTCAACTTGTCACAACAGAACTTGCTGTGTTTCCCTCAAGAAAAACTTCTCCTCTTCCAAACTTCCTTATTACTGTTATTATGCTCCTAGACATACATGTTCATAACCTTGGTGTCACCTTTTACTTCTTACTATCACTTGATCAATACATACAATGCATTGTGAAATTGTATCATTTCTACATCCTACAAAAATTTCAGCACAATTTCTTTCATATAGCCATCAAGGTAACTCAGACCCTCATCACCTCGTCTGGACTATTGCAATAGCTTTCTAATTAGTGCTCCTCCCTCAAGTCTCTCCTCACCCCAATCTACTTTTATTCATCTGCCAAAGTATTTTTCCTATAGTTCTGACCATGGACTCCTACTCCCCACTTAATAAATTCCAGTGACTTCTTCATTACATCAAGGATCAAATATGAAGTCTTATGTTTGGCATTTGAAACTTCACAAATGGGTACCTTCCCTCTTTCTCAATAGTTCTCAGTACTTTATTCCTCTCTAAGAACTCTGTGATCCAGCAATAATGTCCTATTTGCTGTTCCTCACACATGACATTCCATCTCTATTCTGTTTCCCATGGATGGAATGCTCTTCTTCTTCACCTCTACCTCTTAATTTGCTGGCTCCCTTCAAAATTCAGTTTAAATAATTTCTTCTATCAGTCTCTTCTAGTGCTCATGCATCCCTAATATCAGAGTCTTCCCCTTTATTTACAATTTATGTTTTGGATATGCTTAGTTATTTTTCATATACTGTATTCCTTTAAAACATGATCATTTTGAAGGCAAAGACTAGGCTTTTTGTTTTGTTTTGTTTTTGTTTTTGCCATTCTGTACATCAAGAGTGTGTAGCACAGTACCTGACACATAATGTAGCTTTAAATAAATGCTTGATAGAACGACTGATTTCTTCCTCTCAGACTGAAATGAGGAGTCAAATTTCCCACCTATACACATCGAAACAGGACTAAACTCACCTGTAATAATTGCCTTAAATTCTTCTTTTTCTTACTCTTATTTTAACTGGTGTGCTATATGGCTTCTGACTTCATTCTTTATCTGAAACTGCTCGCTTCAAAGTAATTAATAATCTTTTAATTTCCAAATTTAATGGCTTTATCTCAAGATATATCCTTCTTGATCTCTATGCAACCTTTGACAAAATTGGTCATCTTCTTTCCCCTGACATTCTCTTCTCTGTAGGTTTTTGTGACACTACACTATGCAAGTATTCCTCCTACCTGTTGGACTTTTCTTCAGTTTATTTTGTTGTCTTTAGCCAGATCATACTCACTAATGATGGGCGTTCCCCAGAGCTCTCTCCTGGGCCTTCTTCTCTTTTCCATATTTAGTATTTCACCTGATATTTTCATCTTCTTCCATGGTCCCAGTTATTATCTCTATGCAGGCAATTCTTAAATCAATGTCTTCAGCCTGAACCTCTCTCCTGATATTCACTCTAGGATCTCCAACTGTCTACTGTACATCTCCAAGTAGATATCTCACAGACATCTCAAATTCAACATTTTCAAAAAATCAAACTTATTACCTTTCCAACCTCACCCCCACACCCACCCTGCTCAGTTATTAACTTCCTTATTACTCTCCAGGGTACTATCATCCTCCTAGGCTTGTAATCTAGATGTCATCTTCAGCTCCTCTCTCTTTTACACTTCCGTATCAAATTATTTGCCAAGTCCTTGTGTTTCTGCTTTAAGGAGAGCCTTTATCTATCTATGTATCTACCTATGTATCTATCTATGTATCTATGTATGTATCTATGTATGTATCTATCTATATTTTATCTACATCTATCTATATCTATGTATCTATAGATATCTATCTATAGATACATATCTATATCTATAGATAGATATATACCCCACCCCCTTTCCCTTTGACTTTGACATCAACCTGGTGTAGGCTCTCATCATCTTACACTGGACTATTGCTATAGCCTGTTGGTTGGCCTCCCTCCTTTTATGAGGAGACTTACTGTCTTTCCTCCACTCAGCTGTCAAATTGATTTTCCAAGAGAATATATATCCTTATTCAATTAACTCCAGTTGCTCCCTATTGTGTCCAGGATCAAGTATAAAATCCTCCGTTGGCCTACAGAATCCTCTGTTCAGCCTACGAAACCCTCCTTAACCTGGTCCCTTCCTTTCCTTCCAGGCATCTTACACCTTATACCTCTCAACATATTCTTCTATCCAGTGGTATTGACTGCCTTGTAAGTCCTCAAATGCAATACTGAAATACCAAACAGTTTCTCTGGCTATCATCCCTCATGTCTGAAAAACTCTTCTTCCTCAGCTCCACCTTCTAGCTTCCATGATTTCCATTTAGTCTCAGTGAAAGTCTCAACTTCTCCAGGAAGTCTTTCCCTGTCCTCAATATTAACATCATCTTTCTAAGGCTATATCACAATTTATTCATATATATCTCATTTATACATAGTTGGTTACATGCTGTCTCTCCCATTAGACTGTGAGCTCCTTAAGATAGAGACCATCCTTCCTTCTTTCTCCCTTTCTTCCTTCCTTCCTTCCTTCCTTCCTTCCTTCCTTCCTTCCTTCCTTCCTTCCTTCCTTCATTCCTTTCTTCTCTCTGTCTCTGTCTCTCTCTCTCTCTCTGTTTCTCTCTCTCTCTCTCTCTCTCTCTGTGTCTCTCTGTCTCTCTGTCTCTGTCTCTCTGTCTCTCTGTCTCTCTGTCTCTCTCTCTCTCTCTCTCTCTCTCTCTCTCTCTCTCTCTCTCTCTCTCTCCCCCTGTATTTTCAAATCTCCAGTGAAAGCAACATAATATCAAAGAACTGACTTGCAGGTAAAAGTTTCTCCCTGAAATCTGTGAACACCAAATGAGAAATACTCAATCTGTTTTTCATTATGAAATATTCACTCATTTTTCCTTTCTAAGACTACATGGGGCAATCTATTAGGATTCTTTTAAAACTTTTGCTGTGTTAAAAGAAAACAATGTTATCATTGATACATTCGATACCAACTGATCCAGGGGAATTTTAAAGGCTATTGTCAAGTCTCATGAATTTGTTATATATGTGAACTTTGGGTTTATAAAAATACTCCATAAGACCCTTGCAATATCCCAGCTAGAATGTTGTAACAAAAAGCTCCCATAAATATGTACTTAGCCCTTTTGGGGAATACATGTGGATTATATTACATTAATAAATGTGACTCCTCCCCTCAAGATGTTTGCCTAATTCTCTTTGACATCTTTGCTAATGATGGTAGCAACCTAAATCCTAGTAATTTTCTAAGTATTTTGGCCTAGGAAAAGCCAAAGTGTTTCAGTTTCTACATTCATAGCAAAAGATTGTCACTTCCAAGACTAACATAAAGTCTCAAAGTTTAGCTTCAATTTATCCTCCAAGCAGCAGGGTCTATAGCAATATTCTCTCTTCTACTGCATTTTTCATTTTCCTCCCTCCTAGGGTAATACATGAACACCTCCAATCCATTCTTTCTAGTGTCAATCACCATCATCCTTGGATAGCCCAAGACTATCTCCAACCTCGTCTCTCTTGCCCCCATATCATCATTTCTTACTTTGACACTTTGATTGTTCAGTATAGGTACCCTTGGCATGCCTTCTAATTCTGTGTGACTTTGATTCATGATACACCATAAATCTTCATTAGAACATCTCCCTAGTATCCAAAGGATCATTTTCTTATTCTTTTTGTATTTTAAGAGTATAGTATATGATTTGTTGACCTGTTCTTGATCTCTTAAGTAGTTCATTTTTTCTATAGGATACCACACAAACATTTCAGCTTAGAATTTTAAGTCATAGAATCACAAGATCATAGATTTACAGCTGAAAAGGACATTAATGGCCATCAAATTCAATTTTCTTTTTTTAAAAATGAGAAAAAACAAAATTTTTTAAGTAAAATGACTGCTCAGGGTCACATAACTATCAGTGTCAGAGGCTGGATTTAAATCCAAATTTCTCTGACTACTAGTTTGGAGCCCTACTATACAATGCTAGCTTAAATGTTAGTAGGGTCATAGGATTACAGATTTAAAACTGGAAGGGACCATAGATTCTGAGTGTTCCATTTTGCAGATGAAAAATTGCATAAAGTCACTTAGGTAGTAAATGACAGAGACACATTTGAACTCAGGTCCTCAGATTCCAAATCCAGTACTTTTTCCACTATATCATGCTGCCTTCATCATCTGGAAACAGCATAACTTTGTAGATTTATTTCACATCACTCTTCTTCATATATTTTTATATTGTAGCCAATAGGCCTATTTTCTGTTTCACCAACTTGGCATTCCACCTCTTATTTCCAGAACTTTGCATATCTACCAATTCCAGAATGTGTTCCCTCTCATTCTTTCATCTGGGTATCCTTAGGTTCATTCTGAGCTCAGCTAATTTGCCAACTCCTACTGGAGGTTTTGAAGGATCCTTCTAATTTGGGGTGTTCTTACCCTCTTCAAATGATGTTAGGTTTATTTGCATCAAATGTTCGTTCCTCTCAGGAAAACATAAGCCCCTAGAAAGCAGAGATCATTTTCTAGTTTGTCATTTATGTCCAACATCTAGAATGGTACCTTGCATGCAGTTTGTGTTTAAGTAAAGCTTACTGAGTCGTTGAGTTGAATTGATATTTAACTAGCCCATATCCCTTTCTACTCATGCATATTTCTAGTAAGGTTCTCATGCAACTTGACAGAATCATAGATTTTGAAAGCTGGTAGAGACATCAGTGGCCACCTAATCCAGTCCATACACAAAAGAAATCCCTATGATTGCATTCTTTTTATAGGCAAGTTATTATTCCATGATTGCAGTGACATCATTGGGAAGGAAAGGACCTATAATGCCTAGAGTCATATAGTTTCAAAAATATATATTAACAAACATCAACTTAATGATAACACTACCATTACTAACATGGCTCTCTCAATGTGTTATTTAATCCAATAACTAGTGAATTCTTAGAAATAAATTCATAAAACAAAAAGGAGTTGCAGTTTACATGACAAATTGGTCCTAGGGTTCTCTTCAGTTGACCAAAGGGGCAAGCAGAGTTTTATTCACTTTGCTTTAAAATATAACAAGAAATGGGATATTTGATCATGTTGTCTTACATGCTTCTCAGCCATAAAGGTTCTTATTGGTTCTAATAGGTTGTACCAGTGAGAGTTCTTGCTAAACGCTGAGTCATATTAAGAATATATGTCTCAGTGAAAATCAAAGTGAAGGATAGGATAAATATGTAGTCGTGTAAGAAAAAAAGATCTAAAAAACCTTGCTAGTCCATATCTCTATCCAACACTCTTCTATCTTTGAACCTTTCCAATACATTTTTTTTTCAGTCATGTCCAATTCTCCATGACCTATTTGGTTTTTCTTGGCAAAGATACTGGAGTTCACCATTTCCTTTTCTAGCTCATTTAACAGATGAGGAAACAAAGACAAGCAGGGTTAAGTGACTTGCCCAGGATCACATAGCTAATAAGTGTCTGAGGCCAGATTTTAACTCACAAAGTTGAGTCTTCCTGACTTTATGCCTGGCACTCTATCCCACTGCACCACCTTGCTGTCTAACATGACTTTAATAATAATTGATGGCAACATTTGTTGGGAGGGGAATAGAAAGTATCAATTTTATCTTGGAACTTGTGATAGAAAAATAAAGAAAAAAAGGTATAGTCTGACATAAGTGATAGATTTTGTGAAGAGTAGATAGATTTTGAAGTGTTCATAGAAAGGAGAGTTATAATATTGTACAAAATTCTATAGGTAAAGTCAGTATAAGAGAGATGGTGGCACTTAATAATGAAATTATAAAGACACAAATAGAGACCAAAGAAGAAACAAATAGAAATTATTTTTGTCTAGTCTGAAGCAAAGATTTGGGGTAAACACCACAGAAGGCTTAAAGTATCTCAAGAGTTGACTTGTAGAAACTGAATTAGATTTATTTCACCTTTCTTTGTATGGCAGAACTGAATGCACTGAATATTTATTGCTGAGTAATATTTCAGTTAGATGAAAAGGGGAAAAAAATCTTAACAATTGAAGCGAGTAGAATCAGTCTGAAGATGAAATGGACTGCTTGAGAATGTTATATATTCCCCCTCACTCTTCAGGTAGAATCCACTTGTTATGCATGTTATAGAAGGTATTCTTGTTCCAGTATGACTTGCTCCAAATAGACGCTGAACATGTTCAGTGAGATTCTGTGATTCTTAGAAGTGATAACATCAGCTTTGCGTACCAGTCAACTCCCTGACTAACTCCAAGTAGCCTTTATACAAACTACCTGCCTTAAACCCTGCCTAGCCTAACTTTGTCAACTGCCTACACTTGCCATCTTCCACAGTTGTGTCATGGTTTGGCTCTTTGATTCCCTGTCAAGATTTCCAGGTATATCTTTATATTGCCATTTAACTCATATGTATGTGCTACATCTTCCAAACTAGAATATAAGGGCCAGCGGCAGCTAAGGGGCACAATGAATAAAGCACTGAGCTTCGAGTCAGGAAAATCTGAGTTCAAATCTAGCCTCAGATACTCACTAGCTATGTGACCATGGACAATTAATTTAACTTCTATTTGCCTCAGTTTCCTCAAAGCATAAATTGGAAATAATAACAACACCTACCTTGCACAGCTGTTGTGAGGATCAAATGATAATAATGTTCTAAAAATGTTTAACACAGTACTTTGCACATGGTACCCAATATATAAATTATTATTCTTTTCCCTTCTTTGAAGACAGGGATTGTCTGGTGTATCTCTTGAAATCCATAGCACCTATCATAGTGTCTTGTATGTAATGTAAATTTTAAAAAATAAATAGTCAATGATAACTGAAGAAATAGCCACAGAGCAAAACCATATATGAAAAGTGCCTGTGTCCAGTCAAATCATCAGCTGTACAGAACAAATATCAGAATGAATATTAATACCTAAGAAAGGATAAAGGAGAGTAAGTATTATGTATGATCAGATTACTATTTCCCAGAAGTGCTTGACACAAGAACAAAGTAACTTAGTTTCCATAAAGAGAAGGCTAAAAGAACACCCCAAACATTTCATCTTACAAACAGCACCAGCCCAGAAGCTGTTTACTACCTGAATAGGAGAGTGAATATTTAGAGCTACAGAAAGAACTCTTTCCCCAAGGGATTCACATTCAAATTAGGGAGAAAAAATAAAAATGAGATAATAAGAATTAGAATTGGAGGGGGCCTTAATAATCATCCAGTTAGACCCTTCATACGAGAAGAGAACTGGACACCCAGAGAGGTTGAAGGATGAGTAACATTTACATAGCACTGTATGCCAGGCATTGTGCTAAGGGCTTTACATGTATAACCTCATTTGATCCTCACAACATCCCTGGGACATAGGTCATATCATTATCCTCATTTTACAGATGAGGAAACTGAGTTAGACAAAGATTAAGTGACCTGCCTAAAGTCATAGAACAACTCAGGTCTTTGATACTCCAGGTCTAGCAATATCTACCACAATGACAAGGCTAAGATTTAACCTCAGATGATCTGATTCTATGTCCAGTACTTTTTTCCCATCACACTAATATGCCACATATAAAAAGAAAAAAAAAAGTGTGAAAGTTCAGCAAAATTTAACAAACCTTCTCAGCCTTATGGCATTTGCCATTTTATATTTGTATTTTATATTGATTCTAGAGGAAGAAACAAAAAATGTAAGGTTACATTTCTTGTATAAATAAGGTTTTAAGCCTGAGGAAAAGACATTGTCTATAGTCACTTTCTCTTTAATGTTCCCTTTACTGTTGTTACTTCCCTAAACTCAATGAGATTTACCTTTAGATTATGATAGTGCTGGAAACAAGTTTTATTCAGGAGTAGTGAAAGCTCAGCCTTTAATGACTGATATGAAGCAATGGGAAGAGGGGCAGATCACACAAATTACAAAGGTCATCTCAGTAGAAAGACATCTGGGAGCCCTTATTCTGTTTACACCATGACTTTGTTTTTATCTTGTTAATAGCACATGGCTTAATTTGAGATATTTCACTTTCTGCAAGTATCAAATATCCCAAAAGATTTTGCTTATTTTGAGTTAGAACTGATCATTTATTTTGGAATAAGAACATTTTAGTAAATATTCTATTATAATTACAGAGTGCTAGTTGGAAAAAAAAAGTCTTATTCTGAAAATTGTGCTATCATGTGATTTTTCCCAAAATAACTTGTCATTCTATATGTTCCAATTTTTCAAAAGTGCTATAAATATGCAACTGCTATACAGATAGAATATCATTTAATATTTATTAAGTACCTATTTCAGATTAGTTCAAAAAGGGGGAAGAAACATCATTTCTAGAAATTATTTAGTATATAGATTTACTCTTTTAATGAGGTTTTTATTTTTAATTGATAATTTTGACACAGACTTCAACTGGATTTTTTAGAAATTAAACAACAGTCAATCACCTACCATGTACATGATTCTGGACTAAAAGCTGGTAATACCAAGACAAAAGTGAAAGAATCCTTGCCTTCATGAAGCTTACAATCCAGCAGGGGAGACAAGTATGTATGTAGGCAGGCAATAAGTTCAATGTTAAAGAAGAAAGTTTCTGTTATATAGGAAGCAAGCTAAAAGAGGTGAGTTCTGTGAATAAAATAAGGGTTAACTTCAACACCTTACATAATACTGAGTTTCTCACAGTTCACAGAACTCTATTGTAACATCTGATATTCATTTCCAAAGACTACATCCTCCTCCACTGCAGTTATCACTATAAAAGCATCTTTCAAGTACTCTTATCAAGTTTTCTATATGCTTGGTCTGATGGCTTTGAACAATAGTGGCAATTTGTTATAGAGCCGTTTCTCTCTCCAATACTACAGACAAATCAAAGCATACAAAAACTATTTCTGCTGCTGCTGCTCAGGATCAAATAAGAGAAAAGGGAGTTTGCTTTAAACTGAATGAAATGCCTACTCTACTCCATACCAACTTTCAGATGAGAAACTGCTTCAGAGGTCAGTTTTACATATATTGAAACACAAGCCTACATGTGGAAAGAGACCTACTTCCATAGTCAATCTTTCATGCCATGTTCATTTTATATATGCTATTGCATTTTTCTTTTGTGATTGAAGGTTTGAACAGCCAAAGTCTATCAATAATGCATTGTTGGAGTCATATACCAATGGTATGTACTTTTTATTCTTTCAGAAGGTATTTCCTCTGACCATCATAGAGGATGTCCACCCCAGAGCCCAAAATTAATCAATATTTATTAAGTTTTTACCATGTGCTAGGCAATGTGTTATGTGCTGGGGATACAAAAAGAGACATAATACAGCCCTGAACCTCAAGGAACATACAGTCTAATAGGGTAGACAACATGTAAATACATTTATAAAAAGCAAGCTATATATATAAGATAAATAGGAAATGATTAACAGAGAGGAGGCACTAGAAATAAAAGCAGTTGGAAAAGGCTTCCTATGAAAGACACAATTTTAATTGGCACTTAACAAAAGCCAGGAAAACAAGTTGGTGGAGATTAGGATAGAAGACATTCTAGGCATAGGGCACAGCCAGAGAAAAGCCTGGAACCAAGAGATGGAATGTCTTGTTCATGAAACAGCCAGGTCAATATAACTGGATCAAGAGTGCATTGTGAGGAATAAGATATAAAAATACTGCAAAGGTAGTAGGGTGCTAGGTTATAAAAAGCTTCAAATGCCAAACATTTTCTGTTTGATCATGGAGGTGATAAAGAGACACTGGAGTTTATTGAGTGGCGGGGGGGGGGTTGACATGGTTGGACCTTCAAATAGAAAAAGGATGTTCTATAGCTTGTGAGGAGTTCCAGATGATATCAGGTGATATTGTGCCGTTTTTATAAAGTCCAGAACTCTACGGAGCTTCCTAAATGAGGTCCACAAAACTCAAAAACATTCATTTTGAGTATATAAACAGAGAGGACATTATACAAATAATTTCCATTGTCAAGACTATGAAATTCAGTCAGCTAGACAACCCATATAGTTAATGCTTCAGTACATATCCTTGGGAAGTCACTTCAGGGGAAAAAAAGAATAGCCCAGAGTTGAAGAGGAGAGTAGATTGGAATGGCTTTAGGAATTTGTAGAGTCCTTTAATGTCTCCAAACTTCTCCCTGAAACAGACACCCACAATTACAAAATAAATTTCCTTCCAGTGATGCTAAATTAAAGTTATATGTGGAATGTCACTGTCTTTGAAGAATAAATATCATAAGTCAACCAGAGGAAACTGAGAAGTAACGTGATGAACATTAGTAAGCTGTAAAATATTCCTTGCTAAGATTTGTGCAACAGAAGTGGTCTAAGTTATATCATCAGAAATATGTATGACTTGAGCCAAGATGGTGGAGTGAAAAGGTAGTTGCTCTCACTCTCCCCTATCAACCTCTGAAAACCCAGAAAACCCTATCACCCCAGAAAAAAACCCTGGAACAGTTGAACTAGAAGAAAGGGGGGGAGCAGTGCAGCAGCCCAGCAAAGGGGTCTCCCAGTGCCTCAGCAAAAATAAGGGAGGCAGAACTACAAGGGGCCCCAGGTAGATAAGTACCCTTTGGTGTTCATCTGAAAGGAGGTGAAGAAAACAACCTAAAGGCTTGCTAAAGCCCTGGCCTTGCTGGTTCCAGCCCAACACCAGGTGAGCTGTCGAAGCCCTGCAGCCTCCAATTGTGAAGAAATGCTGAAGCCCAGGTTGTAGAACAGGCAAACACCAACACCTGGACCTCCAAGTGCCTCAGTGAGGGCGGGGGGCAACTGGTGGAAACCAGCTCAGAAAACCACCAGGTGCCTAGGCACTCTACCTCAAAGGAATCTCCCAGGGCATTAGCAGAAATGAGGGAGACAACACTGCAGGGGACCCCAGGCAGATAAACACCCTGCAGCACCCATCTAAAAGAAGCTAAAGAAAGCTAAAGGAAAGGAAAAGCAGGCAACCTAGAATTGCCTGAAAGTTCCAGCCTTGCTGATTCCAGCCCAATACAAGGTAAGCTGCCAGAAATCTACAGCCTCCAATTGCCAATATAAGAGGCCCCAGCACACAAAGACAGTGACCAAGACCTAGGCTCCCAATGCAAGAATCTTGGGTCAGTGCCCTCTGTTCCCCAGCAGGTGAGCTCAATCTCTTTAAAGGCCAGGGAATAAAGAAACCAACATGAGTAAAAAGAAATGTACCATAGATTCATATTATGAGAAGAGTGAAGATCAAGACAGCAATTCTGAAGAGGACAACATTGTCAACAAATCCACATCTGCAACAACAAAAGGGAATATGAACTGGTCTGAAGCCCAAAAAGCCTTCTTAGAAGAGCTCAAGAAGGATTTTAAAAGTCAAATGAGAGAGGTAGAAGAGCCCTTCAAAAATACAATTGTCCAATTAGAAAAAAAAATACACTGAAGAAATATGTATGACTTAATGAAGAAGCAAATTAAAATTGTGTAGTGAGAAAGGATAAGAAATTCTACCTATGAAATCCCTTTGTAGACATGCAAAGTCTAAGAGAGAGCTAATGGAGGATCTAGGCAAAGGCAAAAGCATATTAGATAAGTATCCAATGGAAAAAAAATATATAGTATATGAAGAACAGTTACAAAGTATGACAAGGTAAAGATAGTTTGAGAAATTCATTCTGGAAGCAAATACCTCAATTGATAAAGCCATGATGAATTGAGCTATTAAAATATTTTCTAAAGCTAAATGCTGCTTTTGATCATAGAATGAGGCTTCCAGAGATTATAATGAATACTTGCAGATTAAGGAAAGTGGACATGAGGTGAATTCAATAGTGTGCTGAACTTGGAGTGGAAAGATGTGGCTTCAAACCCTGCTCTAGACACTTACTAGTTGTATGAACCTGAACAAATCACTTAGCCTCTATGGTCCTCAGTTTCCTCAAATGTAAAATTAAGAAATTAGAGCCAATGTTTTCTAAGGTTCTTTCCATTTCTAAATTGATGTTTCTATGATATTATAATCTTTCAGCATGAGATCACATTTACCTTGTGGAATCATCTAGCCCAGCAAAAACAAAAACAAACAAACAAACAAACAAAAAAAAACAAAGCAAAAAACCCAAACTTAAATGCCAAAGACTTGGGTTTTGAACTTTAACTATGATGTGTATCTATGGAAAAATTACTTTACCAAGTTGAATAATGGTTTGACAAATAATTAGTCACAATAATTAACCTAAGTATGGTTTCTAGGCATATGAAAATGGCCATAGTGGCCCACAGAAAAAAAGAACATTTAACTTGATGTTACCTTCTTTGAGGATAGGGTTAAGTTTGCTTCAAGACATGTCAGATCCATTTATACAGGATCCTCATTATAAGAAGATTTAAGAATTTTCTATAAATTTCATAATAATAATACTCTAGTTTGTTATGAGATGATTTAATGGGTCCATGATATAATCCACATAGGTAGTCCTTCAACTAATGAGAATCAGAACTCTGGATAAGAGTATCTTACCATGTCTTTTCATCCTTTGTAATTATATACTATGCTATTCTATAAATTCTTTAGTTCTCCATAAAATACCCTCTAGATTGCTACAGGCTTTCCTCATGTTTCAATATCGTGGAAGAATGAAAGTTCTGCTTTGATTTGCCATTTGTCCCCTATCACTCCTACTAAATGACTGGGCCAACTTTGTTTTCAGTCATGTTACTGTAGTATTACTTAGAATAAAACCAGAAATAGCCTTTAAAAATAAAAAATGCAAAATCTCTTCCCCACTCTACTGTACTGTTAAATCTTATTTAATAAATGCTGTCTGACTTGCAAATAGAGAAGTTCTAGTCCAAAAATATTAAACAATGTGCTAAAATTTTAATGTATGAATGGAACAAGAGGAAGAGTTATTTCTCAAAATGACTAGTCCTATGTGCCCTGCTGACAATTATGTATGATAAGAATCTCCTCTTGGTTATATAGGAGCAACACAACTACTTCCTCCAATAAAAATTAAAAGCTTTCCTCAAATTTCAGTGTTTTCTTTATCTCTTTGTTACAGGCCTAACTTAGAAGTAGTTTTCAATGCAGCCTTCATGTTTCTTGCTATCTTTCAGGTCCAATTTCAGCTAGCAGGGTCAGGGGTGAATAGTTCAGAGTCCTGCTTAATAATTCCTATGTTCTCTGTGCTGCCCAGAACTAAAATTTGCCCTCACCTTTGGCAGCAGGATCAGAAAACACATCAAAGAAATGAGGAAAATAGAAAGAGCTGAAATATTGTTTATATTTAAAAATAAAATCAGTCCTCCAAACTTCTAAACAATTTTTTTAAAAGTGACAAAGGATTGCAGCCCTGACTTCTTGACTTCTTTCAAATGTATGTGAGTCCTTTCTGTGGAATAATATATTTGGTCTTTGATTACATATTTTATCTTATTAGAAACCAGATTTTTTGTCATATGAAGCTGAGCATCTGTTCCATTATCCCTAAAATAGCAGAGTTCAGTTTAATTCATATTTTTAATTAGACAAGTAATTTAATTTTAGCCTAATCAAACACAGTATGCTAAGGTTTTTTTAAGTACCACAATTACAATTATACAGCATATTTTTAAAAAATCAATTCCATACTTCTATATTTTAGTGCTTTGACTCCTTTGTAATCTCATTGATGAGTACTCCTTCCATTGGTACAGACAGCAACTAACAATTCCTGCCAATCATGTAAAACTCTTGTCTATGAATAAATCCTTCACAGAGAGTTCACTTAATAATGTGCTGGGGAAGGAAAGGAAAGAAGGAAACAATGATTTCTTAGTGCCTCCTAAGTTCCTACTTAGTGCCCACTATGTTCTAAGTGCTTTCTAAATATTACCTAATTTGATAACAACTCATAATAACCCTGAAAGGTAGATGATATTATTATTATTATCATCATCATCATTATTAATATATACACTTTACAGTTAAGGAAACTGAAGTAGACACAGATTAAATGACTTGCACAAAGCCACAGAGCTAGTAAATGTCTGAGGCTAGATATGAACTCAGGGCTTCCAGATTCCAGGGCCAGCATTCTATCACTGTACTAACTTAAGCCTTCTTTTAGTGCTTGTGAAGTGACAAGAGATATTGTTCTAGTCTAGATTTGACTAGGTGATTCAGATGAGTCTTTTGGTTCAGGTTTAGGTTTAAAATCTAAGAATATACCAAAGGATCATCTAACTGTTATGAAAAGATGGTTATTTTATCATGGTATAAAAAAGATATTTAATAAAAGCATCTCATTGATTCATTTGAACCAATGTTCCCAGCCTCCACTTTTGGCATGGTGGTGTATCTATCAGAAGTGTTTGCCAAGCCTGTAGTATTCCAACTCCTTGTGCACATGGATTTTCTATTTTCATAATGCAGAAGCTATATAAACAATTAAAACCTTAGTTCCATGAACCAATCAAGTCTCAAGGATGGATTCATTGCAATTCAATGAAAATTTAGGTTGCATGAGGCATATGCTGTTCCTACTTAGAAGTATATACCATAAATCCATTGGTACGTGCTCATTCTCACTAAATAATTATCACACTACTGAGAGAAAAGTTATCTTCTTTTCTGATAGCATGATTTACACAACTTCTCCTGAGCAATCCCTTAATTGCATAAGAGTTTATTCATATCTACCATGGACTTCTCCATTACATATTGGATGACCCTCAAATTTAAATCTTCATAAACTATGGCACTATATGATATGAAGAAATGTAGCATTACCAGAAGACTATTATTTAAAAGATGGACTACTGTTTCAAGGGGGAGGTGGGACCACAAAAGAAAAAACTGTAACTTCTCAGACTTCCCTTCTCTCATTAAATATTGGGTTCAGCTTATTGTCCATATCAGTTCTATAGTACCCTAAAATCCCATTTGTTCAAGATGGCTGTAGAATAAGGTATTCTACTTAGCACAGTGTGGGTATATGTCTGTATACTTTTTTTGTATTATATATATTATATATGTAATATACACATATTTCTAACTTTGGAGATATAATATGTTATGTATCTGCAACCACAGAAAAAGAAATGTAATATTTCTTTGATTATTCAAAAGATGCTTCTGAATTTTGTAGTTTCTTAGTATTATCATTCTGGACATCATCATAGCTCATTATACATCCTTGTATTCATGGGGAATTTGAAGATTGGATAAATTATCTTTTAGAATTTTTAAAATAGTTTCCTTTTTTAAACAAATTTCTGATTTTAATTCTTTGTTAGCTTCGTTTTAATCATGAGTAGTGTAAAATGTGTAAAGCAGAGCCATATTTCTGAACTTTCTGAGTTTTTTTGTATACTGCATAAATAAGTCTATGGTATTCAGAATATGTCATACATTTAAACTTCATAGAAAAATGTTGGCATCAGTAAATGTTGTGATGTTCACTTGGTTAACTGGAAGTATATGAATCTTAGAACAAAAGGTTCTGAATGTTCAAGAAAGAAATTTATTGCTTATAATATAGTGCATAATGGAAGTTTGCAATGTATTCACTGATTGTAAGTTATCACAGAGTACAAATCATCCTATACATTCATACCATATTTTAAAGGAATCTGAACTTTTTATACTCTCCTTTACAAACCGTTGAATCTAATTACTTGAATACTACTACCTTATAGTCAGCAAGTCAAACAACCTTTATTAAGCACCTACTTAATGTGCTAGGCCTTATACTGAATGCTGGAGTAAGGAAGGTAAAAAACAGTTTCTGTTCTCAAGAATCTCACAGTCTAATGGAGAAGCAATATACCAAAAGCCATGTACGAACAAGATGTATACATGATAAATGAGAGGAAAGATAATCACATTAAAGGGAATAAGGAAAAGCTTCTTCTAGAAGATGGGATTTTAGCTCAAATTTGAATGAATTAAAGAAGATGAGGGAGATAGTTCTAGGCATGAGGGACAGCCAGTGAAAATACAGAGTCCAGAGACTGAATCTTATGTGAAAACCAGCAATGAGGCTAGTGTCACTGGTTCACAGGGTGGTGGTGATAGGGGGAGTTTGGCAGGGTATAAGAAGAATGAAAAGGCATGCGTGCCTCTTATGAAGGGTTTTGAAGGCCAAACAGAGAATTTGATATTTGAAAGTGGAGGTGAGAGAGAGCCTTTGTAGTTTATTGAATGTGGTGGGTGGGGTGGAGGAGAGGTTAGTGATACAGTAGAGACTGTTTTTTAGGAAGGCTAAGTTGATTGCTGAATGGAGGATGGACTGGAGTGGGGAGATTCCTGAGTGAGGGAGACTGATCAAAAAGTTATTGCAAAAGTCCAATGTGAGGTGATAAGGACATGTTCCAAGGTGGCGATAGAACGGAAATAAGGGAACAATACATGAGAGACATTATACAGTTAAAATTGACAAGGCTTGGCAATAGATTGTATGTAGAGGTAGGGGTGAGAGAGTGAAAAGAATAGGAAGAGACCTAGTTTGGGAGCCCCAGTGACTAGAAAGGGGATGGTACCCTCAATAGTAACAGGAAAATAAGGAAGAGGGGAGGGTTTAGTGGGAACTCTAATAAGTTCAGTTTTAGAAATGTGGAATTTAAGATTTCTATGGAGGATTCTTTTTTATATGTTCAATAGGGAGTTATATATTCAAATATGAAGGTTAGGAGATAGGTTGGGGCTGGACAAATAGATCTGAGAAACATCAACATAGAGATGATAATTGAATCCATGGAAAATGATGAGATCATCAATTGAAATAGTAGCTATAGAGAAGAAAGTAGGACCTGATATTAGTGGGCATGTTGTGGATAAAGATCCAAGAACAGAAACTGAGGATAAGCCAGACCGTTTCAGAAGAGAACTAGAAGAGAAGAGTGACATGGAAACCTAGGGAGAAAAGAGTATCAAGGAGAAGAAGGTCATTGACAGTGTCAAAGGCTTCAGAGACATCATGTATGATGAGGATTGAGAAAAGCCCATCATATAAATGGTCAAAAGATATGAACAGGCAGTTCTTAGATGAAGAAATTAAAGCCATCTTTACTCATATGGAAAAAAAAATGCTCTAAATCACTATTGATTAGAGAAATGTAAATCAAAACAACTTTGAGGTACCACATCATACCTATAAGATTGGTCAACATGACAAAACAGGAAAATGATAAATGTTGGAGAAGATATGGGAAAATTGGAACACTAATGCATTGTTGGTGGAGTTGTGAAATGATCCAACCATTTTGGAAAGCAATTTGGAACTATGTCCAAAGGGCTATAAAAATGTGCATACCCTTTGATCCAGCAATAGCAAATCTAGGGCTATATCCTGAAGAGATCATACAAATGGGAAAAGGACCCACATGTACAAAAATACTCATAGCAGCTCTTTCTTATCCCTTCCTTAATAAGGGCAGATAGTGATGGGTAAAACCATAATCAAGCAAGTTCTATCTTTAATTCACCATCAGTCATTTAGGAGAAATCAGAAGACAACCAGATAGAGCTGCTTTTCAGGTAGAACTCAACATAACAGCATTTTAATAATAGATAAATATCAGGAATTACATGATCTTTAACCAGATGCTAATCCTGAACTCTATAAGATATTTTCACCCTTTTCCACTAACTCTCAGTATGAGTTCTTTGGTGACTGGGAGAATGAGGGCACCAAAGAAACAGAAAACATTGGGGAAGAATGTTGATGGTACCATCGTGAAGTCTTGAGAGACAATCAAAGTTGATTAATTTGTAGTCACTGAAAGAAGGCCAGTCCAAATTAACTGTAAATATGTATAATGGAGTATTTTTAAAGAGAAATATAGCTCTATTACTCTCATTTGGGGGAAGTCAGGGAAAAGATAGTTAACAAGTTAAAGTTTCTCAGCACTTGATTTGAATGATAACCCATAGAGAAATTAAAGCAGTGTGCTGTGGTGGAATGAGAATTCGCTTTGGAGATAGATTTGAATAATAGTTCTGATACTAGTTGTGGGACCTTGGGTAAATTATTTAACTTCTATCAATCTAAGGTTCTTTATCTATAAGATGGAAATAATAGTACTTGCTAATATTAAGAGAGAAACAATGTGGTGCAATGGAAAAATACTGGATTTTGGTATATGATCTCAGTTCAATTATCAGTTCTACCACCAACTAACTCTGTGACAACTTTCGTATAACTTAAGTTATCCTATCTGGCCTCAATTTCTTCATATGCAAAGTGGTGGTATTGAAATAGATGGTCTCTAAGATCACTTCCACCTTTCAATTTATGCTCCTATAACCCACCTCTAGGAATTTTGATGACATAATCATATTAACATAAGTTATCATAAGAAAAATAATTTAAAATTAATATATCAATTGTATATAAATGTGTGCTTCTCAAATTCTTGAAAAGAAAGTGGAACCAAGATGGTGGAATAAAGGAAGAGATTCACCTGACTTCTCACAAATTCTCCTCCAAACAACTTAAAAATAATGCCTCAGGTTGAATTCTAGACCATCAGAACCAATAAAAGGTTGAGGTGAAAAATATTTTGCAGAACAGGATAACTTAGGAAGTTGGTTGGAAAGGTCCAGCTTAGTGGAGTGGTAGTCAAACATGGAATCCAGTGCGCAACACAAAGTGCAAGTCTGGGTGGGTGGGTGGGAACAGAACTAGACCTTGGAGGCACAGCAGCAGCAGCAGCTTCTGGAGCTCTCAACACTCAGTAAATAAGGGGGTTGAACAATTGATGAGGAGATTACAGGGAACCATTTGCTGGCACCGGATGCAGGATTCTGCCACATTGCCCATACATAGTTCTGGGTCACAGTCTAAGAGCTAAAGGAAGTACAAACTCACTAGTACTTTTAGGACAGAGGTGCACAGTTCCAGGGCAAATAACAGTGCTTATGGTCAATCACAGACAAAAGCACAAGTCAGGATAGCAGTGACCACATCACTTCTTAGATCATATCACCTTAAAAGAACTGAAGACTTACAAGCCACCAGAACCAGCTCTGAACACCTTACAAAGAAAGTCCTAGAGCAGATGACAGTGACCCCTATAACTGAGAAGCAGAGTCAAATTTTAACATAAAGTTATAAGCAAAAAAAAAAACAGGAAAAATGACAAAATATCAAGAAAAAAAGCAGAAGACAATGAAGTCAAAATAGCAAGATGCAAAGTTTCAAAGAAAAAAAATGTGAATTGGTCACAGAATCAAAAAGAATTTCTAGAAGAGCTAAAAAAGGAAGTTTAAAATCAAATAAAAGAAATAGAGGAAAATTTGGGACAAGAAATGAGAGGAATGCAGGAAGATTATGAAAAAAAGAATCAAAAGTTTGGTAAAGGAGTTTCAAACATACTGAAGAAAATAACTCCTTAAAAAACAGAATTGGCTAAATGTTGAAAGAAGCATAAAAATCCAATAAAGAGAACTGGACAATCTGAAAGTCATGATAAAAAAAAACAAACCAGTCTAGACATCATTTTTCAAGAAATTGTCACAGAAAACTGCCCTGATACATCCTAGACTCAAAGGGCAAAATAGAAATTGAAGTCTCCAGCAATTATCTCCTGATAAAGATCCCAAAATGAAAACTTCCAAATATATTATAGCCAAATTCCAGAGCTGCTAGGTCAAGGAGAAAATATTTCAAGCAAATGGAAAGCACTTCAAATATAATGGAGCCACAATCAGGATAACACAAGATTTAGTATCTTCTACATTAAAGGTTTGGAATATGATACTCTGGAAGGCAAAGGATCTAGGAATACAATCAAGAATAATCTATACAGCAAAACTGAGTACAAACCTTCAGGAGAAAAAATAATGAATATAAAATGAAATAGTGGACTTTCCAGCATTGCTGATGAAAATACCAGAGCTAAATAGAAAACTCACCTTCAAATACAGGACTCAAGGGAAGCATAAACAGGTAAACAAAAAAGAGAAATCATAAAGGATTCAATAAGGTTAAACTGTTTATATTCCTAAATAGGAAGATGATACCTGTAGTTCCTAAGAACTTCATCATTATTATGACACTTAGAAGGTACATATTCAGACAGAATGAATGGATATGAGTTGAATAGGATGAGATGAATTCAAAAAAAAAAATTAAGGGGTGAGAAAGAGAGGTCCACTAGCAGAAGGGGTAAAGGAAATGAAGGATAGGCTAAATTATCTTCCATAAAAGAGATGCAAAATAAAGAGCTTTCATAGTAGAAGGGAAGATGGGTGGGGTGATGGGCAATGCATGAATCTTACTTTCATCAAAATGGACTCAGAGGTAATAATACACTCATTTAGTTGAGTATACAGGTCTATCTTGCCCTACAGGGAAGTAGGAGAGAAGGAATTAATAGACAGGAGATCTGATTAAGGGATGCAGTGATCAGAAACAAAACAGACTTTTGAGGAGGAATGGAGGAGGGAGAGAGAGAGAGGGAAGGAGAGAGAGAGAGAGAGAGAGAGAGAGAGAGAGAGAGAGAGAGAGAGAGAGAGAGATGGGAGAATAGTATGGAATGAAATATAGTTAGTAATTCTAACTGTGAATGAGATGAACTCAGTAATAAAATGGAAACAGATAGCAGAGTGGATTAAAAATCAGAATCCAACAATATGTTGTTCATAAGAAACACACCTGAACCAGAGAGACACACAGAATAAAAATAAGAGGCTGGAGAAGAATTGATTTTGCTTCAGGTGATACAATAAAAAATACCAGAGATAGCAATGATCTCAGAAAAAGTAAAAGCAAAAATTGATCTAATTAAAAGAGATGAATGAGGAAACTGCATCTTGCTAAAAATGAAGAATGAAGTCATAACAACATCACATATATATGCCCCAAATGGTATAGCATCCAAATTCTTAAAGGAAAAGTTAAATTGAGTTACAGGAGGAAATAGGCAATAACACTATAATAATGGGGGACCTCAACTTCACTTCTCAGAAGTGGGCAAACCAAAGCAAAAATATACAAGAAGTTAAAGAGATGAATGGAATTTTAGAAAAATTAGGTATGAGAGGCCTCTGAAGAAAATTGAATTGGAATAGAAGAGAATGTACCTTTTTCTCAGTGATAAATGACACCTACACAAAAATTGACCCTATATTAGGGCATCAGAACCTCACAAATGTAGAAGAGCAGAAATATTAAATGCACCTTTTTCAGATCATAATGCAACAAAAATTATATTTGATAATGGTATGTGGAAACATGGACTAAAATTAATTATAAATTAAATAATCTATCCCTAAAGAATGAGTGCATCAAAGAAGAAATCATGAAAATAATCTATAACTTCATTAAAGAGACTGAAAACATAACAAAATTTATGGGATACAACCAAAGCAATACTTAAAGGAAATTCTATGTCTCTAAATATTTACAAAAATAAAATAGAGAACAAGTAGATCAATGAATTAAGCATGCAACTAAAAAAGCTAGAAAAAGAAAAAAAATTAAAATCTCCAATTAAAAATCAAGTTGGAAATCCTGAAAATTAGATTAATAGAAGTTAATGTAAGAAAATCACTATACGAGCTGCTTTTTAACTAAAAAACATAATAAAATAGATGAATAATTGGTTAATTTGATTTTTAAAAGGAAGAAAATCAAATTACCACTATCAAAAATGAAAAACATGAATCATCACCAATGAAGATGAAATTAAAGTAATTATTAGGAGCTATTTTGCTTTATCACATGCCAATGAATTTAGCAAGCCATCAGTGAACACTTTAAGAAAAAATCTCCAGAACCAGATAGATTCACAAGTGAATTCTACCAAATATTTAAAAAACAATTAATCCCAGTAGTATACAAATTTTTTGGAAAAATAGACAAAGAAGAAGTGCTACTACATTCCTTTTCTGATACAGTTATGCTGCTGATACCTAAACCAGAAAAAGCCACAACAGACCAATTTCCCTAATGAATATTGAAGACAAATTTTTAAATAAAATAGCAGCAATACATCATAAAAGACATACATTATGACCAGATGGGACTTATGCCAGGAAAGTAAGCCTGGTTCAATATTAGGAAAAGTATCAGGAAAATTGATATCAATAACAAAAACAACCAAAATTACATGACTACCTCAATAGATGTAAAAAAGCTTTTGAAAAAATACAACACTCATGGGGCAGCTAGGTGGTATAGTGGACAGAGCACCAGCATCAGAATCAGAAGAATCTGAGTTCAAATCTGATCTCAGACCAGACACTTGACACTTACTAGCTGTGTGACCCTGGGCAAGTCACTTAACCCCAATTGCCTCAAGAAAAAAAACCATAAAAATAAAATACGGGGCAGCTAGGTGACACAGTGGAAAGAGCACTAGCCCTGGATTCAGGAAGATCTTAGTTCAAATCCAATCTCAGACACATAACACTTACTAGCTGTGTGACCCTGTGCAAGTTGCTTAATGCTATTGCCTAGCCAAAAACAACAACAACAACAACAACAACACTCATTCCTCCTTAAAAGGCCAGAAAGCAGAGAAATAATTAGAGCTTTCCTTAAAATGATAAGTAGTATCTAGCTAAAACCATAATCAAGCAACATTTGTAATGGATATACAATATAAGCCTTCCTAATAAGATTGAGGAAACAAAAATTCCATTATTACCACTCATTCATTATTGTTCTAGAAATGCTAGCTATAGAAATTGTAGAAGAAAAAGAAATTAAAAGAATTAGAACAAAAGATGAGGAAATAAAACTATCACTCCATCAGAGATAATATGATGCTATGTTTACAGAATCCTAGAGAATCAATTTTAAAACTGTTTAAAATAATGAACAACTTCAGCAAAGTTGCAGAATTAAAAAAAAACATAAACATCAGCCTTTCTATGTATTACCCCAAGTGCATATGCACAAGATAGAGAAATTCCATTTAGAATAACAGTAGACAATATAAAATATTTGGGAGTCTACATACCAATAAAAATCCAGAAACTATATGAACACAATTATAAAAAACTTTTCACACAAATAATGCCAGACCTGAAGAATTGGATAAATATTAATTGCTCACACATAGGCTGAGGCAATATGATCAATATGACACTTCTACCAATATTTATTTATTTACTCATTTCCATACCAAATTATTAAAATAATTTATAGAGGTAGGAAAATAATAACAAAATTCATCTAGAATAAAAAAGGTCAAAAATATCAAATGAATCAATGAAAAAAAAATGTGATAGAAGGTGGTCTGGCAGTACTAGATCTCAACCTACATTATAAAGTGGTAATCAACCAAACAATTTAGTACCATCTAGGGCCTAGAGGTTCCTAGAGTCACTCTAGGAAATAAAGTGGTGGACCATTGGAACAGATTAAGCATGCAAAAATGATAATATTAACCTAGTATTTGATAAATGCAAATACCCAAGTTTTGGGGACGAGAACTCACTAGTTGACAAAAGTATTGAGAAAACTAGAATTCAGTTTGTCAGAAACTAGATTTAGATTAACATCACATACTGTATACCAAGATAAGGTCAAAATAGGTATATAATTTAGATATAAAGGATGATATCATAAGCAAATTAGGACAGCATGGAACATAATATTTGTCAGATCTATGGATAAGAGAAGAATTTATGCCAAACAAGAGATACAGAGAATTACAGGATATAGAATTGATAATTTTATTACATTAAATTAGATTTTTTTTGTATAAACAAACTCAATGCAACTACAATTAGAAGGAAAGCAGAAAACTGAAAAAAATATTAGCAGCAAGTTTCTCTAATAAAGCCCATTTCTTAAATATATACATAACTAAATCAAATTTATAAAAAGGAGTCATTCCTCAACTGATAAATGTTCAGGGGATATGAACAGGCACTTTTCAGAAGAAGACTATCTATAGTAATATGAAAAGGTTCTGTCATTATCGATTAGAGAAATGTAAATTAAAATAATTCTGAAACTCCCACTTACACCAATCAGGTTGGATAATATGAGAGAAAAGGAAAATGATAAATGTTGCAGAAGATAAGGAAAAATTGGGATACCAGTACACTATTAAGTGAAGTTATGAACTAATCCAACCATTCTGGAGAGAATTTGGAATAATGTTTAAATCCATGGATATCCTTTGACCCAGTAATACCACTACATGATCTGTATCTCAAAGATAATTTTTTGTAATTAAAAGGACCCACATATACAAAAAACTATTTACAGCAGCTCTTTTTGTGGTGACAAAGAATTGGAAATTGAGATGATGTTCATCAATTGGGGAATGGCTGAACAAGTCATGGTATGTGATTGTGATGGAGTGGTATTGTGCTATAATAAATAATGAACAGGATGGTTTCACAAAAACCTCTGAAGACTTATATGTACTGATGCAGAAATGAGCAGAATCAGGAGGACCTTGTACACAGTAACAACAATATTGTACAAAAGCAATATTACACTACTATGAATAACTTACCTATTCTCAGCAATACAATGATTGAAGACAGTTCTGAGGCACTTCTGATGAAACATGCTGTCTAACTCCAGAGAAAGAACTGATGGAGTCTGAATGCTGATTGAATTATACATTTTTTTAACTTTTTTCATTTTTTGGTCTGTATTTTCTCTCTCAACATGTTTAATATGGAAATGGTTTTGAATGACTGTATGTGTATAATCTATATCAATTTGCTTGCCTTCTGTAGGAGGAGGAAAATAGAGGTAGGGAACTTGATATGCACTTGTACCACTATCTTAATCAAATTCTTTCTCTTCTGTCACTGCCTCCCAATGTCAATGATGCTGAGGAAAATTACCTCCTGACTTTTGAGAACCTCACCATACGTATCTGGGAAACAATTCCCTCCAACTTTCTCAATTTATTGGTCCTTTTATTAATATACATATACATATATACATATATGTGTGTGCATCTATGTGTGTGAGTGTGTATGTATGTATGTATGTATGTATATATGTATGTATGTATGTATGTATGTATGTATGTATGTATGTATATATATCTCCAGTATTTTTATATGAAGGACTGAAAAACAGAATGTGCAGAGAGTGGGACATTCTGACCACATGGCGTGTATTGGTGGAGTATATACTTATCTATATTTCTAGCACTGCTATAAACACCATATTTCCTTTATTGTAACAATTCAACAAATCTTTATTTGCTTGATAAGTTTGGTAAAGCTATCTCCATCTAGAAAACATGTTAAGCATTATATAGCAGCTAAGAATCACAGCATCCAGAACTAACAATATAACAATAACAATAATAAACAATTTGAAACCCTGGTTAGGATAGTGACCTAAATAATATGATATAAATCTTCTTATAAATATGAGAAATAGACAGATTATGATAAGATGGTGTGACCTTACTCAAAATTACCAATATTGGCAAACGATGGAGTGAGTGGTGCTTGTTTCTATCATGGTAATAATAATAGCTAGCATTTATAGAGTGCTTTAATGTTTTCAAATTACTTTACAAATATTTCATTTTATCCTAACAATAACCCTAAGTAGTTTTATTTATCATTCTCATTTTACAAATGAAGAAATTGAGGCAACCAGATGTTACTGGGCTTCCTTGAGTTGTATAACTAGTAAGTGTCTGAGGCCACTTTGACAGGTCTTCCTGACTCCAAATCCAAGGTTTTAACCACTGTGCCATCCAGCTGGTACAATAAGACAAGCTACATCAGAATAAATCATAAATACCCTACAGCTGGTTCTGACCAGTAAAGCAGGCGAATCATAAATGTTTGTGAAATGCACTGAAGACATAATTTTTAATAATATGTCAGTATTAGGTCACAATAAAATTGGAAACATGTTATAAGTTATAGATAAGGGCTTTATTATGTTTTTGTCAATGATACACTTGTTTTCATGTTACACAAAAACATATTGTATAAAAGCAGGTTGAGGAAATTATTATATAATGCATGAATTCATTGGAAGATTATAGCCATGTCTACCTGTTACACATAGTAAAACAAACAGAAACAAAAGCTTGAATTCCATATCATGCATTTAAAGGCAACCAAAAGAGGTAGAAAGAGTTCAGTAGCCATTCAGTCGAACCCGTACCCAGTAGAAATTCATACTACAACATACTCCAAATGTAGTCAACTAGCTTCTGCCTATTAGCAGAAATCTTCTACTTTCCAAGGTAGGAGAACCTACCATCTCTTGAGCTAGTGCATTACAAGTCTTGGACAGTTCTAATTGTTAATATTTTGTTTCATTTTTCTTCAATAAATAAATGTACCCTTGGAAACTTCTCCCTATTTTTCCTGGTTCACAATTCTGGAAACAGAATAAGTTCAATTCCTTACCCCATAGGACAACCATTCCAATATTTGAATGTAGCTATCTTGGACCCATTTCATCTTTTCTTGTCTAGGCTAAAATGAACAATTATTTAAACCAATCCTCCCAAGAGATGGACTCAAGGTCCCCCACTATCATAGTTCCCCTAATCTTGACTCCCTCCAATGTACTAATAACTTAAATAAACCATAGTGGGAAGAATTGCACATGATACTCCAAATGACACCCAATGGAGGCAGAGTGCATTGGCAGTATTATTTGCCTGTTTTAGGAAGCTATGTACTTATGAATGAAGCATAAAATCAATTTAGCTCATTTTGGGGACAAATACATTCTATTATTAGCTCATATTGAACTTGAAGGCCATTAAAACCTCCAAATCTGTTTTCAGAACAACTTAATGTGGAAAACATAAGTATATCAGAAATCACAGTTTGATTACAAAATTTAGTAAATAATCAAAAGACATAGTATAGCTACTTGAGAAGCAAAGAAATTATAGAAGAGATAAACCATTGAAGAATGTGATATGGAAAATCATAGTTGTTATTTGATCTAAAGTAAAATGTAACAAAAAAAAGCTTTGGATGAACCATGAAACAGAAAGCTTATGCACCATTAATGTAATGAAAGGACAGTACAGATATTATTGGGGAAAAGGAGCAGTTAAGTAGAAGGAGGTGACCATCTTTGCAAAACTGGGAGGTGGAAGGTCCAGATAAGATTCATAATTATTGGCTCAAAATATTCATAATGGTGAATGAATTACTTGGAAAGAACCTTAGCTGTTTTCTCATTGATGCAAGCCTGATCTGATCTTTCTCAATAGAATGTATTATACAGCTACAAAAAAAAAAAAAGATGAAAACACCAATGACTCCTCCAAAAGTTGGCCAGTTATATGTTTATGTAATGTCCTTTAAACAAAGCATTCAGGAAATCTATAATTACCAGAAAACAGTGTATTGGCTGGGTAACAAAATGAGTGTGCAATAAATGTCTAAGGAGTATAAACAGCAACTTATTAGTTCAGAGATGTTTTGGACAAGCTGCCAAAAAGCTCTGTAACATTTAACCTGCTTGTATTAATTATGGTTTGGAATAGTTCCATAATCATGGCTGGCTTAGTCATATGCAAGAAATATATGAAATAATTCCAAAAATAGTGAGAATAATAGAATAAGTGATATCCATATGGAAAACTATTCTTCACATAAAACATGACACCAATACAATAATGTCAAGAACAATGAATACAAACTATGACAAGATATCAGTACAAAATGTGGCATCATCCAAGGTGTAGTTTAAGTCTGCTAAGGTTCTCCTTACACTTGAATCCATTTTTATACTTCCTGTATAGAACTAAGCATGGTTTTTAAGTCCAAGAGGGAGTCATGCCAAAATGATCATTAATCTCTAGATATACGTGAATTACATCAAGTTGTAAGACTACACTGAAAAATACATTAAATAGCTATTTTTATCTCAAATTTTTCTCCCATGATATCAAAATATAATCTGGGCTCAGCCAGTGTAAAATTCTTAATGTGCCCAAAAGAAGAAGTGAGACTAAATGCTTGAACTTTAACACAGAGGTCAAATTGAACCAGTAGATGAAGATAATGCTCACAGATAACTTGCAATTTTCCAGACAAAACACATTGAGCACAAGTTGAGAAAGGGTGTGAACTCAACACATGATCAGAATTTTTTTTCCACCTCCAGGAGCCAATATTGTAGATTAAGCAGTAAATCTCTGTAATATCCCCATATTCACCTACAAACAACCATAAAATACCAGCTCCAAACAAATCCTGGAACAGCAGAACCAGCAACAAGACAGAATGCAACAATATTTTAGCCCAAGAAACTTGGAAGTTCAGCAAGAAAAGTCTGTCTCACTCAGGTAAAAAGGGAGTATATTTCAGGACAGGAAGTGTCCCAATAAGCCAGCAGCAAGCCCCACCTCAGCAAACAAGAGTGAGAGTCTGAGCCTCACTGTAGTGCCAGCACCAGGATACCCCATGTGCCTTAGCATAGCCAGGAGAACCACAATATGTTTTTGATGAGCCCCAGGCAGACAGGTATCCTCCAGCAACCTAGCCTCCATGTGCTTCTGTGTAGCCCCAGGAAAAAGCAGAAACACCATATGGGGCCTCAGCAAGCTAGACACAACCACTAGGACCCCAGCTTAGAACCAGGTAAGCTGCTAGAACCCTTCAGCTTCTCACTGCACCACTCCCCCAACTCCACATCCTCAGCACAGTACCAGACACTAGCATCCCTGGGGGCCTCAGGGCAACAACAGCACAGCACCATGTAAACAGCCAGGGACTGTAGTCACTGGCACAAGAAATGTGAAACAGTGCCTCTTCCACCCTGAGAAGCAGAGCTCAAATTTAAAAGAAAAAATGAAAGATGAGCAAAAAAACAACCACAAAACCAAAATCTCATCATAGAATGTTATTATGGTGACAGGGGAATACCAAGACAAAAACTCAGAAGAGGACAACAATGTCAAAACACCTGTAAGCCTCAAAGAAAAATGGAAAGTGGTCTCAAACACAGAAAGAACTCATGGAAAAGCTCAAAAAAGAACTTAAAAAACCACATAAGAGAGGTAGAAGAAAAAATGGGAAAAGAAATGAGTGATGCAGGAGAATTGTGAAGAAAAGACTGAACAGCTTGGAAAACTGCTTAAAAAGTAGAATTGGCCATATGGAGAAGGAGATACAAAAATCCACTGAAGAAAACAACTCCTTAAAGAGCAAAATTGGCCAAATGGAAAAGAAAGTACAAAAGCTAATTGAGGAAAACAACAACCCAAAAAGAATTGGACAGCTGGAAGCTAATGACTCTATGAGACATCAAGAATCAATCAAACACATTCAAAAGAAGGAAAAGAAGAAGAAAATGTGAAATGCTTCATGGAAAAAATACCTGACCTGGAAAATAAACCCAGAAAAGACAGTATCAGAATTAATGGACCACCTGAAAGTCATAATCAAAAGGAGGATCTGGATGACATCTTTCAAGAAATTTTCAAGAAAAAATGTCTTGATGTCCTGGAACCAGAGGGCAAAATAGGCATTGAAATAATCTACTGATCATCTCAGGAAAGAGATTCAAAAATAAAAATCCTAACAAACATTAGAGCCAAATTTCAGACTTATTAGGTTAAGGAAAAATATAGAAAGTGGCCAGAATTAAATGATTCAAATATCAGAGTCACAATCAGGATTACATAGGACTTAGTAGCTGCAACATTAAAGGATCAGAGGTCATGGAACATAACATTCCAGAAGGCAAAAGAGGTAGGACTACAACCAAGAATCACTTACCCAGAAAATTTAAGCATAATACATCAAGGGAGGGAAATGGCCATTCAATGAAAAAGAAGTATTTCAAGCTTCCACAAGAAGAAGACCAAAACTAAAACAAAAATTTGACCTCAAATATAAAGATCCATGAGAAGCATAATCAGGTAAAAAGGGAAAAGAAAGCATAAGGCATTCTATAGAACTAAACCATTTTGGGAAGATGATACTTGTAATTCTTAATAGTATATCACTAATAGTACAGCTAGAAGGAACACACACACACACACATACACACACACACGCACATGTATATACATATACATATATGTATATAAAGAGAGAAAGAGAGAGAGAGAGAGAGAGAGAGAGAGAGAGAGAGAGAGAGAGAGAGAGAGTGTATGGGTATAAGATAAATTGAAGGCAATGGCATTAAAGAATTAAGGGATGAGGAAAAGGAATAGATTTGGTGCAGAAGGAAAGATAGAATTGGGTAAATTATTTCATATGAAGAGACACAAAAGACCTATTACAGTGAAGGGGAAGATGGGAGGGTGGGTGACAAGTATCACTTGAACCTTACTGTCATCAGTATTGGCTGAAAGAGGGAATTATATACACAGTCAGAATATAGAAATCTATCTTATATGACAGGGAAGTAGGGGAGGGGAGTAGATGAAGTAAAGCGGTGAGTAGAGACTGAGAGAAGGGAGGGAAGATAGGAAGAGGTGGTAGACAGAAGCAAAACACTGTGGAGGAGGGACATGGTGAAAGGAGAGATAGGACAAAAAGGAAGAATAGGATGGAGGGAAATATACAGGTAGTAATCATAACTGTGAATATCAAAGGGATGAAATCCCCCACAAAATGGAGGCAGATAGCAGGGTGGATCAAAAATCAGAATCCTACAATATATTATTTACAAAAACACACTTGAGGCAGAGAGACACACACAGAGGTAGGGGCTGGAGCAGAATCTATTATGCTTCAACTGAAGTAAAGAAAAAAAAGCGGGGTAGCAATCCTGATCTCAGAAAAAGTAAAAGCAAAAATATACCTAATTGAAAGAAGCAGGGAAGGAAACTACATCTTGCTAAAAAGGTACCATAGACAATGAAGCAATATCAATATTAAACATGCATCCACCAAGTGGTATAGCATTCAAATTATTTTGTGAAAAACAGCTAAGTGAGTTACAGGAAGAAATAGACAGCAAAACTATACTAGGAAGGGACCTGAACTGTCCCCTTTCAGAACTTGATAAATCCAACCAAAAAAATAAAGAAGAAAGAAACTAAGGCGTTAAATAGAATGTTAGAAAAGTTAGATATGACAGACCTTTGTCATGATTTAGACATAAAGACCCCATAATCAAATTGGAAGGGCAAAGAATAGTCTACCTGTCAGAAATATGGGGAGGGGAAGAATTGATGATCAAACAAGAGATAGAGAGCATTAGAAAATGTAAAACAGATAATTTTGATTACATTAAATTTAAAAGCTTTTTAACAAGCAAAGCCAGTGTAGCCAGTATTGGAAGGAAAGTGAAAACTGGAAAACAACCTATAGTAAATATCTCTGATTAAGGCTTCATTTCTCAAATATACAGAAAACTGAGTCAAATGTACAAGAAAATGAGCCATTCCCCTGTTGATAAATTATTAAAGATATGAACAGGCAGTTTTAAGATGAAGAAATCAAAGCTATCTATAGGCTTATGTAGAAGTTCTCTAAATCACTTTTGATTAGAGAAATGCAAATTAAAACAACTATGAGGTACCACCTCAGATTGTCTAATATGACAAAAAAAGGAAAATGATAAATATTGGAGAGGATGTGGGAAAACTGGAACACTAACAAACTGTTGGTGAGTTGTGAAATGATCCAAGCATTCTGGGGAACAATTTAGATCTGTGCCCAAGGGGCAACCAAAAAATATATATCCTTTGAACCAGCAATGTCACTATTAGGTCTGTATCCCAAAGAGATCATAAAAAAAGGAAAAGGACCTACATATGCAAAAATATTTATAGTAATCCTTTTCATGTTGGTAAAATATTGGAAACTGAGGGGGATGCCTGTCAGTTGGGGAATGGCTGAACAAGCTGTGGTATACGAATATAATAGAATAATATTGTGCAATAAGAAATGATGAACAGGCAAATTTCAGAAAATCCTGGAAAGACTTGTACAATCTGATGCACAGTGAAATGAGCAGAGCTAAGAAAACATTGTACATAATAACAGCAACTTTGTGTGATGATCAACCATGAATGATTCAGTTCCTCTCAGCAACACAATGATCCAAGAGAATTACTAACTACTCCTGAAGGAAAACGCAATCCATATCCAGATAAACAACTAATATACTCTGAATGCATAATGAAGCTTTTTTTCATTTCATTCTTTCTTGTGTTACTTTTTTCCTTTTGAGATGTTTCTTCTTTCACAACTGTGACTAATATGGAAATATTTTTGCATGATAGCACATGTCTAATCTATATCAAGCTGCACACCATTTTCGGAAGAAGGGAGGGAGGAAGAAAACTTTGGTACTAAAAATCTTACAAAATGAATGCTAAAAATTTCCTTGATATGTAACTGGGGAAAAATGAAATACTATTAAAAATGTAAAAAAATAACTATAATGGGAATATGTTCACAGCAATTAACACCCTTTCAATACCAGTATTAATATAGACTTTTGATATGGCATAATGGATAAAAATGAGTTAAAAGTCAAAAAAGTCCTGTTACAATGTTAATGAAACACAGTAGTAATCACCCCAAGGTTAGCTACAGAAAGATGAATACTTCCTCATCAAAAGGAGGCAGATGACTGAAAGATACTATGAGAGCAGAAGATACATAAGTTAAAATTTTACAAAAACACTTTTGGAACAAGATGACATCACTTCACAAAGTGCTAGTAAAGAATGACTAGGAGTGTGTCCCATGGAATTTGTTGAACATGTTGACTTCTAGTTGGAGGCAGTGAAAGGGCCATGATTCAAGAGCAAAATCATACAGTACTCTATGAATAACATCTACATGCATTCAACTAACAGTATATTCCATCCAAAAGATATCTGTATCTGACTGCTTTATCTACAGAAACAGAAAATTAGATGACAATGGCAATTCAGGTCAGAACATTACCTCCAGAAATTAGAGATTTTTCTTAAGAACCCACAGCTTATTAAGTGAGCAGCTTATACATGACTATGTCTTAGAAGCCTTCTTAACTTGAAAGATTCCTCTCTTCCTGTGAAGCCTTCCTCTGATGGTTGAGTTTCTTTTAGAACCTCAATTTTAAGGAAATGTCCAAGCCAGATATGTTTGCTCCTTTCTTCTCTGGGCTACATTCCTGAGTCTCTTTCCTTTTTTCTCCACCGTGCCCCTACACAAGTACCTTCTCTCCCCATCCCCGTTTTTCAGCTTCCTTTTATATGTTGTCTTCCTCTATTAATTCCCATTAAAATATAAGTTCTCTGATGATAAGAATCGCTTTCCTTTATGCTTTTCCTTCTATTCCAAACATTTATCACAGTGCCTAGCACATAATAAGCATGCAACAAATGCTAGATGACTTTACTTGAAATGGTAAAAAACGTATACCCTTGTATTTCAGGTTTAAAACGTTTAACAGCATGCTATACATCTCAAAACAAACAATGTGGTAAGCTCAATGTGGCAATGGCACACCTCTCCTTGTATCCCACCCTGAACCACTAGCCCTGTTCCTACACCAGTTCTGGGAGTAATCATCCAGGTGAACATTACTTGTGGAGATATCATCTTGCAATTGCCCCTGTGGGGGCTAAAACCTCAGCCTCTTCAGAAGTTATAGCTACTGACAACTGAGAAAAGAAAGATCTCACCACCAATGTCCTTGGCACTGTCAAATAGCTCTACCTTACATATGTATATAGCTTCATCAATGGAAATGAAATTAAATAAGAAGCATTTGACCTGCATTGCAATTTTACCCTAAGGAACAATGAAACTTTTTATCTTATAGTTGAAGTATCTTATAATTTTTATCTTTCTCCATTATAATGTGAGTTCCTTGACAGTAGACTGTCATAATGTCTTAAGCACTTAGCATAGTCCTTCACACAAATTAAGTGCTAAATAAATACTTTCTTATTGTTCACTATAAAAAATAATTCTATTCACTTGTGAAAATCTCATAACCTTTAAACAAAAATGAAAGTAAGTTATAGACTTGTCCAAGTACTATTTCCATTTGAACACCATCAAATATTAGTCAAGTGGGAATAATAAAAATAATTCTTAAAATTATAACATTTCATGTTGTTACAGAATAGAATACATATATGCATATATATATATATATATATATATATATATATATATATATATATACACATAGTATATTATACTTTGTAGAAGAATCAACTCCATACCCTGAATTTTCTTATTTAGCTAAGAAATGCCTTTCCTTTTTGTGGTCATGAGGAAAGAACCAAACAATGGACATACTAATGGGTGCTGTCTTCTAATTCTTCTCCGAACTGAGAAATGGATGCTCAATTTTCACATCTGGGTTGAGATTGTAAAGGATAACTGAATGCAGAACAGATTTGAAAGATCAATGGAGTTAGTGCAAAACTAGGAGACAAATAATGTAATGGAAAGTTGAGTTAGACAGGCAAAGTGGCCAAAGTGAAGATTCTGGTAGTAAATAATACATTGATGGGGAAATTTAGGGGCAATGAATTCTAGATTCTGTCTACAGATAGCAAATTTTACCGTGAAAAAGAAAATTCCCATAGTCTTTTAGGGTAGCAATATGTAGTCTTTAATAACTTTTGCAAAAGAAGAAAAATTTAAACTCCAAAAGTACATGTAGAGAACATTTTCCCACAACATTAATTACCTCCTTTGATCTCAAAACATTCTTGCAACATACATATAATTATGGTTGTCCTTATTTCACATAAATGGAAACTAAAGCTCAAAGGAGCTAGGTGATTTGGACCAAATTTAAGTAGCTAGTAATCGGAGAAGCCACACCTCACAACCAGGCTCTTGATTCAACTAAGTTCAATTCACCAGATATATATCAAACACATCCTGTGCTTTCAAGTCCATTGATATCTCCATTCAATTATGGTCTGGATAGGTATAGAGAATGGATAGCAGGAAGAATTACCACATAAGCTAAACTTTGGAGAACACAAGGTAAATGTACCAAAACATGCTTTAATAAGACTATGGAGCTCTGTATCAAGCAATCCTTCAGAACAGCAGGTTGCTGAGAGAGCTTAGATAAGCAAGGTTTAGAGCCCAACATTTATAAATGCTTTTGAAGTAAATAAATCAACTCAGGGACAATGAAGATGCCAAGTCACAAACATCCCCAGACCTAAAAAGAACTCCTGCCTTTATAAGCCACCATCAGATAGTTTCCACATGTTGGTACTGGTGAAAAGACTTCTAGTCACGCTACATAGTCTGAATTTTTAGAACACAGTAGACAGATTTTTTTTGTTTTTATCTGTTTTGCCTTTTGATCTCTAGCACCCAGAACAATGTAGAGCACAGCATGTACTAATAAATACTTACTGAATGAATGAAACATGCTTTAGGATAACAAAATTATGAAATTATAGTGATCCTTCTCATTATTGCCGTCTCTCAATAGAAAAGAGTAAAGGCAGGATGTCTATATAGGTCACAGTCAATGAGCAGTTGGCAGCATCCAAAATGGGAAAACCAATTAGCAAAACTATGATTTAGTTGATAATCCATTTTATTGGAAAGTCAAGGAGAACTTCTCCTGCACTATCTCTCTATCTATTATCTGTTAATGTAAGCCATTCCCCACACCAGATATAGTGTAATTGTTCTTTAGCTCATCATGTTGAAATACTTTCATCTTCAGGTCCCAAACCAGAGTTAGCTTTATTCTGCAGCCTCCTCTCATTCCCCAACAGAAAGTGATGTCTTTATCATTAAATATTTTAAGAGTACTTTGTCTAGATCAGTGGTATTCAAAGGCAGGGATTTCTGTGGGTATGTGGCATAAGCTGCACAAATGTGAGACTGAGAAAATGAGTTGCAGCCCACTAACAACCACTTGTGGGACTTCTTTCAAACACATCTACACCTAGTTTTATTTTCTAAAGCTCTTATACTCCTCACCTTCCCCCACTGTGCAAACTCTGAACCTTGTCCCATCTGAACTCAGTCTTGGCTGATCAATGCAATTATCATAGAACAGATACCAAGGCTCTCACAGAAGTAGCTTCAGAGTTTTCCCTAGGAAAATCCATCCCATCATCTCCTCACCATCACCATCCCCTGTCATCTTATGACTTTAGTAGTCAACCTTTGGGGAGTAGACACTATGCTCTAAGACAGTGATCGATAAAAGCCCTGTGTACCCACCTTGGGTTTTAGGGCACATTGGAGTGAGTCTTAAATGAGAAGTTAAAAGGAATGTATAGAAATATAATTACATAATCTTTTGCCCCTCTCTTCCAAACTTCCCTATTACTGTCAAGAGTATAACCATCCTTTCAGTCACACAGATTCAAGAGCTCAATACCATCACTGACTATAGACTCCTTAATCCCTCTTTCCTTCCCTTCTCTCTGTCTCTCTCTCTGTCTCTCTCTCTCTCTCTGTCTCTCTCTCTCTCCCCCTTCTGTCTGCCCCCTCTCTCATACACACAAACACACATACACACACACACACACACACACATACACACACCTACTCAGTTCTCAAATCTTATTAATTATTGCCTCCTCAATATCTTGTTTCTGTCTCCTCTTCAAATATACAGCTATTGCTGTAGTCCAGCCTCTCATTCTTGCTCACAAGGACTATGCAATAGCCTCCTTATTGGTCCCCATGCTTGAGGTCTCTCCCTATCCCAATTCATCCTCTAAATAGCTGTCAAAGTGATTTTTTTTCCTAAACCACAGATTTGACCACGTGCTTTTTCCACTCAGTAAAGCCAGGAGCTTCTATTGGATCTTGGATCTTAGATAAAATTGTATTTTCTTTTTATCTTATCTTTTAAAATATAAATTTTGTGTAAAAATGTATGTGTATTATATATATATATATATATATGTATAATGTGTATTTATAAAGTAAGACTGCATACTTAATTGTTTTTCTTTAATTAATAGTGTGGATAATAAAATTTTTGGAGCTCATTGTTGGTCTAAATCACGATTTTATACTATTAAATCTTTCACTGTAGCAAGCTTAAGTGTGTACAAGTCATATATCCCCTATTTGATTGCTGGCACCTTGCAGGCAAGAATTGTGTCAATTTTAACTTCTCACTAATGATTCCTCACACTTAAAGGAAATTTAGTTCACACAAAAAGAATGATTAGAATGGAAACAAAACATGCAAACAAAATCCTTATTCATTAACTCTATAATCCATTTTAACATTTTGTACTAGTTTATGCTCAGTAAATGCACATGCATACACATAATCCAACTATTTTTCTCTTAAAACATCATCAAGTTTGTTTATTTTTCTTACTGGTCTTTACTGCTGTTGTCTAAAATTTAAGGAATATTCTTTACATCAGCGTGTCTCAGTTATTCAATCACAATTAGTTATAGAATTGTGATCTTGATCTAAGACTACAAATTTGGCCATCCTCCTTAATTATAGGGTATCAGCACCATGGACAGGAGTAATAGTAGTGTTAACTTGGTTACAATTTGCGTAGGGAATATGTAGACCAGACAACAACTGCATTGCATTAAAACATTAGGAAGAGGGACAGCTAGGTGGTGCAGTGGATAGAGCACTGGCCCTAAAGTCAGGAGGACCTGAGTTCAAATCTGGCCTCAGACCAAACATTTGGCACTTATTAGCTGTGTGACCCTGGGCAGGACACTTAACCCCAATTGCCTAAAACAAACAAACAAAAAAAAAAAACCTCTGGAAATCCTCAGACAGTCTACTATTTTGGAATCTTTGGGCAAATTCAGCCCTTTGAATAGAATAATTCAGATATGTTTCCTCAAGTATATGACCCAAGGGAAAACAATAAACACAGATGAAAATTAGATCTCTCTCTCTCTCTCTCTCTCTCTCTCTCTCTCTCTCTCTCTCTCTCTCTCTCTCTCTCTTTCTCCTTGATTGCTGGCACCTTGCTGGCAAGAACTATGTCAATTTTAACCTAGCACTAATGATTCATTACACTGCAGGGGAATTTAGTTCACATTAAAAGAATGATTAAGATTAGAAAACAAGTGTGCAAATAAAATCCTCATTCATTAACTTGATAACACATTTTACCATTTAGCACTGGTTTATCTTCAGTAAAATTATATATACATATATGTGTGTGTGTGTGTGTGTGTGTGTATTTTCCTCCCTTTGGATGGCTATTTTCTGACATCTTTCTAAGTGTTGTAGTGTCAGCTTTCTGGTTCAGACAAGTTTATGATGATAAGCCTTTTTTGAGACATCCCTAGATAATATCAGTGAAAGGCAAATATCTGAGACTTTTGCCCAGAAAGCTTGAATCATATCTAAGAACTCCACATGTGCTACATTTGAAAACATGTCATTAAATTATTGTTTCTCTCACTTTTTTTTATCTTCCCTCCATTGGATTTTTAGCATAAGTACACAAATATACCCCAGCATTTAGGTTTCACTCATTTATCAAAGTATTTACCTTTGGGCTTGGTTGATCCACTCCTGTTGAACCTACTTTATGCCCATAATTACATGACTAATCTATAGGGGCGAGGAAATTTTGAGAAAGAAACAGATTTTAATATCAAGCTTCAAAAGAGTTTTAAAACGTAGTGAAAATGATGGAAACTACTTTGTCTTATGCATGCTTGTTTTTAAGAGTTGCATGCTAAAAGGTAGCTAGTGCAAAAGGGGTAAATGTCTGTCTTAAGATTAGACAATTTCAGAGATTGAGTTGACATGATGGAAAAAATAAGCACTCCTTTTTCTGTAGGAAAAATGTGTAGCCATACCATTTACTGTGCAATAGTGGTAGGGTCACTAGCTACATGCCAGAATTAGGGCAAAATGACAACACACCCAGTGGCATTGAACATTAACATCTTTTGCCATAAAACATGGCATATGGACCAGGAAGTGCCCACTGCCAATTAGAGTCATGATGAACCAACCTAAAATAGGCAGGTGAACAGACTAAGTGCCCCTGTGGTTTTACCAATTACCTAAATTATATTCAGTAGTTTTACAGCTCAGCTACCATGCATACAAATATATATGAGAACCTTGGTCTGTGGACTTAGGATCTGCCTCAATGTCAAAAAGGGGGAAAAAATCAGTGGAGTTTTGGGAAGCTGTATTTGGTTAAAGGGATATACAGTATCACCTACAAGAAATAAGGTTTTGCGTTCTAAAAAAATAATTCTGTACTTTCTGCAAAAGGACCCAAACATGCTGGAGCCTATTCTGTATTCAACATTACCATTTGATTTTGAAGATTGTTCTAATAATTCATACAAAATAGGCACCAGCTTGAACAAAAGTGCCATATTCATAGTTAGCTTCCTGAGGCTTCAACTCAGTGAGACTGCCTGGGGCGAGGGGAAGGGAAAGTATTCATAGTAAACCAAAAAAGAATACAGGTAGGCAAAGTTAAGGAACCTGAAGTCCTGCCATTCACCTCAATTACAGATAAACATCTTTAAATAAAAAGAAATAATCACTGCACTTTCTTGTAAACATTTAGAAGCAATCATGCAACCTGAAAGTCCTTTGCAACAGTCTCGTGAAAAATTTTCACCTTACTGGGACCTATATTTTAGTAGTAACTACTTACAATATATGTGGGAACATACATCTCTCTTTTCTGTTGACCTCAGATTTGAAAGTTCGGCTACTAATAATAATAAAGTAGCTCAAACTTACTATCTTGAGAATGGTCCCATTCATGCATGATAAAGAAAATGTTCATTTTGTATTAAACTTAACTTTTTTTTCCTTTTCTGGGACAAACTAACTGCTGTTGACAATAGAAGACTGAAAATTTAACAGACCTCTCCTTCCAAATACTAGCTAGCTTCTGGTTTGGCCACATTATTTAATGCCCTCGAATATCATCATAGTTCAGGCCTTTGTCACCTCTCACCTGGGCTATTCCACCAACTTCCTAATTGTTCTCTCTGCCTGAATTTTTTAACCTCTCCAATCCATTCAACACACAGTTACCAAATTGATATTCTTCACATATGCACCTGAACATATCATCTGCATGATCAAGAAACTTGCAAGGCTCCATAATGTCCCTAGAATAAAATATGAGTTTGCCTTTCCAGGTTTGTTTCATTCTCCCTTTCATGCATTCTTCATTCCAGCCAAACTGACTGACTTGGTGTTCTCTTTACGTTGCATTACTTGTCCCAACCATTTGCCTCTGCCTAGGGAATTTACAATACCTGGGATGCTTTCTGTCCCTATCTTCTATTTTGGGGAATGTCTAGATCTCTTCAAGATTCAACTTACGTGAATCTTCCAACACGAGGTCTTGTCTGACCTCCATTTCCCCAGTTGTTTGCACTCTCCCTCTTCCATCACTCTATAATTACTTCGGATATGTTTTGCATTTATATTTCTGTGTACCTATTACATCTTTTTTCCAGAAGAAGTGGATATATATGAGATGTTTTGTGAAGATTTGGTAGCTGATTGCCAATGTTGCTTAATAAAGAGAAGTTGAGGGTGATCATATGCCCTTTATTGTAATAGGTGAGTTGGGAAGATGGGAAAGGATTCTAGAAAAATTATAACAAGTTCTGTTTGGGATATAGTGAGTTTGAGTTGCCTATGGGAAATCCAGTTTGAGATGGTCAAAAAGCCATTGGTGACACAAAACTGTAGCTCTGGAGAGAGGATGGAGTTGACTATACAGAGCTTGGGATCATCTGCACAAAAATTATAATTGGACTGCTGAGAGTCGGTGAGATAGCCAAGAGATATTGTTTGGAGAAGAAAAAGAGATGAAGGTCAGGTGGATACCCATAGAGTGGGCTGGAAATACCTACAGAAGTGTTTAACATATCTCAAGAGATAGGCATATGAGTGGGCTGGAAATGGACAAGGAACCAGTAGAAAAGATATAAGGAGGATAAAAACAGATAGGAAGATGATCACAAGAAGGCAGTATTATAAAAACCAAGAGATGAGAGAGAAGGTGATCAAGAGTGTCAAAGGCTACAGAGAGGTCAAGAAGGAAGATTGAGAAGAGCTCATTATATGCAGCAATTAAGAGATAGTTCTTAACTTTGAAAAGCAATTTCATTAGAATGATGAGGTTTTAAGCCAGATTGTGAATGGTTTAGAAAAGATACATTGATGACTGTGTGTCCCCAGAGTGCCTCAAACAGTGCATGGCACATCATAGGCATTTAATAAATGCTTGTTGAATGGATGTCACATGAATGACATTAAATTCATATGAACTTCATCTTACCATATACATTACTAAAAACAGAGCAAGGAGCTGCTTATCTGAGAGTCAAACTGAATGTGGCTTCCTAGTCAGAACAGCAGGGCAGGTATCCTGAATTTTGTTGCTCTGGCACTAAACTAATTTGTACTCTCAGACAAGTCACTTATTCTTTCATCTTTCTTAACTATAAGAACTTACTCAAATTATAATAGCAGATAATAATACCTACCTTGAAGTGGTGTTGTAAAGTTTGATTAATTGTCATTTCTGAAGCACATTTTAAGGTCTCTGGCTGAAACATTCTACCGAAGAGCAAAGCATTAATATTATTCCCCCATTAATAATGTTTTCCTGTGTAATAGCCCAATACACCACCAGATTAAAACATATAAGGGGAAGCCAAAGAGTTGCACTAATGAAAGGGCCAGTGTTTTACTATTCATCCATATGCTGCTGCTGTATCAACTCATTCATTTTATAGGACATGCAGCATAGTCCCTAAATTCCACACTGACTGTTTTATTATACTAATTGATAATCTTCCCTGCTCCAAAGATTAAAGAAAAATGAAATTAAACTGCAAAATCAAAGGGTAACAACTTTATAATGCCTCTTTAATTTCACAAAATACAATTAAAGTAACACAGTGATGGAATTGACTATGAATACTAAGATGACGATAATTGACAAAGTAAATGTTACTGCGTCAAGCTGTATGAGAGCACAGGAAAATGTCAATAAACACAGTTCCATGGAATATCCAGACAAACTATCAAAAATAAACTAAAAAACCCCTAGATGTCATTGGAAGATAGTATACTGAGAAATGAAAAGAATGTGAAAGTATAAAAGAGAAAGTTAAAAAAAAACCAGCATTGATTTTATTCAGAGTAAGAACTTGATCCTTTTTAAATGAAGGCTTTATAGACTTACCTCACTGGAGAAGATTTTAAGGAATAAGAATGCTAGTATTGAACAGCATGTGTTCTCAGGGTTGTGTTGGTAGTGGTGCTAGTGCTGCTGGTGGTTTTTAAATGCTGCTTAAATGTTTGTAGACATACTAACAGCAGAAAGCTCCCTGAATCAAGCAAACACACAAGGATTAGTGGACTGAAGTATTTGCTTTGTTCATGTCTTTATTTCTCTGTGAGTCTTGGGTCTTGAGTGCTTTAGAACAATGGTCTCAAACTCAAATAGAAATCATATATAATGATTCCTGTGGGCCACATATTGATTTAGAAAACCACATATTAATATTATCTATGTTTTTGTATTTTAAAGAAGTTTGTTAAATATTTGCAAATTAGATTTTAATCTTGTTTGGGCATACTCAGGATTGCTGTGGGCTGCATGCATCCTACAGAGTATGTCTTTGGCACTTCTGCTTTAGGGGACAACTAACTTTAAAAAAAAATGTTACTGCCTACTCTAAAGCCTCTTCCCTAACCTCCAACTGTCTTCTATCAAGGAGAAACTATTTTCTAAACCTGTATGGTCCATACATATTTGGCATGATTAAGGTATGATAAATTAAGGTATAATAATAATAATAACCTCAACTAGCATTTATAAGTACTTTAAAGTTTGCAAAATATTTTACATATGCTCTCTCATTTGATTGTGTGACAACTTTGTAGTAACTGATGTTATTAATCCTATTTTGCAGATAGGAAACTAAGTGTAAGAGAGATTAAATGATTTGTATAATGGCCCACAGATGTGTAGGTTAAGTAAGGGTCTAAAGGTAGCATTAGAACTCATGTCTTCCTGAACTACAAGTCCAGTACTTTATCCGTTATGGCACTGAACTGCCTATTACTATCATATAACATTCAGAAACCATGATTGACAGGAAACATCTATAACTTTTGGATATTTTCAATAACAACTATATAACTTTAATAATATATAGTTCTGAAGACACAATTTATGCCACACAGAAAGAATTAGCTAGAAGTTGTTTTCTTTTGAAGAAAATTTGCTGAAAATATTTAAATAAATATAAAAGAAATGTTTTAAACTGAGTCAACTTTTTAGTTGTATTTAAATCTGCTAATCTGCTAAAAATATGAACAATGTTGATAATGCAAGATTGTATTAAAATATACTTAAGCTCTTGCTAGACATTAATCCATATAGATGTAGGGGTGGGTTTGGAGCCAAGAATGAATAGGTTCAAATTTCTTCTTTGACATTTACTGATTTTGTGACCCTGGACAAGTCATTTAAGCTCTGTGAGCTTTAGACACTTTGGTATAGGCAGGGTTGTTCTATGCTCCAATGGAGGGAATTCCCAAACCAATAAATATTGATATGATTTATTTACATCAAGTAGCTATGCAATTCCCAAGGTGAGAAAAGAACACCATTGCAGCTTTCAGGTACTTACCATCTAGTATGGAGAGGGGATGAGATGACAAAAGCATAAATAACTAAAATACACGGCAAAATTAAACAGAATGAAGTATAAAAATTTTAAGGAGAGAAGACATGTCCAGTTAGAGGGTATCAGGGAAAGCTTCAAGTAGGAGGTAGCAACTGAGAACTGAATTAGATATTGAAGAGGAAGCATATCAGTAAGGAAACATGAGGTGACTTTATTTCTTTGTCTATTGTTGACTCTTATTGACTTAATGTGAAATCACATGAAATGTTCTATTTGGAGAGTCCAAGACTCTAAATCTAAAACTGAATTTTATTGTATATCACAAAAGTAGCTCACATTGATTTAGCACTTTAACATTTGCAAAGCATGTGTTTTTCACAACAACCTTGTGAGATAAGTATTAATATCATCCCCATTATATAGATAAACTAATATTTAGAAAGGTTGTGACTTGCCTAGAATCACAGAGCTAATTTATACTCTAAATTAGTTTAAAATAAGTTTTTTTCTTTTCTTTAAAACACAATTCTTGCTCACCCCAAATCAATCACTTTATACACTCTGACATCTAATAACCTGAAAAAAGTCCACATATAAAATAATTTGATTGAAATTTTTATTAAAGTTAGTTGAATTCAAATATATTTCCATAAGTGATGCTAAATATATTTTGATACATTTGTTTCCAATCACATTATATTCAACTAAAATAAAGATGCCATATTCTAAAAGTCAACAATAGTTATAATAGTGATGATGACAATGACAACAAGAAGAAAAACATCTTTTTTTTTTAGTAACACAAGCTAAAAACATAGATTAGATCATTGCCTTGGCTTCCTATAATTTATTTTTACATTTTCTTGTATTTTCTCTGACAAAATAGTCAGCCTTTCAACATCCAATCACAGATATATTTAGTGATAATGATAATGGCATGTTTTATTTTTTCACGTTGCTTTAGGGTTTTGAACATGCTTTGACAAGATTACCTTTTCTCTCTAAAATTCATTTTATCATTGAATATACTGCAACCCATAACTACATGCCTCATATGTCACTTTGATGTATTTATCGTTCAGTACAAGATTATATAGTTCTTACCTTTTGTATTTTCTTTAATTTCTTAACATATAGCAATAATACTATAACATACATTATTTTATGTTGCATGCCAATATGCACGTGTGGTCATAGTGAATATGTGATGGTGGTATATGCTGCTAACCTTGAGAAATATATATGATGTGTATTCAGGGCAAGATCTCATTCCATTGCTTGCTATCTATTTGAATGGAACATGATAGTACATGGTGTACTAACACTTAGTTGCCTAGAACAGCAAAATAATAGGGGAAGCAAAATGTTTGTTTGACTGTATATTGGTTGATTGACTTGTAGCAGCTAGGTATAATAATAAACTTGGCCCTAATACTGCTACAGATCCATGTTTTATTATAGAATTCAGCCAGGTTAGCTGTATCACAGTAAAAAACAATGAACCAACAACCGCCAGAAGAAAACATAAAAAGCAAGACCCTCAAATTTTATTTGCCCCCATACCAAATTCATTTTTTAAATATGGGACTATCTATAACTTTTTTTAGTTTCTCTGAAATGAAACTGTGTTATCTTACTTTCATTATTCTCTGTATGTACTTTCAATGATTCAGAACTCACTGCCATATATTGACTATGAGTATTATTTTAAAAAATAGAATTTTAGTTTTGTATCATAGCAATGCAGTAAATGCTACAAAGGGATTTTATTTTTCTAATTCACTTTAAAATGCACACACGTGAGCACATGCACATACATATAAACCTTTCAATACTATTTTTAAACCTGAACCTGAACTGAAAATTATTTGCTTCTTTCCAAGACATATATGCCCCACATTATAAGACAGTGAGCACAAGGATGATTCGTTTTGTCTTGGTTGCACTTTTCCATTTTGTCTTTCCACATGTATGATATATAAAATGACAAGGAAAAGAATATGTGAAGCAAGAAGAGATTTACTCTTACAGAGCCAAATTTCTATGAGAAAAGGCAAATTCAATAGAGTTAAGTCAGAGAAATGTGACATGTACAACCAAAGAGTACTTTGGGAAAGACAGGGATTGGGACAGGAATAGGGACTAGGCCTGTGATTTTATTTCCATGAGGAACTCCTTTGTGAAAAAATTTATACTACCAATGCATGTTGTCACATTCTTTTCAACTTGTAGTCTTAGAGAGTTGTTTAGGACACTGAGAGTTTAAGTGACCTCCCCAGGATCAAAAAGCCAGTGTGTATCAAAGGGAGGACTTGAACACAGGACTTCTTAGCCGTTTTATCCTACTTCACCATGCTGTCTTTCATCTTGGGAAACCAAGACTGTATGTTCTTCGTTTTTTTTTTCCTTTCAGACCACCATCATTGGCAACTTTTTTAAGAAATGAAAAATATTACTTTTTCCTAAGAAGACAATGTTTTCCTGGAAAACATTACCTTTCCTTTCGAAGGCAGCAATTCATGAAATCATATAATTTTATAATTTGGAAGGAAACTTAAAAATCATAAAATTCCACCTCCTACCCAACTTAGGCAACATTTGCCCAACATTCCTGACATATTGTCATCCAGTTTCTGCCTAAATAATTCTTAAGATGGTAGCTCATTCTGTTGTTCAAAACCTCTGAAAGTTAGATTTCTCCTTATTTGAACCCCACATCTTTATACCTGCCCTTTGGTTGTCAGGAACAAATTAGATCCATTTCCTCTTCCTTATGATTCTTTCAAATATTATGAGGCAACAATTATGTAACCTCCCCCTTAAGCTTTGGCTTGTTCAAAATCGAGTTCCCTTTATTCTTCTTCACTAGCTATATTTCCAGGCCCATCACAATCTTGATTATTTTTCACTGGATACCATCTAAGGTTTTTGTGTCTCATTTTTAACAAATATTTCATAATAAACATAATATAGTCCCACATTGAGAGGAGTCATCGCACAGTGATTAGAGAGTTTGTCTTAGAGACAGGGAGACTTTTCTTAAAAATTCCCTACTTTGATATATTGGCTATTTGATCTTGGGAAAGCAACCAAAATCTTTTGTACTCTAGAAAACTGTAGAAAACATATCAAAAACACTACTTCTGCTTCCAGGAGCCAAGATGGCAGAGTAAAAAGGTAGTAGCTCTCACCCTCTGCTATAAACCTCTGAAAACCCAGAAAATATCACCCCAGAAAAAAAAAAAACCTGGAACAGCTGAGCTAGAAGAAAGACAGGGACCAGCAGTGCAACAGCCCAGCAAACTGGTCTCCTACTGCTTCAGCAAAAATAAGGGAAGCAGCACTGCAACGGGCCCCAGGTGGATAAGCACCCTGCAGCATTCATCTGAAAGGAGCTGAAGAAAGCAACCTAGAGTCTTCCTAAAGTCCCAGCCTTGCTGATTCCAACCCAATACCAGTTAAGCTGTCAGAACCTTACAGCCTCCAACTGTCAACCAGGAGGAGATCCTGAAGCCCAGGTGGTAGAGCAGGCAAACACCAGCACCTGGACCTCCAAGTGCCTCAGTGGGGGTGGGGAAACTGGTGGAAACCAGCTCAGAAAACCACCAGGTGCCTCGGCACTATACCTCAAAGGAATCTTCCAGTGCATTAGCAGAAATAAGGGAGGCAGCATTGCAAAGGGCCCAGGCAGATAAATACCCTGCAGCACCCATCTAAATGGAGCTGAAGACAGCTAAAGGAAAGGAAAAGCAGGTGACCTAGAATTGCCTGAAAGTTCCAGCCTTGTTGATTCCAGCCCAAGATGAGGTAAGCTGCCAAAACCCTACAGTCTCCTATTGCCAACAGAAGACACCCCAGAACACAAAGCCAGTGACCAAGACCTAGGCTCCCAACATAAGAAGCTTGGGTCAGTGCCCTCTGTTCCCCAGCAGGAGAGCTTAATCTCTTTAAAGGCCAGGGAATTAAAAAAAAAAACATGAGTAAAAAGAAACATACCATAGATTCATAGTATGAGAAGAGTGAAGATCAAGACACAAATTCTGAAGAGGACAACATTGTCAACAAACCCACATCTGCAACATCAAAAGGGAACATGAACTGGTCTGAAGCCCAAAAAGCCTTCTTAGAAGAGCTCAAGAAGGATTTTAAAAGTCAAATGAGAGAGGTAGAAGAGCCCTTAAAAAATACAATTGCCCAATTGGAGAAAAAGTACTCTGAAGAAAAACGTCCCTAAAAAAAACACAATTGGCAAACTGGAAAAAAAGTACACTGAAGAAAACAAATCCCTTAAAAATACAATTGGCCAATTGAAGAAGGAAGTACAAAAACTAACAGAAGAAAACAATCTGTTAAAAACTAGAATTGGACAAATGGAAACTAATGACTCTATGAGAGAGCAAGAATCAGTCAAACAGAAACAAAAAAAATGAAAAAAATAGATGAAAACATCATTGGTAAAACAACTGACCAGGAAAACTGATCCAGGAGAGATAATTTAAAAATCATTGGACTACCTGAAAATCATGATGAAAAAAATAGCCTGGACAGTATCTTTCAGGAAATCATAAAGGAAAACTGCCTGGAAGTCCTAGAACCAGAGGGTAAGGTAACCATAGAAAGAATACACCACTCATCACCTGAAAGAGATCCAAAATTGACAATGCCAAGGAATATAATAGCAAAATTCCAAAATTACCAGATGAAAGAGAAGGTGCTGCAAGCAATCAGAAAGAAACAATTTAAATATCATGGAACCACAGTCAGGATTACACAGGACCTTGAAGCTTCTACAATAAAAGATCATAAGGCATGGAATATAATATTCCAAAAGGCAAAGGAGCTTGGATTACCACCAAGGATCAACTACCCAGGAGGAATGAGCATGATCTTTCAGAGGAGAAGATGGATATTCAACTAAATAGGGGACCTCCAAACCTTCCTGATAAAAAGACCAGAGGTCAATAGAAAATTTGATCTTCAAATACAAGACTCAAGAGAGACATAAGAAGGTCAATGGGACAGAAAGAAGCAAAATGTTATTAATAAAGGCAAACCATTTACATCACTACAAGGGAAGATGACACTTGCAACTCTTGAGAACTGTATTGCTATTACATCATGTTCAAGGGTTATACATAAAGGGAGTGGATATAAGTTGACTTTGATGTAATGATATAAAATAATCTAATCAAGTGGGTTAAATGCATCCAAGTAAGTAGATTAATCTCACCTAAGAAAATGTACCCAGAGAAAAGGAAAGGAGGAGGCAGACAAGGGTAAATTACACTATTGGAAAAGGCACAAAAACCTACTACAGCAGAGGGAAAGAAGGGAGGGAGACGAGCATTGTTTGAACCTTACTCTCATCAGATTTGGCTCAAGAAGGAAATGACATAATCAGTTAGGCATAGAAATCTAACTATCCCTATAGGTCTAGGAGGGGAAAGGGGAAAGAAATGGGAGGGAGAATAGAAGGGAGGGAAAAAGTAGTAAGGGTAAAGGGGAAGAAAAGGGAAGAGACTAATAGAAGGGAGAGGGGACTGAGGGAGGTGGTAGTCAAAAGCAAAACACTAGTGAGGAAGGAAAAGGAAAAAGAAAAGCATAAACAGAGGTGAAAAGTATGGAGAGAAAGACACAGATAGTAATCATAACTGTGAATGTGAATGGGATGAACTCTCCCATAAAACAGAAGAAGATAGCAGAATGGATTAAAAAACATAATTCTACAATATATTGTTTACAGGAAACACATTTGAAAAAGAATGATACATACAGGGTAAAGGTAAAAGGCTGGAGTAGAATATATTATGCTTCAGCTGAAGTAAAAAAAAGCAAGGGTAGCAATCCTGATCTCAGACAAAGCAAAAGCAAAAATAGATCTTAGCAAAAGAGGTAGGGAAGGAAACTACATCCTGCTAAAAGGCACCATAGACAATGAAGTAATATCATTACTAAACATATATGCACCAAATGGTATAACATCTAGATTCTTAGAGGAGAAGTTCAGGGAGTTACAGGAAGAAATAAACAACAAAACTCTACTAGTGGGGGACCTCAGCCTCCTCCTCTCTGAACTAGATAAATCTAACCACAAAATAAACAAGAAAGAACTTGAGGAGGTGAATTGAATATCAGAAAAAGATAGATATGATAGACCTCTGGAGAAAATTGAATGGGGATAGAAAGGAATATACTTTTTTTTCTCATTGGTACATGGCACATACACAAAAATTGACCATGCACTAAAGCATAAAAACCTCACAATCAAATGCAGAAAGGCAGAAATATTGAATGCTTCCTTTTTAGACCATGATGCAATAAAAATTATATGTAATAAAGGACCAAGGAAAGACAGACTAAAAAATAATTGGAAACTAAATAACCTAATCCTAAAAAATGATTGAGTCAAACAACAAATCGTAGAAACAATCAACAACTTCATTCAAAAGAATGACAATAATGAGACAAGTAAAATACTTAAATAACCCCATCTCAGAAAAAGAAATTGAACACGCCATTGATGAACTGCCTAGGAAAAAAATCTCCAGGGCCAGATGGGTTTACAAGTGAATTTTATTAAACATTTAAAGAATAATTAATTCCAATACTATATAGAATATTTAGGAAAATAGGTGAAGAAGGAGTCTTACAAAATTATTTTTATGATACAAATATGATGCTCACATTCGAAGAGTAGTCAAAACAGAAAAATAAAATTATAGACTAATTTCCCTAATGAATATAGAAGCAAAAATGTTAAAGAAAATATTAGCAAATACATTACTGCAACTTGTCACAAGAATAATATACCATGAACAGGTAGGATTTATACCAGGAATGCAGGACTGGTTCAATATTAGGCAAACTACCAGCATAATTGATCATATCAACAACAAAACTAGCAGAAACCACATGATCATCTCAATAGATGCAGAAAAAGCTTTTCACAAAATACAATACCCATTCCTACTAAAAACACTAGAAAGCATAGGTATAAATGGAGTCTTCCTTAAAATAAGAAATAGCATCTACCTAAAACCTTCAGCAAGCAGCGTATGTATTGGGGACAAGTTAGAAGCATTTCCAATAAGACTGCAGGTGAAACAAAGACATCCATCATCACCACTGTTGTTCTCGTATTGGTAATGTTAGCTTTAGTAATAAGAGAAGAAAAAGAAATTGAAGTTATTAGAATAGACAAAGAAGAAACAAAGCTATCACTCTTTACAGATGACATGATGATACACTTAGAGAATCCTAGAGAATCAAGTAAAAAACTCCTTGAAATAATAAATAACTTTAGCAAAGTTGCAGGCTATAAAATAAACCCATATAAATCATTAGCATTTCTATATATCACCAACAAAGCCTAACAGTAAGAGATAGAAAGAGAAATTACATTTAAAATTACTGTACACATAGTAAAATATTTAGGAGTCTACCTATTAAAATAAAACCAGGAACTATATGAACACAATTATAAAACACTGTTCACACAAATAAAGGCCTATCTAAATAATTGGAAAAACACAAGTTTCTCATGGGTAGGCCGAGCTAATATAATAAAAATGACAATTCTACCTAAGCATTTTACTTATTCAGTGCCATACCAATCAAACTACCAAAAATTACTTTATAGAGATAGAAAAAATAATAACAAGATTCATTTGGAAGAGCAAAAGGTCCAGAATATCAAGGGAACTAATGAAAAGAAATGCAGAGGAAGGTGGCCTAGCCATTCCAGATCTTAAATTGTATTATAAAGCAGCAATCATCAAAACTGCTTGGTACTGGCTAAGAAAAAGAGTGGTGGATCAGTGGAATAGGTTAAGTATGCAAGATACAGTAGTCAATGGCTATAGTAATCTATTATTTGATAAATCCAAACATCCCAGCTTCTGGGATAACAACTCATTCTTTGACAAAACCTGCTGGGAAAACTGGAAAAGAGCATGGCAGAAACTAGGCATAGGTCAAAATCTCACACCATATACTAAAATAAAGTCAAAATGTGTTCATGATTTAGAAATAAAAGCTGATACTGTAAGCAAACTGAGAGAGCAAGGAATAGTTTACCTATCAGATCTATGGAGAACTGAAGAATTCATGAACAAACAGGAGATAGAGAACATTACAAAAAGCAAAATGGATAACTTTGATTATATTAAATTGAAAATTTTTGCACAAACAAAGCCAATGCAACAAAGATTAGAAGGAAGGTAGAAAATTGGGAAAGAATTTTTACAACTAGTCTCTATGATAAGGGCCTCGTTTCTAAAATATACAGAGAATTAAGTCAAATTTATAAGATTACAAGTCATTCCCCAATTGATAAATGGTCAAAGGATATGAACAGGCAGTTTTCAAATGAAGAAATTAAAGCTATCTATAGTCATATGAAAAAATGCTCTAAATCACTATTGATTAGAGACATGAAAATCAAAACAACTCTGATGTACCACATCACACCCATCAGATTGCCCAACATGACAAAACAGGAAAATAGATAAATGTTGGAGAAGATGTCGGAAAATTGGAACACTAAAGCATTATTGGTTGAGTTGTAAATGATCCGACTATTTTGGAAAGCAATTTGGAACTATGCTGAAAGGGCTATAAAAATGTGCATACCCTTTGATCCAGCAATAGCACTTCTAGGGCTATATCATAGAGAGACCATACAAATGGAAAAAGGACCTGCATGTACAAAAATATTTATAGCAGTTCTTTTTGAGGTTGCAAATAATTGGAAATTTAGAGGATGCCCATTAATTGGGGAATGGATGAACAAGTTGTGGTATATGAATGTAATGGAATACTACTGTGCTATAAGAAATGATGAACAGGCTGACTTCAGAAAAACCTGGAAAGACTTGTATGGTCTGATGCTGAGTGAAATGAGCAGAACCAGAGAACGTTGTACACAGTAATAGCCATATTGTGCACTGACTAATATTGATAGACTTAACACTTCTCAGCAATACAAGGATCTAAGACATCTCCAAAGTTGTCATGATGGAAAATGCTATCCACATCCAAAGGAAGAAGTATGGAGTTCCGGTGGCTCCTCCTAATGGTTTTAATTCTTACCTACAATATCACTAATGTGAAAATATGTTTAATAGGAATATATATGTATAGGCTATATCAGATTCATGCCATCTTGGGAAGGGAGTCGGAGAAAAATTTAAAACTCAAAAGCTTATAGAAGTGATTGTTGATAATTCAAAATAAATTAATTAAAAATTTAAAAAGAAAGAAAAAGAAAAACAGAAAACTTTAAGACTATAAGTTTCAGAGAAGGGGGTGACATAAGTCGGTAGAGGCAATTTTCTCACATAGGACTCCCATATACCACTGAAATTACATGTCCCATACCAATCTTTAATTTCATCTAAGTACAACATTCCTCTTAAAATGTCATACTAGAAGTGAATCCAATACCTCAAAATTGATCTGATGAAACCAAAATACAATTATACTGTTACATTCTGTTATCTAGATACCAAACCTCTATTAATTTGCTGTAAGATTATTCTAACATTTTAGCAACCTTATCACACCATAGACTTATATTGAACTTGTAGTCAAAAAATCTTTTGTCCTTTCCTCATGATCTGCTATTAGGTCCAGTTTTCCAAATTTTGTACTTGTGAAATTGATTGTATTTTACATACATATAGAACATTACATTTTTTCCTGTTAAATCTCAGGGTCCAGACTCTTGAGAAAATTTTGAATTGTAATACAGTCATTAAATATGTATACATGTTTTAAGGTATACAAGTCATGATGTAGTACAGTCTCTGAGAAATTCAAGTTCACATTCACTCAAATAGACAGCCACAGGGAGAGGGGCCATTGTAGTAGTAAGGAGATTGTGCAATACTAACAGTGAGGGAAACATATGATATAAAACATTCAAATAAATCCAATTCAATAAGCACCTTTAAGGACCTACTATGCACCGGCTGTTGCTCTATATGATAGAAATTAAAAAGATAAAAACAGTGAAGTTCCTGACATTCTACTGGTGAAAATATATACATAGATAAGTAAATACAAAATTAATTAAATTAAATTAAAATTATTTCAAAGATGAGAAAGCACTGATAAAGAGGAAAGAAGAGGTGTCACCTGAATTGTGCTTTGAAGTAAGGTAGTATTCTATAAGGTAGAGAAGGATGAATGGAGATAAGAAGAGCACATACCTCTCAGGGTTCTTGCAAGGATTGAAATATAATATTTGTAACTTAAAGTGCTATTTAAATATCAGTTATTATCACTATTGGCCATATGCATAGGCCCAGAGACAGGAGTTTAATACAAGTACCCAAATAAAAAGTAAGCTACTTTGGCTAGAATATAGAATGGATGCCTGGGAGTAATGTCATTATATAAATATATGATTGGAAAACAAGATGGCTGGTCATGTAGTTATAATAAAGGATGACCAATTGTCAGGTTTTATGCTCTATTACCCTCCCCAAAGTATAGAGGGAACATGAGAAATGATCCCAAATTATTATATAAATTCTCTATCAAATATGTATGTGGAGACATTGGCCATGATTTTCATGATTGGAGAAAATAGCCACATCAATGAGATCACCAATTAATTGAAGTGATAGAATATTAGAGGATCTTCTGTGGTGTTACCTAGCCCTGTCAGGTAACATTTGCCCATTTTAATAACTTCTATATTTTCTAATCACTAATTTAAAAAAAAGCCATAGGGATGGCGAATTGATCCATAGGACAATCGATTGACATACCATTTTGAGAAGCAATATTAGTATTAATTCAGTTGCTATGATCATTAGAAAAGATTGGAAATGATGAGAGTGGGGAAAGGATTGGAATACATATATGAAGTTGAAGTATAATGGCTTCAAAATAGTAAATACTGTCAAATAGACAAATGGATTTACAATCTCATCAATGCAAGTACTCTGTCTAATGTTATATATTGTAACCCATTGATGCTGCTCATCTTAAAAAGTTTGAAAGGACAAGAACAAGAAAAAAAACCCCTAAAACTTGACATTAGAATAAATCTATTCAGCCTTAAAATTCCCTATTGCTGTTGAATTGTTTTGATTGATGATTAAATACAATTATACCTAGCCCTTTGAGTATATCTGTCCATGCCTTCTTGCCATTTGCCTCAACACCATACAGTTACTCCAGTCCTTTCCCCACTCCCATCACCTTCTATCTCTTCTAATAGGTAAGTTAATTAAATAAGTACTACCGCTCCTTCTGGAAAGAATTTGTCAATTTATTGTCCTGTGTACCCTCTTCTAATACTGATGATTCCCCAGAGAAAACTCCCTTTCCTAGTCTCCGCTCTCCTATATTTATTGTCTTCACAACAAGAATGTAAGTTCCTTGAGTGTAGGGAATGTGCCTTTGTTGTAATATCCACCACCATAATTGGTGAATAATAAATACTTGATGAATGTTTATTTATTTTTTAGTTTATTCATTGTGTTTTATTTCTTTTTTGTTTTATTCATATATTTATTTATTCATTTATTATTCATACTTGGTTGTTGAAACATCTGAAAGTCTACAACAGTGCTCATCGTTCAAATCAAGTTACATCATCTTTCCACAAGAATATCATGAGACTTTTTAGCAAATGCATCACTGAAATCAAGATGAACCATGTCATATTATATTCCCATTATATACCAATATAATTCTCAAACACTCAAACGAATTTGCAATTTCATCTATGTGGATATTGTGTCTAACAATTCAGATTGCAACCCATCAATGCCTGCCCTTACTACTTGGCTCTTTTTGATATTCTCCAAAAATTTTTCCTTCTGTATGTCACCCAATGTGCTAGGTATTCTCTGATTTCTGATGACATCATAAGAACACTAGTGGAATATGCAGGCTGTACATCAGATATTCTTCCATCTTGCCATGGAAACATCTCATCATTTTTCTCCCCCTATTGTAGCTTTCTTTTATCACATTTTATTTTCATTTGGTTCTTATACCAAAGCTTCTTTTTTGTTAAATCTTGCAACCTGAAAACTCACAGCATGCATCTTTCAATTCTCTTCTATGTAATACTCATTTTTAAAACTTCAAAGGCTAGAGTGGGTCATGATTAGTAAACACAACAAAATGGGAGAATATTCATATATAAAAGATAAGCCTGTGTTTCTGGGAGTAGTTAGAGGTGTTTTTTTAAATACATTTGATTATTAATATTTAAATATTGATCCTTATCTTCTGGCAAATGCATTGCTAAAATCAAAATAAACAATGCCATATATATAATATTCCTGATTTACCAATATACTTCTCAAGAACTCAATTCCTTTCCCTTTGCAATTTCCCAAAGACAATACAGCAATTCCACTCTGGCTATTTAATTCTAGATTAATGTCTCTGCCTTTATCTCTGCATCTCCCTCTGTCCCTCTCTCCACACCACACACGTATAGATACACATATGTAATGCATACACATATTACACATATTGCACTCAATGTGAGTCTATGTAGTAACAAAGTATTTTGTTCTTTGCCAGATATTTCATGTTGCTTTTTTAAAAATTTCCTATTCTTGGGATACTGTCATTATAATACACTTGGCAATATTTCAGAGTCAAAAAGAACTTTTAAGCTAACTGGTCTGGACTTGACTTGGCAAATATACTTCTATCATTTCTGCAGAAAATGAAATTGTGCTGAGACAGATATATTGGTGTGGTATAATCACTGAGTCCACATGAACAAGAACAACAGGATCTTTTCCTGAATGAAAGGTTTTCAGTACTTAAACTCATTTGGTCAGCAGTTCCGAAGTCTACAAGAACTATATATTATTTGTGTCCACAAAAGTGTTTCTATTAGTTGAGAGACTATAAATTCCATCCTTAATACAGATCACATTGTATTTTCTCCCTTTGTCTTTTTCTCTCATTTATTTTACTTTTATTAATATTCTCTCCTTTTTAACTTAGTATAGAACATTCAGAGAGAAGCACTGTGTAATACATCTGAGAAAAACATTGATTTTCTTTAAAAAGATAAATCATGTGAAATAAATTACACATATGAGAACATCATTTTTGTTTACGATGCTTGTTCATAGATATATGGTACTCCTAAGACTAATTTAAATGCAATTGAAAAATGTGAGAGTTACTCAATTTAGGCTTTATCCTATGAAACTCTAGGAAAACCTTTGCTGATGAAGGCTACTCATTTTTTTTACTTTGTCTTAATTCTTCTTTTAAAATACATTATTGTTTCCAAATAGAGTAAAAAAACTAATATTAACATTTTTATTAAATTTTGAATTTCAGATGTTCTCCTTTCTTTCCGTACCTTCTTCCTCTCTTAAATGGCAAGTGATTTGATACAGTTCATACATTTTCAGCCACGCAAAACAAATTTCCATATTAGTCATATTGCAAAAGAAAACAGAAACCAAGAAAAAGAAAGTAAAAAAAAAATATGCTTCCATATTCATTCAGACTCCATCAGTTCCTTCCTTATCATGAATAGCATTTTTCAACATTAGTCCTTCAGAAATGTATTTGATTATCATACTGCTGAGAATAGGTGCCATGCACACTTGCCCATCTTACAATATTGCTGCTATTGTGCACAATGTTCTCCTGGTTAAGCTCACTTCATTTTGTATCAATTCATGAAAGTCTCTTCAGGTTTTTCTAAAAGCATCTTGCTTCTCATATGTTATAGTACAATAGTATTCCACCACAATCATACACCACAATTTGCTCAGCCATTCCCCAATTGATGGGCATCTACTCAATTTCTAATATTTTGCCACCATAAAATGGGCTCCTATAAATATTTTAGCACATAGAGGTCCTTTTCTTTATTTTATCCCTTTGGAATACAGACCTAGTAGTGATACTGCTAGGTCATAGAGTATGCATAGTTTTATAGGCCTTTTGGCATAGTTTCAAATTGTTCCCCAGAATGGTTGGATCAGTTCAAACTCCACCAATAGTGAGTTAGTGTCCCAGTTTCCCCATGTTAGTTCCAGCATTTGTCATTTTCCTTTTCTGTAACATTAACTAACCAATATTAGAGGTGTGAGGTGGTGCCATAAAGTTGTTTTCATTTGTATTTCTCTAGTTATTAGTGACTTAGAGGAGTTTTTTCCCATGTGACTATAGATAGCTTTGATTTCTTCTTCTGAAAACTGACTCATTCTTATAAATTTGATTCAATTTCCTATATGTTTGAGCAATGAAGCATTAATCAAAGAAGAAACTTGGTATAAAATTTCCCACCTATTTTCTGATTTCCTTATAAACTTGCAGCATTAGTTTAGTTTGTACAAAAAAAAATTAAATGTAATCAAAATCATCCATTTTCTTTCCCATAATGTCATCTATCTTTTGTTTGTTCATAAATTCTTGACTATCCATAGATCTGACACATGATTTTCCATGCTCTCTCAATTTGCTTATAGTTATACTCTTTATGTATAAATCATGTACTTATTTTGACATTATCTTGTTATATTGTGTGAAATGTTGGTCTATACCTAGTTTCTTTCAAGCTCTTTTCTAGTTTTCCCAGCACTTTTTTGTGAAATAGTGAGTTCTTGTCCAAATACCTGGGATCTTTGCATTTGTCAAGGACTAGATGACTGTTGTCATTCTCTACTGTGAAGTATATGCTTAATCTATTCCACTGATCCAGCACTTTCTTTTAGACAGTTGCCAGATTGTTTTGATGATAAGTGCTTTATAATATGGTTTGAGATCTGGTATGGCTACGTCACCTTCCTTCACATTTTTTTCCATTAATTTCCTTGATAACTCTTTTTGTTTTTCCAGATTAATTTAGTTATTAATTTTTTTAGCTCTATAAAATAATGCTTTGTAGTTTGATTGTAATGCCTCTGAATAAGTAAGTTAATTTATGTAGAATTGTCATTTTAATTATATTGGCTCAGCCTAACAATAGGCTGTACATATATATTTATATATGCACATATACATATATACATATATATTTCAAATTGTTCAGATCTGGCTTTGTTAATGTGAAAAGTGTTTTGTGATTGTTGTAATATAGTTCCTGAGTTTGTGTTGGCAAGTAGACTCTCAGGTATCTAATATTGTTACACTTATTTTAAATGGAATTTTCTTTCTATCTCTTGCTACTGGATTTTGTTGGCAATATATAGATAGGCTGATGATTTATGTGGGTTATTTTATATCCTACAACTTTGCTAAAATTATTATTTCAAAAAGTTTTCTAGTTGATTCTCTAGGTTTCTCCAAGTATACCATCATATTATGTGCAAAGGGTAATAGTTTTGTTTCCTCATTACTTATTTTAATTGCTTCAATTTCTTTTTCTTCTCTTATTGCTATGGCTAGGATTTCTAGTGCAATATTGGATAATAATGGTAACAATGGGCAATCTTGCTTCATTACTGATCTTATTGGGAAGGCTTCTGGTTTATCCCCATTTCAGATAATGCTTCCTGATGGCTTTAGATACATATTATTTATTATTTTAAGTAAAGCTCCATTTCTTCCTGTGTTTTCTGGTGTTATTAATAGGAATGTGTTGTATTTTGTCAAAGGCCCTTTCTGTGTCTATTGGGAAAACTGCAAAATTTTTTGTTGGTTTTGTTATTGATATTATCAACTATGCTGATATTTCTCCTAATGTTGAATCAGCCCTACATTCTTGACATAAATATCACCAGGTCAAATTTTATGAATTTTTTGATACATTGTTGCAATTCCTTGTTAGTATTTTATTTAAAATTTTTGCACCAATATTCATTAAATAAATTGGTCTATGGTTTTCTATCTTTGCTTTTATTCTTCCTGTTTTAGATATGAACACTATATTTGCATCCTACAAGAAATTTGATATCACTCCTTTGTTGTCTATTTTTCCAAATGTTTTACATAGAATTTGAATTCACTGTTTAAATGTTTGGTAGAATACACTTGCCAATCCATCTGGTCCTAGGGATTATTTCTTAGGGAGCTCATCAATGTCTTGTTAAATTTCTTTTTCTAAGATGGAGTTACTTAAGCATTAGACATTTCATTACTTGGGGTAATTTATGTTTTGTAAATATTCATCCATTTCACTTAGATTGTCAGAATTATTGGCATTAAAGTGGGCAAAATAGTATCTAATAATTTTTTTAAAGTTTTTCTTCATTAGTGATGAATTTGCCTCTTTAATTTTTAATTTTGATAATTTATTTTTCTTCTTTCTTTTTTGTAACTAAATTAGCCAATCATTATCCTCTATTTTATTGTGCTTTTTTTTTTTTAATAAAGCAGCTCCTAGTTTTATTGATTAGTTCAGTGGGTTGCTTACTTCACTTTTACTAATCTCTCCTTTAATTTTCAGGATTTACAAGTTGGTTTTTAATTAGATATTTTAAATTTGTTCTTTTTCTAGTTTTTTTTAGTTGCATGTTCAATCCATTGATCTACTCTTTCTCTATTTTATTGATATAAGTTTTTAGAAATATGCATTCTCCCCTAAATATTGCTTTGGTTTCATTGCATAACTTTTAGTATGTTGTCTCATGGTCATCATTCTCTTTAATGAAATTGTTGTTTCTATGACTTGTTCTTTGACCCGCTAATTCTTTATGATTAGATTATAAAGTTTCCAATTACTTTTTAATCCATGTCTCCATGGCCCTTTAGTGAATGTAATTTCATTGTATTATGGTCTGAAAAGGATGTATTAAATATTTCTGTTTTTCTGCATTTAGTTGTGAGTTTTTATGCCATGAGGCATAGCTATTCCTGTGTAGTTGCCATATATAACTGAGGAAAAAGGCATACATATACATACATATACATATGTGTGTGTGTGTATTCCCATCCAATTTTCTATTAAAGTCTCTCATATCTAACTTTTCTAGAATTCTGTTTATATCCTTAACTAATTTCTTCCATACATTGGGTTAGATTTATCTAGCTCTGAGAAGAGAAAGTTGAGGTCTCCTAGTAGTATTGCATTATTGTCTCTTTTCTCCTGTAATTCATTTAAATAACTTTTCCTTAATAATTAGGATGTTATATCATTTGGTGTATACATGTTTAGTATTGATGTTACTTTATTGCCTTTGGTAACCTTCAGCAAGATGTAGTTTTGCCACTTACCACTCTTTTAATTGAATTTATTTTTTGCTTTTGCTTTGTCTGAGGTTGTGATTACCACATTATCTTTTTTCTTTTCTTTTTTTTTTGCTTCAGCTGAAGTATAATAGATTGTGCTCCAGCCCCTTGCTTTCACTCTGTATGTGTCTTTCTGCTCCAAGTATATTTTTTGAAAACAACATATTGTAGGATTCTGGATTATAATCCACCTTGTTATCCAATTCCCTTTTCTGGGTGAATTCAATCCATTCACACTCACAGTTATGATTAATGTTTATTTCTTTCTATATTATTCTTCCCATTTATCTCTCTCTCCCTCTTTCTCTCTCTCTGTCTCCCTCCTTCCTCCCATTCATCCTCTCCCTCCTCAAAACTTCTTTGTTTCTTACCACCACCACCCCCAATCTACCTTCTCTTCTATCAGTATCCACCCTTTTCCTTCCCACCTCTCTTCCTACTTCCCTGCAGGGTATGGTAAATTTCTATAATTGAACTAATTGCGTATACCATGGCCTTTTTGAGACAATTTAAATGAGAGTAAGGCCCTGGAGATTATTTTCTTAGGGAGTTCTTGGAGGCTTATTCAATTTTTTTTTCTGCAATTGGGTTATTTAAGTATTTTACTTCCTCTTCTGTTAATCTGGGAAATTTATATTTTTTAAAATATTCATCTATTTCACTAGGATGTTCAGATTTATTGGCACACAATTGGGCAAAATAGCTCCTAATCATTGTTTTAATTTCCTCTTCAATGGTGGTGAATTCACCCTTTTCAATTTTGATACTGGTAATTTGGTTTTCTTCTTTATTTTAATCAAATTAACCAAAGATTTATCTATTTTATTGTATTTTTTTCATAAAACCAGCTCTTACATTTATTGATTAGTCCAATAGTTCTCTTAATTTCAATTTTTTAATCTTTCTTTTGACTTTCAGAATTTCAGATTTGATATTTAACTGGGGATTATTAATTCATTCTTTTTCTAGCTTTTTTTAGTTACATGCCAATTCATTGATTTCCTCTTTCTCTATTTTATTCATGTAAGCATTTAGAGATATGAAATTTCCACTAAGACCTTCTTTGGCTTCATCCCATAAGTTTTAGTATGTTGTCTCATTATTTTCATTCTCTTGGATGAAGTTATTGATCGTTTTAATAATTTATTGTTTGACCCATTCATTTTTAGGATTAGATTATTTACTTTCCAATTAATTTTAGTCTATCTTTCCATGGCCCTTTATTACATGTTTATTGTATCATGATCTGAAGAGGATGTATTTATTATTTTTGCCTTTCTACAATGGACTATGATGTTTTTATATTTTAGTACATGGTAAATTTTTGTGTAGGTGTCATGTACTGTTGAGGAAAAGGTTTATCCCTTTCTATCTCCATTCAGTTTTCTCCAGAGATCTACCATATCTAATTTTCTAAGATTTTATTTTGTAGTTAGATATAACTAGTTCTGAAATGGGAAGGTTGAGGTCCCCCCATTAGTACAGTTTTGTTGTCTATTTCTTCCTGTAACTCACTTAACTTCTTTTCTAAGAATTTGGATGCTATACCACTTGATGCATATATGTTTAGTATTGATATTATTTCATTATATATGGTACCTTTTAGGAGGATGTCTTTTCTTTCCTTATCTCTTTCAATTAGATCTGTTTTGCTTTTGCTTTGTCTGAGATCAGGATTGCTACCCCTGCTTTTTTTTTTTACTTCAGCTGAAGCATAATATATTCTGTTCCAGCCTTTTACCTTCACTCTGTGTATATCTCTCTACTTCAAAATATGTTTCTTGTAAACAACATATTGTAGGATTATTCTTTTTAATCCACTCTGCTCTCCATTTCCTTTCTGTGGGAGAATTCAACCTGTTCATATTCACAGTTATGGTTTCTAACTGTGTCTTTCTCTCCATCTATCCCCCTGCATTTGTGCTTTTCTCTCTCCTTTCTCCCTTTCACTCCTCATTGGTATTTTGCTTCTGACCACCACCTCATTTTGTGTGCCCTCCCTTCTATCGGCCTCCACTCTTTTCTTTCTCCTTTCCCCTACTACTTCTTCCTTCCCTTCTTCCCTCCCTTCTATCCACCTTTCCTTTTCTTTCCCCTTACCCCTCCTATTTCCTTTAGTGTAAGATAAATTTCTATCTCCAAGTGAGTGTATATGTTTTTCCCTCTTTGAGCCAAATTCAGTGAAAGTAAGGTTGAAACAATGCTCACCTCCCTCCCTTCTTTCCCTCTACTGTAATAGGTCTTTGCACCATTTCATGTGATGTAATTTAACCTTTTCTGTCTCATCCTTTCCTCTTCTTCCAGTACAATCCTTTTTTTCACCCCTTAATTAATTAATTTTTTATCATATTAAAATCAACATACCCAGAGCCTCTGTCTATGTATATGCCTTCTAAATGTCATAATAATGATATAGTTAGTTCTCAAGAGTTATAAGTATCATTTTCTCACATAGGGATGTAAACAGTATATCTTTATTGAATAACATAGTTTTTCTTTCTTGTTTACCTTTTTATGCTTCTCTGGAGTCTTGTATTTGAAAATCAAATTTCTGTTGAGCTCTGCTTTTTTCATTAAGAAGGTTTGGAAGTCCCCTATTTCATTGAATGACCATCTTTTCCCCTGAAAGATTATGCTCAATTTTGCTGTGTAGTTGATCCTTGGTTGTAATCCCAGCTCCTTTGCCTTACAGAATATCATATTCCAAACCCTCTAATCTTTTAATATAGAAGCTGCTAGGTCATGCATAATCCTGACCATAGTTCCATGATATTTAAATTGTTTCTTTCTGGCTGCTTGCAGTATTTTCTCCTTGACTTGATAATTCTGGAATTTGGCTACAATATACCTTGGCATTTTCATTTTGGGATCTCTTTCAGGAAGTGAACAATGAATTCTTTCAATGACTATTTCACCCTCTAGTTCTAGGACCTTAGGGCAGTTTTCCTTGATGATTTCTTGGAAGAAGTTGTCCAGGCTCTTTTTTTTATCATGACTTTCAGGTAGACCTATAATTCTTTAATTATCTATCCTGGATCCATTTTTCCAGGTCAATTGTTTTTCCAATGAGGGATTTTACATTTTCTTCTATTTTTCCATTCTTTTGATTTTGTTTGACTGATTTTGATGTCTCACAGAGTCATTACCTTCCACTTGCCCAATTCTAATTTTTAATGAATTGTTTTCTTCAGTTAGCTTTTGTACCTCCTTTTCTGTTTGGCCAATTCTACTTTTTAGGGAATTCTTTTCCAGTGAATTTTTGTACCTCCCTTTCCATTTGGCCAATTCTACTTTATAAGGAGGTCTTCCCTTCAATTTATTTTTGTACCACCTTTTCCATTCAGCCAATTGTATTTTTAAGGAGTTATTTATTTTTTGAGTCAATTTTTGTCCTTTCTTTTTCAAGCTGTTGACTCTTTCTTGCACACCTCTCATTTATTTTCCCAATTTTCTCCTGCTCTCTTATTTGATTTTTAAAATCCTTCTTGACCTCTTCCAAGAAGGCTTTTTGGGCTTGAGACAATTCATATTTCTTTTAGAGATTTCAGATGCAGGTATATTGACAATGCCATCCTCTTTTTAGTTTGTATTTAGGTCTTTCCTATCAACATTTCTATGTTCAGTGTTCTTTTCTGTTTTTGTTCATTTTATTTGTCTATTTCCTGCCTTTTAAAGTTGAGCTCTCCTGCTGCAGTAGAGGGGGTACTATCCCAAGCTTATTGTGCTGGTTACCATGGGCCTGGCCACAGGCTTTGTGTGCTGGGGCCTCACGTGCTGGCAGCTGGAGGCTGTAAGGGTCTGGCAGCTTACTTGAGGTTGAGCTGGGGTCCTAGTGGTGGTGTCTGGCATGTGCTGAGGGAAAGTGGGGTTTTTCTATGTTTCCCCGGGGTTACACTGAAACACATAAAAGTCTGGCTGCTGAAGGATGCCTCACCACACAGAGAGCTGTGAAGCACTGGGTGGGGAGGTCAGCTGCTGGAAAATGCCTGCCCACTGGGGGCTGCACTCAAGCATGGGGAAGTCAGCTGCTGGAGGACATTCATCCACCTGGGAAGCACAGTGAGTTTTGGCTGCTTGAGGGAGTCTACCTGCTTGGTTGTTCCCTTGCATGTGCTGGTTCTCTGAGCTGGAGTCTGCTGGTTCCCCTGGCTATACTAAGGTAAGTTGGGGGTCTTGGTGTTGGCATTTGCCTGTTCCACCACTCTGGAGATCAAGATCTCCCACTTGTTTGCTGTTGACTTACTGGGACATCTCTCAGCCTAGATTACACTCCCCTCTTTACCCAAGTGAAATGGACCTTTCTTGGTGATCCTCCAAGTTTCTGAGGCTAAAAGAATGCTAGTCCCTGCCTTTCTACTATCTCTGCCATTCCACAATTTTTCCTGGGGAACTATCTTTTAAGTTTTTTTAGAGTCAATAAGGGAGGGTGAGAATGATTCACTGCTTATTCCACCGTCTTGGCTCCTGGAAGCCTGCCTTTAATTTACTATCTTAGTTTTGCCTCTTGATAAAAGCTACTTATAAATATAAATGTGACGAACACTAACCTTTTAGTAAACTATGTGGTTTTCTGTTTATTGTCCCCTGGAACATGTTAGGACTCAATGAACAGGTTTTACTGTGAGCAGCAATGGTGACAAACCACAAGTCAACACATGATCAAATCTGATTACACTAATTCCTTATTCTCATATTGGGGCAGAGGTGAGGAGGGAAGAATTTCTAAATATGTGTCTGGATATGTGTTCTAGTATGATTACTGCTAAGTTTTGGGGAAGGTGCCATCTTTGTGAGGATAGGGAATCAAAAGCTTGAAAAGGAGACTTTCACTTGCTTTTTAAAATGCAAATTATTTCCAGCTTTCATTGTTGAGCCTTAGACTCTATAAGGTCACTTACACAAACAATAACACAGTTAGAAAATATGTTCATTGTTATCAGGCTGAAACCTTCTAAATGAAAACAGAAATGTTATCAAATGCTGGGCTGATTTACTTGGAAGCATAACATTTAAATATCGCCCCTTGAAATACCGGCTAGCAAATATCAGCCTCTGTTATGGAAATGTATTAAGAATAGTCAGAATGACTATGGAACTTCAATAAGTTTATTTCTACTTATCCACCAGGCATATAATTCTCATAGATATCAAAACTGGCAACTTGTTCCTGCTGTAAACTGAGATTGAATAGTTGAAATATATAGTGGGCTAATATTTCATAAACTTTACAAGATACACTATATGTATTTCCTATTATACTATGTGAGTTACAAATAAATAAAACCTATTATTGGAATAGCCCATAAGAATTTCCACTATGCATTTAATATCTCTATATTTGTACTGGGCTTCTTTGTAGCTATGTTGATCTAAAAATTGCAGCCTGCTACAACAATTCCATTCTTTACTATTACAAATTAGTAAAGTTCTATTCTATTACATTTCATGTCTTCTTCATTAACTACTTTCAGAGATCATATGACCTATTCATCCTTGTATTCACATCTAAGCTGTTTTATTTGGCTTTTGATGTCACCATTCACAATTTATTTTAAATAAAATCCAAATTAATCAAAATAACAAGGCAAAATGTACAGGTTTTCTGCAATAAAAATACCTCAGAGATTTTATAAAGTGTTTCATACCACAAATTGTTATTTTGTTTTTAGGTTTCAAAATACCTCATTTATGGATAATTATGAAGAGCTAGGAAATATTAAAAGTTACAAAACATCATCTATGAGTAAAAGTTAGAGACACACATTTTTGTACACGTGCAATAGAATTTGTTTTGTTTGCACATTTCATAGAAAAGTTTTTCTTTCAAATTACAGGGTGAGATTAGACAATAATGACATGCTTATTTTCTTTGAAAAAAAAACAAAATTGGGTCATATATTAGGAGGAAAGAGACATTGAATTTGGAGTTCGAAGACTTTTGGATGTACATAGCCTTTCTACTACCTAATATTTAGGTGACCTTGGGTCAACTCGTCCTTTAGCTTCTCTGGGCCTCATTTTTTTCATATATAAAATGACAAGAATTGAACTGAATGATCTCTAAGATCCCTTCACGCTCAACATTCTATGACCCTATAACCTTAAATGTTCTTCACATATGTCTACTGTTCAGATAAAACAGTGATGAGATATTTCCCTCTTCACAGTCAGTCAGACCTAAGGTTTAAGTAAATAGCACTAGGAAAGGTTTAGTTTTACTAGAAAAAGTGAAGTGGGTTATGGCAAAATAATCTGTATAATCTCTTTATTTAAAATTTCAAACAAAAAGACATAGAAGCACATCTTCTAAAAGATTATAGATAAGTCAGGGAAAGATTTGCAACATGTCTTTCAGCTCCTGTTTTTCATTCTATAATAGAGGAATGGAAATAGGGGACTTGTATTATGCCCCTTACTCATTTTATAAAAATCACTGAGTTTTGCTCTTCAATTTCCTCATCCATAAAATGAAAAATTAGACTAGGTTGTTTCTAAAATTCTAAAGGGCTAAAACTTAAGAAAAATCAATTAAATGATTTTCTAATGATATTCTAGCTCAGAATTTTTTTTATTATTAATAATGACATTGCAGACCAAAATAAAAAAATGAAGAAATTGAAATTAGTATGTTTTAATCTGCATTCAGATTTCATCAGTTCTTTCTCTGAATGTGGACAACATTTTCCATCATGAGTCCTTTGGAATTGTCTTAGATCATTGTATTGCTGAGAAGATCTAATTCATTCATAATTGATCATTGTTGTTACTGTTACTATGTACAATGTTCTCCTGGTTCTGCTCACTTCACTTTGAATCAGTGCATGTAAGTCTTTCCAGTTTTTTTTTTCTGAAATCCATCTGCAGAGCTAAAATCTCAACCCAAACCCTTAAATGCAAATGCTTTTCCTGCACTGTTACATGATGGCTAGTTCTCTGGCTAGTAGTCTTTTCTCTGGGCCCATAGCAGGTAACTGATTTCTACTATGAATTTTTATTAATTAGTAAAGAAATAGAGGCCTCAAAGGATGAGAAATTAATGTGTATTCACTATGCTCTACTTTATTTAAAGTTGCCATTGACATATATGTGAATGTGAAGCCCACAGGTAGTTGGCATTGTGATTGACATACTAATTGAAAGTATTCTTTCTCCTAAGTATAACTCTAGCTCTTTTCCACAGTCTTTTTTCAAAAATTTTGTCTTTCTCAGACTACTATTCACAATGACATTTTCATTTTAACTAAACCATTGTATGACTCAATCTTACATGCTAAAAAAGACTATTGGTTAAATTTCTTATTTAGCCCTTGATGACTAACTCTAGTGCTTCCAAGGACATACATTTCAAGGCATCCTTGCATTATGTTTATTTTTGCTTCTCTTAAATATACATGGCCACAATTTTTCCCATGGAAAAATGGCAGCTGATTTTCCATTCTTGTTACATGAGAGCAAAAGGGAACTGTAATGAGCACAGTCTTAATTTTCATCAACTAACCTCATTTCAAAATTTTAATAAATACATGAGCAAAATGAGGTGGAAAATTGGGGCATCACCCAGATTGTTTGTCCCCAAATGTCCATAATCAAGAAGAGAAGATGATTACTTTTTAATTTTCCTTTTAGCCAAAAGTACCTGATGACATACACAGTTCAAACATTGGGTAATCAATGGAATTTTATGCTTGCAATTACCTGTGAATATGTTACTGGAATCTCTATCAAGTATGTATGGCTCATCAAGTACAAAAAATATATAGGATATCAGTATTTCCTCATTGTATTTACTAACCTTTCTTGAGAATTCACAATTAACAAGTTTTGACTCTGGTAGTTTTTTTTTCTTTTTACTTTTTTAACAGTCAGTTGTTAAAAGATTTTAAAAAAAGTGTAACAAGATATATTTAATTGTATTTCCTGGTCAGTAGCTCTGACTAATGAAATGCTGCCCAGATTATTCTTGACTTGTCCCATCATGATAGATTTAATAGCAATATTCAGATTTATAGGAACGCTAATGATTTATGTGTGTTTATTTTATATAGATCAACACCAATAAAATTGTTACTTCAACTAGCTTTTTAGATAATTCTCTAGGGTTCTCTAAATATACTATCATATGAAACGCAAAGAGTAACAGTTTTGTTTCCTCATTGCCTCTTTTTATTCCTTCAATTTCTTTTTCTTGTCTTATTGCAATAGTTAACATTTCTAGTACAACACTGAATAATACTGGTGATAATAGACATCCTTGCTTCACCCCTAAATTCATTGATATGGTTTCAAGTTTATCCCCATTGTAGATAATGTTACTTTTGGTTTTAGACAGAGACTACTTATAATTTTAAGAAAATCTCCATTTATTCCAGTGCTTTCTAGTGATTATAATAGGAATGAGTGTTGTATTTTGTCAGACATTTTTTGCATTTATTGAGATAAAATATAATTGTTTTTTGTTATTGATATGGTCAAGTAGGCTGATAGTTTTTCTAATATTGAACTAACCCTACATTCTTAATATATATCCCACCTCTTCATAGTGTATGATCTTTTCAATATATCATTTTACTCTCCTTGCTAGTATTTTATTTAAATTTTTGCATCAATATTCATTAAGAAAATTAATCTATAGCTTTCTTTCTGTTTTTGCTCTCCCTAGGTTAGTTATCAAACCATACTTGTTTTCCTAAAAGGAATCTAGTAGAACTTTTTTACCCATTTTTTTTTGAATGGTTTACATAGCATTGGGATTAATTGCTGTGTACGTGTCTGGTAGAATTTTTAGTGTGTTTCCTTTTTAAAATTAAATTAACCAATAGGGTTTTTTTTCTATTTTATTGTGTTTTTTTTTAATAAGACTAGTTCTTAGTTGCACTGATTAGTTTAAAGTTTTTTTAACTTTCAATTTTATTAATCTCTCATTTGATTCTCAGGCTTTCTATTTTGATCTTCAATTGGAAATTTTTAATTTGTTTTTTTTAGTTGCACGTTCAATTCACTGTTTTGCTATTTCTGTCTTATATTGATGTATGCATTTGAGGATCTAAAATTTCTCCAAAATATTGTGCTGGCTGCACCCCATAAATTTTGGTATATTGTCTCACTGCTGCCATTTTCTTTAATGAAACAATCTTTCTATGATTTGTTCTTTGACCCACTCATTCTTTAGGATTAGAGTATTTAGTTTCCAATTGATTTTAAACTATTTTTCAGTGTCCTTTATTGAATTTTTTTTTATTATAGTCTGAAAGTGGTGCATTTAACATTTCTGTATATGAGTCTAAGGGTTTTTTTTGCCTTAATATATGGACAATTTTTGTGAAAGTGTTATGCTTTTTATATAACAATATAAATATGTCTATGGAAAACAACTTTTATAGACACTTTCTTCTAGAATAGACAATTTCTGGGTTTCAGAAAAATTTCTCAGATTTCTTCTGTATGTATCTTAATGGGGAAAAATATATATTGTTTGTTGTAGTAAATTTGGTTTTGAAACCTGAAGTAGAGCAATTACTACCATAACACTTATACAGCTGTAACATAAAGCGGTTGTGGAAACTAAATTATAGTCTCAATCTGCCAACCCTTGTGTATTCAGATCTTAGTCCCAGAGTCCCATAATACTGGATAGCTAAGGGTAATCAGAAACTGCCAAAAGGCTAGGCCTAAATGACAAAGTTTTAGAGTAGGAATGATCAATTTTGGCAGTCTTAGAGTTCTGATAAATCGCAATAATATACATTCTACAAAGTTGTGGACTAAAACAACTACAATTTGACACAGGAGTTGGGGGGTGTGGGTGTGCCTGTGCATGTAGATGAATGGATAGATAGAAAGATAGACAGATTGATTGATTGATTGATAGATAGTAATCAAAACCAAGGAATTTTTATGTAGACTTGGAGTTGGAAGGGATCTTAGATGACTTCTACTCCAATACTTTTATTTTATATGTAATAGGAATTTTGTTTTTTGGTTTTTTAGGGGGGGAGGGAGACTAGGTAATGGGGTTAAGTGACTTTCCCAGGATCACACAGTTAGTAAGTGTTATGTGTCTGAGGCTGGATTTGAACTCAAGTCCTCCTGAATCCAGGGCCGGTTCTGTGCCACGAAACTGCAGCAGTAATAGGGATTTTGGAGCCTTCTCAGATCACCTACCCATCCTTACAGGAGAAAACATATATTTCCCTACCACATGGGTGAGAGTAGCCTTCTGCAATTGGCTGCATAACTGGAATAGGATTTTTTTTAAATGCAAGCCTCAAACAGTCTTGGTCAGTTTCATAAGTACTCTTTCCTGTTACTTCCAGAGAGGGTGAAGATCCAAATTCATCCACAGTGTAGGTACCATGAATTGAATGTGTTGGGGGAAGGGCTTGCTTCCTTATTTGAAATATTCTTTTTTTGTTAAAAAGTATAATCTGGTTGTTAAGTACTTAAATGCAACTACAATGCAAGCTACCCTTCTACAATTGGTGAAACATCATTGCTGATTGCTGGAACCATTAGCAGAGTTTGTTGTAAGAGTGGTTTAAGTAAACAGTAAGCCATAAATGGATCTAATCTCGCATAAAGCTTTCTTTCTTCATTTCCTTTGCTTTTACAGGGAAAACTTCATAGATCAGTGAGTCAATCATTAAATTACTCAGAATAGTTACATAAGGTACTCATCAATAAAATCCTACTAATAATTCTTCTCTGTAGACATTTGTTAGGGAATTCAGTCTTCAATTTACTTTGATTCAATATCTGTCAAATGTTTACTTCAGAAATTTGTTATTTGAATAATATCATCTAACGAACTGGTTGACTGGGCATATTTTGAGATTTTCTAAATTCTATTACTGTAATACATTACAGTGTGTGCGTATACATACATACATATATATATCACTGTAAATGTATAATAGATAACAGTATTATATAATACAATAAACATAATAAAACATACAGAGTACTGTAGTATTGTAATATACATTCCAGTAATAGAACTTGGAAAATATCAACAAATGGCTGGTCAATTAGATGATTAGATTAGATGATAACATTCACATACACATATATATGTTATATGTATAACATATATGCTTACATCTCTATACGTTAGATCATCAGAAAGCAATACTTCCTAAACATGTTATCCCAATCCCCTGTATTGACTCTCATTCAAAATGTATTGTTATATGTTTAACTTTTGTACATAGAAGCCCTTGAAGCCAGGAAGACCTGGATTCAAGTTTATGCCTCTGTGTGATCTTCAATCTGTCACTTAACCTCAAAGTGCTTCAGGCTATTCTTTAAGACTCTAAGTTGCAAAGTAGGTGCTGGCCTGAGTTGCTAGAGTAAGTTTCCTCATCTATGAGTTCCCTAGTCCAATAATCTCTATTGCTATCACTGATTCTTAGTCTTCATAAGAGAAAATACAAGGTGTACATTTAAACCGCATTTCCAAAGCCAACGCCAAGAACATTTGTGCCTGGATGTGATGTCAAGACATAGGGTAGCTAGAGTAAAGAAGGAAGAACTCACTGAGACAGTGATGTCAACACAATCAAGTTTTGTAACCTACAAATATGACTCCAGACATTCATTAATAGTATGACTAAAAAAGTCATTTAACCCTGCTCAACTTTTTGTCCTCAAAGTAGGGATAATAACAACATTTACTGAACAAGATAGATTTGAGGACCAAGTCAAATAGTGTCTATAATATGATTTGTAAATCTTTAAGCATTATATAAATGTGAGATTTTATTTATCATGTTACTAAATGCCTTCTATGCAAGGATTTCCCCAGTAAAGTCTTTGTTAAATTCAGTTCCAGGGGAGGAAATTCATTAGGATTAGTGTGCTTTCTTTTCTCAGACAAGAAGAAACTATTCTATGTGGCTCAATGTCTCATTTTTTAGTTTTGGTTGCCAGGAATTGTAGAGACAAATTTAGTGCCCAGCTATAGCAATTACCCTAGCCAAGCCATTTAGTAGATCAATTATTTTTGCTCATTCCTTATGTTCTCTATTATGCTATGTTAATTCTGCAGGTCTCTTCAAATTCTTTTGGAACTAGGTAGGGTGAAAATTATAAATAAATAAAAATAAAAAGGTAGCATAACCTTCTAGCACTCGTTGATATGTTATCCCAGGAGAGCTAGAATTTACTCACGATAAGTATAGCAATGAAAGTGGATCTTTTAAAAAATCTGTTCTAGCATTAATAGGGCTAGAAACCTAGAAGTCTTTTTTATTCAAAATTATCCTTTTCAGCTCATATCAACACATTAGGGAAATCATGTCATTGTCAAGTGGGACTGTCAGTCACTTGTCAATTACCCAAAATGATGGTAAACAGTCTAGTCATTTCACATCTGGACTACTTTTAACCTCCTCTATTTCTGTGCCTGGATAACTCTGTGAAAGCAAGTTTATTATATTTGTCTCCAATTATCTCACAAGAGGATCATGGGTAGTCATGAGATAATATTGCCCAAGCCTTGAGATAATTGAATGGAATGTCATGTAAATCCATACTGTATTGATAAAGCATCTTTCCTGTTAGGGGCCAACACTTTTGCAGATGTTATCCTTTACAACATTCCTGTGAGATGGTAAAGGACAAAGGTTATGTATGGGATTAAAGTAATGCTGAAAGAAATGAAAAAACAGCTGAAATCATAGAATAAGGCTAACAACATGACCCAAACTAGAAACCAGTCCCCTCACCCCTTTTCCAATTCTGTACAGCTATTATTATTATTATTATTATTACTATTGTTATTGTTGTTATTATTAATGAGCTGGCTTCAGATCCAAGTGTCCCTTGTTTCTCCTGAAACTGAACTACCTCTCTGCTCACCCTTAACCCTGGGAGGTCATAAAATGTTTATGCTGGGAATTGTCTTCTCCTCTTTGTGGATCACTTGCAAATATTTCCTCACAGAATTATATCTGATAAGCTATTTAAACATATCCTTGCCTCACCAGAAATATAATGAAGGCATTGAATATTTTTAACTTGGTTTCCCATTGTAAAGTTAAGAGAAAATAAATACCCATTGAATGAATTGAGGACTTCCATCAGTAATAGGTCATTCTACTTATACAACATAGAGCACAGGCTGCTTGTTATATACAAGGCCCTGTTTTCAAAGAAAGAACTCCAAAGAGGAGAAAATGGCAGAGGGAAAGGGAAATCCAATTCTTTAAAGGAAGAACTCTAGGGAATGCCATCTTGCAGAACTCATTCTGAATCCTAGAAGCACAGATCCCCACAGTATACCAGTCTGCTCTCTATGAATACAGTGAAGGGGAAAAATGATGCATTGCTTTAGAGAAGCTAAGGTAAGGAGGTCTAAACAGCTGCTTATAATCATGTTCAACAATGAGTGAATATTTGCATCATTTTGGTTTTTAGTTTATATGTTACTCAGCAGCAATCTGGCATAGTGGATAGAGTAATGAGCACACAGTCAGGGAGACCAGAGTTCTGATATATATTTATATGTGACCTTGGAAAAGTCACTTAAATTATATGTGGCCCTGGCAACTCCCAAGGATTTATTAAATGGTTTGATGTAGTTGGTGAAGTCACTGATCTTTTATTGAGTTGGCCATAAAATGCACTTGAAAATTAGAAATTTCCTCAAAAACAATGGACACATTACGCCAAAAAAAAATGGGATTCCTACATGCGATGAATTACCTTAAAAATTTTCTCACATGGCAAATCAAGAGAATGGGGACAGCACTATTTAATCAATATTCTGGTTAAATAAGAGGGGTTTTTTTTCTTTAAGAATGTTATAACTATAGGGGAAACTGAGAAGCTGAGAGATTGTGTATTGATTACACAGCAAGTTAATGGCAGAGCTTCAGTGCAAACCAGCCTTCAGTATAGTGACCTATATAATAAACTGGAGCAGGGGTTTTTAACCTGAAATCCATGAACTTTTAAAATAAATTTTGATAACTGCTTTTAGTATAATTATTGTGGCATTTATATAGTACTCTAAGTTGTTCAAATCACTTTACAAATATTGTCTCATTAAATTCTCACAACAACCACAAAAAATAAGTTCTATTATAATCTTTATTTTATAGAAATAAAGAAAACTAAGGCTAAGGAAGGAAATTAAAGCTACGAAAGAGGTTAAATGACTTTCTTAGGGCCACACAGCAAGTAAAATGGCTAAGGCCAAATTTGAACTCAGGTGGACTCTAGGTCCAGAACTCTGTTTGCAGTGCCACCTAGATGCCCTGATTTTATTATAATTGGTTTCCATTGTAATCCTATATATTTTATTTTATGCATTTAAAAATATAATTCTCAGAAGGGATCCATAGGCTTTATTAGACTACCAGAAGAGTCTATGAAACATACAAAAATGTTAAAATACCCAGTTTAAAGGTTCCCCTTGGCTTCTCTAGGTAATATTTTTTCAGCCCTAATTTTATTCACTCTCCTCAAGTATATAATTAAATAAATTACAATAAAAACAAAAACATATCATTAAAAAAGGGCTGGCACCATGGACAGAGTTTTGAAATTAAGCTATTTGCTGCTCGTTATGTAGTTGCTGAAGTTTCTCTAAGAGTTCTAATGTGCTTATCAGTATATTCAAAAGCAGCAATTACTACCACTAAACTTGTGTAGCATATGGGTAGCCTGAGTACAGATGGACAAATACCATAACCCAAACCAGCTTTTCAGTTGCTGGGCTGCCCTGAACCACCAGCATCATCTTAATCACTGAATTGAAAACATGTTTTCAGGGATATCAGAAATGTATGTTTCTGGAGATTTTCATGTTGGGTAGTCTAAGTTTTATTATAATTTTTATTAAGCTGTTCGTGTTCAAATGCAGTCACATCTGTAAGGTCAACACTTTCTTTACTTCATGGGTCACAATGTTATATAGTGGAAAGAACATTGTATTTGGAGACCCTGACCCTTACACTAGTAATGGAACCCTGGAAAAATTACTTCACCTTTCCAAGCCTCCATTTTATCATCTGTGAAATGGTAAATTTAATCATCACCCTGAAAAGTAGCATAGCATAGTGGATAGAAGGCAAAACTACGTGTGAGGAAGAAAGATCTGGGTTCAAGTCCCACCTCTGACATATATCAACTTTGTGACTTAACCTCTCAGCACCCCCATGCAAATCTTTAAAACTATAAATTGAATAAAACATGCTGTACTTCAGAAAATGATCTGCAATAGTTAAGACAGTTCTCATCTGGACATCCCTTCATCAATAAAGTCTGAAATCCAACCATATAAATAATTATCACATTGCGTAATGTAAGGGCTGTTATGAGGGAATTTTTTTTTAATTCTGAAAAGTAGGTAATGGAAAGTGATTGAGTAATGTTTCTTTCATTCATATGCAAATGAAATAAGACAAATATGTGGCACCTGTTTGTTTTCAGATTATCATACTAGATATATTTAATAAGGCTAAGTTGATATTACTTCATTCTGGAAATGGAAACAAAAGTCCATACATGAAAAGGCAAAGCCTAATAGACTGGTTTATCAGTAAGGTTGCTTCTTAAACTTTTTTTTTGCATTGCACCCCTTTGGCAGTCTTTTGAAGTGCATGAATTCCTTTCAGAATCATAAGTTTTAATTCATAGAACAAAATACATAGTATTATAAAACAAAACAATTGTATTGAAATTCCTGTCTGCACATAGGAAAAAAATGATAATATCTGATCTAGCAGCAGCTCTAGCAACTACAATAATTTTGAAGTAGTGATAAGTGGACTTGATAGTTTAAAATATCTGTAACTGAAATGTGAAATATGTGTGATTTCTATTGGTGATAAAGTTACAAATATTGCTAAGATCAATGTGGTTGTTTGCCAACACTGATTTGAAGGTTAGTGAAAATAAAGTTTGTTTGTTTTTTCTCATCCAAGTCCATAGACTTAAATTCTAAGAACTCCTGGTATCAGATTGTAAATCATGCTACCTGGGTTACATTGCAACTAATTGGTTCTAAGATCTTGGGGAAATCACAACACCTCTATTCACTTTATTTTCCTCATCTATGTAATGGCATTAATAGATTAGATAATCTATGAAATGCCTCCCAACTCCTGCATTCTACCATGCTAACACAACAGGAAAAGGGATATCCTAACCTTTTTACCTCCATGCAATTTTGGCTAGCTTTTCATTAAAAGCTATTGAGCCTATCTTCAATCTTAGTAGGATTAGGGGACTAAATGTTCATGCTACTGACATTACTTCCTCTTATTTGAGGTACAAAGAAGCCACAAACAATACCAAGTGATCTCTGATGCTTGGCTAGTGGAAAAAGATGTCCAACTCAAGCAAAGGAGCTTCTCTCAGCTGAATCAGCTCAAAGTGTCCTTAATGCATGCCTTTGTTGAAAAGCTTACCTCTGCTACAGCTAAGTAAATTTCCTTTTATTTACTGCCAAAGACTTAAGAGTTCTAATATTAAACATCAGCTACAAAGGGGCTGGCTTGTACCAGGCCCAGATCAGAAGAAAAGACAAGCTTCACCCTTCTTGCCTCTTGGTTCCATTCTCTTCAAGGAATATGGGGGAAATGCTTCATTATTTATAATTTATTAATATTGTTTGAACTTTGCTTTATATGAGCAGAAAGTTGTCTAATCAAAACATAGAGGCCATGCTGACCACAGAGACACTCCATGGAACCTGGAAGGCTGCATGGAATGCTTAATTTTATTGAGGTCTTATTTTGTGTTCACTCAAAGCTTGTAGTCTGTAATCCCCAAATTAAATTGAATGTTTATACTTAGCTACTGACTCACACCTCAAGTAAATTTACCTGGGAGCTGCCCTTTTCTGATAATTACCTAGTTTAAATGTTGGTAATCTTGTCTGAATTCTATATGTTGTAAGCCCTGCAGAAAATTGAAGAGGAAGTCTCACACACACACACACACACACACACACACACACACACACACACAACACACCACCCCTTTTTCTGACTGTCTCCTTTGCTGAAATGACCTAATCAAATTCTTTCTAAATTTTTTTCAGGTTTAGGGGGTTGTTCTTGACAACAAGAGCAGCATTAGATTACTCTTGTAAAGATATATTATTTGTGCTAGTGTTATCCTTGAATTAGTCATCTGTTAGCTACTATTTTGCTTAAGATTATTCTTGAACTCAGATACAGGCTCCTTTCCCAGTGTGTGCTTCACAAGTACACTCAATTGTGCACTCAGTGCAGCCTCTGAAACTGAGATGCAACAAAATATAGATCCATTTTCTGCTGCTTGTTCTAATTTTGACCTGACAATGAACAAAAAGAAAACAGGTTCTCGACCAGCCAGCACCACATTAACCAGACGTGGAACCATCAGCAAATGGAGAAATTCTGAATGCTGTGGATAAATTAAGTGAATTACTTTTCAGGGACGTATACGTAGATGATGAGGTTGACATATGCATTGCCAGACCTAGCTCAGTATTTGGAAGGCTCTGGAGAAAAGGCTGGGAAAGAAGAGATATTAGATTGCCTACCAAACTGAAGGTCTACAGAGCTGTCATGCTGACCTCATTGTCATATACTTGTGAAATCTGGTATACCAACTCCATTCCAGGAAATTAGTTGCTTCCACTTGAACTGTCTTAGGAAGATTCTGAAGATCATCTGACAAGATAAGGTACCTAACACTGAGATCCTTTCTCAAGCTGAATTGCCAAGTATTCAAACTGTACTGCAGAAAGTGCAACTCTAATGGGCTAGCCATGTTGTTTGAATGCCAAATGTATATTTATCTAAAAGACTATTTTGCTGAGAACTAACACAAGGCAAGGGATCACACAGAGGTCAGAAGAAGAAATACAAGGATACTTTCAGTGTCTCTGTAGGAACTTTGGAAATGATTGTGAGACATAAAAGACACTGGCACAGGACCACCCAACATGGAATGCCCCCTTCAAAGAAGGCACCGTACTGTATGAGCAAAGCAGAATTTCAGTAGCTCAAAAGAAATGTGAGCTGCACAAATTTAGAGATATCTCCATTCTAAATGTTCACATAGCCTACTTGTGCTTGACCTGTGGTAGAGCTTTCTGAGCTTGTATCAGTCTGATCAGCCACAGTCAGACACACTACACCTTGACCCCAACATGGTGATGCTATTTTGGTCCTCTTGAGAACAAAGGACAACAACCAACCAACTTCACAAGAATCAGAGAACATCTCTCCATTAGAAATGTATTAATTTAGAAATTAATCAAGGATGAAATATTTGGTTTATAGACCAAAAATTAAGCATAATCTGCTCATACATTAACAAAAGAATTTCTTATAAACATTTAAAGGAACCATTAAAAAACAAAGTCATGGTAAGGCTCCAAATAGAAAATAACTCTAAAACAGATTCAGCGTTGGGGGTGGAGTGGGGCAAAAGGTTCCTACTTCAGAAACTTTCTGCTGCCCTCCCTACCCTCTGACTCTTCCTGCTCCCTTCCAAATCATTGTATGTGTATCCATTCCCTTAAAAGAGGCCTGAGTAGGTTATACTAGCCTAAAGAGCCATAGAAGTGTTAGCCATGGCTGTGTGCAAATTGCCTCACAGTAGGTGGTGATTGTGTTTATATTGGCTTCAACTCCTTCCATTGCCACCCCATTATGCTGAAATTCCCTCTGGCCAGGGCAGCTGTGTTATTCTTTCCTCAGACTGCAGCCTAAGCACTGCCTGCCAAAGTGCTCAGTTGCCCCTGTGGGAGCAAACATCTTAAGCAAAACTGGCTCGTCCTCATCCCACTGCCCCTTGACTAGGCAACTGTTCTTTTTTTAACCTCTACTAGTTCATGCAGCTTGGTTTTCTATGAGATAGGAATCATAGAGGAGCAAGGGAGAGAGACACAAGCCTATTTATATAATAAGGGAAAGGAATTTGCTGGGGAAAAGAGCCTGGAGAAGAAACTGGCTTACAAGAATGTAAATAATTAAAAATAACAATTAGGAGGGACCAAGTGAATCAAAATATCTCAGGAAGGATGGTTTCAGTCTAACAGAAGTTCTCATATGGCTCTCATTGTCAGGCATCCATAACCAAAACCTCTTGGCTATCTCAGAACTAACTACTTATCAGTGGCCAAGATAAAGATCCATTATGGTATATTAACAACTTGTTCTCACAGCATCCTCACATTGGAAAGGGATTTAACAATCTCCAAGTTATAATGATGAGAAACAAGAATGGTGATGTAGTCTATGTATCAGCATCTGCAAACCTATAGTTAGTTAGCTCACATGGGTACAGAAGAATAGTAAAAAAGGTGATGAATCTGGCCCCCAGGTGGGGGAATTATCTATACTCTGGGAGAAGTGGTATGGTGGAAAAAGCAAATAATTAGGAGTACTATCACCTGGGTTCAAGTCCTGGATATGCCAATATGATCTTGGGCAAATCTTTTCTAGGATCATAGGTTTGGGGACATTAGAGACCATGTAGTCCAACACTTTTATTTTACAAATAAGGAAATTGAGACCCAGAAAAATGAAGTAACTTGCTAACAGTGACACAAATATCAAATTGCAAAGCTAGGATTCAAACCCAAATACTCTGTCTCCAAATCTCATACCATTTCTGTATTGATGTCTTTGGGTCCAAATTTTCTCATCTATAAAATTGGAGTGGGGGAGACTGGGGAAAAACTGGGGGGGGGTAAGAGACTTAGAGCTCTAAATCCGGTTCTCTGATGACTTTGAACAGCATACATTACTCCTAATAATAACAATATTTATTTATTTAATACTTTACAATTTTCAAAGCTCTTTCTTTTGAATGGTACTATATTTAAATAGTTAACATGGTTAAATAGTGCTATGTTTATTTTGCAATGAGGAAATCCAGTCTCAGGAAGATCAAGCAGCATGCCCACAGTGACATGGCTAGTAAGTAGCAGACTTAGGGTCCATGGCAGAACTTTTGACTTCAAATTGGATTTGCATAATAAATTTGTACTCTGCATAAGATGACAATTTGGGGCCAAGAAAATTATTCTGATTTCTGTTCACCACAGAAGCAGTATGATTTGATGGATAGTTTCCCTGTATAGGAGACCTAAGCTCTACTTTCTCATGCATCTTGTGACACTATTCTCATAGAATTATAAGTGAGAGAAGATGGAAGGGATAATCAGGAGGCATTTATTCCAAACCCCTTAATTGTTTAGATGAGGAAACTGAGGCCCAGGGAAGCTATATGATGTGCTTAGGAGCAATAATTGAATACCATGTACTTTGAGTCCTACCAGAACTTGTATTCTTTACCCTATGCCACCAATCTTACTGAACGTTATTTGTCATTAATTATCAAAAATTCAATATTTTCTCTGAAGTATTAAGACCTTGAAGGTCCCCAAATAGAAGCTGATTAAATGGTACTATGGTTATTAAAGCAATTCCATGAACAGGATGATTTTGGGGGGTTTTTTTAATCATGAGAACAGGTAAACATATTATTTTCAAAATATTTTCAAGGACCACTTAATAAGACATTTAAAATAGGTTTTATGATATACATGGAAGTTATCTACACATAACATTGTAATGCAGGATTTGATTTTTAGAATTAGTACAAAGACTCTGTCTCACATTTCTGGCAACTGAAATTTATTTATAACACTTACACACTAGAAATATGTAAAAATACATTAAATTCCAAAATTTTAAGCCTGAGATAAGTCTTAAACAAACATAGTCTGAATGATGTAATGAGAAATAGAAGAGCATTCCCTCCTTGGTCTCCTCCTACCTGACTGGTCATTTGTCCTGGAAACTTGAGCAAATCTCTGGGGTTGTTGCAGGTCTCCTGGCCACCACCCATCCTCTACCATACTCCTAGTGTTAGACCATCCATGTGCTTTACACATCTGATGGTTTGAGGGGAGAAGAGAAAGTTCTCATATATCTTTTCTGAAGCTCCAATTATCACTAGGTCACCCTTTTCAGTTCCTGACTCAATGACTACAGAAAGGAATTATGTTTTTATATCTTTTTATCTTCATTTTATATGTTTTTAAAATGCAGTTATTAAAATTGTGCTAATTGTATTTTGTGGTTCATAAATGTTCCTTAAATTTGGTAAGAAAAAAAAACTTGAACCCTCTGGACTAACCCAAATTTAGCTGTAGACCTTTACTATCCATTTTCTATTTTCCTTTTCCTTTACAAAATCATCTTTCTTGTTCTACCCTCTAAAACATGAGTATCCTTTTGAGCTCTCTCTCTCTCTCTCTCACTTTCTCTGTCTCTCTTTCTCTGTCTTTCATTTCATCCACTTCCTTGAAAATTCATCTATGATCCCTCTGCAAATGAATCTCAAAATCTATAGATCTAGTCCCAATCTCTCTCCTAAACTGTCTCAGTTATTGCCTATTGGACATCTTCAACAAGATATCTCTTAAAATGCTGCAAGTACTCCTGAAAGTTTTCATTATGCCACCCTAAACACTCTTTTCTTTATCCTTCCTTAATCCTGTTAATGACATCACCATCTTTCCAGCCACCAAGGTTTGCCACATCAAAGTAAATTTAGTCTTCATTCTCCCTCACTCATTAAATCTAATTACCAAGTCTTATCCATCCTGCTTTCCACACTGTAGCTCAAATCCTTCACCTTCTCTACACTCAGATTTCCAATACCCTACTCCACATTTTCTTCAATACTTGGATCACTGGGGAAAAAAAAGTCTAACTGATCTAGTAGCTCTGCTTTCCAATTCATCATCCACAGGGCTGCCAAAATCATATTTCTAAAGAATAGATCTAACTATGTCATCTCACTCCTCTTCTTAGGAATATCTATTTCTTCCTTATTTCCTCCAGGATCAAATATTAATTGTTTGTCTTTTAACAATCTTTAAATCTTATCCTAGCCTATCATTCCAGGTTCATTAAATACTGTTACTTATGAACTGCAATTTAGGCAAACTGGTTCACTTGCAGCCCCTTCTTTATGGCATTTCATCTCCAATCATAATATCTTTGCAAGGGCTATTCTCCATGGCTGTGGAGAATACTCAGTGCCTATCCACCAGAAATTCTTTTTATATAGTTAATTTAATGTTCAATATATATTGTTCCCCCCCCCCAATAAGCTCCTTTAGGGCAGACATCATTTAATTTTTTGTCTTCGTAACTTCATGCACATAGTACATGACAAACTGCAGGTTCTTAATAATGTTAAATAGACTTGATTAAATCTTTTTCCTTTCTTGTAAGTGGTTACTAAAGCTCACTAAACTCTAAGTTTAAACAGTGTTCAATCCTGCATGCCAAAAATAAAAAATAAAAGAATCACTCTCACTTTTTCTTGTGAAAAAAAAATCATCTTTGCCAATAGTTTACTTTGTAAAGTCTCTGATGAGTGCATCTAACAGTCTCCACAAATGTGGAGTCTACCAGCTCCTTTAAAAAACCCAACATAACAATGGTATTTTATGCTGGATGGCATTTATTTCACCATACAAATATGCCAAAATGAGGAAATACTGATGGGATCTTACAAAGAAATACTGAAAACACATAAAAGTTAACTACAATAGGCCATGAAAAAACCAATGAGCTTCTTTTTTTTTTTATGGTTTCTCTCAAGGCAACTGCCCAGGATGTCACTGCCCTAGTTATCATCCTTCTAAAACCTAGAAAGACTTACACGAACTGATGCAAAGCAGAGTGAGCAGAAATAGGAGAACGTTGTACAGTAACAGCAAGATTGTATGAGGAAGAACTGTGAGTTACTTAGTTATTCTCATCAATAAAATGATTCAAGACAATCCCAAAGGACCCATGATGAAACATGCTATCCATCTCCAGAGAAAGAACTGATATTATCTGAATACAGACTAAAGCATGCTATTTTCACTTTTTTCTTTCCTTTTTTCCTTCCTTTCTTCTTTCCTTCCTTTCTTCCTTCTTTCTTTCTCTCTTTCTTTCTGAATCTTCTTGTACAAAATGACTAATATAGAAATGTTTTACATAATTGCAAAAAATAAAAAAAGGATATCATCCTTGTAATGTTATCTGGCAAGCACATATGTGTGTTTGGCCAAATACATCCATTGGCAGGTCCTGGTGTGTGTGTGTGTGTGTGTGTGTGTGTGTGTGTGTGTGTGTGTGTGTACTCTCTGTCTCTACACACACCAATGGCTGTACTTTTAGGATCTCTGAAGAAAGAAATAAAAGAGAAAGTGAGTAGGCCTTGATTCCTCAGAGAAGAATATTTTTACAGGCCAGTTAAAAGCATGATTCCTCCCATAATAGCAAACCAATTCCTACTGAGTGAAACTCATGCCAATGACATCTATTCTGTAGGAGCCAACCAGGGAAGTCTTTACTCTGCTCTTTTATCTTGGAAGCATTCTCAATCAATACAATAAAGGAGATATCCTTTGTCTTCTTCAGGTGTCAATGGTCATGGACACATTCTACTGAGAGAATCAATTAAAAGTCCAAAATGGAGGTAACTGTCCTGTAAGTTCATTAAGTTGATTGCGGAAATCCTATCATCACCTCTTACACCAAAATTTCCACTTAGAGGATTGCCAACTGGTAAGCTCAACAAACAGGCCCAGGAAACTCCCCTGATCAACTCCTTACATTTCAAAAGACACAACAGATACATTTTCTTACTTAGAGGAAAACAGAAAGTGCAAAATGGCAAGGTTTAGTGTATAAAGTATTGGATTTCAAGTCTAAGAGAGCAGGATTTGAATCTCAAATAAGAAAAGTTGTGTGACCCCAATGAAGTCAACTAATTTTTTTTGGCCCTCAGTTTCCTTATCTGTGAAATAAGGGAAATAAGCACAATGAACACTAAAATAAATTACCCCATTTGATCTATGATCCTATGAAAATGATTAGCATAACCTGCTTCCATAATAAGAAAATATAAAAACCTAAATGTTATAAAGAAATATTCCTCTAAGGAAATATGCATTTAGGTAAAATGATAATTTAATTTATATTTAGGTAAAATAATAACAGCAATGATTTGACTCACTGACTTCATACTTTCCAGAACTTATGGAATAAGAAGTAACACTACTCCTATATGCCTTGAACAAGTGATTACAGAATACACTGAAAAGTCAAAATATACCCAGAGTTGGAAGAATCATAAGGCATGATTCTGAGTAACAACAATTTTACTACCATTTTGGATATCAAGTCATTTTTTCTATGCAGGTCTATTCTCACTTTTCATAGGAAAAATGAATGGACTCATTGAACTCAATGGACTCAATGAACACTATAATTCCTTCCAACTCTTAACAATATGTTTACAAATTTAGATTTGGCTCCAGCAAATTTGATCCAAGATTTGATTTGTAGATTTGATCCAAAAAAGGAATTTCTGAAGCTAAAATAGGGCACATTAGATAGATTTATTTGTGATGGGGAGGAACACGATATTTAAAATTAATCCACCAAAGTCCCCAGTGTTAGTGAAATGAAAATCTCTTGGAAGGAGTTGTTACGGTGTCCCCTTTTAAATCTGTGAGGTTCAAACTATACTGCTATCACCCCATTTCTTTGTTAGAGTTGCTAAAACTTTGAAAATAATTCTTATATTCTTTCACTTGTGACATGGATCAGCCTTGACATACAGTGAATAAATTAGTGAATTCACTAAGTACTTTCCTAACTCTACCTTAAAGGGTTTTCATAGCAAGAGTAGTATTTCATAGTAACATGTCTGATTATTAATCATCTTAGTCATTTCTTTTAGTGATGTAGTACATCTTTTCAACTGGTCATTTGTAAATTGTAACTCTTGCTTTTAAAAATGTTATATTATTTGAATAGTTACCTATTGGGAAATGATTCTTAGTATTGCAATATTTTTGTCAGCTCTCTATATGGTTTGGATATGAGACATTTATCAGCAATACTTAACATTTTCCCCCTCTACACTTTAATTTCATTAATTTTGTTAGTGTAAAAACTCTTTATTTAATTCAACTGATCTACTATCTATTTTGTCTCATAGAGTCTCTTCTATCCCTTATTTGACTAAGAATTTTATCTTTCGCTCTATTTGTGGAAGATACTTACCTGTGAGTTCTCTGAATAGGGGAAGAGCTCATGACAAAACAAGAGGTAGAGAGGATAACAGAAAGTAAAATGGAAGGTTTTAATTGCATGGAATTCAGGAAAAAAGTTTTTGTGTGCACACACAAAACCAATGCACCTAAAATCAGAAGAGAATAAAATAAATAGGAAGAAATCCTTTTGGGGGGCAATTTTCTCTAATAAAGGATTCATTTCTAAGATATATAGCAAGCTGATTCAAATTTATAAGAATAAACCTTTCTCCAGTTGATAAAGGCTCACAGGATATGAATAGGTACTTTGCAGGAAAAGAAACCCATTCTATCAATAACCATATGAAAAATAAGTTAAATAGCTAATTATCATAAAAATACAAAAGGTCCCAGTCACAGAAACTCAGAGAATCTGAGACTTGATGAATTTCTGAGACCATGCTCACTCATCACCATATCCTGATGACTTACTGACCCAGAAACATTCCAGATGGAGAACAGGGCAGGAATGTGTGAGGTTGTAGGGTATGTCCAAAGAAGCTAAATGCCACTGTATTCTTGTTGGACATACTTACTATTTTAGGGCAATGTCAACCTACTTTGTTCAGTGTTCAGTAATTTAACAAGTGATTCATTTTGTTCCAACATCAGTCCTGACTTAAAAGGTACTTGCATGAGAGCATGCCTACAACATGGAATAAAGTAAGCAGAACCAGGAGAATAATTCCTATAATTAGAACAATGTTGTAAAGACAATCAACTCTAAAAGACTTGAGAACTTTTATTAACACAATGAGCAAAGATAATTTTGGATGACACATGATAAAACAGGCTACCAAACTCCTGAGAGAAAGGTGATGGACTCAGGATATAGATTGAGATATATCTTGTTTTTTGAACAAGGTTATTGAAAGGACTTGTTTATATTGACTTGTTTAGATCAACTACATATTTGTAATAGCAGATTAAAGTGTTCTTGCTTCCTCAAGGAAAACAGGAAGGAGGAAAGAGAGAAGAGGGATCTTCATTTGGAAAAAAATTAAAATAATAAGTCAGGTACTATAAGAGGCAAGGCTGAGGAGACAAAGCATTCCAGGTAAAGAGGACATTTTGTGAAAAGGTACAAGAGCCATATTGGTGAGTTTAGGGGAAAAAATAAATAAATCATGTTGGCTTGAATATAGAAAATGTGGAAGGGAAAATGAAAAAGAAAAGAAAAGAAATCTATAAAGGTATTCTGTATTCATATTTTGAAAGACTATAAATGTCAAACAAAGGAGATTTTTTTCCACTTGGAGGCAATCTTAGTCTGTAACTATGCATTTATTAAATACTTACTATGTGCCAAACACTATGCTAAGTGATGGGGATATAAATAAAAGTTAAAAAAAATGTCTTCCACTTTAAGACTTATATTATAATGGAGAGTTTATACTCTAAAAGGAAGCTGAAAATGTTGGGGTGCAGGAGAAAGTATTGGCTCATGGCATGATGGAGAAGTCCAGAAAAATGTATTCTGGAAGGAAATGAAGAGATAGCTAGAGTGCCCTCCTTAAATGGTTCTAAGAGTAAACTCAGGAGCAAAGATTGCTTTCAAGGTGTAACTGAAAGAGTTTGAGAAGGGGTAATGGCATCATCAGAAGCATGTCAAAGATATATTAATTTGATTCATTTGGCCTCTGCTCCAATTATAAGCTGCAAGGGGATAGGATCTTTGTTTACATTTTTTGAGTGACCTAAAGCACACCTCCAAGTGTACAGACCCCTTAAGGAATGCTTCTGCGAGACAGATCACATTATCATTTATTTCTATCATTTTAGCACCAATGTGATTTCATTATCTGGCTAATTTCGCTTGAACTAATTGGACTTCTCTCTGAAAAAGAATTGAGAATGACAAGATGGTGAATGGACAGGGGAAACTGAGAGCACAAAGATTTTTACCATTCAATAGCAACTGAGATTCCAGGGGTAAAGAAGAGTAGAATGCAATGAGAAAGACAAGAAGGAGAAGCAACTTGGGTAACTGAAACAGTTTTATTTTGCTTTTAGTGAACAAGGATTCGTTTTTAAATAAATGAGTACATAAAAAGGTTCTTCCATTCTCCTTTATTTTATTTTATGGTGTGATGTTTTATATTCATACAACATCTCTTCTTTGAGCTTATTATAGTATAGAGTATAAATTGTTGGCCCAAACCTAATTTCTACCAAACTGCTTTTCAGCTTTCTCAACAGTCATTGTCAAAAAGGTTGTCCTATTCATGGTAATTTATATTATTGTCAAGTTTGACAGATATGGAGTTACTGTGTGTTTTTGTTTGATTTTTAATTATTTCAATGTCTCTCCTATTTGGTCTATTACACTGATTTTCTTTTCTCTATTTTTAAGAAGTACAAAAGTTTCAGCATTATTATTTCAAATTTAGTTTTCAGTTTACTGCTACTATTCTTCCTTCCTTCATACTTTTCCTCATTATTTCCCATGATATTCTAGATCTTGTGATTCCCCAAATTCATTTTGTCATTATTTTGGATCATTCGATTGGGATTTTGATTAGCATAGCACTAAAGCTGTAAATGAATTTAAGCAATATTTGCCATTTTTATTATATTTTATTTTATTGGCATGCTCTAACTATAAGCAGTGAATCAGTTGCCTTTAATTTTCTTTAGAGGTTATCTTTTTTTAATTGTAGTAATACAAATCTTGTATATATTATAGTAGGTAAACCCCCAAGTAACTTGTATATTTTTTCTTTATTCTGAATGCAGTTTATTTTATCATTTCTTTCTGATTTATGTCAGTTCTATGTAGAAATAATGATGACTTTTGTGGAAACACATTTTATATCTTGAAATTATGAATCCTGGAATCACTTTATTTGCCAATTCTCTGGGGACTTGTAAGTACATTATCATGTCATCTGTAAAGATAAATTTTATATATGTGTGTATGTACACATATACATATATAAATATATACATACGTATACATTTTGATCAATTTTTAGAATTTAAGAAGTTTTTTTATTCAGGTAATGGGACATTTTATTATCATGCCTAGTATTTCCAAACATATAAAACTATATAAAAACTGCCTATTCATATCCTTTGACCATTTATCAATTGGGGAATGATTTGTATTCTTATAAATTCAACTCTATTCTCATTTCTGTAGACCTTACAAACTTTGTTAATGTTATTCAATGGCCTTTTCTAAATCTATTCTTCTTGATCTCTCTGCAACAACTGTTAATCACTCTCTCTTCCTTGATACTCTCTTCTTTCTAGGTTTTTTAGGACACTGCCTTCTCCTGGTCACTCCCCATCTTCACTTGTTTTTACTATTCATTAATGAATTTGTTGGGCAACTGAGTGGCACAGTAGACAGCGTTTCAGACCTGGAGTCAGGAAGACTCTTCTTTGTGAGTTCAAATCTGCAATCAGATACTTACCAGCTGTGCGATTCTGGGTAAATCACTTACCCCTGTTAGCCTTGGTTAATCATTGTTAAAATGAGGTGAAAAAAGAAATAGTAAGCTTCTCTAGCATATTTGCCAAGAAAATCCCAAATGGGGTCACAAGGAGTCAGACACAACTGAAAAAATGACAACAACAAAATGAATTTGTTTATTCATTCAGCATGATATTTATTGAGCATCTTGCTACATGCAAGGAACAGTGCAGAACACAAAAAAATATCAGGCCTTGTCTCTGACTTTTAGAAGCTTAATAATTAGATAGTATTTGGATTAGGGAGAGAATAATTATACTTTCCCTTGCAGGTTCCACTTTAGGAGTGTAAAAAGAATGCCAAGGAGAAGGGAATCAATAAATACGCACCTGGCTAAGCAATTTAGAACTTAAAGATCAACTGTGGTTTCCCCACAAGTCCATTGTAGAAGTCAATGGCAACCTTTGAATATTAAAGAAATGTGTCTGCTCATCATGCTAAGCCTTTTACTCTCACCAAAAGGGTTGGATCACCCCCACTGAGGGAAAGAAGTAGGTCAGTGATATCTTTTCCTATCACACATAGGAGATTTCTTTTTCAGGGCAATTTTATAAATTTTATAAACAAATTTTATAAAGGATGATAACTGACACTATTTAGCACTCTAAAATTTAGAAAGCATATAGTGGTGGAATGATGGACCTGAAGGTAAGACCTAAGTTCCAATCTGGCCTTGTAAATTTACTATCTATTTGAACTTGAGAAAATCACTTATCATCTTTGAACCTCAGTTTCCTGATCTGTAAAATATGGATGATAATAGCATCTACCTCTAGGATTGCTGCAAAGATAAAATGAGATAATATTTGTTAATGTAAACCTTAAAGCATTATATACATGCTAACTCTTTTATCATCATCATCATCATCGTAATACTATGATAGTTTTGCATCAACCTTTAGAGGCAGATAATGCAGCTGAATTATGAGTCTTACTTTGGGGCAATGAAACAGATGCATAGAGAGGTAAATCTTTAGTCACACTGATATCAAGATATTATGAAAGGCGTCATGAGGTAGTAAATTTAGTCCAAAAAACGGATTAAAGTTTCGCCTCCATCACATACAGACTGTGTAACTCTAGGCAAGTCGTGTGACTTGTTGGTGACCTAGGCAACACTGTAAAACTCTAAATTGTAGAGGAAATACTGGCTTTCTGATAAAGGAAGTTCTTTCCCAGGAGCCCTCTACACTGACGGAATGACAGATACAGTGAAACATGATGAATGCCTTATCCTTGGGCACACAGGTAGTAAGCAGTAGGAGCAGGATTTGAACACTGGTCCTTCTAACCCCAAATGCTTGCTCTAGCCATGATGCCATTCTGTCTCTTTGAACGAAAACATGCTTCAGGTCCTTAATGTTCTCATATACAATACCTACACTATCAAATTGAATTGGGTTTCAGCAAATCTTCAGTACTATCACTGATATTATAATACTATTTAACTTATAACCTGAAAAAATCAGTCTTCCATTTAGAGTCCTATTACAAAACCTCACTTCTATCTGTTCTTTGCCCTAAACTGACCAGGGATATAGAAATGCATGTTTCCCAATACCTTTCCAGGCTATTAGTTTCTCAATATAAACACCAAGGTCCATTCAGGGAAAGAGAATGGAGATATTTTATCTGGATATCTCTATATTTCTGCCAGGATTTCACTTGTAAAGAGTTATGGGGGGGAAAATTGTAAGAGAGAATGGACTAGTACTTTCTGTCTGCTGCAGGGCACCTTAGTAGCTATAATGGAAGTCACTAATCCGATTTTGGATTTGGGTATCTTAAATCATTTCACCAGGGAAAATAGCACCCAATATCATTCATCAATTAGACAGAAGATTACATATTAATAACAACCTTTAACAGGTCCATTGTGTTTTCCATATACCAAGCTCTTTGATATAGCTTCCTCAAAGCCGCAGCAGAAAGTAGGGAAAGAATTCTAGCATTGGTTTTGCTAAAGCAGGACTACAAGTAAAAAGGTGCAAACAGTTGGTACAGGTTGAGTAGTAACTAGAGCCAATATCCATATCAGCACACTTGGTTGGACCCAGCCCTGAACTCAGGAGAAAAACTTTACAGAGCCAGCTTCTGAAACTCCTTTATGAACTGAAAGGAATACATAGGTAGCTAGTTTGTGCAGAGGGGTAGAGTGCTAGACCTGGAGTCAGGAAGACCTGTGTTCAAATTCAGCCTTAAACACTTCTTAGTTATGTGACCCTGGACAAGTCACTTAAACCTCAGTTTCCTCATATGCAAATGGAGGAAATAACACCTACCTCACAGGGTTGTTGAGAGGATCAAATGAGATGATACTTTTAAAGTATGTAGCACATAGTACATGCTAAGCACATGCTTGATGCTTTTTCTGCTTGCCCCCTCTTCCCATAAGCATAGCTTTCTAATCAAAATCAAGTGATTGGTTGATGTCTGAATCAAGGACTACAGAAGCCAAGACATATTCATAACTACACTTGTAAATCATTGGCTAGTCAAATAATTTTTTGGCATCATTCCAGTAGACATTTGGGTATTGATGGAAGGCAATTGTGAATTTCAAAGAAAGCTGAGAACATTAGTGATAAGCATTGTGGATGCTACAGTTAATTTTCTATGAGCAGATGCAGCATTTCAGAAGTCATTACATAACTCTACAGCAGCCCTGTAATGACAAATGTTTGAAAATAATTCTCCCAACCTCACTTTCCTTTCCCTTTTGTCACTTCAAATTCTCAGTAGCGTGCAGAGGGCAAAAGATCATGTGTCCCTTGATAAAGTACAAACCTCTCAGAGTGAGATTTAAAGCCCTTCCTAATCTGGCTACCATTTACTTTATGAGTCTTACCCATAATTTCTCTTGGTAGTTGAGTAGTGTATTGAATATGGTGCTAGACCTGGAATCAAGAAGATCTGAGTTCAAAAATAACCTTAGACACTTCCTAACAATACGACCCCGGGGAAGTCACCTAGCTTCTGTCTGCCTCAGTTTTCTAAACTGTCAAATGAAGATAGTAACAGCACCTACCTTACAAGGTTTTTGTAAAAATCAAATGAAATATTAGAAAAGTATTTTATGGGGACAGCTCGGTAGCCCAGTGGACAGAGCACCAGCCCTGAAGTCAGGAGGACCTGAGTTCAAATCTGACTTCAGACACTTACTATGTGACCCTGGGCAAGCACTTACCCCGATTTCCAAGAAGAAGAAGAAGAAGGAAGAGGAGGAAGAGGAGGGGAGGAGGAGAACAAGAGCACTTTGCATAGTGCTTGGCACATAGTAGAAGTATAATAAATGCTTATTGCATTTTCCTCATCCCTTCCCTTTTCTGAAATCCATTCAAATTGATCTGCTCGCTGGTCCCTAAACTTGACATCCAATCTCCTATGCCCATACTTTTGCACATGCTGCTCCCATGTGTAGAGCACACTCCTTCCACCTCTTAAAAAGTGTTATCTTTTTCAAAGTTTATCTCATTTACCACCTTGTATGGGATTTCCTCTATATTTATAATTGTTAGCTTTTCATGCCTCCTCAAAGAACTTTGTATTTACCTCTCGCTATACATGTTCTGTCCCTCAGTACAATCCAACTTCCTTGAGTACAATGCCTCTTCTGTTTGTTGTTGTTGTTGTTGACTTTTTTTTCATTGTGTTGTCATGCCAGTACCTTGAACACAGTGGTTACTTTATACAGTTTTAAATGAATAGGATGAATATAGTGATGAAATAATTATCTAACTCAACTCAAAAATTATAGAGTCAGTTGTATCTGTTCTGGACTAGGCCTGACTTGGGCTCATTCCCTGGTAGTTTATATTTAATATTGGAACGAAATAAAACTATTGTAGCCATTCAATAGTTAAAAAGATTTGCTCAGCCAGAGTAAGGGAACGATATAAGCTTTGAGGACAGTTCAAATTGATTTAAGTAAGCAAAGGTCCCTTGCCTGATTTGCCCACTATTTTCTACCATTCAAGGATCAGAGTGCACCTGGAACTCCTTGTGTCTGCTTTGTGCTCAGGTGACTAGAAAATTATGTCAAGAGCTTGAGCTTGTGGTCTCTGGAGACAACCAAGTATCAGGAAAGGTCTCAATAACTTTTAAGAAGAGAATGGCCTTACTTGCTTTGCACAAGGAGGGTTGCCTACCAAAGTCTGACATCGGGACATTTGGTTGATGCTTCTTTCCATATCTATTAACAATGTTTCCTTGACAAGGGATACTGTAGTTCTATAGCCCAAAAACATATTTAGGGCCAGTATACTCTATTGTTTAATTTAGGGGGCATGATAGCTGGTAATTTTTTTTAAATGAACCAATATTGAGATATATCTTCTAAAATATATCCCTATATCCTCCTTCTTGGTGTCAATGCATACTATATTTCTTTAATATTCCAGTCTTAGACCTTTGTGCAGAACACACTTCAATGTAAGTAGTTCTTCTACATACCAACTCATCATCCATCAATCCATTTACCATCCATCCATCCATTTATATATGCATTCAACAAGTTTTCACATATGAACAGGAAAAGACGTGGTCCAGGCATGTAGGCACAGTGAGGGATAACATGACCAGCAGATATTAAAAGGTCAGAGATAGATTCTTCTTCCTTTTTCTAAAGTTATCAATGATCTTTTAAATGGAAAATGTAAAAGCATTTTTTCTCAATCCTCATCCTTCTTGAGCTCTACAAGATTTCACATTGTTGTTCTCCTTCACCTATTGGATACACTATCTTTTTTGAGGTTTTGTGCATTCCTCTTCTTGATTCTTGTCCTTGTCTTAAAATGCTTTTTCAGTCCTCTTAGCTAGATTATCATCCTTGTCATACCCCCAACCACAACTGCCAATGTTCTGTCCTGGACCTTTTTCTCTTTTTGCTCTACATATCACTTTTGTTGATATCCTCAACTACCACTGGTTTAGTTTTTAACTGTATGCAGATCGGCATATGTGGCATTAGTCTCTTTTCTTAAATTCAATCTTGCATCTCCTTCTGCTTTTTGGATGTTGTGAACATTTAATATGGACATCAAACTCAATATACCTAAAATAGAACTTATTGTGTTTTCTCCAAAGTCTTCTCTTTTCTAAACAGCTTTATTACTAACAAGAATAACCATTATCCTCCCAGACCCCTCAGGTTTGCAACCTCATTGTTCTCTACACTTCTTCACTCTTATTTACCCCTCACATCATCTAACCTATTGCCAAATATTGGTGTTCTGCCTTGATAACACTTCTCATATATAGCACCTTCTTTCAACTTATATAGCTCCAACCTCATTTCTGGCCCTTATCACCTCTTGTCTGGGCTATTTCATTAGCATTCTACTGGTCTCTGACTCACATCCCTCCCCCACCCCCACACCAACTCCAATCTAGTCTCCATACATTTGCCAAAGTCATTTTGCTCAAGTGTAGATCTGACTATGCCAGCCCCTGCTTGATAAACTCCACTGACTCTCTATTACTTACACAATCAAATAAAAAGTCTACTATCATTGAAGGGTCTTTACAACCTGCCCCTTCCTTAGCTTTCCAGTCTTCTTACATTTTGCCACACTTACTCCTTTGAGTGAACAATGCACTATACTCATTGTATACTCATTATAGCTCATTGAATGAGCTATAAAAACCGAACACATCATTCTATTGAAATAATCTCTTATAGAGATATTTGATAGATAAAAAACATAATGTAGAATTTCATGTTAGGTGAATAAGAACGGTAACAGGAAAAGAGCTACCTGAGGCTTTATTGGGGAAATGATGGAGGTTTTTGCAGTCAAAATGAGGTCTTATCTGTAAACAGAAGGTTTTTCTACATGATCTCTAAAGTTCCAGCTAAGTTGAACATTTTCAGAGTCTATCTTTCAGCATCAGCACACAGTTTTTTGTTCCCTGACAAATAAGTACCAAAAATAACAGAGACATGCAAATGGAATGTTAGAATCTTTTGGATGCCCTAAAAAATTATTTACAAAAGACCTTCCTGCGAGAAAAAAAAAAACAGTTGGGAAATTATATTTAGAAGGTGCATTACACGTGGGACTGACTTAGGTGAGACTCACAGCTACCCAAACCTTCACCTGGAATTCAAAACAAATCCCTTCTGAGGTTGAATGCAGTTTTATTACCTTTTTTCATTGTTCTTTCTATTTTCTCACTCCTCTGCACTGCCTATTTCCAGGTGAGATGGGAAATAGAAGAACCAAAACACCATAATAAGAAAGGATTTTCTTGCAGTATCTGCAATCCAGTGGAATTGGAGGGAAAAAAAATCTCACAAGCAAAGCAAATCTTGGGGTCATCCACTTTGGCTGAATGGAGAGGGTCTGGCTAAGAAACTGACGGACTGTGTATCTAAAGTTTCAGCCTGCTACAAGTATCTCATTCCTCATTTCAATAATGGTAATTTATACACACATGCAAACTCCTCTCAGGTTGCCCAACAGGCTGGATAATTAACAAGCTCTCTTTGCCCTATTTGGGAACTTGTCTGGAGCTCTGAGGTTCCAAGGTAAGCCCCTCCCTCCCTGAAGAACCAAATTATTAGAGGTGAGACAATTCAGACAAGGATAGTATGTAAAATCCACATGAAAACTGCAAAGATGAATCAAATTACATTCAGGGTACTTAAGAGCAAATTGAAAATGAGGCCATTTCTTATTCAAGAAGACTTCCTTCTCAGCTTTCTGGGAATGCAAACATGCAGCTCACAGCAGAGGATCAGGTCACCCACTGCCTGGGGAAAGCAGCTTGAATTTTATTACCTGGGTGATCTCTGGCAAGGCACACGCTTCAGGAGGTAGAAACCCCAGTCCCCTTTACTTTGTCTCCTTTGCTGATTTTTGGCTCTCATAACATTTTAATTAAATTTGGGCTTGTCTTTCTCGCTCACCTTACTCTCTGCATCAAACAGGGAGCCTCTCACATGTCGCCTGGCTGCGGTCCCTGCAAGCTTCCAATTCTGCAAGCAGGTTTCTTGCCATACAGAGAGAACTACAGTTAAATCAAAGCCCAGGTAACCTGCGGTCCCACTGCCTGATAGCGGCACATAACTTCAATGTGACTTAGAGAAAAAGATAATGAATTCTCTCATGCAAATTTACACACAGGGGTCAACTGCAAAATACCTTTGTGTTTGATAATATGCTGGGTATTTGGTATTTGCCATGCAATAAATAATTCATCTTGCATAGCCACTTGCTATGGAAATGAAAGTCTATGTATATTAAAGCATTTAGTACTTGGTACAAAATGGACAGCTGGGGCCAAATGAACATCTCTTAGGACGCATTACCATTACTGCTCCCCTGTGAATTTTTAACTCTTCGCTTCTGAGAGTCATAATGAGGATTGTAATTTAATAAGGCATGGGGGTTCATTTTGATGCAACCAGGGTTACACCAAAGTAAATGAATAATTTAGAAATCCTGGGAATTTGATGGTTTCTGAGCTTTTCTGTGGTTATTATTATCAATAATGTTCCAGGAGTCAATCTGGTTTGCATCTTGTGCAATTTGGGAAGGTGTCAAAGGTGCAATACGTTCACATGCTAAGGAAGGTGAATGAATACAAACATGATTTTAAGGTGACATTTTGCTATATTAAATTAGCATCGTACCTAACAACCAAATTCTCAGTCACCTCTACAGCATGAGCATGCCTTTTCTTTAAAGAAAGGAATGTTTTTGTCAGAGACCTAATATTTAACATTCATATACAGAATAAACTTTTTTATTAACTATTTATATTTTAGTTAATATACTTCAAAGCATAAAAAATCATTATACTTTGTCAGTTCCTCACAGGAATTGGAGACTATTTGTTCTCATTTGCTTTTTGACTTGCCACCAGAGTATACTCCATTCTTTCGATTTTGCTTTTTTGTTTTGTTTTACATTATTTCATAAAGAAAATATCTTCCTAGATTTATTTTTACCAGATTTTCCTCTTCTTATTATTATCATTGTTGTTCTTCTTCTTCTTTTTAACTAACTAGGATTAGTTTTAAAAATACCCAAATGCAAGAAGGTATTTGATTTTATTTTAAAAATCCATATCATAGCTAAGAACTAAATTAGTTAATATATCAACATAACTGAAAAACACTGAATTATTTACAACAGTTCTACAAGTGGGTAGGTGTCTTTCCTACAGAGTTCTTCAAAATCCATTTAAAGGACTTATGGAAGAATCAACAGTAATGAAAATACAAAAGATGTTTTAAGATGGAACTCAGGAAATTCCAGAAATCATTGACAGAGCATGAATGAGTTAGGTAGTCAAATGGATAAACAATCTTTTGCCGCCCCCCCCACACACTAAAGTCCATCATCATAAACCCACTGCTATAGCTGACTCTTTTTACATTTATTTCTAGAAATTGGGGAGAACAACATCTTAGAGCTGAGGAACAATGAGGAGAGTAAAAAGTGGAGCACTCAGTAAACAAACCAACAAGCCATAAGGGTTTACTACATGCCCAGACACTGTGTTAAGCACTGGGAATACAAACACAAGCAGAAAGAAAGACAGCCACTGGCATCAAGCAGCTTACAATCTAATGAGAGAAGACAACACATTGAAAAAAAAAAGTTGAAAAACATGGGGGTGGGGGATGGGCAAGGTACCCCTGTGCTGGAACATAGTAGAGAAATTCTGGGGTACAGGCTGGAGAGGAATGAAGCCACTGTTGGTCTGGGTGCCTTCCTGAAATAGAGATTTTGACATGAGACATCCAATCGAGAGATGGGCAGAGAGAACTCCAGTGTGTGAATTCCAGGACTGGAGTGAACTTCCAGGATGAAGCTTTGGGGCATGATAGAAGAGGTTCAGAATAAAGCCTGGAGAAGAATAAGAAGAAGGACTGGAAAGAAAGATAGGATCTTGTGAATCAGTATGGGGGAGAAATGGAGAGAAATCTAAGTGGTAAAGGAGACGATAATGCAAGAAGACATGAGAAAGTGCCATACCAATCAAACTACCAAAAATTATTTTATAGAGCTAGAAAAAATAATAACAACATTCATTTGGAAGAACAAAAGGTCCAGAATATCAAGGGAACTAATGAAAAGAAATGCTAGTGAAGGTGGCCTAGTCATTCCTGATCTTAAATTGTATTATAAAGCAGCAATGATCAAAACTACGTGGTACTGACTAAGAAATAGAGTGGTGGATCAGTTGAATAGGTTAGGTACACAAGACACAGTAGTCAACGACTATAGTAATCCACTGTTTGATAAACCCAAAGACCCCAGCTTCTGGAATAAGAACTCACTATTTGACAAAAACTGCTGGGAAAACTGTAAAAGACTACAGTAGAAACTAGGCATAGATCAGAAACTTACACCATATGCCAAAATAAAGTGAAAATGGGTTCATGATTTAGATATAAAGTTTGATGCCATAACAAAGTAGGAGAGTAAGGAACTGTTTGCCTATCAGAATTATGGAGAACAGAAGAATTTATTATCAAACAAGAGATAGAGAACAGTATAAAATGCAAAATGGATAATTTTATTTACATTATATTGAAAAGTTTTGCACAAACAAAGCCAATGCAACCAAGATTAGGAGGGAAGTAGAAAACTGGGAAAGAATTTTTACAACCAGTATCTCTGATAAAGACCTCATTTCTAAAATATATGGAGAACTAAGTCAAATTTATAAGAATATAAGTCATTCCCCAATTGATAAATGGTCAAAGGATATGAACAGGAAGTTTTCAGATGAAGAAATTAAAGCTATCAATAGTCATATGAAAAAATGCTCTAAATCATCATTGATTAGAGAAATGCAAATCAAAATAATTTCGAGGTGCCACATAGCACCTATCAGATTGGCTAACATGACAAAACAGGAAAATGATAAATGTTGGAGCAGATGTGGAAAAATTGGAACACTAATACATTATTAGTGAAGTTGTGAACTGATCCAACCATTTTGGAGAGCAATTTAGAACTATACCCAAAGGGCTATAAAAATGTACATACCCTTTGACCCAACAATAGCACTTCTAGGTCTGTATCCCAAAGAGATCATATGAATGGGATAAAGACCCACATGTACAAAGAAATAACAGCTCTTGCTATGATGGCAAAGAATTGGAAATTGAGGGGATGCTCACCAGTTGGGGAATGGCGCTATTGTGCTATGAGAAATGATGAGCAAGTGAACTTCAGAAAAACCTGGGAAGACTTGTATGGACTGATGCTGAGTGAAGTGAGCAGAACCAGGAGAATGTTGTACACAGTAACAGCTACATTGTACAATGACTAACTTTGATAGACTTAGCTCTTCTCAGCAATGCAAGGGTCTAAGACATCTCCAAAAGTCTCATGATGGAAAATGCTTTCCACATTTAGAGACAGAATTATGGAGTTTGAATGCAGATCGAAGCATACTTTTTGGTCTTTTTTTCTTCTGTTTTGTTTTGTTTCTTGTTTCTTCTGGTTCCTCCTATTGGTTCTACTTCTTCTTTATAACATGACTAATGTGAAAATATGTTTAATAGGGATGTATATGTAGAGCTGATATCAGATTGCACACCATTTTGGGGAGAGAGGCAGGGAGGGAGGGGGAGAAAATTTAAAACTCAAAAGCTTATGGAAGTGATTGTTGAAAACTGATAATTAATTAATTTTAAAAAGAAGACATGAGAAAGTAATGAAAAGTGATCATAGAAAAAAAGATGAAATGATAAAGATAGGGAAGGGATAAAAGAGGTAAAGAAAATATTTCAACTGAGAACTGTATTCACTTATTGATTCATTAATTGATGAGAGGACATTAATAAGCATCCCACCACATGGATAGGCAAGGTAGGTAATGATATGAATTTTGAATGGCGAAGTGCACATCTGGGTGGACAGGATAACATATGTATGTGTGCATATGTATGTGTATGCATATATGTATGTGTGTATGTGTGTATATGTATGTATGTGTACATGTATACATATATGCATATATATTTAAATACCAAAGTTCGAGGGTCATACCTTGTGAATGATTTTACTGTCTGGTTGAAATAGGGATTGTAGGATAAGAGGACAAATACAGGGAGAGAAGAAAAAAAGGAAGGAAGGAAGGAAGGAAGGAAGGAAGGAAGGAAGGAAGGAAGGAAGGAAGGAAAGGAGGGCGATATGGAAAGAGGATGACAACATCATTCAGGAGTCGAGAAGGGAATAAATTTGTTTCTCTAGGGATAAGGATAGAAACTGGATAAAGACTGTACCTGTAGCTTCTTTGACATGGGCAACTCCCAAGTGAGGGAACTTCCTTAGTAATTGAAGTTACACCTCTTTAAACTGGATATATGCTTAGAGCACTGACAGTTTAGGTGACTTCTCCAGGGTTACACTTGACACAATATTATGTATGTGTCAGATTTAAGGCTTGATATAAATGACATAAAATCTTACTTCTCAGTTTAATTACATACATTAGTCTATGTCATAGACTAATACCTAATTAAGAAAAAATTGCCCAAGAACTAATGAAAATATCCATAGGTCCAACACAGCACCTTCTTTACAGATGACACATAGAAAAAGAAGAGAACATTGTATAATTAGACCACATAGGAGCATCCAATAGACAGTTTGTGGTGGATATTACTAAATATACATTCCTTTTTGCAAATATACTATTTAGCTAGGACCCTGTCCTCAGAGATTTACATTGCCCCAGAGGCACAGATATGTGATTACATTAGATTTGGTCAGAGAATACTAAGCCTTTTTGTTCAACAATGATTTGTAAAACTTGTAACAATTTAATCCTCTTCCCTTTTCCCATGATCCTACTCTCATCTCCCTAATGTCTCTTTCTCCTCCTATTCTTGAGATGTCTCAGCTTCCCAGAGAGGTCACAAAAGAAATTGCCACCAAGCTGAGGATGGTGAGATGGGTTTGGACAGATGAAACATATTGAGAGAACTAAGGTGTTGTCTACCTACATAACACATACTCATCCTGAAGAAACCTCCCACTCTTTAACCCCACCCTGTCCAAAAATAGTCTTTCAGAATTTTACTTGTGACAAAAGTTCAGTATTATATATTGAGAAAATATAATTATAATTATAAAGCATGTCTCACTAAATTAGCATTCATGGGTTTGCAGGTGGGAACTCTTAGGTGGGTAACTGCTCTGAAGTTCAGAGTACTCTGAAGTTCAGAGTACTCAGAAGTGAGAATTCACTTCTAAAACTGAAGCTGACAAGCCCCCACCAGTATGCTACCTTTAATAGTCAACCAACACACAGTTTTTCAAACCAAACCATTTATAAAGATGGCATAATAAGATGAATAGCTACCCATGATTCCCCTTATAAAACTAGGGTTCATTCTCCCATAAGTACAAAGAGTGTCAGACGAAAGAATAGGCACGAATATGTAGTGCACTAGTAATGAGACACACAATACAGAAAATACATGCAACCAAAGCAACTCCTCTCTAAGCCTCTGATATTGAAGCATCTCAGTGTCCTTTTTCATTTCATGGTATCTCCCTTAACACAGTGTCTCTTTGGATAGGTTGCTCTGCTGAGTCCCTAGTGCTACATCTCTTTACAACTCAACTCCTGACTATCAGGGCTAATTTTCTTATTTCTTGGCTCACTTTTCTGATTCCACAGATAAAATCTCTCTCTGTCTCTGTCCCTCTCTGTCACTCTCTCTCTGTCTCTGTCTCTTTTGCTGCCTCTCTGTCTCTCTCTATGTGTCTCTGTCTCTGTCTGTCTCTCTGTATCTCTCTGTCTGTCTCTCTGTATCTGTTTGTCTCTCTGTCTGTCTCTTTGTCTCTGTCTCTCTGTCTCTCTGTCTGTCTCTCTCTTTCTCTCTTTCTCTCTCTCTCTCCAGATATGGAGTTGTTATACCTTTTATAGGGTTCATAATTCCATCAAAAAAAAATAATAACAACACAAAATGAAACAAAATGCTACACAATTATGAGGATACTTAGGTTAAGAAAAAAGAAAAAAAATTCACCCCTCTTCCTACCTGCAGAAGGAAGTGAATATGGGTGTAGAAGACTTCGTTTCCTAACACTATTCTTATGTTGATTAATTTTGCAAAACTTTTTCTTTTCTTTTTTTTTCTTGTTGCTGTTTTGAGGAATGATGCAATGTGAGTGAAAGAATGAATTCAGAAGTGATGGTGATATACAAAAAAAATCTTTCATCTTTCTAAAAGTAAATGAAATGCTAAAAATAAAAAAAACAGTACTAGTGAGGAATTAAAGTTTGAGAACTGAAATCTAAGGAGTTCAAGAAGCACAAAAGGAAAAATCTTTATCATTTAAGGCAATTTGTCTAAAAATAAGAATTTCCCAAATTTAAATAATTTCCTAAATTACCCTTATTGATGGTATCACCAATATCATCTCAAAATTATTGCATCCAAGTTGATTCTTCTCTCAACTGATCAGTTTCAAAGCCCTGCAAATTCAACAACAGCCAGTTCTCTTGTGGGCTACTGAGTAGGGTGCTGGACTTGGAGAAGAGAAGATCTGATTTTAAATCCCACCTGAGGTTCTCTTTGAATCTTAGTTTCTTAATAAAATGTGGATTGTATTTATCCTAGTGTTGTGAGGATCAAATAACATTTTACATATATAAAGCACTTTGACTACCCTAAAGCTGTATATCAATGATACTATTATTTAAAAAATAAAACATTTATGAAACCTCTTCCCTGCGCAGGGGACTATATTAGTTGTTGAAGGAGACATAAAGTTTATGTTAAACAAAGTTCTTGAATTCCATGAGCTTACAGTCTTGTAAAAGGATTTAAATGATTGCCAGAGGAATTTGAACTTTACTTAGTAGGTGCTAGGAATTCATTTAAGATTTTTATGAACAGATCAATAGTGAAGTGGTCAATCTATGGGTTTGAATAACTAGGGTAAGAGAGTGGAGGTGGGAGGATCTAATAGAAAGTTATTACAATTATCCAGGCAAGGGGTAATGAGGTTTTCTACCACAAACTGTCTATTGGATGCTCCTATGTGGTCTAATTATAAATGTTCTCTTCTTTTTCTATGTGTCATCTGTAAAGAAGGTGCTGTGTTGGACCTATGGATATTTTCATTAGTTCTTGGGCAATTTTTTCTTAATTAGGTATTAGTCTATGACATAGACTAATGTATGTAATTAAACTGAGAAGTAAGATTTTATGTCATTTATATCAAGCCTTAAATCTGACACATACATAATATTGTGTCAAGTGTAACCCTGGAGAAGTCACCTAAACTGTCAGTGCTCTAAGCATTAACTACATTTTCAAATAGAAACTTCGTCTATCCTATATCATAGCCTAACTAAACTACTAGACATTCTTCAAAATTTTCATGTCCAATCTCACCACTATATATTTGTACCAGCCATTTCTATGCTTTCTAAGTTTTCCAGCTAAAGTAATTCTCTTCCAAAAAAAAAAATCTTGGGTGTTGGTTGCTTCATGAAGCCTTTGTGTATCTTTACCCCTTTCTTTCTGATTATGCTTTTCTTTTTATGCAAGTTCTTCTACATAAATGAGGCTAACTCTGTTGTCTCAGGGATGTACCTATCACATTTTACCCCCACTCAGAGTTCTGAAGTAATCTAACGTGGTTCAGAAGTCCCAGCCAGCACTGAATCTAATCATTTTAAAGATACTTGTGGGCTTTTCTCAACTACACAGCAGGCCAATGTAGAATGTCTATGCACACTCCGGTCCTCCAGGCTCCTTAAAGCAGTTCCCTAGCTTCTTTCACATGGATGGCATAGTTATAGGCACAATTATAAATAATGTACAAAAAAGAAAGAAAAAGAAACCAATGGAGAAAAAAAGAAAAACAAATAAAAAGGATACAAATAGGAAGGAGGGAAGGAAGGAATGAAAGAAGGGAAGGAGGAAAGAAGGAATTGTCATAATGTTATAATGGTCGTGATGGTCCTAGTGCCCTTTGGGCTGAAACCATATCTAGAGTATTATGGTAAATTTTGGTTGCCCCACTTTAAGGGAAATATTTACAAACAAGTGACAAATATGTTTATAGAGTGTTTATAAACAAAATGTGTTTATGTGATGGATGGGAAAAATTCTGGAAAAAATGCCACATGAGAAGCACTCAAGGAAATTGAGGATATTTTACTTAGAGTCAGAAACACATAGGAAGAGCAAGACAGCATTCTTCAAAGTTTGAAGGGCTGTTTTACCAAAGAGGTAGCATACCCATTCTTTCCTTTCTTGAGAGTATAGACCTCAAACTTTGGAGTAGAACTTAAAGAGAGAAAAGATTTGAAGTTCATATGAGTGTGTGCTTCTTAACAACTGAAACTATATCAAAGGCAAGTTGGCTGCCTTAAGAAGCAATAATACCTTTGGGTGGCAGGCAATGTATTATTCCAATTTCACACAGGAGCATGTTAAAGCCTGAAATGTTTAAGGGCTTCCCCCACTACACAAACTGTCTGGAAAAGTCCAGAGTGTGAGCAGGATGATTGTTGCTAATTTTCAACAATTTCTCAATTTGAAAAGTAAGAAAGAAGTGATATGAAATATAGAGAATACCTAGTCTTAGTAAGTTAGCTTAAAATGTAATTAGAACAAATATTACATTTTTTTTTCTCTTATAAAGAATAGTCTAAGAATAGCAGCAAACTCCAAGTTTGCACCAGGCCATTACAATGTTGAACAATATTTCTGTTCCCTGGTTATTGATTTAGAGTTATCTCTAAGCTAGAGATGGAGACAAAGATATACACACACACCCCACATATACGCACACATATATATACAAATGTATATATACATGCATATACACACCATATATAACATGCATACGTATACATACATATATATTATTATATTTATTTATTTACTTAAAGTGTAGATAATTTAGCTATCTCTAAGCTATATATATATATATAATACATACATGCATATGACACACTCATAAACATTGTATACATATGCTTACTTACTTAGAGTTTAGAGATTTGAGATGCCTCTAAGCTATATGCATATGTGTATACACATATCCACTTATGACTTTTTGAGTTTTTTTAATTATCCACTTACTGGTTCATTTTACTATGTATATTTCACTTACACATTTCATTTACACATTCTTTTTCACTATTTGCATCTGAGGTTTTTACAGTTTTTTTCCCTTTATTTACTGTTTCTTTTCATTTGTTTAGATGAAAATTTATCTTTTCATGGATTCTGCTTCTATTTCATTATTTCTGGTATATATGGGTGCACTCCCTAAGCCATCCGATATCTTTTAAAGACAGCTCTTATCAATACAGCTTCCCTGAACTCTAGTGATAATGTTTTATTAAATGTTACATTGGAGCTGAAATCACTCACAGCAGGTATCACAGAATCATTACCAGTTTGAATATTTTCTGTACTAAGATGATAATGATAAACACAAAGTCCCAGTGGGAGACCTGCCACTTATTACTTAATCCACAAACCCCCTACAGGTATGTTTTGGTGTCTTCAAATGCCCACCCAAGGGTTATGCAGACACTGAAAGCTGAAACGCTGAAAGAGTTTTTCTAAAGGTCTTCATATACAAAATAAGCTTTTTGCTGTATAGAATTCATTTTACTAACAAGAATTATTATTATTTTAAACAGCAGTGTTTGGGAAAATCAGGCACAATATGCTATAAAACACTTTTTTCAAAAAATTCCAAAAACCTTTTTAATAATTCCAATTTTATTTATGTTAACAAATTAATATTTTTAGATGCAATATGATATTCAAATGTAGCATACAAAAAAAGCATACTAAAGGCAGACAGAATCTCCATGCAGAATAAACTTTTCTTATCTCAAATACTGAGTTTAATTTATGTCATAGCTTGGAATGGACTTCACACACAAAAGGTTAAATAGTTTCATCATCACTGTGAGTAGAGTTATCTGGGAAACAATCAACAGAATAAACCAGAAAGACTACTCATATTGTACTCATAAGATGTAGGTTCAAAATCTGGATCAACAATGTTTTTGACCATGGGTTAATTACTCTAGATATAAAGTTATTTTTCTTCTTTTTTCTTCTTGTTTTTTATGTGGTATTTTATTTTTCCTCAGTTACATGTAAAAAAACCCAACAATCTTTAACATTTGTTTTTGAAACTTTGAGTTCCAGGCTCAGATTCTTAAGATCTGGCCCACTTGCATTAGCACTACAAATGCTTAGATTCCTTAAGAGACTGGTCAATATGGCTGATGTTCTAATAAACCTTGTCTTTGGCTGAAAGAAGGCTTGGGTCGAATTCATTTTGACAGGACCTGTGTGCTGTGATTTTGAGGTCCCACACCTCTAAACTTTCAAACCTCAACATTTTGGTAGCCTGTACGGGGAAGCTACCTAACCCCAACCTCTTTCCCAGCCAAGATTAGAAGATGTCTAAGCTTCTGCCCCTTCTTTCTTGCCCTGTAGTTGGGATTGCTCTCCAAGCACCTAGGAAGACTTGGGGGTGCTTTTTGGGTGGACAGTTATAGGCTGTCTCTTACCTGGTCTGACACTTTCAGGTTATCAGTCCACTGGTTCAGTTCAAGGCCATGGACCTGGGTACACCCTCCACAGCATAGAGGACAAGGATCGACATCCTATCTAGAAGTGTATGCCCAATTCTGTCAATTCTTCTGGTGCTAGGGAATTGGGAAAACTGCAGGTGCTTTTTGGTTCCCTGAGGCTTATTTATTCCCTTCCCTCTACACCCCTGAATTCTTCTTCAAGGAGGCTACAGGGAAAAGTTAAAACAGCTAAAAGCATCTTAGCAGATTCTGGAGGTTTTGTGATTGATCATTAAGGAGTTTTGAAACACCTCTTTACAACTCTGGTCACTACCTTTTCCCACTCCCTTCCCTTGAGATACCTCAAGAAAGTATCTTTGTTAACCCTTCTTATAGGAGAAGAGAGTTTCATCCTTCCCCTACGACCTTCAAATTACCCCTCCCCCAGCTGGCAAAAGGAAGGAGGGGGCAGGGGCAGCAGCTACAGCATGGGCCCCACTAGCAATAACCTTGGGCCCTGGGTCAACCTTTATCTGAAAGCATCACCTAGGTTCAGCACATCCTGGTCACCCCCTCCCACCCCCACCTCAACCCCCAGCAGCTGTGGGGAGAGAGGGAAGAGAGATGGGTCAAGGCAAAGAAACTAGTAGGGGCAGCTAGGTGGTGCAGTGGATAGAGCACCAGCTCTGAATTCAGGATAGACCTGAGTTCAAATCTGGCCTCAGACCAAATGCTTGACACTTACTAGCTGTGTGACCCTGGGCAAGTCACTTAACCCCAATCACCTAAAAAGAAAAAAAAAGGTAAAGAAACTAGCCTCTGAACTTGGGTAAGCATGCTCTTTTAAAGTTGTAGTTTTAACTGTTAATGTGATATGTTTATTCTCTGTGTAATTTGGAAATGCATTTAACAAAATTGAAGTCACCTGATTGGTAATGGGTTTGTTTGAAGTTTCAAATTGGTGAACTTTTTGTATCAGTTATGTCAAGCAACTTTTCATAATTTGGTTACCACTAAAACAACTTAGCTATTGTTGGTTATTGTTTCAATGTGTAAACTTACCAAAAAGCTTATTTGGGTTATGGCTTGCTGAGAATTTGCAAGTATATAGAAATAATCTGTAACAACTGGCTTTTTATACCAGGACAAATTTAAATTTGAGATGTAAATCCTGGAAAAGTTTATCCTAAGCTATGATTAGTGAAACTTGCTGTTAGTAGAAAAGGCTGGTGGGACCATTAATTATTTCATTTTGAGTTGTCTGATGGATCATAATCCATCTATAATCAGTAGTCAATAATCCACCATTGAGAGAAATGCCACAAGCTACTCAGAAAGAATGTGATACTTGTGGGATGTCTGCACTGGGAAAAGCTGAGAGGACAATTTTACCCTCAGTCTAAGATGGGACCCTCCTGGCTCAGTTTCCCCATTGTATTCCTTGGAAAAGGAATGTTATCTACCTGGTTATTCCTGAGACTGGCTATGAGGCAGATTTGATACCGCATGGTTGGAAAACTGTGAATTATCTAAATCTAAACAGCTAAGGATATTTATCCTGAAATATTTGGGTCCTAAATCTAGTCCCTGCTTTATCCTTTGAGAGCAAATTTCTATAACCAGAGCAAGTGTTCAGTAAAAGATCAGTGCAAATGTGTGAGATCTTGCTGTTTTGACCTGAAAGTGTAGTCATTCAGTACCCCCAAACAACTGAAATTAAATCAGAAACATCTTCAGTTTGGTTTGGGGAGGAGAATTTCAATGATAATTGAAGTGAAAGTCAGTCTCTTGGCAAATTCATTTGTGTAACTATTGAACCCAGGGGTGTAAATCTTCTACTTGCAAAAGTGTTACTTAAACATTTGAACATGTAAGAAGATCAGATAATCCTGAAGGTCAAATGTAAATGATTTTAATGGGGCTCTTACACTTTTACTTCTCCCTATATCTGGGCCCTGCAGTCTTTTCTGTCAGATTTCTGTCTTCTAGACTACAGGCCATTCACCTACAGTTGATAGCAAACAGTGGGTACCAACCAATGTTGCCCCATTGCCCCCTGGATGCCACCTGTGCTCAGTTCCAGTCAGCCTCTTCTTTGGGACCCCCTTGAGGCAGGGACTGCTCTATGCTCTTTGCCCACAAGAAGCAGTTTCAGAAGCCAAGACCTTCACCCCTTACCCCAAAAGATTTAGGTCCCATTTGTTTGAGGGGGGTATGATGGGGATGGAAACTGAACCCCAAAAAAAAAGACCATGTCTGTGGGATCGGGACCCAAAAAAAGAAAATCCCTGGACTTTTCTCAAATCTCTGGCATTTGCCTAAAGCTGTAATCCTTTCATTGTGGCTGTGCCCAATCTCCCAATTATGTTCTTGCCTCTTTAAGTGAGATAATTTACCATTCTACTTCTCCATGTCTCCCAGTACATTCCTCTCTCTCACCCCTTAATTTTATTTTTTAGATATCATTCCTTCATAATCAACTCACATCTGTGCCGTCTGTCTATATGTACTCCTTCTAGCTACCCTAATAATGAGAAAGGTCTTATGAGTTACAAATATCATCTTTCTATGTAGAAATATAAACAGTTTACCTTTAATAAGTCCCTTATGATTTCTTGTAATTCTAGATCCTTTGCCTTACAGAATGTCAGACTCCAAGCACTCCAAATCTTTAATATAAAAGCTGCTAGATCTTGTGTTATCCTGATTGTGGTTCCATATACTTGAATTGTTTCTTTCTGGGTGCTGGCAATATTTTCTCCTTGACCTGGAAACTGTGGAATTTGGCTATAATATTTCTAAGAGTTTTCCTTTGGGCATCTCTTTCAGGAGGAGATTGGTGGATTCTTTCCATTTCTATTTTACTTTCTGGTTCAAGAATATCAGGGCAGTTTTCCTTGATCATTTCTTGAAAGATGATGTCTAAGCTCTTTTTTTTTTTTTGGTCATGGCTTTTAGGTAGTCCAATAATTTTTAAATTATCTCTCCTGGATCCATTTTCTGAGTCAGTTATTTTTCCAATGAGATATTTCACATTGTCTTCTATTTTTTCATTCTTTTGGTTTGTAACTTCTTGATTTCTCACAGAGTCATTAGCTTCCATTTGCTCCATTATAATTTTTAAGGAATTATTTTCTTCAGTGAGCTTTTAGACCTCCTTTTCCATTTGGGCAATTTTGGCTTTTTGGATCTCCTTTGCTATTTAGTCTAGCCTATTTTTAAGGTGTTATTTTCTTCAGTATTTTGGGGGGTCTCCTTTAGCAAGCTGTTGACTTGTTTTTCATGATTTTCTTGCATCACTAATTTCTCCTCACAATTTTTCCTCTATTTCTTTTACTTGATTTTCAAAATCCTTTTTGAGCTCTTCCATGGCCTGAGACCAATTCATATTTTTCTTGAAAACTTTGGATGTAGGAGCTTTGACTTTGTTGTCTTCTTCTGAGTGTGTGTTTTGATCTTCCTTGTCACCAAAGTAAGTTTCTGTAGTCAGAGGTTTTTTTTTTTTTTTTCCCATTGCTTGCTTATTTACCCAGCCTATTACTTGACTTTTGAACTCTTTGTTAAGGTAGGGGTCTGCTACCAGTGTGGAGCTTCAGAAGTTTTATGCAGCTATTTTCAGAGATTCTTCTAGGGACCTGTAAGTTCTTCCACATTGTCTAGGGACCTGTAAATTCTTCTAAGGTGGTATGATCTAAGAAGAGGTGTTACTCCTTTCCTGGCCTGTGCTCTGGTCTGTGAGTGACCACAAGCACTCTTTTCTGCCCTAAAACTGTGAGGAGGGTTATCTCTGCACTCCTGCTGCAAGCTCTACTATGCTAGTACTTCTGCTTGCCCCAGGACTGCCATCCAGGACTGCCATCCATATCTAAGTATGGGAAGCAAGAGAGTTCTGCCTCAGTGCTAGCAAAAACACCCCGTAATCTCCTTCTGACTAGTTGTTTGATCCCCTTACTCTCTGTGGACTGAGAGCTCCAGAAGCAACTGCTGTTGCTGCCCCTGACCCTGCCACTGCCACTGCTGATTCTCTCATTCCCAAGACTTGCTCCTGGTTTGTTGGGACTGGGGCTGTGGTGGCATAGCCTGCACTGGACTGCACTCCTCCCTCACCCACATCTTTCTTTTTTGTTTGTTTGTTTGTTTGTTTTAATATAAATTTATTTATTTTTAATTTTCAACATTCACTTACACAAGTTTTTGAGTTTCAAATTTTCACCCCATCTCCCCCCTCCCCCCACCCCAAGATAGCATGCATTCTGAATATCCCTTCCCCTAGTCTGTCCTCTCTTCTATCTCTCTCCCCTTCTCTTAACCCCTTCCCCTTCTATTTTCCTGTAGGGCAGGATAGACTTCTGTACCCCATTTCCTGTATTTCTTATTTCCCAGTAGCATGTGAAAACATTTTTTTAAACATATGTTTTTAAAACTTTAGGTTTCAAATTTTCTCTCTTCCTCCCTCCCCACTCACCCTCATGGAAAAGGCAAGCAACTCAATATAGGTTGTACATGTGCAGTTATGCAAAACACATCCATAGTAGATATGTTGTGAAAAACTAACTCTATTGCCCGCAATCCTATCCTGCCCTCCCATTTATTCTATTCTTTCTTTTGACCCTGTCCCTCCTCAGAAGTATTTACTTCTGATTACCCTCTTTCCCAATTTGCCCTCCTCTCTATCATCCCCCTGCTCTCTTGTCCCCTTCTCCCCCTATTTTCCTGTAGGGTAAGACAGATTTCCATACCCAATTGAATGTGTATGTTATTCCCTCCTTAAGCCAAATCCTATGAGAATAAGATTCACTCATTCCCTCTCACCTTCCCCTGTTTCCCCTCCACTGTAAGAGACTTTTCTTTTCTTTTTTTTGTGAGATAATTTACCCCATTCTACCTCTCCCTTTCTTCTTCTCTGAGTATAATCCTCTCTCATCCCTTAATTTTATTCTCCAGATATGACCCCTTAATCTTCAACTCACCCTGTGCCCTCTATCTATCTCTCTACATATACATACATATAATTTTTTTCCTCCAACTACCCTAATACTGACAAAGGTCTCATGAGTTATAAATATCATCTTTCCATGCAGGAATGTAAACAGTTCAATCTTAATAAGTCTCTTATGATTTCTCTTTCCTGTTTACCTCTTCATGTTCCACTTGAGTCCTGTATTTGAAAGTCAAATTTTCTATTCAGCTCTGGTCTTTTCATCAAGAATGCTTGAAAGTCCTCTATTTCACTGAATGACCATTTTTTCCCCTGAAGGATTATACTCAGTTTTGCTGGGTAGGTGATTCTTGGTTGTAATCCTATCTCCTTTGCCCTCTGGAATATTATATTCCATGCCCTGCAGTCCTTTAATGTAGAAGCTGCTAAATCTTGTGTTATCCTGATTGTGTTTCCACAGTACTTGAATTGTTTCCTTCTGGCAGCTTGTAATATTTTCTCCTTGACCTGGGAACTCTGGAATTTGGCTACATATTCCTAGGAGTTTTCCTTTGGGGATCTCTTTCAGGAGGAGATCTGTGGATTCTTTCAATTTCTATTTTGCCCTCTGGTTCTAAATATCAGGGCAGTTTTCCTTGATAATTTCTTGAAAGATGATGTCTAGGCTCTTTTTTTGATCATGGCTTTCAGATAGTCCAATAATTTTTAAATTCTCTCTCCTGGATCTATTTTCCAGGTCAGTTGTTTTTCCAATGAGATATTTCACATTGTTTTCTAATTTTTCATTCTTTTGGATTTGTTCTACTGTGTCATGATTTCTCATAAAGTCACTATCTTCCAATTGCTCTATTCTAATTTTTAAGGAAGTATTTTCTTCAGTAAGCTTTTGGACTTCCTTTTCCATTTGGCCAATTTTCTTTTAGGGCTTCTCTCCTCATTGGCTTTTTGGACCTCTTTTGCCATTTGGGTTAGGCTATTTTTTAAGGTGTTATTTTCTTCAGTATTTTTTTGGGTCTCCTTTAGCAAGCTGTTGACTTGTTTTTCGTGATTTTCTTGCATCACTCTCAGTTTTTCCTCTATTTCACTTATTTCTTCTCAAGATCTCTTTTGAGCTCTTCAAAGGCCTGGGACTGATTCATATTTTTCTTGGAGGCTTTGGATGTAGGAGCTTTGACTTTGTTGTCTTCTTCTGGTTGTATATTTTGATCTTCTTTTTCACCAAAGTAAGATAATATAGTCTGACTCTTTTTGCGCTGCTTGCTCATGATCCCAGCCAATTACTTGAGTTTTAAACTCTTTGTTAAGGTACAAATCTGCTTCCAATGTGGAGAATGTACTGTCCCAAGCTTTGGGGGGTTTATACAGCTGCTTTCAGAGATACTTGTAGGGACCTGTAAATTTTCAGTTCTTCCAAGGTGGTATGATAAGGGGAGAGGTGTTTACTCCTTTCCTGGCCTGTGACCACAAGTATTCCTTTCTGTCCTGTAACTGTGAGGAGGGGTTCCTCTCCACAGCCACGCCAAGCTCCACCACGCCAGCGTTCCTCCTCACCCCAGCACTGCTGCCCAGAACTGTGGCCCAGATCCAAATACGGGCAAAGCAAGAGATTCCCGCCTCAGCACTGGCAAAGAGATCCCTGCAGTCCCTCTCTGATCAGCCACTGGATTCCCCCTCAGTCTGGGCTGGAAGCTCAGGAAGCAGCTGCCCCCACTCAGGACCACACTCTTGGGGAATGGAGCTGAAACCCCGCCTTCCTTTCTCAGCACCTACAGAAACAGACTTTTCCCACTGACCTTCTAAGTTGTCTTTGGCATTCGTAGATAGAGGAGTCTGGAAACCTCCACAGCTGCCTGCTATTCAGTCCTCTGAGGCCTGTGCCAGGTTTGCTGAGGCCTGTGCTCCCACTCTGCACTGCACTGCGCTCCCAGCCCGGCACAATACACCTTTCTGATCAATCACCCAGATTGGCCTTGGACTGGAAATTTGTTTCACTCTGTCTTTTTGTGGGTTCTGCTGCATCAGAATTTGTTTAGAGCCATTTTTTATGAGTATTTGGAGGGGTTTGGAGGAGAGCTCAAGCAAGTCACTGCTTTCACTCCCGCCATCTTGGCTCCGCCCTCCACCCACATCTTTCAGACCTCTCCTGCCAACCTTCTAAGTTGTCTTTGGCATCTGTGGGCTGAGAAGTCTGGAAACTGCCACTGCTGCCAATGCTTCAGTCCTTTGAGGACTGCTCTGAGTTTGCTGGGGCTGGGTCTGTGCTGACATGGCCTGTGTTGGACTGCATTCCTCTGTCAGCCTGGTGCAACAGACCTTTCCTACTGACTTTCCAGTTTGCCTTGGGCTGGAGATTTGTTTCACTCTGTCTTTTTGTGGATTCTACTGCTCTAGAATTTGTTTAGAGCCATTTTTAAAGGTATTTGGAGGGGTTTAGGGGAGAGCTCAGGCGAGTTCCTGCCTTTACTCCACCATCTTGGCTCCACCCCAAGTTATTTTTCTACAAAATAATGTTGTTTTTGTTCAGTGGAGTTTGACTCTTTGTGACCCCATTTAAGGTATTGTTGGCAAAGACATTGGAATGGTTTGCCATTTCCTCCTCCACTCATTCACAGATGAAGAAATGGAGTCAAACAGGGTTAATGATTTGCACAGGGTCCAAAAGCAAGAAAGTGTCTGAGGCTGGATATGAACTCAGGACTTTCTGATTTAAGGTCCAGCACTCCATCCATGGGACCATCTAGCTCCCCTATATAAAATAATAGTGACAGACTAAATACTAAGTTTCCTTTCAGCTCTAAATCTTTTGTTCACATAAGAATCTGACATCTCAAAACTCCAAAATATATCCAAAGTAAGTACAAATGTTAACGCTTTTGTTGTATGTATCTTTAGTCATCAGGCTTATAAGACAGTAAGCCCCAAATGATTATAGAGAACACTGATCATCATACGACTTGGGAGTGAAAAATCATTGTTCCAATTCCTATTGAAGCTCAACTTTTTTTAAAATGCCACCAATAATTTGCAGAGTACAAAATCAGCCATGGATAATTGGAAATTTGTTATAAAGTATTACCACTTAAAAATCTTTTTTTTTGGAGTCTAAACATTAGATAAATCCACAGGTTTGTCTTCTTGTAGTAAATTTTAGTTTACAAATAAAGTAAGTCCATTTATTATGATCTAGATAGATTTGTATATATTAGTCATCTAATTGTCTCCATAACTGCTAGCATATCTTTACAGCTAGAGTAGTTTCAAGAACAATTTACCACAAAAAATTACCACTTCCCAACTAGTTAGTAGGAAAAGAGAAGTCTTCTATTCATACCTATGTCCTTGCCTCAAGATCCCAAGTCATACTTGAAATCCTTCTGATCAACATCCTTGCTATCAGCATCTGCAACCCTGGAGAAGTGAAAATGTCAGTTTCTGATACTGCTCAGTTATTTAGGCACTCTATCCCTCCTCCTGCTCCCAGTTGCTACAGATTCTTTTCTCTCCCTCTCATGGCTCCAGTTCCCAAACCCAAACTTTTCCTAGGTTTGTGTCAAAATCCTGCACAGTTCAAGCCTCATGATCTTTTCTGGAGTAATAAGATCAGCAAAAACTCCAACTCCCAGTATTCTCAAACAGTACCCAGCTCACTCCCTTGGTGCATGGCAAAAATATAACCTGCTACATAAAGTCTTTTGAAAAAAAAGGAATTTACAATTTAATTGGATTTTAGGAATATAACAATCTAATAGGTATCTCAGTGATTCTCAAAGACTATACAGAGTTTCCATTGGGTGGTGAGGAAGAGTACAGAACTTACACATATAATCATACTGGATTTCAGCTCCTCACAGCAAAAAATGATATATTGTCGTGAGCAGATGCATGTTTGAGAGCCACTGATGTATACCTATAGCTACAATTCAGAGCAATAAATGAAAACTATAAAAATGGTGGAAAGTGCTAGAAAAGTTCTGCGCTGACTGATAACTTCTTGGTGGGTGATCAAAGAAGACATTACTTAGATATGAATATTTAGCAAGGCCATAAGAATGGGCAAGAACAACAGTGAGAGACAGGCTAGCTTTTTGGTATCAGAAAGAATACAACTCCAACACATATTAGCTGTGTGAACCTGGGCAAGTCTTTTAACCTCTTAGTTCCCTATTATGCTGTTTATATGTTGCAGAGCAAGGTCTAACCTGCATTGGTAAAAGTTTCCCCATTGGGAGTTCCCTATACTAATGAATTCAAAGGTCGTGTGGAAAGGAAAGGAAGGAAGGAAGGAGAGTAGGAAAGAGGGAAGAAAAGAAGAAAATATGACACAATAATGTAGTACTTTAACATTTTAAAACACTTTTCTTACAGAAATTGCATGGAAAAATAGTAACAACCAACATTTTGTGCACTTTTTGAGGTTTGTCTTACAAGAACCTGGAAATTTAAAAACTATTGGTAGTTTTATTCTTATTTTGATGATAAAAAGATTCAGAAAGATTGTGACTTTTTAACCATGAATATGGGGTAAGGGAGATAAGAATTTTTTTTTTTTGGTGCAGAATACAAAAAGACATGAGAAGAAGCAAATATTTTCTTGATCTCTGGTAAAGGAAAATACACTCATTTGATGAAGCCTATTCCACTTCTAATTTTTAGGAGGTCTTTCCATATATCAAGGATAAATTTACCTGTTTGCAACTCCTACCTATTACCCATTAATCCTAATTATTTTCCCCTTTTTGGAGCAAGCAGAGCAAGTAAAATTTCTCCATGAAGTTGTTCTAGGCTTGGAAAGCCTTTTATGGGAAGAAAATGAAGCACTCATAGGTCATTCAACAATTAACAACAACAACAAAAAGATTTACTTAGACATAGTGAAGGATTTTCCACAAAGATAAATGTTGATGACATCTTTAGTTAATTCAGCTGAGCAAAACTGTCCTTCATAATTCTTTAGGTAACTTTAACTCAGCTGACAACTGCATATTCTGTATATTAAAACAGGGAATCCACCCTAACTCTAATAATTTGTTCCATAAATTCGGTGAAACAAAATTTCAAGGGCTAGCCAGGCCAATAGAAACAGTATTAGACAATGAAAAATATGTTCTTGAGGAGGCACAATTTGGACTATAATAAAAATTTAGCATTAGTCTTTATAAAGGCCTGGGGCTAAATTGGGTTCGGTTAGACTAGTTTGGACTGGTATGTACAGGACTGAGCTAAATAAGGCTAGGTTGAGCAGAGTTGTAGAACCCAAAAGAGAGTTGATCTGGCCATGACAAGGCTCTTAATGGATGGGCAGTACAGAACTGACACACCAAGACCTTGGATGAGGTGCCAAGAAATCAGAAGAACTGGGACAAGAACAGATACATTTATTAAAAGAAAAGGCACAAAAAATCTGGCTAGAGGAGATTGGTAAAAGGAACTAAGTCTTTCTTTCCTAGGAATTCTCAAATATTCAACTAGATACGATACCTCAGATATCAGTTGGATGTCATTTCTCAATAACACTAACAAGCAACTGAGAAAGATATAAAGAATATCCTCCTTAAAAAGGGGTGGGGAAAGAGAAGCACCAAAAGCAGTTTTATAGAAATTAGGTTTAGATCAATATCTTACTCTACATACCTAAATAAGCAGCTAATGGGTTGTTGTTGTTCATTCTTTCCTGACTGTTCGCGATGCCGTGGACTATAGCACACCAACATTATCCATGGGGTTTTCTTGGAAATGATACTGGAGTGGTTTATCATTTCCTTCTCCAGTGGATTAAGGCAGAGGTTAAGTGACTTGCCCAGGATCATACAGCTAGTACACATCTGAGGCTGGATTTGAACTTCGGTCTTCCTGATTCTAGGCCTAACACTCTATCTACTGATCCACCTACCTGCCATCAACCAAGTGGCTACATGATATAAATAAAGAAAATCTCACTAGAAAAACAAATAAATTAAATAGAAGGATATTGATTGGTTGTTGTCCTTCATGTTTGAAGAGAACCAAAATGACATCACTCTACTGGGTGTTAAGGTATATTGTGTCTAACTGTGACTGATCAGACCAATATGAGCTCAGATGGCTCTATGACAGGTTGGCACAAATTGTCCAAATGAACATTTGGAATAGAGATGCCATTAAATTTGTGCACCTCACATTTCTTTTTAGCTACTGCAATTCTGCTTTGCTCATACAGCACAGTACTTCCTTTGTTCCAGGCACACCATGCTAAGTGGCTCTATGCCAGTGTTTCCCATGTCTCACAATCAATTCCGATGTTCTTCAGAGAGACATTGAGATGATTTTCATATTGCTTCTGTGTAAAGGCTTGCCTTGTATCAGTACTCAGTAAAAGTTTTTTAGGCAAATTTGGTACTCTTACAATGTGGCCAACCCATCAGAGTTGTGTTCTCTGCAGGAGAGTTTTAATGCTTGGCAGTTCAGCTCAAGAAAGGACCTCAGTGTCCAATGGTTATCATGCCAGATAATCTTCAGAATCTTCCTAAGACAATGCAAATGAAAGTGATTCAGTATCCTGGCATGGCATTAGTATACTTTCCAGGTTTCATAGGCATACAACAATAAGGTCAGCACAATTGCTCTGTAGAGCTTCAGCTTGGTAGACAGCAATGTGTGTATCAACCTCATCATCCATGTGTACGTCCCTGGAAAACATATTGCCAAGGTAAGTAAACATTTATAGCACTCAAAATTTCTCCATTTGCTGTAACTGATGATTCTACATATGGATGATGAGGTGATGGCTAGTGGAGAATTTCTGTTTTCTTAGTGTTAATTGTCAGGCCAAAATTAGCGCAAGCAGCAAAGAGTCAATCCATACTTTGTTGCATCTCAGGTTCATCTGTGAACAAAAGCATGTGCACCAATTCTCTCAACTTTAGTCTTGGCTTTTCCTTTTCAAGTTAAATAATTTAGTGTCAGTGTGGTAGCTGACCTTGAATGCCATTTTCATTCTAGTTAAGAGTCTGACAACATCACTGAAAACATCATGCTAAAAAGCAAGGGAATACCTATGCAGCCTTGCTTCACTCCTTTGGTGACTGGGAAAGTACAACAGCATCATCTGTTATGTAGAACCTGTGGAATTATGCTCTCCTGAAACTGACTTATAGTACTGATGAACTTCTCCAGGCAACCAAATTTTGCCATGATCTTCCACAAGTCTTCACAAATCAAAGGCTTCAGTCAGATCAACTAACATTGTATACAGACATCTGTTCTGCTCCTACCATTTCTCCTTGAGTTGTCAGTCAGCAAACACCACCTCTACTGCTTCTTGGCCCTTTCTGAAGTCATACTGGCTTTAGATGACCATCTTCCATATGACGAATTAGCCTATTAAGCATGACCTGACAAGAATCTTGCTGGCAATGATTAAGAGAGAGAGACACCTCCCTGTGATCGTCACAATACAATGCATTTCCTTTTCCCTATAGAGATGGATGATGGAGGCATTCTTATACACTTGAGGAATAACTTCCTCTTGCCATATAATCCACAAAACTTCAGTCAGTTTTTGTATGAACAGTGAACCCCCTGTCTCATAAATCTCAGCTGGAATAGAATCAGCACCAGGCACTTTGCCACATGAGAGGAGCCTGATGGAGTTCAAAACCTCTATGTCAGTTGAAAATTTGGCCAGAGAGGGATTGATTTCAACTGGAGGTATATGGTTAGTGGCTTCAGCATTGCTTGATGATGGTCTGGTGAGAACAATATGGAAGTATTTGGCTCATCTTTCCAGGATCATGTCCTTATCGCTAATCAATGTGGCTCCATCAGTGCTGAGTAGTTGAAATGCATCAGAGGTCTTTGGCCCATGATTAGCTTTCAGGGCATCATAAAAGCATTTCGGATTGATACTATCAGTGTAAAACTGAATTTCATGTGCCTTATCACTGAGCCAAGAATCCTACATCCCTCTAACCTTTTCTTGCACTTTAATTTTGATGGAGTTAAATGCTGCCTTCTTAGAAATTGATGAAATTATCCTGCTAGTAAGCCCTATGAAATTCATATTTTTCATTTGTCAGCTTCTGAATTTCCCCATCATTTTCATCAAACCAATATTATTGTTTATAAGTGTTCTGGCTCAGATGAGTAAATGCGATGTACACCAAATATCTGAAAGCTACCCACTCCTTTTCTGCTCCACTGTTGCCAACTATATGTTGGCTCAGCTTTCCCTCTAAGTTAGTTGCAAACTGTTCATGCATGGAGAAACTCTCTAAACTGTTGACATTAAGTCTTCTGGTAGTTATCTTGCCTTGGGGCCATGAATTTTGTTGATTGTGAATGTTAGCTAGGAGATGATAAGTTTAAAATTGGACCAGCACCCTGTACCACACATGACTTTCTTCATTCTCATATCTTGTTTGTCTCGTCTCCTTCCAGTGACATAATCTATTAAATACCAATGTTTGCTGAAAGGATAGGTAAGCAGAAGACAGTGTTGGTCATGAGGAGCAGGTCATGAGATGCACAAGTTTTCAGTAGTAAATGACTATTGTTGTTGATGTTTCTGACTTTATTCCTCCCAAGGATTCCCTGCTACCTCTATTAGTCTGTGCCTACTCTAGTGTTACAGTCACCCAGAATTACAAGCTTTTCCTTTTTGCCACAGTGACCATAAAGGTCTTCACATCTTCAAAAAAGTTTTTCTTTGGTTCTTCATGGTGGGAGCATATGTACTTTAGATGATGGCATAGTGTTTTCCTGTAAGTGGCAATCACATTGTTATGAGCCTGTCATTTACTCCTTTTGTAAGGCACATAAGCTTGTTGACTAGATTAGTTTTTATTGCAAAACCCACACCAGCTTCCTGGTATACTCCATCACAAGAGCACTCCAGAAAAAAAAAATGTATAGAGCTCCAGTGTCGGTAAGCTGGCCTTCATTTGCCAGAGCTCTTATTTGGATACAATACCTGCTGAGTTTCTCACAAGAGATATTTGTCTTTCATGTCAACTGAATTTTGTCTTGTCCATGAGCATGTGCACATTCCATGTACCAATAGTAAGTGGAATCATCTTGCTAAAGTTTTCATATATTTTTTGAGTTTCTACTGCAGGGTGAAATTCTCACTTGCCACAGTAAGCAGGCCAGGGTTAGGTAAAGCAGACAATTTTAGGGGACCTTTTTAGCCCTTTTCTCATGCCAGGAAAGGAGTAGTGTGGTCCTTTAAAAAAGCTGCTTGCTCAGACACTCAAGGGGTTGCTGAATCCCACTACTGCCTCATTCCAATGAAAGACAAACCCTATGGTTGTATGCAGGGTTGTAACCACAGCGCCCAGTGTATCCACACCTGCTACTTTATCACCTGCCTGTTTCCACAGGATTTTGAAGTAGGTAAAAAAGGTCATTTTTACTACGGGTTATGGGTGATGTTTTTGACTCAAAGGTAAATTGGATTTAAGTGAGGAAGAATTGTGCAGTTATTAGCCTACTCTCTCTTTCAGAGTCATCAGGGTCCAGTGGCAACACAAAAGTTAAGACAACTGGCAATGGATGCAGTAGACGACTTTGAAATCTCTGACCAAGATCTAAATGCTCCATAGCACCTACTTCAGCTACCTTCATGGACATTGGAACAAATTGTTCTCATCCACCCATTTCACTGGGGGAAGTCTTCACATGCTCCCCACACACACACTGACAGATTTGAACCCTGTCCATCATCTTCAACCTGGTTTAGCCCATCTGCCAATAAAATTTAGTAGGGTGTGACCATTGTGCATGCTACCCCAACTTAGAGCCACAGGTGAGAGTTTGGTGAACCAGTCAGACACCAAAGACAGATGAGCAACTCTAAAAACAGTTTGGCCAACCTCACACATGAGGTACTAGTCTTCCTTGAACACCTGTACATGCCAAAAAAAAAAAAAGGAGATACTTTTCATAACTATAAGTAAGGGAAGAATTCAACAACACAAAAGATCAAGATGATCATAGAAGATTTAATGGATGATTTGATTATACAAAATTGAAAAAAGAAACCTTTTGACAAACAAAATCAATTGTAATTAGAAATTGAAAGGAAAGCAAACCAAGATGGTGGACTGAAGGCAGGAATTTAACTGATCTCTCCCAAATTCTCCTTCAATAAACTTAAAAATAATGCCTCTAAATGAATTCTGGAGCACTCAACCAACAAAATGTCAAAGTGAAACAATTTTCCAAGCTAAGACAATTTAGGAGGTTGGTAGGAAAGACCTGTTTCACAGGGGTGGTTCTCAGGCCTTGAGCATAGTGCAGTGCATGCCAAAACCCAGCAAGGCATCCAGGCCTTGGGGGCAGCTGCATCTCCAACAGCAGCAATATTTCTAGCTCTCAATTCACAGATGGTAAAGAAGTCAGATACCTGGTCTGAAGGAGATTATAGAAGACCTTTTTCTGGAACTGGGAGCTGTTGCATTTCCTATACAGAGTTCCAGATTTCAGTCCCAAGGCAAAGAGGAGTAATAGTGAATCAGGGACATTGTTTACAGTTTCAGGGTGGAAAAGAGTGCTTGTGGTGGCTTGCAAGGGAGCAGGAGTCCTTGCCTTGGATCCAAGGTGGAAAAGAAGACTAGTTCTTGTGACCATAGGAGAGCAGGAACCAAAGTCACATTTCCAAAGAAATATGCCCTTAAGGGTGCAAGGGTCCTGGACACAGTTCCAAGGGGGGAACAGTGCATGGTGTCATTCACAGACCAGAGCTCAGGCCAGGAGAGCAGTGACCACAACACTCCTTAGATAATACCACCTTGGAGGAACCAAAAACTTATAGGTCTTCAGAACCAGCTCTGAAAACAGCTTCAAGAAAAACCTAAAACTTGAAACAATTCCCCCTCCACTCAAGGAGCAGAGCCAAACTTTAACATAATGTATAAAGTCAAGAAATAGACTAGAAAAATGAGAAAACAACCCCCAAAAAGGAACCTAACCATAGAAAATTATTATTGTGACAGGGAAGATTAAGATACAAAATCAGGTGAAGAAAATGAAATCAAAATAGCTACAAGCAAAGCCTCAAAGAAAAATATAAATTGGATACAGATCCAAAAATAATTCCTAGAAGAGCTCAAAAAAGATTTTAAAATCAAATAAGAGAAGTAGGGAAATTTTAAGAAAATAAATGAGAGTAAAGCAATAAAAATATAAAAAAGAGATTTCACAGTTTGATAAAAAAGGCACAAAAATACTGAAGATAGTAACACCTTAAAAAGCAGAATTGGCCAAATGGAAAAAGAGGTACAAAAATTCACTGAAGAAAAGAACTCCTTAAAAATTAGGGTTAGTCAAATGGGGGGGGAAGAGATGCAAAAGTTCTTTGAAGAAAATAATTCCTTAAAAATTAGCATCGGGCAAGTGGAAGCTAATGACTCTGTGAGACATCAAGAAATGATCAAACAAAATTAAAAGAATGAACAAATAGAAGAGAATATGAAATACCTCACTGGAAAAACAGCTGACTTGGAAAATAGATAGAGGAGAGGTAATTTAAGAAGTGTTAGACTACCTGAAAGTTATGATATTAAAAAAAAGAGGTTAGACATCATATTTCAAGAAATTGTGAAGAAAAGCTCCCCCAAAATCCTAGAACAAGAGGATAAAATAGAAATTGAAAGAATCAATCAATCAGCTCCTGAAAGATCCAAAAATTAGAGCTCCTGGGAATATTATAGCCAAATTCCAGAGTTCCCAGATCAAGGAGAAAATATTGTAAACAGCCAGAAGGAAACAATTCAAATTTCTAGGAGCCACAGTTAAGGATAATAAGATTTAGCAGATTCTACCTTAAAGGATCAAAGGGATTGGAATATAATATTCTGGAGTGCAAAAAAGCTAGGATTACAACCAAAACTAATCTACCTACCAAAACTGAGTATAATTCAAGGGAAAAAATGATGTGAACAAAACCAGGAGAACACAGTAATAGCAATATTATGTGACGATCAACTGTAAATGACTTAGCTTTTCTCAACAATGCAATAATCTAATTCCAAAGGATTTATGATGAAAGTTCCAGAGCAAGACCTGAAAGAGGCTGAATGAATCTCAAAATATATTTTTTATTTATTTTTCTTGTTTTGTTTTTGTCTGTTTTCTTTTACAATATCACAAATATGGAAACATGTTGTGCATGAATGTACATGTATAGTCTATATCTACTGCCTTGTTTTCTCAAGGAGATAATTTGCAACTTAATTATTTTAAATGAAGGGTAAAAATTGTTTTTACAATCAAATAAAATCAAATAAAAATAAGAAATTAAAAAAAGATTAACTGAGGAAAACTTTACAAGAAATTTCTCTGATAAATACTATATAAGATATGTAGGAAATTAATAATATATATATATATGTGTGTGTGTGTGTGTGTGTGAACAAGTTTCATTACCTAACACATTCGTGATCAAAGGATATTAAAAGACTGTTTACAAATGCAGAAATCTAAAATATCAACAACCATATGGAAAAGTGTTATAAATAAGTAATGATAAGAAAAATATAAATTAGAACAACTCTGTGATAGTGATGTTCTACTTCACACCCCATTAGTCTAGCAAAGATCATAGTAGATGAAAATAGTAATTGTTCAAAATGCTATTAGGAGCCAGACGCAATACAATAATGTATTTGGGGGATTTAAGAATTGGTCCAATTACTCTAGAAAGCAACTTAGAATTATCCACACAAAGAAGGGATGTGTTGATAAATTCTAATGACTCTCTCCCTATCTCCTTCCCCCCCCCTCTTTTTCTCTCTCTCTCTTTCCATCTCTCTATCTCTCTCTTTCCCTCTCTCTCTCTCTCCATTACTCTCTCTCTCTGATATACATACATATATATAAATTCACACACATATATACACACATGTATGTGTGTGTGTGTATATATATATATATATATATATATATATGTATACACAAAACACATTTAAGATTAATCTGCAGTATTAACATTTCTCCATCACTTTAATACAGCATTTGTGACACTGCCTGTCAGTTCAGTTTTTTTCAGTTGTGTCTGACTCTTCATGACCCCATTTGAGGGTTTGGGTTTTTTTGTTTGTTTGTTTGTTTTTTGCAAAGATACTGGAGTGGTTTTCCATTTCCTTCTCCAACTCATTTTACAGATGAGGAAGCTGAGCCCAACAGGACTATGACTTGCTCAGAGTCACACAGTTAGTGTCTGAAGAAAAATTTGAACTCATGCAGATGAACCTTCCTTATCCCAAGCCCAGCGCTCTATCCACTGTGCCCATCCTAGGCGTCTTGATTAGCCTATATTGTAGTGAATGTTTTCTATTTTAACTAGGTATTCATTTTGATTGATGTCTTAGATAGCCATGTCTTCCACAGTGCATTTCCTATTCTGCTAATCACATGATAAAGAACGGCCCCTTTGATGGATTGGTACTTATTAATTACAGTATGACAACAAAGTATGACATTTATTATCTGTTGGGACAGGCAGTAAAAAAAAATAGTGATTTACATGATGATCATAATATTGTAAAGGAAAATAACTTTGAGATATTTCAGAACTCAATATGGTGATTTATAATGACTTCAGGGGACAGAGAGAGAGAAAGAAGAGAGAGAGGGAGAATGAGGCACATATTTTTTGTTATGACCAATGTGTTTCCCTTTATTTTACCTCTTCATTATAAAGAAGGCCTTCCATTGAGGAAGTATCCCTTTGGCAGGTGATTTTTATAATATTCAGACTTCAAGTTAATTTTGTCAATATTATATGATTTCAGTTGGCACGGTCTATCCCTGAGCACTGAAAATTTCTCCAACTATTTAAGTTCTTTATTTCTTTAAGGAGTACTTGTAATTGAATTTATTCAAGTATTGAGTGCAATTTGGTAGATTGACTTGAAAATATTTTAGTCATTTCATAGCTATTTTCCATAGGATTTCCCTTTTTATTCCTGCCTTTTGAATTTTCGTGTCATTATATAAAAATCCTCTATTTTTTTTTGCTTTATTTTATAGCCTACAACTTTGTTGAAGCTTGTCTGTCCATAAATTTCTTTTTTGATTCCCTAAAATCTTCTAAGTAAAACACACCATTAGTAATTAGAGATATTACATCATTCTTCTTTCTTAATTTACACTTTTAATGTCTTTTATTTCACTTATTCCTAGCATTTCTGGAACTCTATTAAATAATAGTGGCGAGATCAGACATCTTTTTCTCCTGTTTTATTGGGAATGCTTCTAATATGTCCCCATTCCATATGATGCTTACTTTTGGTTTTAGATAAATTTTTTAATACTAAAAAAGATACTGCTACTTTTACACTTTATAGGGTTTCAAACATACTTTAGAATTACACTTTATCAAATCCTTTATTTCTGCATAAATTGACATAATCATTTAACTTTGAATGTTTTAATGATTTAATGATTATTTTGTTGAATATTTTGTGAATGTTGAGCCACCCTTATAGCTCTTGTATAAAGATCATAATGGATGATTTTTGGATAATTGTTATAACTGATTTAAAATAATTTTATTTAGAAATTTGAATACATATTCATCAATGATATTGGTCTATAATTCTTTGTCAAAGGTAAATAGGTTTTTGAGTTATGATAGACCACCAAGAGTCTTGAAGAGATAATGAGAGGCAATGCTTCATTCATAGTCCATGGATTTTGAGCTGCAAGGGACTTTAAAGGATTACAGGCTATTCCCTTCAATTTTCAGAGGAGATTGAGTCTTAGTGAGATTAAGTCCCTTGTTACTCTTTCTAACTTTCTTTTTACTTTCTTACTTTTGTCCAGCATTCTTGCAAGGGTACCACAGGGTACAATGGAAAGGATGGGGGATAAACTTAACTTTTGGTTGGCGTTTATTTTTTATAGCTTCAGAAAAAGAACTTGATTATGAAATAATGTTGGTAGGAGCAACTTAATGTGGAATACCCCTGCGTTTTATTTACTAAGCAGACTCTCTTTTGTGAATTATATTTACCAGAATGTTACAATGGGAAGTGGAAAGGGCATTGGCTCTGGTGTCAGAGAACTTGGCTTCATATCCTATTTCTGATACTTACTAATGATATGACCTTAATTCAACTACTGACCCTCTCTGGGCTTATGTCTTCAAAGTTCAACTATGGGTCATGGTCTAAATGATCTCTGAGGTCTATTCTATGGCCATCCTCTCACCAATCACCTTACCACCAAGACTAGAGTCCTTGCCCTGAAGCACTTAACTCTTTCAGTTTGGGAACACCCATGTTGTGGCTCCTGATTCTGGAATAGTAAGTGTCCCATTTGGCCCACAGTTTCCAGATCAATGCCAGCCATGTGTCACTTTGCTCCCTGGCTGTCTTTTTACAAGTGGATTCGTTGCTAAGTGAATAACTTTGTTCCAAGTATCACTTCCCCCAAGTATCACTTTCTGGTTCTAAAATAATGATCAAATTGATGCTGCTAGAAAGATTATGTCAAACCATTCCCTTCTGACTATTCACTACCCATGTAATTTTCCAAGTTAAATACTCTTCCCTGGTAGCCACATTTCTTATTGGTCTTGTACCCCTAAATATATGCTCCTTTAGGATAGAACAGTTTTCACTTTTATCTTTATATGCTAGCACTTAGCATAGTGCATAAAAGATATGAAAAATGCTCAGTAAACACATTTTTCATTCATTCATTCATCTATTCATTTGTGGAAATCAATAGCTGATCTTGACAACAGTGTGATTCTGGAGTATTGAACTTGTGCTAATTGGAACAGAAATAGTTGAGTACCTGTATCAGAAAAGTGGTCAGATAAAGAAGGAATATTTTACACTTTTTAAAAAATATATAAATTATATTTTTATAATTATCACTATGCAATTATCTCCATTTGTAGTTCTTTTTCATGTTAAATTTCACATCTCCTTGATATGGTTAGTCTCTAGCTATTCAAATCAATAGCATTCAAACAGGGTTATATCTCTTTCATCTAAATAATTTACTTTTAAAAATGGATGTTTAGAAGCAGGTGGCTTAGATTCGGACCACACTGGATACAAGGATCTGCTCTTGGCTTCCAGTGGGAAGAAGGAAATTGTGCAATAAATCAATTTTTATGGGTGCTATTGACTTGCAACATTTGCTGCTTTTAAAAATTAATAGCTGAAATAATGAACATTCAAAAACCTCTCTGAACAGTCAGCTTGATTAATTCCTTGAAATGAAATGTAGTTGACAGATGCAATATTCGACACTGAATATTTCTGGAGTCTGAGAGGAGGCAAATTCAGATACAGCCCACAGTACTTGAGACTGTCTTTTGTGCTTTTTTTTTCTTTTTAATTTGAGCAAAAGAGCCAGAGAGCCTTTTACGTAGACACAGTCCTTCCAATAAAATGAAAGTTTAATTTTTTGTGTAAATATTATTGTGAATGCATAATAGTACCTCCACAGTCCAAGTGTCATCATTTTATATTAATATTGCATTACAGTAAAACTGGTAATAAAGTTCTTCACAGAAGAAAATGTGCACAGGATTTTTAGCATGATATTCAGACAGGAGACGAGTTTATTAAAGTTACTGAATTATGCAGTGGGGAAAAAATGGAGTTAGTTAAATCCTACCCATGGAATCTGCAACAAAACTGAAACAATGGAAAGAGGTTAGAAGCAGAATTCCAATTTTTCACCAACGTGAAACCTATGAATAATTTAAGCTTCCCAAAAATGCATATTCACCACAATTAGATTCATGTACTCTCACATGAGCCCATGAAAGCAAACAATAACCATATGACAGGAAGATATGTATCTGCACAATGACCAGCACCATGACTGTGAAACAAAAAATAAATAAATTAAAGAGATAAAGAACTCATATACCTATGTGAGTCTATTAGACAACTTTGTGCGTAGTTTGGAGAAGGAAAAAGTATGCACTTTAAATTCAGGTTTAATCAAAGGAAAACATTTCATTCATCTACAATTATATATGCTTGAAGAACTTAACACATTACTTACTACACTCCTGAGACAGCAAAGATTTTTATTCCAATGTGAAAAGGCTTTTTTAAATCTCTGACGACTAGCTTTAAGCTAGAATTGTTATCTACTCTTTATGTATACTTTCTTTTAATTTCTGCTGTTTCTACACATTTCCAAAATGACCTATCTGCTCAAAAAGCAAACCACTTGAACTCATCATTTAAAGTCACGTGAATATCAGCTAGTGGATTAAAATTTTCACTTTTCATAGAAACAAAATATTTCCAGGTAGAAGGCACTTTCGATCAGTCTAATCCATCTCCCACTCAATAGAGTAATCTCCTCTATCAGAATCCTTGCAGTTAGTCATTCAGTTTTTTTAATGCCTAAATGACAGGAAGCTTACTATCTTAAAATGCAGTTCATTCCATTTTTAACTAGCTACATTTACTACATAATCCTTCCTTGTATTGAACTGAATTCTATTCTTCTGTAACTCCAGCTCTGTAGCAGTACTTTTACAATCTGAACTAATACAGAGTAGCTCAATCCATCTTCCATATGACATCCAATCACATAAGTTAAAAAATGGTATTGTCTTTCCAAAGTACTCTCTTTTTCAAGGTGAAAGGGCCACAGTTCTTTTAGTCACTCCAGGCATTCAGAACTAATCTCTCCAGTACCCTATTACAGATAAGCTCTAGTTGGTTCATGCTCCTCTTAAATTATGATGCCTGGAATTAAGCAAAATACTTAATATGTGGTTAAACCAGTGGAGAGTAAAGTAGGACTCTTTGCTGTCCTGTTCTGGACAATATGCTTCTCCTTAAGTTAGCAAATAAAATGAACTTAGGTGGTACAATGCATAGGGTGCCAGGTCTGGAGTCAGGAAGACTAGTCTTCCTGATTTCAAATCTGGTCTCAGACACATACTAGCTATGTGACCCTGTGCAAGTCACATAACCCTGTTTGCCTCAGTTTCCTCATCTGTAAAATAAACTGAAGAAGGAAATGACAAACCACTCTAGTATCTTTGCCACAAAAACCTCAAATGGGGTCACAAAGAGCCAGACACAACTCAACAACAACAACAACAACAACTACAACAACAAAAACACAACCTTTTGCAAGTCATTTAACTTTTCTCAGTCTTAATTTTCCCATCTGTGAAATGGAGATAATGACAGACATTACCCAACTTAAACAGCTGTTGAGTGAATCAAATGAAATATTGTATAGAAAGCAGTTTGTAAACAAAAAGCATTTTACTCATGCAAGCTACCATAATTATTGTTTATATTTATTCACAATTATATATCAAATTTAAATGTAATTTAATGATGTAATTGTTTATAACATATACTAAAATATTCAAATGTATGTTTGATTTCATTGATATGGATATGTCCTCCCATGATTCAAATTGAATTTCCTGTGCAATAACTTCCCATAACATCATGTTATGTTATTCTATTGTTAGTGATAACTGTAATAATAATTACAGCAACCATTTAATCTAAGACTGCTTATCTTTTTGATACCATATCTGTATTCCATCATAATATCTGATTTTGTAGTTTAATCTGAGGATTTTTTCCCTCTCAAATTCAATTGAAAGTGTTTTTTGATCAACACGATCAATTTACCTGCTAAGGATGTTCTTTCTCCTTGTTCATTGACATTCTCCCTTACCAGGAGATCATCATTCTTGTTTTTCATCTCATGGCATTTTCTTTTACATCATCCACACAGCCATAGCCTTCATCCTCTTCCAAAGTCAAAACCTTTAAATGGAAAAAAGAAATGAAGATACTACATGCCCCTCCAAACCCTAAATCCTTTAGCTCCCTGCGTAAGACTTCAAAGTTACTAAAAAGACAGTTTATTTTTTTGAATAGAATTATTCATTTCCAGAAGTAAGTATAAATGGTGGGTATGATAAATCACGGTAGGATCTTTGTTACATACTCAGTAATATGACCCATTTACCCATTAACCAATACGTGCCTTATGTCTTCCTTATCCTCATCAGATTACAATGTGGGGTTCAAGCCATTTGCATAAAACTCACTTCATTGACAGAGATTGATTAATCAATATGCTTTTATGAGGAAGAGAGTTGGTAAACATTTTGAGAGAGATCTTGGCCTTCTGGCTTCCAGCTTTGAGAGAAAATGTGATACCAGATCTTCTTCAGAGAGAAGTCCCTGAAGATAGGGAAAGTCTCTGGGAAGGAATCAGCACATAGAGGAGGCAGCCTATCCTGGTGCAATAGAGAATTCAGGAAATTTCCTCTTGGTTAAGCTCAGATGTCCACTCCTAGTGAGAGACCTCATTCATTATGCATATAATAGTATATTCTCATACATACAACTTCTTGATTTCTATTTTCTATCTGCTTAGATAAATGGATTTATTTGCTATTCTCCAAATGTGGTCTTTGTATAACTGACATTTAATAAGGAGACAAGTCTTGAAGACAAGCTTGGGGCACTCTTTCCCTGTCAAGGCATATCAATCAGGAGTACAACTTGAACCTAAAATTGTATTTCCCCAACTAACAATATTTAACTTAATTTTAGCCCAGGACCCTTTACCTAAAGAGAGAAGATTTATCCACACTGTTAACCCCAATCTCCTGCTTCCTTCTTGGCAAGAATCAAATTCTCCCTTGGAAAAGGGTGAGTACAAGAAATGCTATAAATGTCTATTCATCCCTCTCTCTTTGAGCTATATCCTAGAAAGACACATGTGGACAGACATCTCATATAAAAAGAAATCAATCATTTCAATGCATATTTTCCTTTTGCAGCCAGTATCAAAATTATTTGCAGTTGCCCTTATGGCTCCTTTATATTGTTCTGTGATGCAGGGATGAAGGGTCACTTCATCTTCTATAAAAAAGGCCTCCAAGTCCTATATCGTAGCTTATACTAAATGTCTTGGACTCCTCCTCTAGGGAACGCTCTTTTGCTTTCCAACCTTTTGACTCTGAATTTGATACTTCTCTACTTTCTTGGAATCTTTTCTTTCTGACATCCTTCTCGAATTATTTCTTTTGTACTCTATGAGAACTCTTCATCCTATCTAATAAACTAGAGCATGAAGAAAGATTTTGCAAGTCTTTTCCTCTTTTTATTCAATCAAGAGCAGCTTGCATTTGTAATGCACAAAACTAGTAAGTACCTCAGAAGGAAGACAAATATAGCACATACCCTACAGATCACGTTAATATTTCCCTTAGTGTCTGCACCTCTTTAGTTTTAAAATGACCTAGAACCCTTTATGGCTTTCTTTAGGACCACATCTTGGAAATTGCTTAAGAAAATTGCCTATTTACCTTGCTTATTACTCCCACTTACCAAGTATATCCGGAGAATGTTAATTTGAAATCAGCTCGTGGGTCCCTCGTGCCCTTTCTTTTAACCTCTGCATTAATTTAAATAAAAGAAAATATAAAAAGAACCTTGACCCAACAAGTCTTGACATTATTCACCTTTTCTCACCATTTCAGTTGTACCTAATCACTGATGGAAGTTTGGTCTTGCCAAGAGCATTTTAACTAGCTTGGTTTCATGTGTACACAACCTTAGGCAACAGAGCTTTCTTGTGGTTTTTCAGCTGAGACGTTTGGGTTTTCTGCAAAGAAAAATAATTTTAATTTGCTACTGGTAATTACTTGAAATTCTTTTTAATTTAATACATTCTCACAATAATATATTAATATCTGTGACAATTATCAAGAATGTTTTTAAACTGTAATTTTGTTTAAATATGAATTTTTTATAGTCACAAATAATTTAATCCTAAAAATATGAGGCAAACAATGTATCAAATAAAACTATTTTTGAATGATTGGGCCAAGTCCAGCAACATTTTGCAGTAGAAAAAGCTAGATTCTAATTCTAATTTTTCTATTTACTATTTTTGTGACCTTAGGCAAATGATTCCATCTCTCTTAGCTTTAGATATCCAATGTGTAAAATAAGAAAATTAGATTAGATGACCTCAAAGGTATCTCCCAATTTTAAATCTGGGACCCTATGAACACGCTAAGACATGTATTGCGTGTTTTTTGTCTGTTTTGTTTGGCACATGCATTGTTTCATCACCTGGAAATTTCTAGCTATGTCTACAGATGATTAGACGTTTAGATGTCCTGCTGAAAAGACCTTCAGCCTGGTTGAATACTCTTAGCCTTACTTCCCATATATTTGTGGCCTTAGGAAAGTCATTCAGCCTCTCAGAGTTTAATTTTTTTCTTATATCAGAAAATTAATACCCATATCTCTATCTCATAAGATCATTCCAAGGATCAAGTAAGACAACAGATAAGAAAACATTTTGAAAATGAACTTGAGTTCCAAGCCTGGTGATAAAGCCTGTAATCTCAACTACCAGGGAGATCTCTGGAACCTAGAAGCTCTGGGCTATGCCAATCAGGTGTCTACATTAAGTTTGGCATTAATAGAGTAAGCTTATTGAATTTCAGCAAGGGGGCCCACCAAGAGGACCTTAGGAGTTGCAAACTGGCCCAGTTCAGAAACAAAGCAGGTCAAAGATTCTGTGCTAATAAGAGTGGGGCTTGGTCTGTGAGTAGCCTCTGTACTTCCAACCTGGGAGAGATAGAGAGATCCAGACTTTAAAAGTGATTAAATAAAAATTATAATAATCATTTTAATTTATACAGAGATTATGATTAGAAAATGAGATAAATTAGAAGTGGAAGTACAAGTTTTGCAAGTTTTACTTTTAATAAAACCTATTTCTTTCTTTTCTCATTGTCTTGTCATGTTATATAGAATTTTATATTGCTGTAGGCCTTCACCACTTTACATTATTTAAAGATAATTTTATTAGTTCATGCTAAGACCATCTGCTAGAGAAAGGTCAGGAGTATTATTCTGATTTTTATGATAAGGAAACAGAAATTAGTATAGTCCTGAAGGTCATGCAGTGAGCTGGGAGCAAGATTGAAAGCAGAGCTATCAGATTATTCTCTGGCCCATTAGACTAGGTTACTATGTTACATAACATAGCTCATTTCTAGGCAAAGACCTTCCGTGTTCACCTGCCCATCTAGAATCTTCTGCTAGAAGTTCAGCCGGAAGTCATAAGGAATTTTTTTAAAAATGTACCCAGTTTGGGGGACATTGTTGCCCATGCCAGTTACTCCATAATTCCCTATATTCCATTTATGATTTTTGAATTTAAAGTAACTGTTCCTTGAGTGACTATAAAAACCACTTCCAATAGACAATTTACATGCTGCAGTTGTTTCATTGATAGTTTTCCTCATTCAGATATCAGGGTAGTATGTAATCCTGCCCACATTTTTGTTTCCTTTGTTTATTTGTTTGTTTATTTTTCAAAGAGACAGCTGTCTCTTGTCTTCTTTGCTAAATAGTACATATCCTGTTAATGGATTTTGCTACCACATATCCTACTGTTCAATTAATCATTTCGAATTGAATTGATTTATGTTCACTCCTACTGCTATTTATGACTGTCCGGAGGCTATTTTTCACTAAATAGCAATGATGTGATGGAAAGAGCGTTGGACTTGGAAGTGGAGTACGCTACCAAAGTTTAACAACTGCCCCCTAAAATGTACACAGAACACACTTTTAAGTTTAATCTGCATTTTTTAATACTTTATCCTCTTACTTTCTTAAGTCTAGAGAATCAATAAAACAATAAACTAAATCCTGGTTTGTAGTATTTCTCAATTTTTGAGATGTAAATGATCACACTGAAAATATAATGATCAATTAATCAGTTCTTCCTAGCAGGTTAAAGCTGGCTCCAGCATATTCCTGAATTGGAGTCAAAAGACTTGAAGTCAAGTGCCTACTCCACCAATTCATAACTGCATAATCTTGGGCAAATTTTTTTTTCCCTTTGCAGACCTCATTTTCTTTGTGTGTAGCACGAGGGAGTTATGACTGCACCATAGTTAAGATCTCTTTCAATTTTAATGACCAAGGAGTCTGCATGGGTTTTCGGGTTAGTTATAACTCTGCATTCTAGTTTATGTATTAGTCCAAGTAACCAAACGACCCTATTTCCATTGTATTTACTCTTTCAACAAATTTAGTACTAAATGGGGTATGTATGATGAATGTATGTCAAAGTTCTAGATTCTAATTCATTAGCCCAAGTTTCCCTGTGATTAAAACTTAAGGAATGCTCTGAAGACAACCAGCTTCTTCAGATTTTAAATACTGATTTCCAAATTATTACTGCTGTCTCAGGCAATAGGCATAAGGATGTGTATCGGAGTAGGAGGTAAATACAGTTACATTTTATGAATCTGGTGATTTTTATTTTAAAAAAATCAATAAACATCTAGAAAATTTTGACACTGATGATTAATCCAAACAATTTTTTGAGGTGTTAGAGAAATGAAAGGCAACCCTCTTAGAGAATAAAGACCACATTTATTATTTTAGAAATTATTGAAAATGGTCAGCTGGGCAATTGAAATTGAATTAATTTAACTGAGATACTGGAGGGAGCAGTGCAGTGTTGTCGATGAAGTGGTGAGTTTCATGTGCCCTTATTATTTAACAGGATAAGCCTGAAGAGAATTTACACTGATGTTTCTTACAATGTTGTAAAATGTTTGCTTTCATGTGGATGAAACCTATAGTGATACAATAATAGCCTACAGATATGCTCATTATTCATATCACTTTAATTCTTCGTTGTGGTCAGTTTTCAATTTTAATTAGGACCAGTTGCCTCAACAAGCAAATATATTGTTTGCCTCATATTATGTTAAACTAATGAAAAAATAATATGATGTAAAGGATAGAGGGTAGGCCTTAGAGTCAGAACAAATCATGTAGTCAGAAAGATCCAAGGTAGAGTCCCTTCTCAGACACATAATGTCTATATGACCATGGGCAGCTAGATGGCAAAATGGATAGAGTGCCAGACCTGGAGGTCAAAACTGCCCTCAGATACTTGCTAGCTCTGTGACCCTGGCCAAGTCACTTAACTTTGCCTCAGTTTCCTCATCTGTAAAATGATCTGGATACGGAAATGGCAAATCATTCCAGCATCCTTCCCAAGAAAAACCTAAATGGGGTCATGAAGAATCAGATATGTCTGAAACAACGAAACAACAAAAGCATGAATATGGGGACATCACTTAACATTTTGGTCTCCCCTCTCTAGCTCCGGGAACTCTCCTAGGAAGTTGAGTTAAAGAACAATTGTGATCCTCATTAGTTCAAGTGATTTCCTCTTTGGACATTCCCTATACAAATTAAATTATGAGCCTGGAAAAACTAAACCAATTAATGACTAAATTTCAGTCACTCAAAAAAGTGATCTTGTCAGGAAAACATTTTGAAAATCTATTTGGAAGGTATTATGATATTAGTCACTTATAATATATTTGAAAGAATTATATCTTGCAATTTTGAACATGAAGCAACTTGAAAGATTACAATGCACTTAGCATAGTAGCTAGCACAGTAGGTATAGTATAAATGCTAGCTATTATTATTACTATATTATTAAAATCTTCTATACGAATTCTGAAGTTCATATATTTTAGACTTCAATGTGCCAAAAGATATGTGATCTCATCAATATAAATATGTCCTCCAATGATGCAGATAGCTACATACCCTTCCTGCTCAGGGTGTTTACTCAATATGTTAGGGGGTCTTCCTCAGACTCTCTTGCCCTTATATGGATAACAGAGGAATAATCAGGCTGTGTACAATTTGGTCTTTACTCTCACTGTATGACTGGCTCATCTTCTTACTCAGGCATACCTTTTTTTTTTTTCTGATAGCATCTTTTACAGCTCTTCTGCTTAATTCTTTGTTGGTATAGTGTTGCAACATGTACCTGCCCACCAAATATCTTTTGATTGCCTTTTTGTTGATCTTTAAATTTGGTTCTTTGGAGATAGTATTAGTCTGTGAACAGAAGCCATTGAATATATCCATGTAAAGAAAATGAGCCTTTGATTGAGAGAGAAGCTTGGGGTCATTTAAAGAACTAGACAATTATTTCCTTTTAGAAAAAAATAAGAGATACCTTTTTTTTGGTGAAGAATTTGGGGTTAAGTGACTTGCCCAGAGTCAGACAGCTAGTGAGTGTTATGTGTCTGAGGTCGGATTTGAACTCAGGTCCTCCTGCTCCAGAGCCAGTGCTCTATCCACTGCACCACCTAACTGCCCCAAGATAAGGGATACTCTTAAAAAGAATATGAAACTATGGACTTCAAACTATCATATTTTTTTTAATTTGATCTCTTGCTCTATGGTAAATATTTACCTGATTCTTTTAAAAGAGATACCTCTTTCTTTGCAGAGAAAACTACAGAAACATGTTACAAAGATTAAACTCTATGACCAGGCTGGATTTATACAAGGGATGGAGAATTGCTTCAATATTAAGAAAACAAAAAACATAATTGACAATGTTAATAAAAAATCATAAAATTATATCAAAAAATTAAGAAAAAAGCTTTTGACAAGATACAGCACCCATTCCTGTTTCAAAAAACAAACTAGAAAACACAGGAATTAATAAATTTCACATAATATGATCAATGTGTCTAAACCCCAGAAAAAGCATTATTTGTAATAGGGATAGACTGGAAGCCCTTCCAGTAAGATTAATGGTAAAGGGATATTCAATATTAACATGAATATTAAATATAGTGCTAAAATAATAACTATAGAAACAAAACAAGAAAAAACAACTAAAAGAATGAATATAGGAAACAAAAGTATCAATTTTTGGCAGATGATATGATAGTTTCTTTATAGGACCCTAGAGAGTCAACTGAAAAACTAGTTGAAAGAATTAACTTAGCAAAGATGCCAAAAAAAGGAAAATGACAAGTACTGGTGGGGCTATGAAAAAAACAGGTATGCTGTTAGTGAAACTGTGATCAGGTCCAGCCATTCTGGGACAATTTGGAACTATGTACAAAAAGCTAGTAAATTGTGCATACCTTTGGCTCAGTGGGTCATTGCTAGTAGGTCTATACTCAAAACGAATCAAAGAGGGAGGAATACGATTCATATGAATCAAAATATTATAGTAACTCATTTTGTGGTGGCAAATAATAAGAAACTGAAAGAGTACTCATCAGTTAGGGAACGGATGAACAGGTTACGGCATATAAATGTTATGGGATATTGTGCTCTATTAAATGGTAGTTTCAGAAAAATCTGGAAAATTTGTATTAATTACGTAGAAATTTATACAATAGAAACAATATTGTGACAATGACAGTGAAAAGATTAGGAACTCTCATCAATATAATGATTAACCACAATTCCAGAGAATTTCATGGTGAAATATGTTACCTACCTCCAGATAGAAAAGCAATGGACTCAGAGCACATATTGAGGCCTATGCTTTGTTTTGTTTGATTTTGTAGACTTTGCCAATATGAATATGTGTATATATATATATATATATATATATATATATATATATATCACTTATCATATATTATATATTGAGTTTATATTATATTATATTACATTACATTACATATAACAGGTTGTGCTTTTCTTGTTTCCTCAGTGAAAGGCAAGGGAGGAGAAGTGGAAGAAAGAGAATTTGGATCTGAAAATAAAATTGAATTTAAAAAACCATAAGCTCCTTGGCACTACATAGTGTAATTGGCAACCAGTTACTCAATCAAAATAGTCCAGATAGCTGTACTGAAAGATATTTTGAATAAGTTTATTCCTCTTGTGATTCCACAGATAGCAAGAATTCCAGTGAGTAAACTCCCTCCATCAAAGCAAATTGGTGATTTCTCTGCAACTTAAATTTTTACAGTTGTCTGTGGCACTGAGAGGTTAAATGATTTATTGAAGGTCAGGTAATTTTGCGTAAGGGACAGGAATTGACTTCAGTTCCTCTAGATTCAAAAGCTGTTAGTTACAGCACCTGATATGTTGACTTCTGTGATCTTAGCATTTCTGCCACTTCTTATCTTCTCCCAATCTCCTTATAATAAACTTGCTTTCAGAAAAGGCTCTGATATATGTCACAGACATGAATTAAAGTCATTTTGTTGACTCTTCTGTGGTATTTTTATTTTAAGCATAATGACTCATTGTGAAATTACTTTGCTCTGCATAAAAGGATTTCTAGTATCATCTAGTAAGTCTGAGGAATACTTGTAGAAGGTAAGATTCCCTTTCCAAATTACCTTATATTGAACTACTTTAAGTAATTTATATTTATTCTATACATATATTTTGTATGCATATTTTACATGTCTATAGATAAATATGTTCTTTGTTCCTCCTATGTGTAGGTTAATAATAATGATGATGATGATGATGATGATGATGATGATGATGATGATGATAGCTAGTATTTACTTAGTGCTTTAAATTTTGCAAAGCATTGTAGAAATATTATCTCATTTGATATTCACAACAACCCTGGGAGGTAAAGGCTATTGATATCACCATTTTATAGACGAAGAAACTGAAATAAACAGAAGTAAAATGACTTGTTCAGCATCACACAGTTCATAAATGTCTGAGGTCAGATTTGAACTCAGTTCCTCCAATTGCAGTCATGGAAATTCAGTGTTAAATGATAAGGACATTTTAGTTATTTTATTTGCATAATTCCAAATTGCTTTCCAAAATGGCTGTACCAATTGACAGTTTTATCAAAAATGCATTAGTGTGTCTATCTTTCCTCACTGCTCCAGCATTGACTATCTTGTCTTCTGTATTTTTGTCAATTTGTTGGATGTGAGGTAAAACCTCAAAGTTATTTTGCTTGGTGTTTATCTTATTTTTAGCAATTTGGTGCTTGTTTTCATTGGTTTTTTAACAGGTTTTGAATCTTCTTTACAGAACTTTTTTTTTCATATCCTTTGAAGGTTATTATTGTTGAGAACATTCAGGAATGCCTTTTGTTCATGTATATTTCTGTTGGTTGTCAAATTGTCTTAGATATCAATCTTTTATTGAAGAAATTTGATAAAAATGTTCCCCCATTTAATTCATTCCTTTCTTATCCTAGATAAATTAGTTTCCACAAATTTCTGTTGTTTCTTGAATGATTTGTGTCACCCATTCTTCATAATTGATGGCCCCCTATTTTGCCTTAAGAAATTAAACCAAATAGTAGGTACTATTTCAAGGATCTTACATTCTAATGGGGGGGGGAGCCACATACACTTATAAAGTTAAAGAAAAAGTCATTTTATTAAGCATGTATTTTGTTCCAGGCACTGTGCTAAGCTCTCATGATGCAAATAATGGCGAAAGGTAGCCCTTGGTCTCAAGGAGCTCAAATGGGGGAGACAACATGCAAATAACTATGTACCAATATGCTCTATATGCAGAAAAAATAGGAAATAATCATCAGAGAGAAAGCTTTAGAATTAAGGTATCAGATTTAAGCTGAGACTTGAAGCAATCTAGGGAAGCCAAAAGGTGTATACAAGGAAGAGAATGTTCCATGCAGGATGGCTAGTAAACATATGTGTGTGTGTGTATACACACACACACACACACACACACACACATATATATATATATATATGGACAGAGAGAGACAGAGAGAGAGAGACAAAGACAGAAAGAGACAGAGACAGAGAACCTAGGGGCAGGGGAGGACAAGTCTAATATAACAGGTAGGTTTGTTTTTTACAATAAAAGGGAGTTCTTTCCAGAGAACATAATGGAAGTGAATAGCTGAGTGGAAGAAAGATACAAGAAGAATACATCCAGGTATGGGCTATGGAAACCTGCTCAAGAAAGTCAATTGTTAAATTTTCATTCATTTTCATTTCATTTCATAAATTAACATTTCAGAAATTGGCAAAAGTAAGTCAAGGCTTTACTTGTAATCTTGTTGATTGTCTAGACTTAAGAAAGTGATGGGAAAATGTTAATAATGCTGATTAAATTTTAAATTGTGTTCTGCACATGTTTATTTTTTTTCAGACAGCTGGTTTTTAAACCTTTATCAGCATACTCCTAGATGGATCTGACATAAATAAGTTGGAGGATACAGAAAAGTCATACTTAGGGAAGGGAAATTTGGTCTAGACCACCTGTGATTTAGAAGCATGGAGATTTTGAGTGGAGCAATAATGCAGTAGAAATGCCAATTCTGCATACGTACATATATAATGGGGTACAGACAATGGTGTGACCTGACTGCTAGGTATACATAAACTCTTTTCAATTATATCCCTTTTCAGAAGAATGCCAGAATGGATTATTCTATGCTTATCATATTTCTCTTTTAATAAAATAATTCCATTTTTGAATTACAGGAAGAGTTATTTTATATGCACATACAAACACATGTGCATGGATATATGTGTACATGTATATATACATATGTACATGTATTCATACATAATGTGTGCATATGTACACACATATAATTTCTTTATAAATATTATATAGCCAACTTATTTTTTTAGAACACAGGAAACACAGTAATAAACCTCTCTCCACCAAAACAGCAAATGAGGAGCTATAGTAACTCTAGTTATCATATAACTCTTAAAAAGGCAGGGAGAGGGGGCAGCTAGGTGGCACAGTGGATAGAGCACAGGCCTTGGAGTCGGGAGGGCCTGAGTTTAAAATCCAACCTCAGACACGTAACACTCACTAGCTATGTGACTCTGGACAAGTCACTTATCCCCAATTGCCACACCAAAAAAATAAAAAGGAGGTGAGAGGTCAAATGACTTATCCAAGGTTACACAGCCAGTATGTGTTTGAGCTAAGGCTTGTATCCAGGTTTTCCTAACTATTCATTTAGTTTACTATACACTAGAATAAGCTGATGTGTTTGTATATGTGTGTAGACACATACATTAAATGGATATATATGCACATGTCCCCTCATCCTATTCTTTGTAGACACAGTATAACTATGTACATATATATGTAAAACATACTTATTTCTGTAACATTATAAACACATACTTCCACAATGGGTTAATTGACCAGTGAAGGAGAATGAATAGCTGTACAAAATGAACATCTGCTCTTTGAGACACGGTCAAGAATAAACCAACTCATTCTATAATTCACATGCTGATTTTTTTTTATTATTATTGAAAAAGAAAAATGCTGAGCACAACACAACTCATTCTATCATTCTTGTGGAAAAATATGACTGAAATGAGTTGATAGCTACTTACCTGCAATGTCAAACCATTGCCCAAATGAGGATAAGTCCATATGTGTTAATGGTGTGTTCAAGTATTTGTCATGAAAAAAAGATTGCACATTTTCAAAAATGCAATCATAACAGTAGCAGCCACTTGTGAAAGGTCTAGTGCTAACTTATTCCCATCTGGAATTTATTTAGATCTAATAATCAGTGATAGTTTCAAAAATTACTTATAGTTTTTCAAATATTTTTCAAACTGTATTCCATGAGTGTCTTGCTGTCCAAGGACAAAGTTATTCAAGTATGTAACCTTTATCTCTTTCTCTTACTTTTGAATGTAGTTAAATATGTATAAATTTTATGTTAAAAAAATTAAGAAACCAATTTTTATATGCTCTTCTTGACTTTCACTGACTTGCTATCACATTTTCCTTATCCACTATTCAGAACCTTCCTAGGCTCTTCTACTCCCCTATGTCCACCCCTAACGGCCTCATACTTTCCACAGATGACCTTGATTTCTACCTACTGAGATCTAGGTCATCAGACTTGAGCACTCTCAACTCTCTTCTTTCTCATCTAAACTTCTCTGGTAGCTAAGATATTTTTATCTCCCTCAATGCCTCAGTGATTTGCTTAGTAATGGGTTTTTTTTTTTAAAGTTTGCTTAATGAATAGTGTAGGCAGAGAATTTCAGAAAGCATCTTCTCTCAATCACCTTTTTACTCTTTAGCCAATAGTACCCTGGGCAAGTCACTTATTGGACAAGGGAAATGGCAAGCCACTCCAGTATTTTTGCCAAGAAAACTCCAAATGGGATCACAAAGAGTCAGACACGACTGAAACGACTGAACGACATTTAGTCTCACATCAAACCCATAGAGCTACTAATAATTGAATTATTTACTTACTAAATCTTATTTTAAGATAATGAACAAATTTGAACATAAGAGATGACATAATTTGATTCTTTCTATGGTGTTAACTATTTTGTTCCTTCAAGCCACCATTCCCTTTCTCCTCTCCCTTTCACTACTAATATTATAGACTGAGGATTGCATACTTATTGTCACCACCATTCACTGCTCAACTCCATACAAAGCGACTTCCATCACTATCATTCACTTGAAAATGCCCTCTCAAAGGTCACCAGTGACCTTCTGATCCCAAACTTCAAGGTCCTAGAACTTCTCTAAAGCATTCAACTCTCTTGATTACCTACTTAATAAATAATCCCTACTCTCCTCTCTCCCATAACTCAAAATATTTCTCATTCTCTTTTTATCACTATTACTAATGTCTCTGATTCCTTTTTGATTCTTCACACACACACACACACACACACACACACACACACACACACACACACACATACACACACAAAATGTTCCCTAAGGATCTGCCCTTCATTAGGTTACCATCTTTCTCATCCATTGCTTAAAAGATCTTATCTACTATATTGGTTTCAACTAACATTATTATGCAAAAATCTACATCTCTAGCTTTTTACCTTTCTTCTCTGCTCTCTTAGGCTCATCTTTCCAAATATCTGCTAGACAACTCCATCAGGGTATGGATCCTGTGTTATTTATCTTTATTTCACAAAGTAGATCTTTAATCAATGTGCATTGAAGGAAAGAAGAGCCTTATAAAAGGCATACTCTGTATGTGGAATTAGGGCATTACAGTAATCTTTAATAACAAACAACTTATTTATTTTAGCTAAAGAACTACATGGTGAAGGTGAAGAAATTAATTTATTTAATCACAATTTTTATTTTTTAAGTGCTTTAATTTTCCAGGAATGGACATGTCCAATAAAAATTAATATATTGATATAAGGTATAGAATTCAAGACACCTACAAATTCTGGATCTGTACAGATCCTTACTCATTTAGTAAGGTGTTACAAATGTAAACTAATGTCCACAATGAGGGAAAAGGGGAAGTATTGTACAGTGGATACAGCACTGTACTTTGAGCTGCTAGGCCTGAATTCAAATCCTGCCTCAGACTCTTGCTAGGTGGGTGAAACTGGGCAAGTCACTCGGCCTCTGTTTGCCTCAGTTTCCTCATTAGTAAAATGTGATCAGCAAAATGTACAAATAGTACCTAACTCACAGCACCATTGTGAGGATCAAATGAGAAATGTAAAGTGCTTCACAAACAAAAAGCTATATAAATACTAGCTATTATTATTATGAAGTAAGGGAGCATGGGAGATAGTGGAAATGCATTTGAATTCAGAAAACTTTGGTTTAAATACTGGACCTTCCACTTACTACTTTTGTGTCTTTAGGAAATTCAGTTGCTATCTCTCAAACTCAATTTCTTCCCTGTTAAAATAAGAGGGTTGGATGAGCTGATACCTAAGTTCCATTCTAGCTTTAAAGGTCATTATCTCAGCAATTTCTAATAATCACATTTTAAAGAATATATGTTAATCCCCCAAGTCTTTATTTATATATTAATGAGAGGTGTTTCTTTTTTTTTTTTTGAAAGTTGCTGCTTGATACTAAATACAGGACATAAAATTCAAACCTATTTTGGATATACAAACACAGTTTCATTTATTAATGGCCACTAATGGCCCATAATCAAGTCACAGCTGGTTAGTTTAGGAAACAAATAATTATCTTGTTAGTTTGAGGTTTAAGTATGGGATAATTCATTGCTTTGGTAATTGTTCTTCCTGTTACCAGTAGTTGGACTTGTTTTTAATTGTTTTAATTACATGCACTTGTTTTTTATGTCTATGTGCAAATGTGTGCTTATGTGTATAAGATCAGAAGCAGAGTCTGAGATCAGGAGCTGGCCATTGTTGTTCAGTCCATATATGCTAAGTTTTTTAAATTGACTGCCCAGGGAGGCAACAAGAGAATAACCACTAGCATAGAGCAAACCTGATAATTTCCCAATTCTAATTGCCAAAAAAAAATTCATCACACAGTGAAGAAATGACTAGAATTTGATCTTGTTTTTCCTTTTAAGATCATCTTTAATTCTCATTCTGAGCACTACTATTAACCTCTGCATAGTAAACTTCGTTAGTAGCTCAATATAATACTTTTGCTTACTATGAACACTTCACATATCAAACCATAAAAATTGTATTATATATGGAAACTACAATTGATGCAATAAAGTAGCTGAAAGGTTTATATATCAAATATAAATGTAGATAACAATGTAGATAAATAAATACTCTATATACATACAGATACATAGACAATTTTATGGCTTGATATGTGAAGTTTTTGTAGTAAGCAAAGGTGTGGCATATTGAGTTACTGATATACAAAGTTGACTATAAAGAGGTTAGTAGTGAATTGACAAGAATCAGAATTAAGGTCAAAAAAAGGGGGGAAAAGACTCTGTGTGTGTGTGTGTGTGTGTGTGTGTGTGTGTGTGTGTGTACAGATACAGAGAGACATATATGTATATGAGACAGAGAGGGGGAGAGAGACAGCGAGGATTCATCAAGGGAAAGGATAACTATCATGACCTCTTTATCTCAACCTCTACATTTAAGAAACTAAAGATATTTTAACTACCTTTAATACAGAAATTTATATTATCCTCTCAAAGGTGTAGGTCACTTCTGTTAATGACAATGGACATTGACTTTGAAAAGAATATCAACTCCTTCGTACTGGCTGGGTAATTCTTTATTATCTCTTACTAGCTGCAGAAATGACTCTATTTCAGGCATTTATAACACCTTATAGGCAGCAACAGAAAAAGGAGATGTTCATCCCCCAAAAACTTTGAAAACAAGAGAGAGAATAGGCTCACTAAAATTTAATGACTGGAAAAACAGGCAGACTGAATCCAATCTTTTCATTAAATTGCTTTACTTCAATTACTCTAATTTGATTCCAAGTGCCCTGAATATTTCTAAATAGTACCTCCCACAATCCACTTCTACATGATGTGGCCACAGATACACATGTGAAGTTACTCTATGTGAATTGTCAGATTAGACAGACCACACTGGCCTCAGAGAATTTCAAAGCTGGAAAGGACTAGCGGATTTCCTTCTTTTATAGATGAGGAAATTGAGGCCAGAGGTGTTAAATCCAAGACCATGCACAGTCAGTGGCCAGATATAGTCATCCTTCAGTTTTCTTCAAATGGTTGTAATTTCAATGAGTTCAATAAGAGATGATTATTATCCCAATTTAAGAGGACATTATTCAAATGATTATATTAAGTGGCATGTAAACTAGGCATCATTCTGTAAGTGTCATGCATATATATGATTTTTTTTTCAGAGAATATGATGCCTTTAAGATATCATTTCCCCAGTTTAGACAATGCAACCACTAGGACAAACTATGGGATAGGTCTGTTTATGGAGGGAAGTACTCTCTATTTCTTCAAGAAATGATGGCACACTCATGAAAAACGATTGTATTTTTTTCTATGTAAAATAAGGCCACTATTTCCTCATATAAACTTGATTCACATGAGGTTTTTTTATGGGCCTGAATGTTCATAGTCAAAGAGCAAAGCCCATTTGGGTGGGAGGCAGTGACATTTTGATGGTAGAAGGAAAGAAATGGTCATAATTTCTCAGAAGCTGGACAGATTGTAAAACAGATATGGAAAATACGACCCAAGCTGAGCTTGTAACACCTCTAAAACACAGACAGTTGGCAACACTCTGATAATATGTTCCCCCCACTGAATAAAAGTAAAATGGTTGAATAAATCAAGCTCATGCTATTCATTGAGCCAGCAAGAGCATAGAACCATCCCCAATCTCTATTGAGCTCCACCATAACTCCTTGTCCTTTACAGAAACAAATTATATGACCTTACACCACATTGAGAAACTGTGTGTGATAAAGCCAACCTCTGCCTCCCACCCCAAATCCTCTAACCTTTTCCATTTCAGTAAGGTACTTTTTGTGATAACAGCCTTCCAGTTAGATATATACAAATTGCCTGCAGCACTAAATAATTGTTCTGACTAGCTGCCTGCATACTCAATTCTCACCACACAGGCATTTTTTTTATGGAACCTCATATAGTAGCCATCACTACTATTAAATATCTGAAGCATCAAGAATGAAAGAAGTCATCAAAAATGTCTTTAGCAAAGTATGAAAAGGATCCCTTCTTTAAAAATGGCATGAGATGGGTGGAGAGTTCTTAAAAATACCTCTTTAATAAGTATTGATTAGAGTCTATACAACATTGGGAGAATGATTCTTTAAATCTTCCATAAGAGACTAGAAAATTGTCTGCCCTAATAGATAATTTTCAAATGCATTTGTATTTATAAATATTTATTCCCCCAAAGTGACTTGGACATCATTGATTTTTTGAAAATTGGCCTGTGTATCTACTTTATGTTTTTTTTCATTATTAATTATAAAATTTGAAGTACTAAGAACTTTATCAATAAGGTCTTACTCAGAGCAACTAAAGTCAGGATTGGTATAGTTAACTCTAGATGTTAGCCTTGAAAGGGCACTGTGCCATTTGTAAGATGAGACGCCATTCAGAAATCTTGTAATGCCAAAAGGGAAAGAGGGATTTAAAGTCATAGTTTTAACCTTGTGCCAAAATATCCTTTATTTTGAAAGTAAAGGTCAAGCTTTTACCATCATAAGCCAGGAGGGTCACAAACTTATGATATCTCTGTTATTCAATTATTTGGAATCAGGACACACACACCGTAATTATTTTATTGATTTTTCCATTAAAAGCATTTTCTAAAGGCAATAAAAAAGCAGACTTTTATGTCAACATATGAAGCAGCTACACACCTTACTAATGTTGTCAGATTTTCTTTGAGGATTTCTTGAAATCAATATCATTTCAACTTTCCATTTATTGATATATAATTCATGCAACTCAAACATAAAAAATTGTAACTTTTGTTCCAAGTAGGATATATGCAGTTACTGTACACAGCTGATCTTTCAGTCATTACGGTCTAAAGAAATTTTTTCTGTATGAATTGAGTGATAATGCTTTCCTCATATATAGTGTCCTACAAAGTAACACCCAGAGTTTGGTGATACAGTAGGTGTTTAACAAATGCTTGTTGAGGCTATCTAAATGAGCTCAGGGTCCTCTATAGTAAATCACCCCACTGAAGAATTTTGTTGTATATCACTAAACTACTTAGTCCTATTTAACAAATACCTTTCTTGTATATTAAATGGAAACCATGAGTTCAAATGTGGTATCAGACACTCACTAGCTGTGTGACCCTGGGCAAGTCACTTAACCTTGTTTGCCCCAGTTTCATCATCTGCAAAATGAGCTGGAGAAGGAAATGGCAGAACCCTCTGGTATCTTTGTCAAGAAAACCCCAAATGGGGTCACAAAGAGTCAGATATGTCTGAAATGACTAAAGAAAAAGACATGCTCCCAATGCATAGTGCAAGTTCTTTGGGATCTAAGCCCAAGTATGCAAAGTCACTGATGCAAGTTTGTGAGAAATAAAGATATTAGATAAACTTTGTGCTTGAATATCTGCAGCTGCTATCTGGGAGATCCTTAAGGATCTCAAACGGCTCACGAAGCAGACATCACTGATGGATCATTTCAAGCTAATGCGTCCTTCAGAATCTCCAATGCTATCCACCAGCCATGAAGGATGGAGTGTCAGAGGTGATCTTGAGACCTCTCCAGTCTCCGTGTCATCCAATAGCAGTGAATAAAGCCCCAGCAACTTTTGCCTTGGTTTTCAGGGGCAGCAAAGGTAGAGAGGTTTACAGCAGCATAATATATGATACAACACCTCACACTGCCATCTGACACAGTGAAAGATAAGATGCAGGTTAAAAACTGTTTTAGTTTTAAGAATTTTCTTTGTTTGCAGTATTTATGGTACTGTTGACTTCATGTGTTATAAAAAGTGAATATTGTCTGAAATCAATGTGCTTTTTTAATTGGGATGTTAGCTCAAGAGGTTACAGAATTCTAGGGAATTACTAGCAAGAAAAATATTTTATATGTTACTAATTTTATTTTGCGTACTGCATTACATGGGTTATTCCGTGGTTACTATGTTAGGAAAAGTATTAAAAAGAATTGTATGCAGAAAAATTTATTTTCAGCACTCTCTAGCCAAAGATTACAGTTTTTACAGGTACTGGGAGCCTAAACTCCTATTTCCTGTAGGATCAGTGTTTCAGCATTTGCATTTTTTTACTTTCCTGCTGTTTTCTAGAAAAGTTATCACCACAAAAGTCAAGCATTGACTGTAATAATCCCCTAAAGTCATGTGATTCTCTATCCCTTTTAGATCTTATGGAGTTTATTTTGGATAAACAATTATTAGGCTAAGCAAATTTACTCTGAGCCTCATTAGGAAAATTCCTAACATTTAGGTAGAGGTTGACTATCTGCCTAATAGTTAGATGTATATTGATCTCTAGTTAACACCTGGCCTCTTTGTGGTTGAGATAAAATTTGGTTTATTGGAAACATTTGAATAATAAAACAACAGATTGTATTAGTGTCTTTGGATAGATAGGTATGGGAGGGACAGACAGAGTTAGTCAAAGAGAAAACCATTTTTCCAGGATTTGCCTGAGCCTGCATCTTCTGCTCTGAGATGCCTGAAAAGTCAGTGATTATCCTTGTTGTCTTCCTTCTCTATTAATGATCAATCTTCTCTTTGCTCATCAAAGGGGTTCTGGAAATGGCATCCTTGCTCTAGTCTCTGGAATCTCAACCTTCAGAATTTCTCCCTTAGTTCTGAGAGAGTTCATTAATTTTATACATATTGTTTAGGGCATGACCCTGTCTCTCATATGATGGCTTTGATTGATTCAAGTAGGTATTTAAGACTGGGTCATACTCAGTTCTGACAGTTTGATTCAAACAAATAATGTTCTTGCCTAATTAAGGTGCTTAAATATATCTTTCAGCCCCACCCTTACTTAACAATGAATGACTAAAATATGAAAAGGTAGTCTTTAACTTAAAACAATTTGCAATTTACCATAAAGTCTCTAGAACTCTCTGTGCACTGATTCTGTGAAATTAAGAATTCAGACAGCAAAATAAATATTTAGCTTCTTTTTTGAAAGGGAATCCATTCTGGTTTAGATTGATTATTGTTCTACCTAAAGAAAACGCAGAGCCTCTGCAAACCAAGGAGGGAGAGTAAAATGAGTAAATGAAAGATAAATCATTTATTAAGTGCTTACCATGTATTAAGCACTTTGTGAATGGTTTGGGGTGTAGCAAGAAAATGTAGATTCATATAATTCCTGCTCTCAAGTAGCTCACATTTTAATTGGGAAAGCAAAATATGTAAATGAGGTTTAAGCTAGAATGCAATTTTTTTTAAAAGAAAAAGCCCATTTGTCATTAGGTTTTGGTGAAGTAGTTTAGTTCATATGGCAAAGCCTTAACAACTGGAGGGTTTTGAGGCAGGCAGATGGTAAGGCCAAACTGTCCTCTGTCTTACTAAAAGATTTTTAGCTGGAAGGGAAAGGGAAAAGATGCCAGTAGAAAGAAAATTTGGGGAATAACTCCTTACGGAGGTCTGATACTGCTGAGCCATCCACTGACCAGTGGTATGAATCAATCACTGGACTTACAGTCAGGAAGACCTCTACTATTCACCTTGTGGCTTGTAGGATTCAATGAGATGTCAAATATGTATATCACTTGGCAGACTTTAAAGTGCTATATAAACATCAGCCACTGTTCTCTCTGCCAATCTTTACATGCATTATTTAGCAATTAATCATTTGCAGCACAATGCTCAGATTTCTGCTCCTCAGCAATCCTTTATGCCACTGGAGAGCCTAGAGACTCTTTCTCATTGGACCTCTATGTGTGTTTGTTTACACATGCACTGACCATTATATTTCCCCAACTTGCTTCACAAAAGGGGTTCATAGTAAAGGAAGTGTTATAATTTTTTTCCCCTTCTATAACACTTACTACTGTTGCCAAGCTGGAAAAACATCATTGTTGCACTAGAGGAAAACAAATAAATAAAACAAAATCACTCTACAGACAATATAGGTATAATTACCTTTTTTAGAGGAAGTATGAGAAACTCCTATTACTCTTCAATTGTTATTTTAAGGTAAAGTTAATGCAACATCCTTCAATATAAGAAGCATTTGTCTAGCACCTACTAAGTGCAAAGTGCTGAGTTTGGGACCTTTGGGAAGAAAAAAACTTTTTTAACATTTAAAAAATTATATCATCAAGAGAGTCTGTTTCAATATCCTTAATGAGCAAAGCACCTGTTTGAATTAAACTGAAACAAAGATCAGAAAGTACAGGATTCAGGAAAGTGAAGAACAGAAAGAAACAATATAAAACCAATAAGTAGGTAATTTCAAAAATATAATTTTTCTAGGATATTAACATTTATCTCTTTATTTAATAATTTCAAAAACCCTAACTGAAATTATGTACTTTTGTTTGGAATTTGGAATTTCATCTTTTCTTTTATAATTGATATAAAAGGTGTTCGAACTACTTGAAGAAAAAGATCTTTTCTGAGCAAGCAGGATTAAGTCTTGTGGTCAGAACTTTTCTCGAAGTCAAATCTACATTAATAAAAATGTTTTTCTCATAGCTTTGACTAAAACACAGTTTCTTAGAGACTTTTTTCCACCTGTAGGAATCTCATGTCGAGAGAGTCAAAATATCCAGGAAAGGTAATATTAGAGAACATAATAACCAAATGGTGAGTAGTATACAATGATTGGATAGTCTTATTTTTTCAAAACATTTGGAAGAATAATTTATTTGACACATTTCTGATGATTGATGCCAAAATGGTACACAGGTTTAGTGCTTGGGGAGGGATCAAGGAACCATGAGGGGAAGATAGAAAAACAGAAAAGATGGTGAGTATGCCACCAAAGACTCATATCATTAACCTTTAGCTTTTGCATAGGCTATTCCTGATTATTCTATTATTTTGCAAATAATATATGATCAAACAAAAAATTAGACTGCGCATGGGTCAGAATAAGGCCAGTTCACAGCCAGTAGTCTCTACTGGCATAATTTAAATGACAGGAGAAATCAAAGAAGGCTCTCCGTATATTGGATGAAAGTCTCATGGAAAATGCATGGCAACTATATGGACAAGAGGTCCATGGAATGATCAGGCATTGCTGGGGATCTATATTCTCATCTGTCAGATCACAGATGTTATCAGAGGCAGCACAGATAGGATCAGTGGATAAAAAATTTCAACCCAGGAGGAACAAGAATCTTTTAAGAATTAAAATGAAAACACAAAAAGAGAAAGAACTCCATAAAGGAGGAAAAATTGAATTGTCTGAAAAGACCAATGTGAACATACAAGGAATTCATCAACTAATGTGTTTGAAAAGACCTGTACAGAAGATTGAATTAAGGTCATACAACAGAAGATAAATAGAATAGTATGAAACATCTGGCTGAACCAGTACCCCAACTGCTAAATAGCAGAATTAGCTGACTCTGGTAAAAGAAAGAACAAGAAAAGGAGTTTGGGGATTTTGTCTCTTGTTTTATTTTTAGTGATACTGCAGCAAAGATGAGGAGCAAAAAAGGGATAGTGCTGCTTTGGGGGATGGACAGGATGATACCTGGTAATGGAAGGAATGAAAGGAAGGAAAGAAGGAAGGAAGGAAGGAAGGAAGGAAGGAAGGAAGGAAGGAAGGAAGGAAGGAAGGAAGGAAGGAAAAGAAACAAAGAAACAAAGGAAGAAAGAAAGACTATTGAACCTATGTTGCTTCTGTTTTCTCTGTCAAACAGAATTATCCCTGCCCTGGAAATGATAGAACAAAAATGGATGCAAGGAAGTTAGCATCCATAGTAAGTAAGGAAATAGTAAGAGATCACCTAGCTGCCCTTCATGAATTCAAATCCAGATGAACTATAGACTCTGTTACTGAAAGAACTGGTGAATTTGAATGAGAAGCCACTGTCACTGACACAATATTTGAAAGATATTCAAACACAGTTATCATAGAACTGAAAAAGAGCAAATGTAAAGATTTAAAATGAATTAGAAAAAAGGCTGAAAACTAGCCTAAGTTAGATTTTAATTCCTTAAAAAATTCTAGAACAAGTAATTAAAGAGATACTCAATGGGTACTGAAAAAGGAAATAGTAGTACACACAGTTCTGCTATAATGTATGTTTCAAAAATGTGAATTTGTTTCAACTTGATTGATATATTAGGGGACATTTTGAGCATAACTCAAATTTCACATTTGCTTCCTCAATATTTCTTCCTTGAGAAACAATGAAAGAACTCAGAAAACTGTATCACTTCCCATTAACTCACAAGCTGTAATCCTTTCTCCTAATGCTCCTTCCCAAAGCAAACTTTAGAACTTTGTCAAGGTAAAGTGCCATATGTATTGTTTATCTTCTGGTACAATAGGAGCTGTGGATAGAGGCCAGATTCAATAAGTAATACAATCTTTCAGCTCCCAAATGCTACTTTTGTCTTAGATCATTCTTCTATAATAGTAATTCATAATGCATCATAAAGCAATGGGGAGGAGGATAATAGATAACAAGAAATAGCAAAACAAGGTAATGCATGCTTTATTACATCTTTCCAAGCCCTTGAGTTTCTATTTTTTTTGCCCATAAGTAGATGCTCTGTAGTGAGTTTAGGGGAGCAAGAGACAGTAAAAAAGATTTAGAACTCTATGCCCTCGTGGACATACCAGCTAGAGATAGCAATTGAAGTTCAGACTGACATTTTAGGAGGCAGTTGTTGATGCAGGCACAACCCAAGCATCTACCTGCTGTGGCTAGTAAAGGAAACAAAAAGCAAAAACAAACAAACAAAAGAAAAAACTAATATCATAACTGCAAAACTGAAAGGTGAGAAGAAACATACAAATTCAGACGAACAGTAGATAGGAATAGGCAGTTTCTGAGGGGAGAACAGAACACACTAGCAAACTCCCAGGCATGGTGAGATTGAGCAGAAGACAAAGCTAATTCCATTGCCCTTCTACCTCTGTTTCCTGAGTGTTTCCCAATGAATCACTGTGAATTTTCTAATCCTTCGATTCTGTTTGGTATTCTTCCCCTCCCCCTATCAACCAGCTTGGGGTGTGCGGTGGTAATAGAGGGGGTCAGTCATGTGCAGCACTTGCTTTCTCTAATTATTTTGCAGTTTGTTATTGAAAGCTACTCTTTTCCAAGAGAGGAAGGGAGGTGATTATGAGAGACAGACAGAAAGAGAGACAGAGACAGAGAGACAAAGAGAGACAGACAAAGACAGAGACAAATATAGATAGAAACTCTTGATTATATAATATTGAAATACTTTGGTGCAAAAACAATTTATACAAATAAAATAATGATAGAAGTGTCAATTAGAAAACTTTTTTTAAAATATCTCTGATAAGCATCTGATATCCAAGATGTATAGGCATCTAGCAGCAATATATGAAGTCAAGGGCCATTATCCAACAGATAAATGGTCAAAGCATATGAACAAACAGTTTGGAAAAGAACTCCCAGCTCCTTTTTTTGTAAATAGTATTTTATTTTTTTCCAATTACATGTAAAGATAGTTTTCAATATTCATTTTTATAATATTTTGAGTTCTAAAATTTCCCCTCCTCCCAAGATGGTAAACAATCTGATACAGGTTAAACATGTGCAATCATGTAAACATATTTACACATTAGTCGTGTTTTAAAAGAAGAAACAGAACAAAAGGGAAAAACCACCAAAAAAAGTGAAAGTAGTATGCTTCGATCTGCATTCAGATTCCATAGTTCTTTCTGTGGATGTGGATAGCATTTTCCATCATGAGTTTTGGAATTGTCTTGCATCACTGTATTGCTGAGAAGAGCTAAGTCTATCATAGTTGGTCATCATACAATGTTGCTATTACCGGGTACAGTGAAGAACTGTCGTCTCTCAACAATCACAAGAAAGAATGGCCCAAATCACTGATAATAAAAGAAATGCAAACCAAAACAACCCTGAGTTTTCATCGTGAGGTGAAAAAACTTGCCAACAAATTGGCAAAAATGAAAAAAAAAAGTGAATAGCCAGTGCTGGAATAAAAAGATGTTACCCTAATACATTGCTGTTGGATCCATACATTGGTCCAATAATTCTGGAAAGCAATTTGGAAATATGGAAAGAAACATAATAATATATCTAAATCCTTTAATTCAGAGATTTCCCAGCTAGGTACATAAACAGATGAAATCAATGTCAAAAATACAGACCTCACAGATGACAAATTATTTATAGCAACACTTTTTGTGGTAGCAAAAAACTGGAAACAATGTAGCAGTTCATTGATTGAAAAAGGAGCAAGAGAATTGTGGAACATGAATATAATGGAACATTATTATGCTATAAGAAACAAAGATTACAGGATGTCAGAAAAGTTTTAGTGAAGTTTTAAGTTATTAAAGCTTAAAACTGCACTAAGATTTTACACAGGGACACTAGAATGAATACAGGAAAGTATGAAAAGATTTATGTGAACTGATGCAAAGTGAAGCAGAGCTAGGAAAACAATAAACAAAATTAAAGGGAAGCAAAAATAAGGAAAACAATAACTCAAATGAAACAGCACTGCAAAATTATAAGGACCAACTTTGGTCCCAAAGAATCAATATAAAGAAGACAACTCTGCTTACTTCTTTATAGAAGTTATGGTCATGAGTAGGTGATATTGCATATTACTGAGAAAGCTGTGACCCTGTGAGACTGTTGTGTCATCAGAGCCCCCTCTATTTGGCAAAGCATGTACTACACTACTTAGTTGCATGATTATTTAATTTCTTATGACAGCCATCTCTTTCTTTAGATGGGAGAAAGTGAAGACAGAGGTATGGGTGAAAAAGAGAAAAAAAAATCGAGATTAAATTTTTCATTTCATTAGAATGAGAAAGTCCAGTTGGCATCTTCTTTGAAACTTCTAGTCTTAGAGAGCTGCCTAGAGCATTGAGTAGACAACTTGCTCACAGTCTCACAAGCAATATGTGTCAGAAAAGGAATGCGTACATCTAGCACCTACTCAACAAAACTTAACATACTTGGCTCTGGAAATTATATTCATACTCTCTAGAATGATGTATCAACATTTGACAGGTTTTTCTCAATTGTCATTCATTTTTCACTTTCTTAACCTTATACCATTCTATTTCTTAAAACCTCAATAAAGGATATATTACATGCATTCCAATATATTTTGATCAGGATTTCTACATTAATTGGAAAAATATGTCCATTTTAATTATTTTCTGTCATATTTATACCTTATCTTCCTTCATAGAATTAACAGTATTCTACCAGAGAACTGATTTAAAAAGAAAATTGCTTGAGTATAGCATGTTTAACATTGGAAACATTTCATTCTTCCTCTTTTTTCTTTCCATACTAAAATAATAATAACTTGCATTGGAATTTTTCTTATTTTTTTAATCTGATTTTTCCCCTTATGGTATACATCTGTGAAGTAGTAATAGAAAATTTTTCAGTCCTCTTTTGGCAGAGAAAGATAAGGAGAATCAAGATAGGTAAAGTGATCATTCAAGCATAATTCTGATCCCCAACTCCTGACCTAATCATATTCAGATAATCAAAGCATTTTAGTGTGGAAATGTACTCTAGAAATCATGTAACCCAATTCCCTTATGTTACAAATGAGGAAATTTAGGCCCAAAGAGCTAAAATAGCCCAAGGTTCCCTTACCCTAACAGCTTACAATAAAATATAATAATAATAATAATAATAACACTTATATAGCACTTAGTATATGCCGGGCATTGTGCTAAGCATTTTACAATTATTACCTCATTTGATCATCACAACAACCCTTGGAAGTAGGACCTATCATTATCCCCATTTTGAAGATGAGAAAAATGAGGCAGACATGAAAGATTTGCTCAGGGTCACATGACAGGTAGATGCCTCAGGCTAGATTTGAACTGAGATCTTCCTGATTTCAAGCCCATCATCATTTTGTTTATTTCACAACAATAAGCCAAAAGTCTTGCTGTTTTTGTGGGAATCAGAAAGTACATATAATTCCTTTAACAGCACATTGCAACACTTAAAGAAAAACTTAACCGCAAAGGAAATTATCATTCTATCTAATCAAAATCCTTCAAGCCCACTTTATCTGGTCTCATCCTCAGTGGAGATTCAAAGTAGTGAGCCATTTTCCTCTGTCTACTATTACCTTTCACTCACTTACAGATAGTCACTAAGCCTTTCCAGATTTTATTCAATGGCCTCAATAAGCTTAGTCCCTACCATTGATCCTTTTAGGTCCTTATTTCTAACTTTTTAATAATCTTTTGAATCCTCTTTGAACTCAGCAGGACCTCAGTTTGAATCCTTACTCTGTCACTTACTACCTGTGTTACCAATGGCAAGTAACTTAAGCTCTCTGGGAGCCTCAGCTGAGGGGGTTGGATTTGGTGATCTCTATGGTCACTTCTAGCTACAGTTCTAAATTTCTACAAGTCTGTGAGTTTAATTAGATTAATTTCAGTTTCACAACTATTCCTCAGACATTTACAGGAATTTAATACATCAGATATCAGCATATCAATTTTTCAATGTTACTAAAATGACCTGCAGACAAAGACAAAAAATGTTTCAGATAGCCTCTACACTATAGAGCCTGTAATAGAAAGTAAAATGTCAGATAAGGTATTTTTTAAATACAAAATTACTACTAGCCTGTCTTCAGGACTGACTAAACTATGATATGCTCTGAAAATCTCAGGAAAAGACAAGAAGAAAGATGGGATTTGAGGGGAGAGAATTTTCCATGACAGGAATAATGAGTTAATTTGTAAAATTATTGAGAAATAGTTGCACTTTATTACCCAGCCTACAGAGGCATGGTATAATCAATATAACATTTGGCTTGGAGTCAAGAATGCCTGGGTTCAAATTCATATCCTGATTCTTACCCTCTATTTTGGTGCTAGGTTTTCTATACCAAGTAACTAACTGATGGGTTCCATGGTGCATGAGTAGATGGAGTGCCCATTATTCTGACAAAATCACAAATTGATCAGGTATCACCCAGAATGTCTTATCAATAGTTCAGCTACATAAAACTATTGATAAGTTCAATCAATCACATGTTTGAGTTGATGCAAAAGTTTTGGGTTTTGTTTTTCTTTGTTTTATGAATAAGACATTATCCTGTTCAAAGAAATAAGGAAGTTCATATGGAGCATATTGGCACGTGTGTGCAGTCAAACATATGAGCTGACACAAAGCAGTGACAATTTTTTGGTTGTTACTTGACTACTTTTTCATACTGATAGATGCTTTGCCCTTGGGGTCCACTGCTTTGCACATGAAAAATGGCTTTGCTTTTTTTCCATTAGCTTGAGAGACAAGAGAGTGACACTGCTGAACAGAGTCTAGACTGAACAGTGTATCGAAAACAAACCCACATTCAAAAAGCCTTTTGCCCACTCAAATAATAAAGAAACACAGACTTCTTTTTTTCCTTTGGTGTTTGAGTGTGTGTTCCCCAGCAGTATAAGAGAAAAGACATCCAGTGTGCCCCCTGAATGAAAATGAAGTATTGGAAAGCAATGACATTCTAATCACTGCTTCAAATGTCAGTGAAAGGAACTGGTGGGTAGCAGGCCTCCAGTGCCCAAGTTAACAGCTTTACTGTAAAATCACAAGGGAGCAATTAATGGGAAACTGTTACTAACCTTCACGCATTCTATTGCTCAAGTTTCTAGAGAAAAGGTCTAATTATAGCCCTAACCTTTCCCAATGGGCCATGAATGACTCTCCAAATGTAGAATATTATGTAAGAAAAACTATGCTGGAGTTACACAGTTAGCATGTAGAGGCAACTGGCTTGTTACGTAAAGAATAGTAGATTGGTTGGGAGTCAGAGGTCTTAGGTTGTAATTTCCATTCTAACAGTGTTGTGTGATCTTAGTGGCACTACTTTACCATTTGTGACCTCAGTTTTCCTATCTTAAAAATGTGAGATTTGCCCAATCTCCCAATTCTCTGTTACCCTTAACCTAGCTAGACCTCCCTATGGCCCCCACACCACTTCCCACCCTTAATACTATCTAGGCTGCATTCTCCCTTGGCCACCCCTGGAGTTCTATTACCTCATAGACTCCTTGACCACTCCTAGATCCCTCTCATAGTCTTTCTGTATATAAGGCCCATCTTTTCTCCATTAAGATGTTCTGATTCTTATAATCTAGCCATTGCTCATATTTTTACAATCTAGCCAATAGCTCATAGATGCTTAGATTCCTTAAGACTCCAGCTAATATGGCTGATCTTTAATAAACCTTGTTTTTGGCTGGGAAAAAAAAAGTGAGATTTGGAAATCTTTGAATTTTCAGGCTGATTCTAGTTATTGGTATTATTGTTGAAATGTCTAGGACAGTGCCCCCATAATAGAGCAACAACAAATGTTGGGGCAGGTAGGTGGCGTAGTGGTTAGTGCACCTGACCTGAACCCAGAAGACATGAATTCAAAGCTGACCTCGAATACTTACTAGCTATTTGGGTTTTTTTGTTTTGTTTTGTTTTGTTTTGTTTTGTTTTAGGCAATTGGGGTTAAGTGACTTGCCCAGGATCACACAGCTAGTAAGTGTCAAGTGTTTGGTCTGAGGCTGGATTTGAACTCAGGCACTCCTGACTTCAGGGCCGGTGCTCTATCCACTGCACCACCTAGCTGCCCCATTTACTAGTTATTTGACCCTGGCAAGTCACTCAACCCTGCTTACCTCACTTTCCTCATCTGTAAAATGAGTTGGAGGAGGAAATGGCAACCCACTCTAGTATCTCAGCTAAGAAAATCCCAAATGGGATCATAAAGAGTCAGACATGACTAAAATTAACATTATATGGTGGTAACCTGAATTTTGTCAAATTTCTAGTTAAAATAAAAATGCAATGCATGTGGAAGAGGAGGAAAAAGAAAGGTAGAAATTGAAAATATAGATAATTTTAAGGTATTAGTATTATTAGTATTAGTATATAAATAGTTCTTCATAGTCCTCAAAAAAGCAAAGATGAAATTTGAATATCAACCTGGACAGTGGCAAATAATTGTGCTCTACAACATGTCTGGTTGACAGGAAAGTTGTGAGGAATTTTCTCACTTGTAACTCAGAATTCTATCATGCTAAGAGCTTCTACCCTCCCCCTCTACCCTTCTTCTTTCTTTCCTTCTCCCTTTATTTCCTTTCTTTCCTCTTTTCTCCCTTCTTTACCTCCCTCTTTTCCATCTCTCTTTTCTTCCTTCTTTCCCTCTTTTTCTTCCTTTCCTCCTTAATTTCTTCCTCCCTATGTCCATCCTTTCTTCCTTTCCTTTATTTTTTTCTTTCCTTCTTTCCTTCTTTCCTCTCCTTTCCTTCTTTCTTTCCTTTCTCTAGTCCTTACTTTCTTCCTGCTTTCCATCCAGCAATGCATAGTGCATTTTCTTTCACATCTCATATACAATTTGTTGCCAAGTTCTCTCAGTTCTAGCTTCATAACATTTCTTATATATGTTTTCTCTCCTCTGATACTAACATCACCCTGGTGAAGGCCCTCACTTCCTCATACCTGAACTAGACTCCTTATCTCAAATATCTCCCCATTCTAATCCATCCTTCACTCAGCTATTAAAATGATCTTTTTTTATAGTTTTTTTTTAGGTAATTGGGGTTAAGTGACTTGCCCAGACTCACACAGCTAGTAAGCATGTCAAGATTTGAACTCAGGTTCTCCTGACTTCAGGGCCAGTGCTCTATGCACTGTGCCACCTAGCTGCCCCCTTAAAATGATCTTCCTAAAACACAGATCTGCGCTTAGATTCTTAAAATCTACCCACTACTTACATTCTTACAATCTTTGGCTGAAAAAAAAAACACAGATCTGATGATATAATACTCCTCCCACTATTTCCTATTTGGCACTAAAATCCCTCCATAACCTTGCACCTTCCTATATATGTAGTCTCCTTAATTTTTTTTTAATTGTTAATTTTTTTTTAGGCAGTTGGGTTAAGTGATTTGCCGAGGGTCACACAGCTAGTAAGTGTTAAGTGTTTGGTCTGAGTCCAGATTTGAACTCAGGTCCTCCTGACTTCAGGGCCGGTGCTGTATTCACTGTGCCACCTAGTTGCCCCCTGTAGTCATCTTAAACCATATTCCTGACCACTTATTCTTCCATCCAGTAACACTGGCCTCCTTGTTCTTCCCACACAAGAAACTTCATCTCCTAACTCTGGATATTTTCACTGTCTGTCACTTATGCCTGTATTTTTTTTCCCTCCTCATCTCCATTTCCTGGTTTCCTTCACTCTCAGCTCTGTAAGGCCACCCTCCACACGAAGTGTGTTCCAATCACCCATGGTACTTCCATCCTTTGATTATCCTCAATTCATCCTGTGTAAAACATGTTTATATATAGTTGCTCACATGTTATTACTCCATTAGAATGTCACCTTTATTGAGACAGGATTGTTTTTTTTTCCTTTTTCTTTTCTTTCTTTTCTTTCTTTTTTTTTTTGCTTCTATATACCCAACACTTAGCCCTGTAGCTAATACAGAACAGACATTTAATAAGTTCTTATTGACTTGACTTGCAAAGAGTTCTTAAAAAGAGTTTCAAGTCAGAAGGTGGGAGAAGAGTTTGAATCTTAATTCTGACAACTACTAGCAGTTGTGTGTCCAAGGGCAAGTCATTTAACTCCTCTGGCCTTCAGTAAATTCATTTGTACAATGTTTATAAAATTATCTGTACTACTTATGTAAAGAGTTATGAGAAAAATACTTCATAAATCTTAAAGCTGTATTAGCACTTATTCATTCACTTACTCATTTGTTCATATCCTCAGAGTAACCCTAAGCCTAGACTCATCTCTTTTGAAAACTCCATAGCTGGAGACTTGATAACTTCTATCAAGACTTTTAAGAACTTGAGAGCTGTAAGAGAAATAAGGGCTTTGCTGCCAGAGGTTGTTCTTCTCCTCTAATATTTCCAGGGCCTTTTGGAAGCCTACTAATTTCTTTCTTTTAAAAATTTGTTTTATTATTATTTAGTTTTTTAATATAAATGTATTTTCAGTTTTCAATATTCACTTCCACAAGATTTTGAGTTCCAAATTTTCACCCCATATCACCCCTCCCCCCACCGCAAGATGGCACGCATTCTGAACATCCCCTCCCCCAGTCCCTCCTCTCCTCCATCTCTTCTCCCCTTCCCCATTCCCTTACCCTCCACTTTCCCATAGGGCAGGACAGACCTCTGTACCCCATTTCCTGTATTTCCCATTTCCCAGTAGCATGTGAAAACATTTTTTTAAACATATGATTTTAAAACTTCAGGTTTCAAATCCTCTCCCTTCCTACCTCCCCACCCACCCTCATGGAAAAGGCAAGCAACCCAATACAGGTTACACATGTGCAGTCATGCAAAACACCTCCACAGTAGACATGTTGTGAAAAACTAACTCTATTTCTCTTAATCCTATCCCGCCCTCCCATCCATTCCATTCCCTCCCCTGACCCTATCTCCCCTTAGAAGTATTTGCTTCTGATTACCCCCTTTCCCAATCTGCCCTCCTCTCTATTATTCCCCTGCTCTCTTGTCCCCTTCTCCCCCTATTTTCCCATAGGGTGAGACAGATTTCCTTACCCAACTGAATGTGTATGTTATTCCCTCCTTAAGCCAAATCCTATGAGAATAAGATTCACTCATTCCCTCTCACCTTCCCCCATTTCCCCTCCACTGTAAGAGACTTTTCTTTTCTGTTTTTTTTTTGTGAGATAATTTACCCCATTCTACCTCTCCCTTTCTTTTTCTCTGAATATAATCCTCTCTCATCCCTCAATTTTATTCTCCAGATATGACCCCTTAATCTTCAACTCACCCTGTACCCTCTATCTATCTATCTATCCATCTATCTATCTATCTACATAAATATATTTTTTTTCCTGCAACTACCCTAATACTGACAAAGGTCTCATGAGTTATAAATATCATTTTTCCATGCAGGAATGTAAACAGTTCAACCTTAATAAGTCTCTTATGATTTCTCTTTCCTGTTTACCTCTTCATGTTCCACTTGAGTCCTGTATTTGAAAGTCAAATTTTCTATTCAGCTCTGGTCTTTTCATCAGGAATGCTTGAAAGTCCTCTATTTCACTGAATGACCATTTTTTCCCCTGAAAGATTGTACTCAATTTTGCTGGGTAGATGATTCTTGGTTGTAATCCTATCTCCTTTGCCCTCCGGAATATTATATCCCATGCCCTGCAGTCCTTTAATGTAGAAGCTGATAAATCTTGTGTTATCCTGATTGTGTTTCCACAATACTTTAATTGTTTCTTTCTGGCAGCTTGTAACATTTTCTCCTTGACCTGGGAACTCTGGAATTTGGCTACAATATTCCTAGGAGTTTTCCTTTGGGGATCTCTTTCAGGAAGAGATCTGTGGATTCTTTCAATTTCTATTTTGCCCTCTGGTTCTAAAATATCAGTGCAGTTTTCCTGATAATTTCTTGAAAATGATGTCTAGGCTCTTTTTTTGATCATGGCTTTCAGATAGTCCAATAATTTTTAAATTCTCTCTCCTGGATCTATTTTCCAGGTCAGTTGTTTTTCCAATGAGATATTTCACATTCCCTTCTATTTTTTCATTCTTTTGGATGTGTTTTACAGTGTCTTGATTTCTCATAAAGTCACTAGCCTCCAATTGCTCTATTCTCAATTTTAAGGAAGTCTTTTCTTCAGTAATCTTTTGGACTTCCTTTCCTCATTGGCTTTTTTGGACCTCTTTTGCCATTTGGGTTAGGCTAGTATTTAAGGTGTTATTTTCTTCGGCATTTTTTTGGGTCTCCTTTAGCAAGCTGTTGACTTGTTTTTCATGATTTTCTTGCATCACTCTCATTTCTCTTCCCAGTTTTTCTTCTACTTCTCTTACTTGCTTCTCAAAATCCCTTTTGAGCTCTTCCAAGGCCTGGGGCTGATTCGTATTTTTCTTGGAGGCTTCGGATGTAGGACCTCTGCACTTGTTGTCTTCTTCTGGTTGTATACTTTGATCTTCTTTGTCACCAAAGTAAGATAATATAGTCTGACACTTTTTGAGCTGCTTGCTCATGATTCCAGCCAATTACTTGAGTTTTAAACTCTTTGTTAAGGTAAAAGTCTCCTTCCAATGTGGAGAATGTACTGTCCCAAGCTTCGGGAGTTTATATAGCTGTTTTCAGAGATACTTGTAGGGACCTGTAAATTTTCAGTTCTTGCAAGGTGATATGATAAGGGGCGAGGTGTTTACTCCTTTCCTGGCCTGTGCTGTGGTCTGTTAGTAACCACAAGCACTCCTTTCCCTGTAACTGTGAAGAAGGTTTCCTGTCCACAGCCAATACAAGCTCCACTGTGCCAGTGCTCCTCCTCACCCCAGGACCCCCGTCCAGAACTGTGACCCAGATCCAAGCACGGGCAAAGCAAGAGATTCCTGCCTTAGCACCAGCAGAGAGATCCTTGCAATCCCCCTTTGATCAGCCACTCGATTCCCCCTCATTCTGTGAGCCAGAAGCTTGGGAAACAGCTGCCCACCCCAGGGCCACAATCTTGGGGAACTGGATCTGAGACCCCACCTTCCTCTCTCAGCACTGTGCTGTGCTCTGCTACCAGCCCTCCACGATATACCTTCCTGATCAATCATCCAGGTTGTCTTGGGCTGGAAATTTATTTTATTCTGTCTTTTTTGGGTTCTGCTGACTTAGAATTTGTTTAGAGCCATTTTTATAGGTATTTGGAGGGGTTTGGGGGAGAGCTCAAGTAAGTTGCTGCTTTCACTCCACCATCTTGGCTCCACCGGAAGCCTACTAATTTCTAGGGAGTATGATAGAAATTAAAATGGCAAACAAAAATTTATTATAAGTAATTAACCACATCCTCAGGAAGAGCCAAAAGAAAGAATAAAAACATGGGGACCACTCTGCCTACACCCTGAGATAAGAAAACAGTGAATGGAATTTCATTCACCCTAGCTCAGCTAGGTAAAAGACCTGAGGACATTCTATTAAGAAGGTACAACTGAAATCTCATACTTGCTGAGTATGCTCTTTTGTGTCTTCTAGTTAGAGTGATAAAAGATATTAAAGACAGAACTAGAAACAAGTTGAATACCACAGAAGACACTGCAGGCTATCTCACTGTAAAATCAAAAAACATTGTTCTGGGCCAGGAACACAAGTACAAGGTCAGTATTGGTTGAAAATGAGTCAGGAAGGCACTTAGCAAAAACCAACAAAAAAGTAAGCAAGGAAACACTCTTTATTAGATAATAAACACAAGGATTCAAACACTTCTCGTTGTTCAGTTATTTCAGTTGTATTCAATGCTTCATGACCTCATTTTCAGTTTTCTTGACAAAGATACTAGAGTGCTTTGCCACTTCCTTCTCCAGCTCATTTTACATATGAGGAACTGAGGCAAACAGAGTTAAGTGACTCGTCCAGGGTTATAGGGCAAGTAAGTATCTAAGGCTGGATTTAAACTCGTGAAGATTAGTCTTCGTGATTTCTAGTCCAGCGTTCTATCCACAGCTGTACCTATCTGCCCATTCAAACACTTAAAATGAATATACGCTGACAGACTCTCTCCAGGTTTCCCTATTTGTGAGCTCATGTGTATTTTAGTAGCAATAGTAGTCTGCAGGGAAATGAGAAAATCAGGTTCAAAGAACTTCTCCCCCACTCCACCCCACCCCCAACTGTTGACTTATGTGGGACTTGCCAAGCCCTGATGCACTCAAGTAAAGAACAATACACTAATATGGTATTAACTACATCCTCCTTTTAAATCTCCATTACAAAGGAATACCTATGAGCCTTTAATTAAAACAATCATGCATGGATTCCAGTCACCCCCTTAGGAACTAATACTCAGCAAGAATATGTGGAACCTACAACAGATAGAATCTGCAGTGAGAGCAAAAACATCAGGAGCTGGAGAAATGTCTATCGGAAGCAATAGGGCAGATGAGAAACAGTAAAAAGCAGCTTCAAAAGCAGAAAGCAGTAGCAGAAGATGGAGGTTCAGTAAAGGACAAATCCCAGTGGTAAGGTGACTTCAGGACCATATCAAGAAATTGTAAAAGACTTCCAGACACAGTTGCTTTCTGGAAGATGAAACCATGAAAACTCAGGCACAAGAGGTCTTCATAACTGTGATTTGACGAGAAGACATTGATGCCCGAACACATCCAAACCTAAGAGAATGAATTGTCAAGGGATATTCTCCTTTCTCTAACTGGACCATAAATCTGTGGGTGATTTTTTTTTTCATTTGTGTATGAGAGTTGAGAACAACCCTACTCGATGTTTCTCCCCACCTATCTCCTATTATTTAGCTCTGTGCATTCTCAAAAATAGTTCAATATGCCTAAAATGCACTTGCTCCTCAATTCTGTCTCTCCAAATCTTTCATCTTTCTTTAAGGTCCTCTAAGGTGCTTCCTCCTCCATGAAACCATCCCTGTTCCATGCAATTATAGAACACTTGCCTTCCTTAAATTATAGTGTGTCTATTTATCTATATTTTTATTGGATCCCCAGAGTAAAATATCAGCTCCTTGAGGACAGATACTGTTTCTTTAATTTCATTCCTTGTATCCTTAGGAGGTAGCATAATACTGTAAGCAGAATAAAAGCTCAATAAATACTTGTTGAATGAGTGAATTCTTACTATAATCGTAGACTTGTGCTAGGTATTATTAGGGATACAAGATTAACCCACAAAATTATATACTTTCTTAAATAGTAATAATAGGTCAAAATTAAATTATGATAAGAAAAGTAGCTTTATTATAATAAGATCAAAACCATCATACTTTTGTGAATTAGTCAACTAAGTACATGCGCAATCTATATAATGACAAAAATAAAATGATATCTTAATAAATAGATGGTGTAAGGGACAAGTGTAGTGCTAGCCCCTTGTTAGTTCAGGTGTGATGTTGGGAAAAAATGAAGCACTTGATTGAAGAATTAATAAAATTAGATTTACTTAGCCCTAATATAGCTTAGAGTATGTCACAAGGATACAACAGCACTTAGCTTCCATAGATCCAGTCCTTTTTAATCTCCATATGGAAATTCATCTCTTCAGGAAGTCATGGTATAGTGATTCTCCTAGTCTACAAAAAAATCTAAGAAAATCTAAGTGGAAAAGGCCCTGAAACCAAATGAAAGTGACTTCTTAAGTCCCTAGCTGACCAAGAAGTCAGGTCCACACATCCAAGGACCATGAGAAAACTGTGTCTAGGGAGGTAAGATGCAAGCCTTGTCTTATCCTCTGAGGAAAGAAGTCCTGACTTAACCTTTCCCTAACTTAGGTTGTGGGTACAGTTGCAGGGAAGAAGAGAGGAACTTGTTAGATATTAGTCCTATTGTAGGTGGTTGGGTTGATGTGGTAAAACTGTCAATAATTTCCCAAGTATGTGTGTACACATATATATGTGTATATACACATATATATACACATATACATATGCATACATACACATGCATATGCACACATATCCATATGTTTATAGGTATATACATGCATATGCATAAATGTGTATATATGTATGTGCATGCATGCATACATGTATGTACACTGACACATATGTATACATTGTTGTTGCTGTCGTTCAGTTGTTTCAGACTCTTTGTGACCCCATTTGGGTTTTTGGTTTTTTTTGGAAAAGATACTGGAGTGGTTTGCCATTTCCTTATCAAGCTAATTTTACAGATTTGTAAAGTGGGGTAACCAGGGTTAAGCGACTTGCCCAGGGTCACACAGCTAGTAAGTTTCTGAGGCCAGATTTGAACTTACAAAAACTTCAGGCCCAGTGCTTTATCCACTGTGTCACCTAGCTGCCCCATACATATATATACACACATCAAAATCACTTAGGATTCATGGGAAGATTTAACAATAAAAATTACCCCAATCACTCTCTGATAATAAAACTCAAGCAAGGCATAAGACAATGAGAACATACTTACTAAAAGTATTCACCACTATGATGGAACAGATCCAACAGAGCCCAATGATTCCCTATGGATGATGCAGTCCCCTCCAAATGCTCATTTTTGCATGTGAAGTTCCAAGGTACTACATAACCCCCATGAAGAGATATGTAATCACTCAATGGGATTTGGCTTATTTATCCACATAAGAAAAAGCAAATGGATAAAGAATGTCTGTTGCCAAGATTTCAAAATTCATTTAAATAGATGTCCTGTAGAATTTGTACAACATTACCTATATTTGAGCCAAACAGTTCAGATGGAAAATGAGCTGAGCCTAAGGGTGAAAAGAAAAAAAAAAGGGGGGTAAAAAGTAGGTGGGATGAGTTTGGGAAATTGCAAGGCTCTTTGAAGGACACCAACTTTAAAATGAAAGCTAACTATCTTTTCAATACACGTTTTGCTAGTGTGGCTCTAAGGTAGCAAGACCTGAAACACCATGGCATCTTAAAAACTAAAGATGAGTGTCACTTACACAGAAAGAAACGAAAAGGCTGCATGGTGGTATAAGCATGTTGTATAAGATGGACAAACGTGAATGGGTTACAATCTTTATCTTACGCACAATACATATATACACAGACAGTATATCCACAGAGTATATGTATATGCATATATATATATATATATATATATATATATAAAATTTGTGTATATGTGTATGTATATGCATATACATATTTCCCAATCAAAATATCAGGAGGTTTTTTTATTAAATGTGATAATATTAAGATAGGCACAGAAACAAACAAGCAGACCATACTATTATGGCAAACACAATAGAAAAAGTAGCCAAGTTGGTCTTACGCTGTTACTTTGAACCATATTATAAAGTAAGTATTGTCAAATCTTATAGGTGCTGAGCAAAAAAAAAAAAAGAGAGAGAAAGAAATCAGATCAATGGAATGGAAACTCTAGACATCCAACCAAATACATACGGAAAACTTTCCAAACAACTATATGCAGAAAAAATTGTCAAATGGATCTTAAGATAACAAAAATTGGGAAAGGATACCTTATTTATCAAATATAATTTGGTGGGAAAGGGATTCAGACCTATATTTTATTTCACATCCTGTGTATTCCAGTATCTATGGATGTTAGACATATTTTTTGAAATAGAAGAAAATGGATATATGTATACCAACTTTAACTCAATGAATAGAAGAATTAGTTGGGGATAAGATGAGTATGTTTCATTGCATTAGAATTTTTAAAATAAATTACTTTCCAGGGCAGCTATGTGGCACAGTAGATAGAGCATCAGCCCTGAATTCAGGAGGACCTAAGTTCAAATGCTGCCTCAGACACATAACACTTACTAACTGTGTGACCCTGGGCAAGTCACTTAACCCCACTGCCTAACCAATAAACAAACAAACAAATGAATGAATGAATGAATAAATGAATGAAAAATGAATAAGTAAATAAATAAGTAAATAAATGAATGAATGAATGAAAGAATGAATAAATGAATAAGTAAATAAATGAATGAATGGCTATATAAATAAATGAGTGGATGAACTAATAAATAAATAAGTGAATGAATGAATAAATAGATAAGTAGATAAACAAACAAATAAATAAGTAAATAAATGAATAAATAAATAAAGTACTTTATTATAAAGAAAACATAATTAAAGTAAAAAAATTATGTAACAGAATGAACAAGTATTCATGGAAAATGTAATAGATAAAAACTTGATCTTGATATAGGAAACTATTAAAAATGGACAATAAAAAAGGATACAAGGAAATAACTGTCAAAAGAAGATATGCAATGTTTTTCTTTATCAATTGAAAAATTCAAAATAAACAGAGATGTAAATTAAAATTACATTGAAGTACCACCTCACATCAACCAAACTTGCAAATATAATTAAAAGCAATAAAATTCAATATTAATACTGTCATGTATCATCAGCTAGGTGGTGTCGTGGATAGTGTATTGGACCTGAACTCAGGAAAGTCTGAGTTCAAGTCAAGATTCAGACATTTATAAACTATGACAACTTGGCCAAGTCATTTAGTCTGTGTCTTAATTTTCTAACCTGTAAAATCAGAGTAATAGCACCTCCCTTATAGTGTTATTGTGATGAAAAGATGAAATAACATTCTTATAATGTGCTGCATAAACGCTAGTTAATATTAATAGATACACTCATTCATTAATGGTAGAATTGCAGACTTACAGAATCTTTTTAGAAAGCAATATGAAGTAAAAGTTACAAAAATAATCATAACTTTTAACACAAAAATTCCACTCTTTGGAGAATATACTTAAGTTTTTATTGTTGTTTATCTTAATAGTTTTAGCTGCTCCAAGTTTTTCATATTTAATTTTTAAAAAGCAAACTAAATGTTTAATAATAGAGGAATGATAAATAAATCATGGAATGTTAATATAATGGAATAATACAATTCAATTTAAGGTGAAAATAGGTGGAATCCAAAGCAATTTGGAAAAATTTTTATGAAATAATGCATAGAGAAAAAATAAGAATGAATTACCTGCCAACTGTAATTTAAATGAGGAAAATTGAATAGATTCATGGAATAAATGAATCACTCAACAAACATTTATTAAAAATCTGTTATGTACCAAGCTATTCTAGTTCCTAGGGATACATGTAAATTCAAAGAATGAAACTGTCTCTGCTCTCAAAGAGCTTAAATTCTAACTAGTAAGACAAGTTCTCATAGAAGCATACATATTAAATATACAGAATAAATATAAATAAATACAAGTTAGTTCTAAAAAAAAGTGAAGGCACTAGCATTTGAGGAGATCAGAAAAGACTTCCTATCGAAGGGGGTGCTTGACTTGCACCTTGAAAGAAGACAGAGATTCTTTGAGATAGAGGTGAGAAGGGAACGTATTCCAGGAATGGAAAATTGCCATTGCAAAGACATGGAGACAGAAGATGGAATGCTGTAAGTATGGAACAGAGAGGCCAGTCTGATTGTATCACAGATTGTGAAATGGGGGTATGTCCAATGACTTGAGATCAAGTCAGTAGATTGTCTTAAAAAGCAAGCAGAGAGCCTTGGAGTCAGGAGGACCTGAGTTCAAATCCGGCCTCAGACACAAAACACTTACTGTGTGACCCTGGGTAAATCACTTAATCCCGATTGCCTCATCAAAAAAAAAAAAAAAGCAAGCAAAGGAAGTAGAGCTATCCTATAGGAATATCAACTTGTCTCTAGAATAAATTATAAACTCCTAAAAAATGCTTAAAATGATTAATAAAGCCTTCTTTCCTTCTTTCCTTTCTACAAAAGTCAGGATCTAGACATATGATGGAATAATTACAACAGCCTGAGGACCTGTGTAAACATAGAAGCCAAAAAGCAAAAACAAAAACAAGCAAATCTATTCTAGTTAAGCTTCAGCAGCACTGGTTTTTGAAACGTATATACAAGACTAGTTTCTGACCTCCAATACATCATGTTGAACCAAGATGTTCAGTTTCTGATGATGCACAATGGGATGTACTCCCTCACAGCCTATCAGTGGGTACAAGGATATGTATGAGAACTTGTATACATTTATTAGCCACTTGGAGACTGACATGTAAAATTCTATCCATTATATGCTTAGAATAGGGTCTCAAAATCATAGTCAGGAGGCAGGTTATGAAACCTGACAGCTCCTCTCTCTTACTATATGGTACTTACTATAAGGTAGTACTATCCCAGAAAGACAATTTTACATAGTGTTGTATATTCTCACCGAAGTGGTTCAGTTTTTATCTGACCTGACAAAGGGGTTAAGTCAAATCATTGAATCACTAGCAATAAATTCTAGCTTCAGGGAAAGAAAGGTTTATATAGAGAAGTGAAGGGAAATAAACCTGAACAGGTACACTGGGGAGAGAATTCATTAGATCTTAATTGCCAAGATAAGGTTTTATAATTTATTCTGAAAATCAAAGGAATCTTCAAAGATATTAAACACATTTTTCTACTGCTTACGGTTTCTTGGGGGGTTGTTGTTGTTATTGTCAATGATATTGTTGTTATTGTTGTTTAGACAGAGCCTCCTTACCCTGTCTGGTTTAGAAGTGCAGTAGGTACTCATGGGCCAATTCTACTAATGATCCAATTAATAAGAGAGTTTTGATTGGCTCCATTTCTGACCTCTGATGGATCACCCTTGAAACTTGCTGGTCATCCCACTCTTAAGGCCTCATTAGGTTAATGGAAAATTTAGTTTTTATATCTGATCTGCATAGTTCACTGATGCTCAGAACTCCCTCACTCAAGAGATATGCCAGCTCCAGCCTACCCAGTAGATTGTAGTATGGGGTATATGCTGCCACATTTGACTAAAATTAGTCTTAATTAAATTGCTTTTTCTGTGCCAGTCTCTCTTGCAAGATTTAGCATTAATATTTTGCATTTATTTAGTTGTCTTGCTTAACATAACAATTCTGTTCACACACATCTAAAAAAAATTACCTACCCACCAATATGATTCAAAAACATATTATCCCTGGGGTTCAATATTAAGTACTATATGATATTTAGATGAATAAGCATCAGCATATTCTTGGATAAATGACAGAGCATATGCCAGAAACTGACTCTACTATCACAGGTATTTTGCTTTTGTTCTAGTCCTGTCATGTCATGGACTAAGGGAATTCCCAGTGAGGAAATGCACTCCATCAATGCAGATCAGCAATTGTTTTATACCATATAAGCAAGAGTATGCTGGTAAATGTTTAACAACTGTCTCTCTGAGAAAAAAAAATGTAGACATGACATACTTTTAAGTGTAATCTGCCTTATTATTTTCTCCACTGCTTTCTTAAGACCTATACAATCAGTAGAACGATAAATCAAGTCTTGATTTACATAAACAAGCAGTGCTCAGTAGCTGGTTCATGCCGGCTCTAAGACTCCCCTTCACATAACAGTCTTAGAGAGTTGGGACCCTGGCACTCATTAGGACATTGTAAGGTTAAATTACTTGGCAAGAAACACAGAGTCATTATATATCAGAGACAAAACTCAAGATAGAACCTGGTTTTCCTGAAATTAAATCTAGCACTCAGTGTTTGGCCTATTACAAAGGTTTTATTAGATGATGCAAAATCCCTGCCCAATGGGCTATAGTGGAAAAATAACTGAATCTGGAGCCAGAAAATAGATTGAAATTCTAGTTCTGCTCCTTACTATCTGTGTGCATTGGCAGAAAATATGGTAATATCTCCACGCCTCAATTCCATCACCTATAAAATCAAGAATTTAGTTTAGATGCTCTATGAAACCCCTTTGTAGAATAAATAATATGATGTTATAGTACACCATTGACTTTGCAATCAATAGCAAAAAAAGATAAATAGACAAATCATCTGGGTAACCACAAAAAATTCACTTTACCTCTCTGAGACTCAGGTTTCTCATCTATAAAATGGAGATGATGCATATACTGCCTAACTCACACATTTATAGCAGAGATAGACATTTTAAGCCTTAAAAATGCTACATAAATGTGTTTGTAACATTATTATCACTTCTCATAATTATTATTATTATATAAGAAAAGTACATTGGAAAATTACAAAAGAAAACTTTATACGGTGTCTGAAGAGAATAATTGTTACAGAGAGAAAAGATCAGGAAGACTAAGCAATCTTAAGATTAATTCTTTAGAGCTCAAATGGACCTTACAAGTCACCAAGCACAGCCCTTTCATTTAAAAGTTGAGAAAACCGAACAACAGAAGAGATGACTTGTCCAATGTCACATAAGCAGTGTAAGAGTTATAGTTACATAGAATGCCATAGTCAAATAACTCAGATGAGGAATTAAGGCCAAAAAAAGTTAAGTGACTTGCGCAAGAGCATACAGATAAGCATCTAGGCTGGGACTTGAAAAAAGATCTTCCTGAATTCATATCTAATACTCTAATTACTATACCACACTCCTTTTTTTAACTTTCAAAAAAATTTATAATCTCCTAAAGGAAGGAATTGAGTCCTATTTCTCTTTGTATTTCATCCAAGGCCAAGCAGAGCACATTACACAAGTTAAGAACTTAACACAAATTTATCTGATGAAAGAAGTGACTAGTGCATATCCTCACTGGGCGCTTTTCTTCTTAGATCAAAAGACAAATAAACAAACTAACAAAGCCACAAACATTGCTCACAAAAGAGTGGGCATTGTGTTATGTCTGATGCTATGGCTGTAATCTATTTCTGGGAATCAGTTGGAACCAATCACTGATTATTTCAGATAAAATTTAAGCAAGTAAATAATGCAAACTTGTGGGAAAAGCTCTCTGCTACACATATTAACTTAATTCTAGATCCACAAAAACTTCCTTGGGAATCCAACAATTGAATCATAGTCCCAAGGATTGACTTTAAGCTAAAAACTGATAAATGAAGCCTTTTTGGTTTTTAGAAAATATTTTCCATATATATAATGCATGTGTGTACCTGTATAGTAATATATATATATATATATATATATATATATATATATACACACACACACAGGTACTACAGATATGCAGAAAATTATATACACATATTTATGTTTAATGTAGGAGTTAAAATATTTTGTAATAGGTGTCACATTTTAGGCATATTTATCTTTTTAATTATTGCTACATTTAATGAATGAATGAATTAATTAATTAATTAATGATTAGTTATGTTCTAATAAATCCCTCAGTCAATGTTTTTAAGAAATGTAAGATGGGCAGGTGGTTTGCAAATATTTTGTTTGGTTCAGTTTAGATTTTCTAAGAAATCTTTATAGAGGAAAAAAATATCCTCTCTAATCATGTTTGGAAGAAGTCTGTGGTTTCTCCAGTTGCCAAAAGTCATTATATGGTAATTTAGAAAGTATGACTAAACATACATCAAATCTTCCAGTATCTGATAAAGATATAATTACAGTCACAAGGGCATTATTTGATGGATAGTATTCTTGTAGATACAGCCAATGTTATATTTGTGTTTCCAAAATAATATATAAGCTTGAGAGTTTGCAAATGCCTCATTTTTGCTTTGTTTTTATCTATATGTGGACATGTTGTCTCTCTTGGTTATATTATAAGCTCTTTGAGTGAAGAAATTGTATTCCTTTTTTCTTTGTATTTCCTGACCCTGACCCATAGTGGATGCTTAGTAAATGCTTGTTAATTGATTGAGTAATAAACAGGTAGCATTTCATTTTGGTTTTAAATGTATTGCCTCAGTTTATTTAGCTTTGACTTGTGGTGATTGTCCTCTAGAAATTAAGAAGAACAATAACAACAATGATGAAGAGAAGAAGCAGAGAGGAAAAGAGGTAGCAGAAGAAAGGGAGGAGGAAAAGGACAAAGAGGAATAGAAGTACAAACACAAGGAGAAGGAGAAAGAAGAGAAAAAGAAGAATGAAGAACATAGTAACAGGTCAAAAAACCACTGAAATCCTTTTGGAATAAGAAAGATATCAGTTCACCAAGCAAGAATTAAAGGTGATAAGAGGTACATGCCATTGGATTTGTCAAATGTAACTCAAAGTAGCTTAACATTGATGGAGCCTATAAAACAACTAAGGGGTAAGAGTGTAATAAAAAGACCATGTACGGGCAACATCCCCATCTATGCAACCAATAATATATTGCCAAAAATGTCAAACAAATTGCTGAATCATGCAGATTTATTTCTGAAAAGAAAAAAGGTTATGATGGCACTTCAGGACTGTGTCATTGCCAGTAGAACCTACAGAAGAATTATCCTGAAGGAGTTCATACTTAGAGATGAATGAATATTATGCAAGGAAATGATTTAGACAGTGTAACCAGGCACTCGTACTACAGTGTTTAAGCACTGGGAACACAAAGAAAGGCCCTACCAAAATATTTCTTGCTCTCCAAAAAAATCTCAAATCTAAAGGGTGAAACAGCATGTGAACAATTATGTACAAGCAAGATACTATAGCTATATAGTCTATATATTAATGCATTCCCTACATCTACATATGTATATCCACTAATGCATTCCTATATACAAAGGCTTACCCCTTATATAGAGATATAAATAAATTGGAGATAATCAACACAGGGAATTCATTAAGATTAATGATTGAGAAATGTTTCCTACAGAAGGTAAGAGGGGAGTAGGATACAAATGGCTTTAAAAAGAGATGATTTTATATCTAAATTGAAAGTAATAAAAAGTCATTGGAGTTTATTGAATATGAGAGAGATGATATGATCAGTCCTTGCACTTTAGGAACATTAATTTAACAGTTGAGTACAAAATAAAATGGACAGAGAAGAGAAAAGTCAAAGAGACCAAACAGCAGGCTATTGCATTAGGTTAGGTGTAAGGTGAAGATGGTCTACACTAGGGTGCTGTCAGCATCAGTGTCAGGGGAGACAAGGGACCATATATGAGAGATATCAGACAGGTGAAAATGACAGGACTTGGCAACTAATTGGATGAGGGATAAGGGGTAGTAAGGAGTCAAGCATGAAATCTTTTTTGTAAGTCTGGGTTATTGGGAAGATGGTGGTGCACTCAAAAGTAACAGGAAAGCTAAAAAGAAAAGAGAGTTAAGGAAGGAAGGAAGGAAGGAAGGAAGGAAGGAAGGAAGGAAGGAAGGAAGGAAGGAAGGAAGGAAACTAGCATAAAACACACAGTGAGGGTGGGAGAGGAAGAAATCCAGTAGAAAATGGCCCTGTAACAACAACATACTAGGACAGTATCCATGAATAGAGTATTGACTGAGTTTGTCACAACTTCCCTGCCTCCATATTTACCATGGTGGGGTAATAGATGAGTTTATCAAGCCTGAGAGAAGATCCTCTGACTTTGTGTGATGGCTTTTGTACCTAAAAGACCAGGAAGCTATGTCAAAGGTTTGAGTCTTAGTTCGTTGAACCAATTAAATCTTGAAAATAGTTTTAATACATTTTAAAGAAAGTCACCTAGCTTTTGCGTGGTCAGATATCACTCCTATAACACACCAAAAAGAAATCAATACAAAAAGAATGCTACCATATCCATCAAAATGTTTATAGTTTTTTTGTACTAGTAAAAGATTGGAAATTAAATTGATGTCCATCAACCAAGAGATGACTAAAGAAGTTGTGATACATAAATGTAATAAAATATTGCTGTGCTATAAGAAAGAGTAACATTAATGAATCTCAATAAGCATGAGGAGATATGAACTAATGTCAAGAGAATTAAGCAGAATGGGGAGGAAAAAATGAACACAATGATGACAATACAGTAAGTGAAAAAAACATGAACAAAACCATTGAATCTACTATGAAATATTAATAATATTAATAATAAAGTTTGACTCTTAAGAAGAGTCATAAGAAGTCCATTCCACCATTATTTATTTGAAGATGTCGGGGAATACAGATGTAAAACATTGCATATATCAGAATTTTGGGACATGTTGGTTAATTTTCTGAACTCCCTCCCCCTTTTCAATTCCATAAGAAATTGCTTTAGACAACAGGAAGTAGAAGGATGCATTGGAATACTAGATAATATAAAAACAAAATATACCAGTATTTTTTTAATTTTTTCATAATATGAGTCTTTGTGGGGGAACTTTGAGGTAATAAAATGTGTTTTGTAACTTCCCCCAAAGGAAAATCTGACTCTCCTCCTTTATAACATTCTTCTATCTGTTCAACCTGATGTACAAGCTCTACACATTATCAGTCTTATTGCTCACATTAATTTGGACAACAGACATTCTTCATTCAGGTGTTGTTGTTATCCCCATATGGATAATTAAAGCAAACTCTTTTGAGCAGCTATAAGTCTCTTCTAAGAGGTGTGACCATCCATAGAAAAAGCATCTTCAACTTGGTCTCACACTCGTTCTCTCCGTGACAGGACTGAACATGTTGGTTGAATATTTATCTTGAGTATAACATCTTCCTGATTTATGCTGTGCAGGGTATTAATGATCAGACAGCTCACCAAACAAGATTATCTCAATTGTCTCTTTCAAGGAATCTTGAATAATTTTTTATGTAAGAACAGGAACAACTTATTGGAAGAGGGACTTTAAAACAGCATTTTGTTCCAAAGAATAAAGTGCTTTAAAAAATTACAACAAAGAAGCACAAGAGGAACTTTTAGTCTCTACATCTTTCAGTCAATTATGTGATGGTAATAATGTGGTCTGCTATGGAATATCACTTATGAAATTCTGCCTTTTCCCATCTAATACCCTCATAGATCATTTCTCTAATGGCTTAAATTTCAGCCTAAATGAGCAAATTGAGACTTAAAAAGGCTCTTCTTTGGAGGAAGCTTATAAAGTTTGTGAAATACAAGTGAGGATGATTTCTGTAGTTTAATTATGGAATCACTACCATGTGTTCGGGCAAAATTGTCATGTTGCTTCAGTTGCAGCTAATAGCTGTCCATTACTCTTATCTACTTTAAAAATAGTGTTTGATGTCACCATCAGATGAGAAGCCCAGTGTTTATAATATGCACTTTTATCACATCAATCCTCGATAAAAGGTAGTGCCTCCCAGCTATTTGAAACCTCACAGTGATTTGACTGGGAGGAAGGAGAGAGGAAAAACTCTACTTTAACAAAATATACCATTGTGTAATGACCAAGCATGTAGCATCGTTAGAGATACACACACACTTATACCTGGGGGAGCACCCTATGGAAAACTAATGTTTTGACTGAATAAACTCTTCATTGTTCTAGCCAGGTTGAGTCAGTTTTAACTAAACTGATGGGAAGAACTACAGTGGTAAACTTTGATTTTTTTTTCCTGTTCCCTCCATGTTCCACTGACTGCTATAGGAAGTAAAGAAAAGAGACATTTAGCAAAAGAGTGTATAGTACCGCCTGACAATTATTTGGAATCTTTTGTATGTCTACAATCTCATCAGTGTTGTACTCCCTCCCACAGAGAGATTGCAACTCATCTACAACTTCTGTTCAATTCTTATCCATGTCTCACTGTAAATCCCCCACAGAAGGCCAATAAGGCCTGTAACTAAATCAGCGTACCCAACAAGCCAAGGAATTTTCCTTGAATCTTCAAACATCAGGTGGTACAAGTAGAACCCATGAGCTGTTCATTAGTTATCTATCACTTTTTCAATATGACCTGCTCACCTCCTTTCCCAATCACACATCTATTTTACTGTATAATTCTAGCCGCTTCTCCAGAATAATTCTGCATTGATAATATACTGTAGCTTATTTTTCCCATAGTGCATTTCTTAATTGCCCTTTGGGGGATCTACAACTTTAATTTTTCAAAGACTATCATATCACATGACTCATAGTCCTCACTAGAAGAATACCAATATTCAAAAAATGGTGCTTTGTTCCAGAGAGGTTCTCAAGGTTGTAAGGAAAAAAAAAACACTGAAGAATTTCTCAGATGCCATGTGGCACCACATTTCTCCTCCTATCCTATTCATTTCTAGGCTCAATTCATTTTAAACATCCATTAAAATATTGCACTGACCTTTTAATGGTGATGTTATACAAAAAAGCATTATCTTTCTAAGCATTCAAAACAAAATAATTATACTAGAGATTAAAGTATTCCTGATGTAACAAATTTAAAATGTGTATACACATGCTTTTGAATTAATTCATATTCTAAAGTGATGTTTTCTTTGACTGCCGTATATCTTTTTGGTAAAGAGGTCAGGTGTTTTATTTGAGAATCACACGACCCTCATGCTGCACTTGTATCCTCACATTTCTTCCTGGAGAGAATTTAGTGATGATAACAATGTCATTTTATACATTTTTTTCAGATGAAGTCACGAACATGCTCTCTTTTATCTCCATAATGTCATGCTACATTTGCATTATTGTGTTCTGGTTAGCACATTTTAGAAAAGATATTTGTTACTAGCTTCATAGTATCCAGAAGAGAATGCTTAGGATGTTGAAAGGCATTGAGCTCATATAAGGATACTAGATGATGTTTAGCCTAAAGAAGAGAAATCTCAGGGGAGACATGCCAGCTGTCTTAATGTATGTGAAGGGTTGTCTTGACGAACAGGGATTAGACTTGTTTTGCTTGAACCCATATGGTAGAACCAGGAGTAAGGTCAGGATGCACAGAGACAAAATTAGGCTTAATATAAAGGGGGAAGAAAAAAATTTTTCTAGCAATTAGAGGTATCCAAAAGCAGAAAGGACTGGCTAAGGAGGTAGTAGGTTCCCCTTCTAACAGTTTTTAAGCAGAACCAGGATGATCTCTAATCAAGTAGGTCCTAGCAGGGATTCTTTTACTGGGCAAGGGTTGGATTATATCATCCCTGACGTTCCTTGCGACTCTGAAATTCTGTGACTTTATTAATCTGCTCACTTAATTAATACGGTTCCTACCTGGCTGAGATTGAACACAATCACAAAATTTTATGTTGAGTTCTAATTGCCTTTGTATTCCTTCTTGCACTTAAAGAAATAACTAAAAGAACAAGATGTGGGTAGAATAGAGGAGGGCAATAGGGAGGAGAGGCACCGAGAAGAAATAGATGAATTATTGTATGCATAGAAAATGTGTTTTGACTAGGGTTTTCATTTAGGGGCCAGGAAAATGCAGTTTATAGGTTTCCTCATGAAAACAATGGCTGTATACAGACATGGTTATCAGACAATGCACATAAGGGGTGGAAAGGAGATTATATAGTAATATAAAATTACATCACTCTATAGGCTTTAAAGACCTCATCCTGCTGAATCAAGACAGAATGACATTTAAGACATCCTACAAATAGTTTTCCATCCTTTAAAAATGGTGAAAGTTTAGCTAAAAAGAATTTCTCAACGGATTGCAATTTTCTGGGGGAAAAATATTCAGGTGTATAAATGAAAGCCACTTTGCAGCCTCATTTCACCAAAAAAAGTCTGTTCTTGTGTTTTTTTTTTCTTCTCAGTTTTGCAGAACTCTAGAGTTGAGTTATTCTGAATAAGCATATGTACTTTTAAGTGCTTATTCAAACTGAATTGCCTGGATCTCTTTGGGTTCAACTCTCACTAAACAGTCTGTGATTCTAGTCTGGGATGGGGGCAGAAGAGGGATGGATATTAAAATTGCAGCAGCACACCAAATTATTAACATTTTATTCAACTGTGAGCCAGGAAATAGTATCAAGTATATTTATGCAAGGTAAGATGATACTTTAAAATATATGACTCATCCATATGCCTGAGGTATGCTCAGGGAAATACTGAAAAATACTTTTAGTTTCCATTGACATATCACGGAATGGAAGATTAAAAATAAAGTCGACTAATGCTCCTAAACTAACTCTTCATTCAAAAGGGACCCAAATCCAGTCCTAATGCATCCTCAGTGTCTGCAATTTGTTCTTGTTGTTGTTCTTGTTGTTCTAGTTAAAAACTTCCAAGAAACTATCTATGGTAATAGGAGGAGTAGTCTTCAGAAACACCCAGAACTCTTTTTTTTTTAGTTCATTTTGAAGGGTATTTTTTTTTCAATTTATACATGTGTAGTCATGCAAAACACTTCCATAGTAGTCACGTTGTGAAAAACTAATTATATGTGCCTTCATCCTATCCCATCCCCCATTTATTCTATTCTCTCTTTTGACCCTATCCCTCCTCAGAAGTGCTTGCTTCTGATTATCCCATCCCCCAATCTGTCCCTCCCCTCTATCATCCTCTCTACTCTCTTATGCCCTTCCCCCCTCTTTTCCTGCAGGGTAAAATAGATTTCCATACCCAATTGAGTATGTATGGTATTCCCTCCTTAAGCCAAATCCAATGAGAATAAGATTCACTCATTCCCTCTCACCTTCCCCACTTCCCCTCCACTGTAAAAGTCTTTTCTTGACTGTTTTATGGGAGATAATTTACCCCATTCTACATCTCCCTTTCTCCTTCTCCCCATATAATCCTCTCTCAACCCTTAATTTTATTCTCCAGATATCACCCCTTTATCTTCAACTCACCCTGTGCCCTCCATCTATCTATCTGTCTGTCTATCTATCTATCTATCTTTCTATATAATTTTTCCCTCCAACTACCCTGATACTGAGAAAAGTCTCATGAGTTAAAAATATTGTATTTCCATGTAGGAATGTAAACAGTTCAACCTTAATAAGGCCCTTATGATTTCTCTTTCCTGTTTACCTCTTCATACTTCTCTTGAGTCTTGTATTTGAAAGTCAACTTTTCTATTTAGCTCTGGTCTGAAAGTCCTCTATTTCACTGAATGTCCATTTTTTCCCCTGAAGGAGTATACTCAGTTTTCCTGAGTAGGTGATTCTTGTCTGTAATCCTATCTCCTTTGACCTCCAGAATATTCTATTCCAAGCCCTTTAGTCTCTTAATGTAGAAGTTGCTAAATCTTGTGTTATCCTAATTGTGTTTCCACAATACTTGAATTGTTTCTTTCTGGCTGCTTGAAATATTTTCCCCTTGACCTGGGAACTCTGGAATTTAGCTACAATATTCTTAGGAGTTTTCCTTTGAGGATCTCTTTCAGGAGGTGATCAGTGGATTCTTTCCATTTCTATTTTATCTTCTGGTTGTTGAATATCAGGGCAGTTTTCCTTGATCATTTCTTGAAAAATGATGTCTAGGCTCTTTTTTTTTTATCATGGCTTTCAGATAGTCTAATAATTTGTAAATTATCTCTCCTGGATCTATTTTCCAGGTCAGTTGTTTTTCCAGTGAGATAGTTCACATTGTCTTCTCTTTGTTCATTCTTTTGGTTTTGTTTTACATTTTGATTTCTCATAAAGTCACTAGCTCCCATTTTGCTCCATTCTAATTTTTAAGGAAGCATTTTCTTCAGTGAGCTTTTGGACTTCCTTTTCCATTTGGCCAATTCTGCTTTTTAAGGCATTTATCTCCTCATTGGCTTTTTGGACCTCTTTTGCCATTTGGGTTAGACTATTTTTTTAAGGTGTTATTTTCTTCATTATTTCTTTTGGGTCTCCTTTAACTGACTTGTTTTTCATGATTTTCTTGCATCACTCTCATTTCTCTTTCCAGTTTTTACTCTACTTCTCTTACTTGCTTCTCAAAATCCTTTTTGAGCTCTTCCATGACCTTGGATTGATTCATATCTTTCTTGGAAGCTTTGAATGTAGAAGCTTTGACTTTATTGTCTTCTTCTGGTTGTAAGTTTTGATCTTCTTCATCTCCAAAGAAAGATTCTATGGACTGACTTTTTTGCACAGTTTGCTCATGTTCCCTGCCAATTACTTGAGTTTTAAGCTCTTTGTTAAAGTAGGGCTCTGCTTCCAGTGTGGAGAATGTACTGTCCCAAGCTTTGGAGGTTTTGTGCAGCTGTTTTCAGAGATACTTCTAGGGACCTGTAAATTTTCAGTTCATCCAAGGTGGTATGATCAAAGGTGAGGTGCTTGCTCCTTTCCCAACCTGGCCTCTGGTCTGAGTGACCATAAGCACTCTTTTCTATCTTGGAACTGTGAGGAGCATTCTCTCTGCACATCCACTACAAGCTCCACCATGCCAACACTCCGCCTCACCCCAGGACCACCACCCACAACTACGACCCAGACCCACGTACAAGCAAAGCAAGAGATCCCTGCACCAGCAGAGAGATCCCTGCAATCCCCCTCTGATGAGCCATTCGATTCTCCCTTAGTCTGTGGGCCAAGAGTTCCAGAAGTAGCTGCCACCCTGGTTCTGTACTTAGACTGAAGGTAGAACCAAAGCTCTCTCATCATGGCCACAGACCTTTCCTACTGACCTTCTAGGTTGTCTTTGGAGTTTGCGAGTTGAGAAGTCTGGAAACCACCACAGCTGCTTGTGATTCAGTCCCAGGAGGCCTGCTCCAGGTCTTGCCTGTGCACCTAGAGTGAACTGCACTATTCTTCCAGCCTGGCACAACAGACCTTTCTAATGAATAATTCAGGTTATTTTGAGCTGGAAATTTGTTTCACTCTGTCTTTTTGTGGTTTCTGCTGCTCTAGAATTTGTTCAGAGCCATTTTTGCAGGTATTTGGAGGGCTTTGGGGGACAGCTCAAGAAAGTCATTGTTTTTACTCCACTATCTTGGCTCCACCCCCTCCAGAACTCAATTTTCATATTAATATCATGAGTTAGCACGTGCACTTTTAGCCCCAAAGTATATATTCCTTTTAAATAAAAAGGTGAGAGGGCAAAAATGGAACACTGCTGAATGGAAGGGCTCTTTCAACCTTCCTGAACTACTGTATATGCATAATATATCATGAACCATATCTCTTCCATGGTCTACTTTTCCCTCATGATTATGATTATTTTTAATGTCTTAGTAAAATTGTATTTATGTGCTACTTTCTGCATATTGTTGAATCCTAGGTCAAACTGTGTCCATACAACAGTAATAATATCACTGAAATTATTTAACTTAATCATTCAAGCAGGTGTGAATGAGAAAGTGGATAAAAGTATCTTCATATACAGCTGCTAATCATGTTTTCTTTTGATTTCCTGTTAAATATTTACATTTATATATATGAGTATATAAATATATAGATGTACATACATGTGCATGTATGTGTGTATGTGTACCTATGTACATGTGTGTGTATGTATGTGTGTATATGTATATGTGCATATGTGCATAATGTTCCACATATGGTTATAGCTAACAAATCAATGTTAACCATTGGTGGAGGTAGGGTTGACATGAATTTTCATTGGATATGGGCAACTGGCATACTACCATTCAACCTCTCTAAAGGTAGTATCCTAGATCAGATGTTCTGCCATGAAGAGGAAATATTTGGGAACTCTATGTGATATTGATCACTGTATGGTTTACAACTGCTCTGAAAGCCCCTAGGGCTATGCCCTTATGGCTCTTTCCTTTCCTGTTCCATTAATGCCATATGACACACAAAGCATGTCCATCAAGCAGATGTAAGAATCTGTCTCTAGGCATTAACAGAATTCTCTGGGCAGACCCTAGAGCCACTATGATCACGTTCATCATATGAACTTGTCTCAAATGAGACATTCATAACTATAAAGGCTCTTCAAGACTTCATAGTGTAAGCCAATAGAATTACTCTTGGAGTTTTTTTCTAGGATGAGATAAAATCCAACCACATATCAGAAACTAGAAGCAGGAAGTAAAGAAAGCAGAGTAATGAATAATTACTTTTTCAAAGAGAACAGAAAAATTGGAGAGAAAATTGAAAAGAGAGGGATAAAGGAAGAGAAGTTGAAGGAGTCAGAAAACTGGGGAAGGGGAATAAATGGAAAAGAGGTAAAATAATATAGAAATATAATTAAACTGTTAGAGAATATAATTAGAAAGCTCAGTTCAACCTGGCAAAAAATATATTATGTGGCAATAGATAATACAATGCATAGAGCACTATACTCAAACTCAGGAAGATCTCAGTTCAGATCTTGCCTCGGACACTTACTAGGCGTGCAACCCTGGGCAAGTCATTTAACCACTGGTTGCTTGGCTTCCTCATCTGTAATATGGAGATAATAATAACATGAACCTCCCAGGGTCATTGTGAAGATAAAATGATAATATTTGTGATGCATTTTCTAAATTTTAAAGCACAGTATAAATGTTGCCTGTTTTTATAACATTAGCTATTAAGTGTCCACTACTCAGAGTAAGAGAATGATTTGTTTACATGATAAACTTATCATTATAATTTTAAAATGTAAAAGATATCTTTTATATAATGGTTTTGTGCTTATAAAGTTATAGAGCTAGTGTTTGAAGGGTCCTCAGAGACCATCTTATCCCTTTATTTCTATGTCTCCTTTACCAAGCTGATGACTCATTTTTCATGATTTTCTTGCATCACTTTCATTTCTCCTCCCAATTTTTCCTCTACCTTTCTTACTTGATTTTCAAAATTCTTTGTGAGTTCTTCCATGGCCTGAGACCAATTCATATTTTTCTTGGAGGCTTTGGATATAGCAGCTGTGACTTCGTTGTCTTCTTCTGAGTGTGTGTTTTGATCTTCCTTGTCATCATAGTAACTTTCTATAGTCAGAGTTTTTTTTTCTGTTGTTTGCTTATTTTCCCAAACCTATTAGTTGTTTTCAACAATTTGTTAAAATAGGGCTCTGCTTCCAGAGTAGAGGGTACACTGTTTCAAACTTCAGGAGTTTTGTATAGGTGTTTTCACAGATATTTCTAGGGACCTGTAAGTTTTCACTTCTTCCAAGGTGGTATGATGTAAGTAGAGGTGTTTATTATTCTCCTGTCCTGTGTTCTGGTCTGTGAGTGACCACAAGTACTCTTTTCTGCCCTGGAACTGTGAGTAGGTTCCCCCCTCCACTGTGGTTGCAAGCTCTGCTATGCTAGTGCTCCTCCTTGTCCTGGGACTGCCACCCAGTTCTGTAACCTGCAAAAAGACCTCTGTAATCTCCTCTGACCAGTTTCTTTGATCCATTTACCATATGTGGACTGAGAGCTATGGAAGCAGCTGCTGCCACTGCTACTGCTGATTCTGTCACCTCAAGGCCTGGTCCTGATTTGCTGTGGCCAGGGCTGTGCTGACTTGGACTGTGCTCTACTCTCACCCAGGTACAACAGATGTTTCCTGCTGATCTTCTAAGTTGTCTTTTGTCGATGGGCTGAGATGTCTGTTGCCAGTGATTAAGTTGCCACAAGGCCTGATCCTGGTTTGCTGGGGCTGCAGTCTGTGCTGGAGCCGAACTGCTCTCCTCTCACTCTGGTGCAACAGGCCTTTCCTGCCAAGATTCCAAGTTGTCTTGGGCTGGAAATATGTTTCACTTCAACTTCTTGTGGGTTCTGCTGCTCTAGAGTTTGTTCAGAGACATTTTAAAGGTATTTGGAGGGGTTTGAGGGGAGAGCTCAGGTGAGTCCCTGCCTTTACTCTGCCATTTCGGCTCCACCTCTTAACCCCTTTATTTCACAGAAGAAGAAAATGAGGGCCAAGTAGGGTCAGTGACTTTGCCTAAGATGAGTCATATGTACATGGAGGGTTGCTGTGGCCATGTAATTCATGACAACTTGCTAAAGGTTAAGGTGAAGGGCATCTCTGCACTTATATGGACTGGTCTTCAGACTCATGACAGTGACAGGTCATACTAGAAGTCTTTCCTCATCAATGTTTATAATCTTTTGACCTAGCTTTCAAGACCCAAGTCACCTCCATACTCTGATGAATTATCAGAATAGGACTTTTTGGAGGCTATCCACACATTATCTTCTTTTATCCTAACAAGAACCCTGTAGAATAAGGAAAAAAAGTATATTCATCTATTCGCAGATGAAGAAAATGAGGTTTAAGGAGATTTAATTACTTCCTTAAAGTGATATCGGTAGTAAGTGTCAGAACCCAGACTTGAGTTCAAGTCTTTTGACTTTAAGTTCAGTTCTCTTTCCAGAACACTGTACCACAGGTCATTTTTATTTTTCACTATCTGCAGGTTAGGCTCCATAACAAGGCAGGTGAAACATGGAGGCTTTGAATCTATTATGTTGATTCTCTAGGTGCTATATAATAAGTTTTGGTTCTATATCTATATTTGCATGAGCATATTTTTTTCTTATCCATATAAGAATAATACATAAGGCAATCCCAGGACTAGCATAGCATTTCAGAACAGGGAAGGACCATGAAGATCATATAACCCAATCTTCTTAATTTTAGATCTATGGAAACTAAGGCCCAAAGAGATAAAAGTAACTTATTTAAGTAGTAATTTAACCCTTTGCTATGACGAAAGATCTTTTTCTTAATTTTGTTTTTTAGGACAATTAATGTAAGGACAAATTCAAGCAAATGAAGCTGTATCTAATTTTATTTATTTACAACTAAAAAAGAGGCTGCATCATCTAATCTATAGGAAATAAACCTAGAAAGAGGGGTCCTCAGAACTGGTTCTGGAACTAGCTCTGTCATTAATTTAATTATGACCTTGGTTTCATTACTTAACTGTTCTGTTCTTCAGTTTCCTTGTCAAATAGGAATTATAATATCTGCCTCGTATATCTCACATGTTTATTGTGAGAATAAAATGAAATCACAGACATTAAAGGACTTTGAAAAATGAAAAGTGCTATACAAATAGATAATGATCATAATCACACAACCAAACATTATTTTGAAGCAGTAAGTCATACATGCCCTTTCATTACCCAGTTAAGTGTCTTGGTGTTCAGTGAACACAGTGATGCAAGATTAAAGAGACACTATGTTTGGGGACAAGGATAAACTCATTTCCATACTCCTGAGTTTCTAGGCAAAGCATCCAAGGGTATTAAGTCACTGTGCTTCCTCTCTTCATTCTGGAAAAGTACAAATAAGATGGGTTATACCAGAAGTACATGAGTAAAAGATTGCCCTCTAGGAGTATTCCAAAAGTGACACAAGAAAATTCATTTAGAATTCAACTCAATCCAATTCAAATGACAAATATACACATATATATGTGTGTATGCATGCATACACATATATACTTATATAAGTATGGATGCATGTATATGAATCAGTCAGACACTTTACTTATCTACACGATCCTGGTTAAGTTATTTAACCTATGTCTAAGTTTTCTTGCTTATAAATGAGGATAAAATGGCACCTACTTCACAGGACTCCTTTGAGGATTAAATGAGCCAATATATGCAAAATATTTTGTAAGCTTTAAAATATTATACAAATGCTACCTATTTTATACAAATATAAGTACATATGAGAGAGCAAGTAAGATATGGTTTCCTTTCTTCCTTAGTGTTTTTTTTTAATTTCTTGAAAGTTTGAGTTGCCTCATTCCTCTTTTCTTTTTTTTCTCTTCTTCCCACTCAATTCCCTGTCCTTTTCTTTATAGAAGTAACAACTTCCTCACCCTTACAAAACTCCATCTCCTTTTCCCTGGACAACATTCACAGCAGGCGGCTTTACCATCAAGTGAGGGAAAAATTTTATATGTCAAACAGACTGGTGGGAAAGGCCCCTGGAGTCAAAAGAAGATGAACGATGTCTCTCTGTCTACATTTCCTTGTTTCACGGCAGCTAGCCAAGCAAGCCTGCCTTTCTTCAGGGGCATTGCTACAAAGTGTGCTCAAATACCATTCTGAAGTCTTCAAGTAAAACCTTAGTCCTTCTGGAAGTCTCTCTTGTGAGCTTAGAGAAGACTTTAGGCCACAACAAGCAGAAAATGGTCTTTGAAATATTTCTTATGTTCCTTCCAACTACTTGTTTGTCTTTGGGGTGGAAAAATAAAAGTGAGTAGCAATGTTCTTGAATATTGTAGCAATGTTACAAAGTAACAAGTAGTTCATCGGGAAAAACATCCGATCCTTTTGCCAAAGTAGGAAACCCTTTGGCGTGAGGTATTGGATACATGGACCCTGTTACTTCCCAACATCACCATGCCCCCTGGCCTTACTCAAAATATACAGACTTGTAGCATAATTTTCACTTTCTAAAAAATTCATTTTACCATTTGCATGGTAGACTTGTTAAAATAACTGTTGAAGTCATTGGTTCTTATACATAACTACAGACAGATGGATAGATGATACATTGATTAATAGATATAGCTAGATGATACATAGATAGACAGACAGATAAATAGATAGATAGACATGTTATGAGAGGCAGCACAACATAACAGCTAGCATAGCTGTTCTTTAAGCTATTCTGAATTCAAATCTCTAACCTATACTGGTCATGTGACTCTTGGCAAGTAATGTAAACTCCCATTGTTTTAGGTTTCAGAAAAAGTGCTAACATACTAACAGGGGAAGTTTTCCCATCTGGAAATTCCTTCTACCACAAAAATTCATAGTTTTAGTTCTTCGTCCTGTCCTTATGTACCTGCGGTCTCCCTCTGATAGCCTCTGAGGTTAGGAATTGTTTTTTGCCTTTGTCTTTGTATGCTTAGCACCTAGCACCAATGGCTAGCACTTAGAGGCACTTAATCAATGCTGGTTAGTTAATTGTTTGGTGAATTCTTCAGAAAACAAACCAACAAATTAAATGAACATAAAACTACCTGCCTCCCTGGCAAAGTCACACAGATACAAATGAGATCAAACACAGGTGTTTTATGAATTCCATGCATGGTTTTTAAATGTTGATAACATTGATTGCAATTACGACAGAGATGATCTATAAATGGCTTTTAAGGCATACAACATTTTCTTTTTATGTTTGACATAGATTTCAGTTTTACTGCCCCTTGGACTCTGTATAAACTGGTGTTCAATCGCCACAGGTTCTAACATTAGAAAACATTGGTCAGAGGGGTGAATGGGGTGTTCAGGGAGGACTAGCATCTCTGGTGTGAGGGCTTTCCTAGCCCTTTCCAGGGCTGCTTATCCACCTTTGGTGTCCACCTTCATCCAGCCTGTAGCTCCAAGAAGTTATAGCATGCACAGAGGTCTCCCTCCAGTAAAAAAGACAGATAAGAACAATTTATTCCAATGGCCGTGAAGGCAGAAGATGGAGTGCTCAGAAATTGGTCAGACAATATCAAGGTCTTTGAACATGCCAAGGTCATCCACTGTATCCCAGGCCATCACTAGTCATCCTGCCTTTGTCTTGCTGCTAGACTTCGATAATTCTGAAAGACAGAATGAGGCTGATGACTTTGTACAACTCTGCCTCACTTAAATCCAATTCTCATACAATTTAATATATCACCTGTGATATCATTGGTCCTTTTTGAAAATGAAGGACAAACAACAACATTGGACATAATATAGGAATGTAATGTTATTAAATTCTAATAAATTTCACTTCAAACGTAATTTATGGATAATTTCTACAATACCTGTCATTTAAAATTCAAATATATGAGTACTTTTTTCAAGATCTTATAGGGCACAAGCATTTACTTCTTAAGAGGATATACATTCTATAAAATTAAAATTGGTATTTACATTAGCCTATTAGTTCCTTGAGAGTAGAGATTGCTTCTTTCTTTGTATTTGTATCCCCATCACAGTGCACAATTTCTGGAATATCCCGCATATACTGTGTGCTTAAAAAAATATTCACTAATTAAATATGTTGATCACTAGGTGGACTCAGCACTGTGGGCACTCCCTCCAACAGTGCCAATTGCAGTCTCCAAGTAAACGTTTGTGACTTTATGTCATATCATGAATCTCCCACAGGAAGACTGTCAAGTATTAAGGGAAAGGGCCATATATTTTTATGCTAGCAGTATCAAGCTCAAATAGAATTTGAGCCACATAAGGATCTCTACATGCTATGTGTTGACTTAGAAAACCATATATGAACATAATCTGTGTTCTATTATATTTTTATTTGTTTTGTTAAATATTTCCCAAGTACATTTTGATCTGGTTGGGGCAAGACTCAGAAGTGTTGTGGCTGCATTCAGACAGTATATTTGATACCTCTGATTTACACTGATCAGATACCACCGATGCAAGCATTCCATCCCTTTATCCTCTGCTCTTTTTACATACCTGAGCCATCTCTTTTCTTTTTCTGGTCATACATTCTCTTCTGGGAATGCTGTTGCAGTTACTTATGATGATGAAGATTACTATGTCGATGAGACTGACAATGATGATGAAAATGACCACTAAAATATGAATACTTTTATTAGAAACCAGGGCAATAGATCTTACAAGTTAGAGTCAAGTGAATCCTTCTGCACTTTTTGTAAAAGATAGCCTCAGTTCAAAATTACACAGCAATTTATTGCTAGTCAACACATGGAAATCATAAACATCATTCTTATATCAGATGAGATTAATAAAAGAATAAACTTAGGATTTGCTTAAATCTGAAGAGGGAAATGCTAAAGAATATGAAAACATTAAAAATACTTCAGAAATTTTACTTAGAAATGATATAGATAGCAAAAATAATACCAATGTCTCATTTTTTTTTTGGTGAGGCAATTGTGTGTCTGATGTCGGATTTGAACTCAGGTCCTCTTGACTCCACGGCCAGTGTTCTATACACTGCACCACCTAGCTGTCTCATGTCTCATATTATTTTGAAAAGGATTAATGGTTATCCTTAGATTGGAATTTTGAAAAATATGTGTTGTATTTTGTGACAAAAATACAAACAGTAGATCAAGACTACCAAAACACAATTTTTTTAAGGAAGAATGATTGAACACATTATTTCATAACATTTGCCAGAGTGAGGAGAAAAAAACATTTCAGGACCTACTATGGCAGTTGCCACAGTAAGGAAGGAACATAGGAGGAAAAGTGGAGCTACCAAGGAATACTCTTAAGGACAAGTGTCACATGAAGCCATGGAAGAAGTGGCTTAAGAAAACTATTGAGACCAAAGAGACATTGAGAACCATATTAATCTCCACCTGACATGTGCAGCAGAAAATTTAATTAAGGGCAACAAAAAACAAACAAACATGCATTATGGAATACAAAAAATAAACAAATTTAAACACAAAAGAAATTCTTAATGCTCCGGCTACAATTGAAAGTGAAACCCAAAAGGTTAGAGAAGTGCAGAGAGTAAAAGATACACAAAGAACAAGAAGAAATAAATTAAAAGAAAGAGAGACTCCATGAAGGAGATGTGGTAATATTTGGTTATTGACGTGGTCAAAAGAAGTCTGACACAATGGAAATGCAAATTAAGTCAAATTTGAAACAAAAGATTTATGTACACTTAATATAATGAATGACAGAAATTGTTAAATAAAGGGAGATGACAAACTCCAGCTTAACTTCAAAACTGAAAAGACAAAGACCCAGAGAAGATGACAACTAACATTTATATGGTAACTTCAATTTTGTAAAGGCCTTTATATGTAAAATATCTCATTTAATCTGTATTGATGCTATGTAAAGTAGATGTAATTATTATTGCTATCTTACAGATGTTGAAATTGAGGCTCAGAGGGTTTAAGGGACTTCCTCAGGACTATTGTTTTTGTTTGTCCTTCATTTTAAAGAGGACCAATAATAGCACAGGGTGATGTCTTAATGTGCATGAATTTAATTTAAGTGAAGCAGAGTCATACAAGGTCATCAGTCTCACTCTCTTTTCCAGAGTCATCAAAGTTCAGTGTCAAGATAAAAGAAAGGATGATTGGTGATGGCCCAGGATGCAGGGGATTACCTTAACTTCTTCCATGTCTGACCAAGCTCTAAGCAGTCCACAGCACCTGCTTCAGCCACCATCATGGCCTTTGAAAGAAAGTGTTCTCATCTGCTCATTCTGTGGGGGAAGTCTTCACACACTTGGGGTAGACATCCCCTTAACTCATTAATGGGTTTGAGGCCAACTGGTTACCTCAACTTGGTTTAGCCCATCTGCTGAGATGGTTTTACTGGGGCATTGCCACTTTTGCATGCTTCAGCTTCTTGAAGCCACAGGTAAGCATTGGGTGAAGGTGGACACCAAAAGTAGATAGTGAAGGCTTTAAAAGGAGGCCCTAAAAAAGCCTCAGCAAGTCCTCACACCAGAGGTGCTAGTTGTCTGTGAACACCCTATAAAAATCCCTGTTCCTCAGTGTTACACCACTGATAAACGTATAAGGCAGGAATATGAACTCAGATCTTCATGACTCCAATTCCAGCACTGAACTATATGCCCTAGATCCAGAACTTCACAGTGGTTCATGAATAATTAACAAAATATCTGACCAGTTTCTTCTCTCATGCAAGTTTGATCGCATATTTCTTAGTAGAAGGCATCACATATTTATTATCAAAAGGTAAGGACATAAATGACCCCTCCAAATACACCAATTAAATATTTTTGTATTTTATTAATAACTTGTATTACTCAAAACACTTTTTAAAAAAATATTTTGACTGGATATCAAAAAGTATATGACATAGATTCCTAGGCATATAAAGAATAACTCTTTATTGATTCAATATTGTGTGTGTATGTGTGTGTGTGTGTGTGTGAGAGAGAGAGAGAGAGAGGGAGGAAGAGAGAGTGATATGTAACATTTACATTTATACTGTCTTTATTGATTATCGTAAAGCCATTGGCTCAGGTCAAACTCATGACATTGGTCATGTCCTGAAAATATATCAAAATAGACTCAAGAATGAGGACACTAAAGTTTTTGATGTTCACATGGAAAAAAACCTGCCCTATTTAAAATACATCATTAACACAATAATGTCATGAACAATTGACATAAAATGTGTCATCTTTGACAGAGAAAGTTTAAGGCCCCTCTAGTTCTACCCTGTTCTAAGTCCATTATCATCATTTTTTTTCAGAAGAAAAAAAAATTGAATGTGCCTTTCAAGTAAGATGAGATTTTCAAAAACATCATATCAATCACTTGATGTACATATGTGATAACTGTCATGAGGAGACACATAGAAGGAGGAAGGTCTCTATTTAAGTTATAAGATTCTCCAGCATCAAATGAGAAGAGGCTGGCTGTAAGGACTGAGGGACTTAGAGTGTTCCCTTCATGAGGTATTTACCTTTCTCAGACTCTTGTTTCCCTCAAGGGCTTGTTTTAGGCCTACGGGTATATAAATTATGGTAAATATCATGGAAAAACAGTTCTTAAAAAACATTACAAGCATTTAACAACCATATAAAACATTATGATTAATCACTAATGATAAAAGAAATGTAAATCAAAACTACTCAAGTTTTATTACACAACCAGAAAATTGACAAAGCTAACAAAAGACAGGAATAATCAATGTTGGTCAGACTCAAGAAAGACATTCTCTATTATTTGTTTAGTTATGAGTTGTCTTGAAAATGATTTAAAATTATGCTTTTTAAAAAGTGACTAAAATGCCCATGTCCTTTGAACCAGAAATCCTGCTTTAAAGTATACCAGGGAGGTCAAAAATAGGAAAAAAAATAGTCCTATAAACACAAAAATATCCATAGCAACACTTTTTGTGGTATCAAAGAACTGAAAATAGAGAGAGATGCACTTTGATTGGAAAGTGGCTAAATAAATTTGTGTATGTGAATGTACTTAAATAATACTGTACTACTAGAAAAAACTAATGTGAAGAATTCAGACTTGAATGTGAAGACGAGTTGATGAAGTGAACAGAACCAGAAAAACAATATTCACAATGAGTCCAACAACATAACATAAAAGAACAAAAAGAAAATTAAGCAATGCTTTATAATTTAATGATCGGTGTTGGCTCCAAAGAAGAGACAAAAACATATGCTTCTTTCTTTGCCAAAATGGAAGACTATGGATGTTGAAAACTGCATCTACCGGCAGACCCCCTGGCAACATGTTGGTGAATTTTACTGACTTTTTTTTCTCTTTCCTTTTAAATTCTTGGTTAAAAGAGATAGTTCAATAGGTGAAAGGAGGAATACATTTGAGAAATGAAGATGATTCATAACATCATACAACAGGTTCTGGTGACTTGGAGTCATCAAGAATAGGAAAGCATACTCTTACTCTCTTCTGACTTCTCTTGGATATAAACCTCTTGTTAGCCATTTCTGTTCTGACCTTTCTAGTGCAAAAATCAATGGAATGATAGAGATATTAAATGTGGAAAAGTGAAGACACATTGCCATAGCATAGGCAACTTTATAAAGCCCTTTCCTCAAAATGCACCTGTGAGGTATATGATATAGATATGATTATCTCTAGTTTACATGTGAGGAAAATAAAGCTCAGAGAAGAAACATTTTCACCCAGCATCACTAAGGTTTTGTTTTGGGTTATTTTTTTTTCTTACAGTTGATAGTTTCTTTGCTTATCCTGATAAGCTAGGATGAATAATGACTTTTTCTTTCTCCAAATTCAATAGTCTTACCACTGTACCAAATAGTCTAGTTTGATCACCATCTCTAAATGTGTGAAGAACTAACACACCGAGGAGGAGTTATTCTTCCTGACCCCAGTGGAGAGGTCTAGAATTAATAAATGAAATTCATAAAAAAAGGTTGTGTAAGTTCAATGAAAGAAAAACTTCCTGTTAATTATATATTTCTGAAAATTAAATGAATCATCTTATAAGGTAGTTAATCTTTTATAATTGGAGGTGATACAAAGGAAGCTGACTACATGACTGCTTCCTAGGGATGTGACAAATCATGGGGATATACTAGATGATCCTCAAGATTTCTTCCAATTCTTGGGGCAGCTAGGTGGTGCAGTGGATAGAGCACCGGCCCTGGATTTAGGAGAACCTGAGCTCAAATCTGGGCTCAGACACACAAGACTTACTAGCTGGGTGACCCTGGGCAAGTCACTTAACCCCACTGTCTAGCCAAAAAAAAAAAGGAAAACAAAAAGATTTCTTCCAATTCTAAGCTGAAGTGAATAAATAAGGTACCCAAAACATAATGGCTCAAGGTATGTGGAAAGAGAGATGGAGACAGAGACACACACACATAGAAAGAGAGAGAAAGAGAGAGAGAGAGAGAGAGAGAGAGAGAGAGAGAGAGAGAGAGAGAGAGAGAATGTATCTTGTGTGTGTGCGTGTGTGTGTGTGTGTGTGTGTGTGTGTGTTTACATACTGTCTTGATGGCAGAAATAAGTGAGGATAGGAAAAGGTAGCCAGTAGGAAAACAAAAGAAGAGTTAATGAAAATGGGAAAAAAATAGCCTCTGAGTAGAGATGCATTTGGCAGTACTAACAAATACCTCCAACACTCTGATTTCCCATGTGGTCATCTCAGAGAGCAAGGCCTGGCCGCCACACCAAAATGGATGACAATAATTAGATTCTGATGAGTGAAGGGTCCACATGAAGGCAAATGTTTCTGGAGGAGTTAATGAAAGGAAAGGAAATCGCCATATTCACAGTGGTTGTAAAATAGATGCAGAGCCTCAAAGAACCTTTTATACAGAAGGTTTCTTCTTCACACTCACCTAAAGCATACATACAGTCAAGGGGAAAGTGGGAAACAGCACACAGAAAATTGATCACAACTGGAGAATTTTAATATGTGCACACTTCCAGTAGTAAGATTCAGGGTCACCCAGAGCTATTATTCAAAGTCAGTATCAGACCATTTAATTTTCTGCTTCAGTTCCTCTCTTCTTCTCTTCCCCAGCCTCAGCCTTATGGCCATACACCACCTTCCCCTCACCCTCTCTTTCTTTCTTCTTTTTTTTTTCTCCTGTCCTTCTGCCTCCTTTAAGCACTGTTTGTGCTCTAAATGGAATTTTATGACCAAAATCCCCAGGTACTGTATTCATCCCCCTTAATGAAATCCTGGTTGTAGTGAGCACTAATAGCTCAACAACCATTTTATAGCCAATATAAAGAAACTGTGTATCACAGTTCAGATTAGCAGCCAACTTGGTAAATAGTATGGAAAACATGGACAATACTGTTACTGTAGTGATTGATTTTGAGGGACTTTCATCTCAGCTCCTCCCCTCCTCTGTTCACCTCCCCCCCAACTTTGCCCTGACTAGAATAACCAGAATCTATTTTCATTTGGATCCCCAAAGCCAAGTATGAAACAAATTGTACAGTGACAGGTAACAAATGTGAAGGGACTGAAGCTGCCGGAGGCTAAGCTGTGCCAGTGTGTTAATCTGCTTAGAACAAAAAGACAATGGGAAGTGTCTAAAAATATCCCTGTTCCTCTGTAACTCACTGGGCATCTTTCCTTTATGCTCAGGTCTGTATCTATAACCTTGTTTAGGAGAGCCCACTTTCATTTCCTTATTTCATGTCCCAGATGGAAACCGCTCCCCCAAACTCTTGACCACACTCACTTTCAAAGCCAATGGCTCTGTTTTTCCTATTTTTTTCCCTACCAATTAAATTCCAGTGTTTCGTTTTGTTTTTTAAATTTCTGTCTGAAGGTCTTTGCAGGTGAATAGTCACAGGTATTGCAGTCACTGAATAAGGCAAACCAGCTGTTCCTGCTATTAGCAGCTGCCTCTTGTTCTGTTCATCCTGGTGAGAGAACTAATAAACCTAATAAGTTTTTTAAAGGAATGAACATGTTTTGAGAGCCTCTGTTCTGCATAGAGTCTAGTATATAATAGTTACTGTAAGTCCTGTAAGCGAGCTACATTTAAGACAGCATGACCTATGAAGAGAGATAGTCCTATGCTCCTCATAATAACACAAATGGTTAGAGTGATAAACTTCAACATAGCTATTCAGGCTGGTGGGTGCTTCATTAGTCTTTTAAATACAAACATGACTACTTCCCTAAAGAACATGACTTTGAAATAAATAACTTCATTCCAAAATCTACAGATAATACTTTGGTACCAAATGATAATAACAATTATAGCAGTTCATACTAAAATTATAACATCAGGGACCAGCACATGTTCAACATTTATCAGCTTCCTCTACTTAGGTGACTTCCAACATCCTTACATGGAAGGCCCTGGGAAGCCTACTTCCAGAAGAGTTATGATGACATGAAATGGAAGGGCCTTGGAGAGACTGCAGATCACATGTAGACATTCTGTAATTGTTTCTAGCCTTCAAAACATGTGGTTAGGAGAAGCCTTTTTTGAATTGCCTGTATGACCAGAATGATGGGCTTCATTAGAAAGGCCTAAGTCAGCTTGGACTTTTACTTTACTTCTCTTTACTTCTTGTGCTATAATTCCTTCTTGTACGGTGTCTGATAAGAAACAATGTTGTAATGGGAGGACTCTTGGAGCCTTCTTTCCACTGAGTCAGTGTGATCCTGTGAGAAGCAGGCCTTGGCCCTTGGCCTCTGCATTTGTTCTTTTTGTTCTTGCTGAAATGATTTGAGTTTTAAATCTTGTGAGTTTTGGAAGAGAGTAAGAGTGGGAGCTTCCTAACATCTGAGTTTTTTAGTCAGTTCATCACTGGTGCACAGAAGAATAAAGAACGATCTTTAGGACCCAAAATAGCAGTAGGCGAGATGATTATTCGTGCAAAAGCCAAGTCATATCTGGACATGTACTTGATCAGCCTTCTGTTATGTAGGAACTGAGATAAATTTGAGGCTACTCTTCCCGGAGACCAAGGTGGTATAGGGGAGAATGTGTGCCCAAGGTGGTGGGGGGAAACTTCGTACTTTTGTTCTTACTATGTACTCAAAGCAAATATTTCTTTTAAATACTTTTAAGTGTTTTAATGGAACTGCCATTCTAGTCATTGGCACCTAATCGAGGGAGAAAAACAGTTGGTAGACCTGAGTCAGTGGCAGCACAGAAGAGATATCCTCAAGCTACCCTAGCACATGGAGAGACAGATGTAGCCACTTGGCTCTTGAAGGATGAACCGGAATGAACTTATTGCAACAGAATGTTTTCCTACTGAGAAATTGTTTTTTTTCTTCTCAACTACTATATTAGGTAATTAGTACAAATTATTAGTCCAAATCTATGATTTCATGGTGTGGGAATTAACTCACTCTACTATGCAATTAGTGAATTGTGTTGCATTTGGAGTAAGAAATACCACTTCAGACATTTATAAGCTCTTTGACACTAGGCAAGTCACTTAGCTCAGTTCCCTCATCTGTAAAATTAAGGATTCAGCCTGATGACCTCTCGAGATACTTCTAGCTCGAAATCTATGATACTATGTTCAGCAGATATTCAACAATAATTATGCAACTTAGAAAACTGACTAGAACACTACAGAGATAAGCAATCCACTGAGAATCTCCATGTAAATATATGTCTGAAGCAGGACATGAACCCAGGCTTTCCTCACTCCAAGTCTAGATCTCTATCTACTATACCATTCTTCCTGTAAGTACAAATTATCACATTGTCACATTACTACCTTTTCCATTTGACCAAGTCTATTTGTTAGGGAGTTATTTTCCTCGGTAAAGTTCTGTATATCTTTTCCCATGCCATCGACTCTTTTTTCATGATTCTCATGCATTACGCTTATTTCTTTTCCAAAATCGTCTTCTACTTCTATAATTTGCTTTTCAAAATCCTTTTTAAGTTCTTTGGGAAATTCTTTTGGGTCCTGAGACCAAATTACATTTTTCTTTGAGGCTTCACATATAGCCATTTTGACACTATTGTGCTCCTCTAAGTTTATGCTTTGATCCTCTCTGTCACTGTAGTAACTTTCTATATTCAAGTTCTTTTTTGTTTTGTTTTGTTTTGTTTTTTGGTTCATTTTTTTCTGCATTTTTTGTGACTTGCTGTTTTTATGTGAGAGTTTGGCTCTGGTCCTACACTGTCCCAAGCTTTTTGTGATGGGGCTCAGGGTCTTATTGCTGCCTTTCACTGGGCTTCAGGATTTAGCTGCTTGCTTTCACTAGAGCATAGGTTATCCTTCTAACTTATACTGGGAGGTAGAGACTCCCTGTTAGCCTCTGGGGTTTAGCTGCTGGCCTGCCCCAGGTCTAGAACCTTTCTGCTAGATTGCTATAATAACAGAGTCTTTCTGGTGGCTGGCGCTGTAGGAGTAATCTTATTGCTGGTCTAGATAGATAGATAGATAGATAGATAGATAGATAGATAGATAGATAGATAGATATGTATATCTATGTATATGTGTATGTATATGTATACATATTCTTGTGTGTATCCACTCAATAAATTAACATTTATTAATCTTATTGCTGGTCTGGCCCGGGGTGGGCACCTGCTGCTGGGCTGTTATGGAAACATGGCCTCTCTGCTAGCAGGTCCTACAAGTGGGGTGTCACTGTTGGTCAGACCCAGGGTGGGGCTTCACTACTGGTAGTCAGTGGGGTCAAGTCCTGGCTGGTGGCTTGTGCTGGGGATGTGGTCTCTGGAGTGGGGCCTTACTGTGCTGCTCAGATTGCTCACTTGTATGGGGGCTACTGGTTTGCCAGGGTTGGCTGTCACTGGTGGCTTGGCCCCGGTTTGGAGCCCTGCTGCAGGCCCCCTGGTGTGATTCTGGCTGCTGCTGCTGCTGCTGCTGCTGCTGTTCTTGGACCTCACTCATCTCCTGTCCCAGTAAGACAGACTTTTCTTGCAGGGCTAGCAAGCTGCCTTCCCTGCTCCTAGATCAATTCTAAGGTGTTCTCTTAATTGTTTGGAGGGAAATTTGGGATGGCTTCAGAGGGTTCCTTCCTTACTCCATCATCTTGGCACTGGAAGTCTAACATATCACATACATATACATGTATACATCTATGTATATATAAATAGAGAGATATATAGATATATGTGTATATGTATGTATATGTGTATGTATAAGTATACGTATACTTGTGTGTGTATTCACTCAATAAATTAACATTTATTAAGCAATTAAGTGCCAGGTGCTGTGTATACAAATAAAAACAAAAGCAAGCCCTGCCCTCAAGGAGCTTATGATCTATTTTTTTAGTTTATTTTCCCATAAAAATTTCCCCAAAAAAGAATTTTACCTATTTTATATAAAGCAGAGTGAAAAAAAATTAAATTGATATCCAGGGAAGTACAGCAACTGAACTGTGCAAGCATGATTCTAAAACTTTTATGACTCAATCCACTTATCAGAAGCAATCAGCATGCTTTATTAGAATTTTTAATTAGTAAAATAACTACAGAAAGTATAAAGTACTTGGGAGTCCACTCACCAAGATACACACAGGAATTAATTGAAAATCACAAAACACTCTTCATACAAATACAGATCTAAATAATTGGTGAAATATTAATTGTTTGTGGATAGGCTGAGCCAATGTAATAAATATGACAATACTATCTAAATTAATTTACTTCTGAACCCAAAGCCAAATTTATAAAAGCATCCATTTCCCAATTGATAAATAATCAAAGGATATGAACAGTTTTCAGAAGAAGAAATCAAAGCTACCAATAGATACATACCAAAAAACAACAACAACCATGCTTTTAATCACTAATAATTGGAGAAATGCAAATTAAAATAACTGAAGTATCACCTCACACCCATCATATTGGCTAGTATGACACAAAAGAAAAATCACAGATGCTGCATGGATGTGGAAAAATAGATTCACTAACGTACCATTGGTGGAGCTGTGAATTAGTCCAACCATTGTGTTTTTGTTTTGTTTTGTTTTTGCAACATAATTGGGGTTAAGTGACTTGACCAGGGTCACACAGCTAGTAAGTGTCAAGTGTCTTTTCTGAGACCGGATTTGAACCCAGGTCCCCTTGACTCTAGGGCCGGTGCTCTATCTATTCTGCCATCTAACTGCCCCCTAGTCCAATTTGGAACTATGCCCAAAGAGCTACAAAACTATGTATACCCTTTAACCCAGAAATATGACTACTAGGCCTATACCACAAAGAAATCAAAGAAAAAGAAAGCTGGACTTATATGTACAAAAATATTTATAGCAGCTCTTTGTGTAGTAGCAAAAAATTAGAAACTGAGGGGATACCCATCAACTGGAGAAGAGTTGAACAAGTTACGGTATATGAATATAATGGAATATTATTGTGCTGTAAGAAATGATGAAGGGGATCATTTCAGAAAAACCTGGGAAGACTTGTATGAAGTGATACAGAGTGAGATGAGTTGAATCAATAGAACAATCTACACAGTAACAGCAATATTGTAAGGAAAATCAGCTGTGGAAGACTTAGTAACTCCAATCAATACAACGATCCACCTCAACTCCAAAGGACTCACAATATAAAATGCTATCCCACTTTCAGATAGAAAACTGATGGACTCAGAGTACAGATTGAAGCACATTTTTTCCCTTCATTTTCCTTGATTTTTTTTTCCCTCAGAGCATGGCTAATGCAGTGTTTTGCATCACTGTATAAGCACAGTGGGTATTGTATTTCTTGCCTTCCCAATGAGTGAGGGAAGGATTAAAGGCAGGGTCAGAAAATGTAGAACTGAAAAGAAAAAATATATATATTTTTTAAAACTTTGGTAATTGGAATACATGACAAAATACACAAGATTCTACAGTTGATATAAATTAAATCTCTGAAATCCTCCCATGATGTCTGACAACCTCTCTGCCCACCAAGTTAAACTAAACAAGTACAGGAAGCCAGGACTTTGACTAAAACAAAGCTCATAAATTCACTATTTAAAAAAAAAGCTTCATTGCTTTCTTTTGTTACTGTACGATATATATTTTTCATTGTATTCCCCCTCTTTATCCCTCCATTACCTTATACACACCTGGATAGCCATTCATTATTAACAAGTATGAAGAAAGGAGAAAAACAAAATTTCACAAAAGTAAATGACGTATTTTTAAAGTCTTATGGTATATGCATACATGCATACACATCCATGGCCCCCTATTTCTTTTTTTTTTCTTTTTTGGGTGAGGCATTTTTGGGTTAAGTGACTTGCCCAAGGTCACACACAGCTAGTAAGTCTCAAGTATCTGAGGCTGTATTTGAACTCAGGTCCTCCTGACTCCGGAAGGACATGTACCACAATGTGTTGCCATTCTCCCTAACGTGGGCATCTACTTTAATTCTGAAAAAAAATCTGTTAAAAATATTTTGATGCATATGGGGGAGACCTTTCTTTTTTTCTTCGACTATGATGTAACCTCTGGTGAATCAAAAAAAAAAAACACCCAACTCTGAGCTACCTCATACAGGGTGAATGTAGTGCTCAGAGAGGACTTGCGTCTCTGATGTAATGGCTTTCTGAGCCCTTTGCAGGGCTGCTCATCCATCTTTCATGTCCACCTGTTACCCAACACTCACCTATGGCTCCAAGAAGCTGTAGCATATGCAGCAGCCACATTCCTGTAAACTATCTTGGCAGACAGGCTAATCTAGGTTAAGGATGACCAGCAGGCTTCAAACCTATCCATCAGTGAGTTAGGGGAATGTCTATCCCAAGAATGTGAAGACTTCCCCGAGCAGAATGGGCAGATGAAGAACAACAGCCATGAAGGCAGCTGAAGCATATGCTGTGCAGCACTTAGGGCTTGGTCAGAGATGGAAGAAGCCAAGGTTATCCATTGAATGCTGGGCTATAGTCAGTCATCCTGACTTACTGGACTTCAGTGATTCAGGAAGAAAGTATAAGACTGATGACTTTATGCAACTCTGCCTCACTTAAATCCAATTCATGCACAAGTCAAGACATTACTCTGTAATGTCACTGGTCCTCTTTGAAAATAAAAATGAACAACTGCCTCACATCCAGCAAACTGGCAAAGGTGACGAATAATGGATATACTCAATGTTGGAGGATGTGTGGAAAGAAAGGCACATTGATGCACTGCCACTGGAGCCATTAATCTTTCCAACCATTCAGCAATGCAACTTGGAATGGTGCTCAATAGCCTTTGCCCAGAGGTTCCATCCCTTGACCATTAACTCCAAAGTGTCAAAGACACAAAGAAAAAAAAAGTCCTCTGTACAACCAAATAGTCATAGTCATACGTTTTTTAGTTTTAAAAAACAAAAATACAAAGTAGAAGCCTATCACTTGAGGAAAGGGTAAACAACTTATACACAGGAATGTAATGGACTGTTATTCTGCCATAAGAAAATGAATGTAATGAATTCAGAAAAGCACAGAAATATTTATACAAACTGATAGAGTTAAATAAACAGAACCAGTAAAATAATATACACAATAACTATAGCCATGAACATGAAAAGAAGAAGAGTAAAAACAACAAAAATTGAAACCAAACACTATGTAATTATCATTCTCAGCTTTGGCTCTCAAAAAGATGTATGAGAATATACCTCTCTCACTTCTTTTTCATAAGGAAAGACTGTGGGTTTAGAGCATTACATACATTGTCTAATTGGGTTTCAAGTATTGATTAGTTTTAGTGAACTGTTTTCTTTCTACTTTATTCTTTTTTTTAATAGATGATAGCTCTCTGAGTGGGAAAGAGGGAGAAAATATATTAGGAAAAGAAAATAATACGAAAAGAAAAGGTTTAAATAATTTAAAAATTAGATTCCCTGTCTTCCATGACTCAACTCACACACCACCTTTCTCGATTCCCCAGTTGTTAGTGTTCATCTATCTCAATTTTACACACACACACACACACACACACATACACACATACACACACACAAAATAGCTAGCATATCACGCCTTTCATATAGTAAGTGCTTAATAAATGCTTGTTGAATTTGAGTGGGAGAAGAGAGAAAACATGGATATGAGTCCAGACTCCTACATTTATCAATGTTGTGATATTGGGCAAGTCATTCAAATGCTGAAAAATTCATTCTCCTCAATTGTAAACTGGAGGTATTACTTTCTATTCTGTGTAGCTTATAGGTTTGAGGCTCAAACAAAATAATTATTATCTCAAAGTGCTATTAAAGATGTAGCACTATAGAAATGTGATATTATATAATAATAATAATAATAATTTCAATACTCATAATCTGTTTCATAGAATGAAAAATGTTCAAAATATAGACATAATAATGTATTTATACATACATACATATTTATAAATGTCTATGTATATATGCACAAACAGAACAATATGAGAGACATGTTATCCCCAACATCCTATCTGGTAGTAGGGTTATGGCAATGATTTTTTTTTCAGTGAACTGACTGAAGATGAGCTTATAACCTAGTACTTTTACTCAACTACAAAAAGAAATCACTCCATCTACCCATATAAAAGTCAGTAAAACATTAATTTTTTAAAAGATAAAAAAAGAGAGTGATATATGAATTTCATCAAACAAGAAGATAATGTCAATGATAATGGCTTAAAATATTGCTGAAGAGATGGAGCCAAGATGGCAGAGTGAAAGCAGGGACTCACCTGAGTTCTCCCCCAAATCTATTCAAATACTTCTAAAAAGTGACTATGAACAAATTCTAAAATGGCAGAACCCACAAAGAGACAGAGTGAGGCAGATTTCCAGTCTAAGACAACATGCAAGGTCAACAGGAAAGGTTTGTTGCACCAGCCTGAGACAGGAGCGTGAAGTTCACGGGGCACAGAAGCAGTCAGGGCCTAAGCAAAGCTGCTCAAGGGGACTGAATCACCAGCAGCAGTGAAGGGTTCCAGTCTTCTTAGCCCACAGATGCCAGAGACAACTTAGAAGTTCAGCAAGAGGGGTCTGTCGGAACTGAGAGAGAAGCACAGTCTAGCACAGGGCTGCAGGGCATGCAATACAGCCCCAACACCAGCAAACCAGGAACAGGCCTGGGGAGTGATTGAATCAGCAACCATACTAGCAACAGCAGTGGTAGCAATGGTAGCAGCTGCTCCTGGAACTATTAACCCACAGACTGAATGTTTCAAAGTCACCTATTTCAACTTCCAGGAGCCAAGATGGTGAAGTAAGCAGTAAGGCACTTTCACCCTCCCTTATTGACCTTGAAAATACCAGAGAATATTGCCTGAGGAAAAATCCTGAAATAGTAGAGCCAGCAGAAAGACTAGATACAGTAGTCTTTTAGCTCATGAGGCTAGGGGGATTAACGGGAAACAACCCTTTTGCTGTGGCTAAAGGAGACCAGTACAGGAAGTGAGGCATCTCAGCAAGGCAGTGGCAAGACCCACCTCAGCAAACCATTAATCAAGCCCCTAGCCCCAGCACAAGAAGCCTGGGACAATGTCCCCTGTGCCCCAGAAGCAGAGATCAACTTTCAAAGCCAGGAAAAAAAAGCAAAAAACATGAGCAAGAAGCAACAAAGAAAAACAATGACCATAGAAAAGTATCTTGGTGACAAAGAAGATCAAAAAACAAATTCAAAGGAGGATAGTATTGTCAATATACCTACATCTGAAAACTCAGAGGGGAATATGAACTAATCTCAAGCCCAAAAAGTTCTTCTTGGAAGAATTCCTTGGAATGATAAAATCCTAAAGAAGTACTTTAAAAGTCAAATAAGGGAGACAAGAAGAAAAATTGAACAATTCATTTTAAAAAATGGAAAAAAAAGGTACACTGGAGAAAACAACTCCTTAAAAAGTAAAATGGGCCAAATGGAAAGGGAGGTATAAAAGCTAACTGAAGAAAACAATTCATTAAAAATTAGAATTGGGCAATTGGAAGCTAATGTCTCTATGAGACACCAGGAAATTGTAAAACAAAATCAAAAGGCTGAGAAAAAATAGAAGAAAATGTAAAATTCCTCACTGGAAAAACAATTGACCTGGAAAATAGATCCAAGAGAGATAACTTAAGAATTACTGGTCCATATGAAAGCCATGATGAAAAAAAAAGAGCCTGTCAGCATCTCTCAGGAGATCATCAAGGAAAACTGCCCTGAGGCCCTACAACCAGAAGTTAAAATAGTCCTCTAAAGAATCCACAATCACCACCAATCCCAAATTGAAAACACCAAGGAATATTGTAGCCAAATTCCAGAATTATCAGGTCAAGCAGAAAATCCTGCAAGCAGCCAGAAAGAAACAATTCAAATATCATGGAAACTCAGTCAGGATTATCCAGGACCTTGCAGCTTCTACATTAAGAGATCAGAGGTCTTGGAATATGATATTCTGAAAGACAAAGGAGCTTGGATTACAACCAAGGATCAACTACCCAGCAAAACTGAGCATAATGTTTCAGGGGAGGAGATGGATATTCAATGAAATAGCTGACTTTCAGACTTTCCTGATAAAATACCAGAGGTCAATGGAAAATTCAGTCTTCAAATACAAGACTCAAGACAGGCATAAAAAGGTAAACAGGAAAGGGAAAAAAAAAAAACGTTATTCAATAAGGATAAACTGTTTGCATTGCTACATGGGAAGATTATACTTATAACTCTTGAGAACTGTATCTTTATTACAACATTTAGAAGGGATATACATAGAAAGAGGGAATGGGTTTAAGTTGACTTTGATGTGATGTTAAAAAAAATACCTAATGAAGTGGTGAAAAGGAATTGTAATGGGAGAAGAGGAAAGGAGGAAACAAAAAAGGGTAAATTACATCACATGAAGAGGCACAAAGACATATTACAGTAGAGAGAAAGAAGGGAGGGAGATGAGCATTGTTTGAACTTTACTCTCATCAAATTTGGCTCAAGGAGGAAATGGTATATTTATTTAGGTACATAAATTTAACTTGCCATATAGGCACTAGGAGGGGAAAGGGGAAAGAAAAGGGAAGAGAGGATAGAAGGGAGGGAAAAAGTAATAAGGGAAAAGGGAAAGAAAAATGAGGTGGGTTATACAAGGGAGAGCAGTTTGAGGGAGGTGGTGGTCAAAAGCAAAACTCTAATGAGGAGGGGAAGGGAGTAAAGGAGAAAGAAAAGTATAAATGGGGAAGGGGGAATAGGATGTAGAGAAGGACACAGATAGTAATCATAATTGTGAATGTGAATGGGATGAATTGTCCCATAAAATGGAAGCAGATAGCAGAATAGATTAAAAACCATAATCCTACAATTTATTGTTTACAAGAAACACATTTGAAATAGAGGGATACATACAGGGTAAAAGTAAAAAGTTAGAGCAGAATATATTATGCTTTGGCTGAAGTAAAAAAAGCAGGGGTAGCAATCCTGATCTCAGATAAAACAAAAGTAAAAATAGATCTTATTAAAAGAGATAAGGAAGGAAACTACATCCTGCTAAAAGGCACTATAGACAATGAAGTAATATTATTACTAAACATATATGCACCAAGTGGTATGGCATCTAAATTCTTAGAGGAGAAGTTCAGGGAGTTACAGGAAGAAATAGACAGCAAAATTATACTAGTGGGGGACTTCAACCTCCCCTTCTTTGAGCTACATAAATCTAACCACAAAATAAATAAGAAGTTAAGGAGGTGAATAGAATTTTAGAAAAGTTAAATATTTTAGGCCTCTGGAGAAAACTGAATGGGGATAGAAAGGAATATACTATTTTCTCAGCAGTGCATGGCACCTATACAAAAATTGATTATGTACTAGAGCATAAAAACCTTACAATTTAATGCAGAGGCAGAAATATTAAATTCATCTTTTTCTCATGATGCAACAAAAATTATATGTAACCAAAGGGCCATGGAAAGATAGACTAAAAATTAATTGGAAACTAAACAATCTCATTTTAAAGAATGAGTGGATCAAACAACAAATCATAAAAACAATCAATAACGTCATCCAAGAGAATGACAATAATGAAACAACATACGAAAACTTGTGGGATGCAGTGAAAGTTGTCCTTAAGGGAAGTTTTATGTCTCTACATGCTTAGATGAATAAAATAGAGAAAGAGGAGATCAATGAATTGGGCATGCAACTAAAACAGCTAGAAAAATGACAAATTAAAAATCCCCAATTAAACACCAAATTAGAAACATTGAAAACCAAGGAGAGATTAACAAAATTGAAATTAAGAAAACTACTGAACTTATAAATAAAACTAAGGGTTAGCTTTATGCAAAGATAAAAAAGATGAACCTTTGGTTAATTTAATTTAAAAAAAAGAAAAAAAATTACTAGTATGAAAAATGAAAAGGATGAATTCACCACCAAGGAAGAGGAAATTAAAATAATAATTAGGAACTATTTTGCCCAACTCTATGCCAATAAATTTGACAATCTTAGTGAAATGGATGAATATTTACAAAAATATAAATTTCCCAGATTAATGAAAGAGGAAATAAAATACTTAAATAAACTCATTTCAGGAAAAGAAATTCAACAGGCCATCAATGAACTCCCTAGGAAAAAATCTGCAGGGCCAAATGGATTTACAAGCAAATTCTATCAAACATTTAAAGAACAATTAAGTCCAATACTATATCAACTATTTGGGAAAATAGGAGAAGAAGGAGTCTTACCAAATTCTTTTTATCCTACAAATATGGTGCTGATACCTAAACCAGGAAAAGTCAAAATAGAGAAAAAAAATTATAGACCAATTTCCCTAATGCTATATTTTTAAATAAAATATTAGCAAAGAGGTTACAGCAACCTGTCACAAGAATAATACACTATGAACAGGTATGATTTTATGCCAGGAATGTAGGGCTGATTCAATATTAAGAAAACTATCAGCATAATTGATCATATCAGCAACAAAACTAACAGAAACCACATGATCATCTCAATAGATGCAGAAAAAGCTTTTGACAAAATACAACACCCATTCCTATTAAAAACACTGCAGAAGACTCTAGGGGGCGGAGCCAAGATGGCAGCTTGAAAGCACTGACTTGCTTGAGCTCTCCCCCAAACCCCTCCAAATACCCATAAAAAAAGGCTCTAAACAAATTCTAAAGCAGCAGAATCCACAAAAAGACAGAGTAAAACAAATTTCCAGCCCAAGACAGCCTGGATGGTTGATCGGAAAGGCATATCGTGATGGGCAGTGAGAGGAGCTCAGTTAGGCCTGGGCACACAGGCCACAGTGAACCTAGAGGAGACCTCAGAAGACTAAATCACGGGCAGCTGTGGCAGCTTCCAGACTTCTCAATCCACGAACGCCAAAGACAACTTAGAAGGTCAGTGGGAAAAGTCTGTTTTTGTGGTGAGAGAAGAGCTAAGTCAGAGCCAGTTCCAGAGCGCAGATCATGGGTGCTGGGGTGGTGGCTGTGTCCTGAGCTTCCAGCCCATAGACTGAAAGGGGAATCAAGTGGCTGATCAGAGGGGGACTGCAGGGATCTCTTTGCTAGTGCTGAGGCAGGAATCTCTTGCTTTGCCCGTGCTTGGATCTGGGTCACAGTTCTAGGTGGTGTGCCAGGAGTGCTCGCACGGTGGAGCTTGTAGTGGCAGGGTAGAGAAAACCCTCCTCACAGTTCCGAGAGAGAAAAGACTGCTTGTGGCCAGTCACTCAAAGGCCAGAGCTCAGGCCAGGAAAAGAGTAAACACCTCAACCCTTATCACATCACCTTGGAAGAAATGAAAATTTACAGGTCCCTAGAAGTATCTCTGAAAACAGCTATACAAACCCCTGAAGCTTCGGACAGTATATTCTCCACATTGGAAGCAGACTTTTACCTTAACAAAGAGTTTAAAACTCAGGTAGTTGGCTGAGATCATGAGCAAACCTCGCAAAAAGAGTCAGACTATTTTATGTTACTTTGGTGACAAAGAAGATGAAAACATACAACCAGAAGAAGACAACAAAGTCAAAGCTCCCACATCCAAAGCCTCCAAGAAAAATATGAATCCATCCCAGGCCCTGGAAGAATTCAAAAGGGATTTTGAGAAGCAAGTAAGAGAAGTAGAGGAAAAACTGGGAAGAGAAATGAAAGTGATGCAAGAAAATCATGAAAAACAAGTCAACAGCTTGCTAAAGGAGACCCAAAAAAATACTGAAGAAAATAACACCTTAAAAAATAGCCTAACCCAAATGGCAAAAGAGGTCCAAAAAGCCAATGAGGAGAAAAATGCCCTAAAAAGCAAAATTGGCCAAATGGAAAAGGAAGTCCAAAAGATTACTGAAGAAAATACTTCCTTAAAAATTAGAATGGAGCAAATGGGAGCTAGTGACTTTATGAGAAATCAAGACACAGTAGAACAAATCCAAAAGAATGAAAAATTAGAAAACAATGTGAAATATCTCATTGGAAAAACAACTGACCTGGAAAATAGATCCAGGAGAGAGAATTTAAAAATTATTGGACTATCTGAAAGCCATGATCAAAAAAAGAGCCTAGACATCATCTTTCAAGAAATTATCAAGGAAAACTGCCCTGATATAGTAGAACCAGAGGGCAAAATAGAAATTGAAAGAATCCACCAATCTCCTCCTGAAAGAGATCCCCAAAGGAAAACTCCTAGGAATATTGTAGCCAAATTCCAGAGTTCCCAGGTCAAGGAGAAAATATTGCAAGCAGCCAGAAAGAAACAATTCAAGTATTGTGGAAACACAATCAGGATAACACAAGATTTAGCAGCTTCTACATTAAGGACAGAGGGCATGGAATATAATATTCCAGAGGGCAAAGGAGATAGGATTACAACCAAGAATCACCTACCCAGCAAAACTGAGTATAATCCTTCAGGGGAAAAAATGGTCATTCAGTGAAATAGAGGACTTTCAAGCATTCTTGATGAAAAGACCAGAGCTGAATAGAAAATTTGACTTTCAAATACAAGACTCAAGTGGAACATGAAGAGGTAAACAGGAAAGAGAAATCATAAGAGACTTATTAAGGCTGAACTGTTTACATTCCTGCATGGAAAGATGATATTTATAACTCATGAGACCTTTGTCAGTATTAGGGTAGTGGAGGGGAAAAATTATATGTATGTATGTATGTATGTATGTATATATAGATAGATAGATAGATAGATAGATAGATAGATAGATAGATAGATAGATAGATAGATAGATAGGTAGAGGGCAGGGTGAGTTGAAGATGAAGGGGTGATATCTGGAGAATAAAATTAAGGGGTGAGAGAGGATTGTACTAGGAGAAGGAGAAAGGGAGAGGGAGAATGGGGTACATTATCTTGCACAAAACAGACAAGAAAAGGTTCTTACAGTGGGGGGGAAACAGGGGAAGGTGAGAGGAAATGAGGGAATCTTATTCTCATAGGATTTGGCTTAAGGAGGGAATAACATACACACTCAATTGGGTATGGAAATCTGTCTTACCCTACAGGAAAATAGGGGAGGAAGGGGACAAGAGAGCAGGGGGATGATAGAGAGAAGGGCAGATTGGGAAAGGGGTAATCAGAAGGAAGTACTTCTCAGGAGGGACAGGGTCAAAAGAAAGAATAGAATAAATCGGGGGGCAGGATAGGATTAAGGGAAATAGAGTTAGTTTTTCACAATATGTCTACTACAGAAGTGTTTTGCATAACTGCACATGTATGGCCTGTATTGACTTGTTTGCCTTTTCAATGAGGGTGGGTGGGGTGGGAAGAAGGGAGAAAATTTGGAACCCAAAGTTTTAAAATCACATGTTTAAAAAAAATGTTTCCACATGCAACCAGGAAATAAGAAATACATGAAATAAGGTACAGAAATCTATCCTGCCCTACAGGAAAATAGAAGGCGAAGGGGATAAGAGAAGGGGGTGGGATATATAGAAGGGAGGGCAGACTAGGGGAAGGGGTATTCAGAATGCATGCCATCTTGGGGTGGGGGAAGGGCAAGGTGGGGTGAAAATATGGAATTCAAAATCCTGTGGAAGTAAATGTTGAAAACTAAAAATAAATAAATTTATATTGAAAAAAACACTGGAGAGCATAGGAATAAATGGAATCTTCCTTAAAATAATAAACAGCATCTAGCTAAAACCTTCAGCAAGCATCATAAGTAATGGGGACAAGCTAGAAGTATTTCCGATAAGATTGGGAGTGAAACAAGGATGTCCATTATCACCACTTTTGTTCAATATTGTACTGGAAATGTTAGCTTTAGCAAGAGAAGAAAAATAAATTGAGAATATTAGAACAGGCAAATAAGAAACAAAGCTATCACTATTTGCAGATGATATGATGATAAACTTAGAGAATCCTAGAGAATCAAGTAAAAGACTACTTGACATAATAAACAACTTTAGCAAAGTTGCAGGTTATGAAATAAACCCACACAAATCATCACCATTTCTATATATTACCAACAAAGCCCAACAGCAAGAGATAGAAAGAGAAATTCCATTTAAACTCATTGTGGACATTATAAAATATGTAGGAGTCTACCTCCCGAAATAAACCCAGGAAATATATGAACACAATTACAAAACATTTTTCACATAAATAAAGTCAGATATAAATAACTGGAAAAACATCAGTTGCTCATGGGTAAGCCAAACTAACATAATAAAAATGACATTTCTATCTAAGCTAATTTACTTATTCAATGCTATACCAATCACCCTACCAAAAAATATTTTATAGAGCTAGAAAAAATAATAACAAGATTCATCCGGAAAAACAAAAGTTCCAGAATATCAAGGGAACTAATGAAAATAAGTGCAGGGGAAGGTGGCCTAGCCATTCCAGATCTTAAATTATAATGTAAAGCAGCAATCATCAAAACTGCTTGCTACTGGCTAAGAAATAGAGTGGTGGATCAGTGGAATAGTTTGGGTACACAAGACTCAGTAGCAAATGACCATGGTAATCTACTGTTTGATAAACCCAAAGATCCCTGCTTTTGCAACAAGAACTCACTATTTGACAAAAAGTACTGGAAAAACTGGAAAACAGTATGGCAGAAAATAAAATTAAAATGGGCAGATAATTTAAAAATAAAGGGTGATACTATAAGCAGATTAGGAAAGCAAGGAATAATTTACCTGTTTGATCTACGGTAAAGGGAAGAATTTATGACAAACAGGAGACAGAGAGTTTATTAGATCTAAAATGGACAATTTTGATTATATTAAATTTAAAAGTTTTTACAAAAACAAAATCAGGGCAAGCAAGATTAGAAGGAAAGCTGAAAGCTGCAAAACAATTTTTACAGCAAGTGCTTTTGATAAAGGTTTCAGCTCTCAAATATATAGAGAGCTGATTCAAATTTACACAAATAGAAGTCATTTCCCTACGGAAATGAAATCCGAGGATACGACTGGGCAGTTTTCAGATGAAGAAATCAAAGTGATCTAATCACATGGGAAAAAAAACTCTAAATCATTATTGATTAGAGAAATCCACATTAAAACAATTCCAAAGTACTACCTCATTGGCTAATATGACAGAAAAGGAAAATAATAAGTATTTGAGGGGATGTGCAAAAATTGGGACGCTCATCCACTTTTGTTGGAGTTGTGAACTGATCCAAACATTCTGAAGAGTAATTTGGAATTATGACTAACGGGCTATAAAACTGTGCATATGCTTTGACCCAGCAATACATTATTAAGTCTGTATCTCAAAGAGATAAAAAGGGGGAAGGGGGGAGAAGTTATTTGTACAAAAATCTATGTAGCAGCTCTTCTTGTGGTGGCTAAGAATTGGAAGTAAAAGGGATGCTCATCAATTGGGGAATGGTTGAACAACTTGTGGTATATGTTTGCAACGAAATATTACTGTGCTGCAAAATGATGAGGAGGCTGATTTCAGAAAAACCTGTAAAGACTCATTTGTACTTATGCATAGTGAACAGAACCAGTAGAACATTGTACACAATAATAGGAATTCTATATGATGATAAACTGTGAATGATTTACCTATTCTCAACAATACAATGATCTAAGACAGCTCCAAAGGACTCACAATGAAAAATGCTATTTGCCTCTAGAGAAAGAATTGATGCCATCTTAATGCAGATTAAAGCATACTATTTTTCACTTTCTATATTTTTTTCATGGTTATTTTTCCTTTGGCTCTGAGTTTTGGTTCACAAGATGACTAATATTGTTTTGCATGATTGAATATTTATAATCTATATAAATTGTTTTCTGTCTCAGGGAGGGGGGAAGGTGAGGAAGGGAGAGAGAAAATTTGGAATTCAAATTTTTTTAAATGAATGTTAAAAAAAGTCTTTACTTGTAATTGGGAAAAATAAAATATTATTGAAAATACATGGATAAATAAAATAGACCTTACATATTAATATAACTTCTGATCCAAAGTCAAATATAGATTATTTCTAGTAATGATGATGGCTTGATGCCGAGCTACTCAAATCCTTGGGATTATGCTCCCTTATGCTTGTTGTTCAGTCATTTCAATCATGTCCAACTCTTCATTTGGGATCTTCCATTTGGGAATTTCTTAGCAAAGAAACTGGAGTGGTTTGCCATTTCCTTTCTCAGCTCATTTTACAGATGAGGAACTGAAGGAAACAGGGTTAAGTGACTTGCCTATGGTCACACAACTAATAAGTGTCTTAGGCCAGATCTGAACTTAGGAAGATGAGCCTTCTGGGCTCCAAGCCCAGCACTCAATTATCCACTGTGCCACCTAGCTGCCCCCTTGTGCTTAGAAGCATTCCTTTATAAGGAAGTTGCCCTAAGTACTTGAAGATAGAGAAACCTATGTGCATGTAAGTTATTTTCTTCAGAAAACAAACAGGTCAAGGAATCCTTTATGGGTATAGCTCCATTACTATTTCAGAATCAAAGAAAATAAGAGCTGGAAACAATCTTGGGGATCATCTAACCCAACCTCTTCATTTTACAGATAAGGAATTTGAAATGTACTGCAATCAAATGACTTGCCTGGATTCAAACAAGAGCTACAGCTTGAATCTAAATCTTCTGACCCACAGTACAATGATACTTTATTACACTACACTATCTCACATGGCCACCCACACTTTCATTCCTTGGATAAGGAAACTGAAGATCCACGAAGTTAAAGAATTTACCTGATGACTCAGCAGCAGAGCTAGGATTGGAACTCAGGTCTTCTGACTTATAGACCATTGTTTTTGCCACCATAACATAAGCTTCCTCTTATACGATAACTTCTTTTACCCACCCAGTCAGAATTAATCCCTTCTACCTCAAATAGCTTATCCATTGCTCCAGCCATACCACCTTTACTATGATCATTGATGCATGGGGTATTCAGGAAGGATTAACACCTCTGGCTTGAGGGCTGCTCATCCACCTTTGGTGTCCACCTTTACCCAACTCTCACCTGTTTATCCAAGAAGCCGTAGCATGTACAACATTCACACTCCAGTAAACCATCTCAACAAATGGGCTAAACCAGGTTGAGCATAACCAACAGGCCTCAAACCCATTGGTGAGTTAAGAGGATATCTATCCCATGTATGTGAAGACTTCTCCTGGCAGAATAGGAGGGAACGAGAAGAATTTGTTCCAATGGCCATGAAGGTGACTGACTCAGGTGTTGTGGAGTGCTTAGAACTCGGTCAAACATGGAAGATGTTGAGGACATCCCCTGCATCCCAGGCAATTACCAGTCATCCTGAATTTTGTCTTGCCACTGGACTTTGATGACTCAAGAAGAGAGAAACTGATGACTATGCAATGCTACCTCACTTAAATGCAATTTACGTGTAAGTCAAGACATCACCTGATGATGCCACTGGTCCTCTTCATAAAGAAAGAAAAAAAGATCAACAACTGGCCATCTATAAGCCCATGTGCCTCTTGAAGTTAACTTTTGCTTTATTTTACTGGGACCTTGGCCCCCATACTAGGGAATAGTTCCAACCATATTTTCACTGTGACATAATCCCTTTCAACAGGACCTTCCCTGTATATGTTTTTCTTTCCCCATTAGAATGTAAATTCCTAGAGTGCAAGGACTATCTTTCTTATGAATATTTGTATACCTACTGCTTGCTACTTGATGAGTGTTGTATCTGCCCCTCTGCCATCTGTCCATCTCTGTCTGTCTGTCTCCCTGTCTGTCTGTCTGTCTGTCTCTCTCTCTCTCTCTCTCTCTCTCTCTCTCTCTCTCTCTCTTCTCTCTCTCCCCATAAACTACTTATATGTCCTAAGCCCCTTAATCATATACTAACTCATAGCATAGTTAGCTATGTTCATGTCTAACCCCCCCATTAAATTATAAATTCCTTCAAATCAAAGATCTTTCTTTCACCTTTCCATCTCAAGAACTTAATGCAATAATCAGCTACTTAATATTTGGGGACAGAGATACAGAGAGATAGAGAGATTGAGAGGAAGAGAGAGAGATCTATAGTTCCTCTTAATGGAGAGGTAGAGGGACACACACACACACACACACACACACACACACATATACACGCACACACACTGTCAGACATAGTTGACATAATTCATATTGTTTTCCTACTTGCTTTTCTATTTCATAAGTAAAGAGCGTATGGAGGGGGAAAGCTAAATGGGTAAAGACAGACATTTTTGTAAAGCATCAGTAAAATATTTTTAGAGTAAAACAGTTTTATAATTCAACAATTCAATAGATATCACAAAGTAGTATATAATTAATTACCATATAAGTGGCTCAGACAGTAAGTACTAGAATGATATTACACATAAAAGAAACATTTTAGTGGATTGCAAGCTAAATTAACAGTGTGATAAGGCAACCAGAAATGCTATTGTAATCTTAGACTGACTTAAGTCATACATATATTCCGAAGAAAGTGATGGTCTCACTATAATCCATTCTACACATCTACGTTTTAGTGCTACATTTGAAGAAGAATATTTGCAATCTAGAAAACATCCAGAAGACAGTAATCACAATGAGCCAAGACCAGAACTAGATGGGACCTTAAGGCACATCTAGTGCAATAGCCTCATTTTACAGATGATGAAATTGAAACTCCAGAGATATTAAGTGACTTACCCTATATATATATATATATATATATATATATATATATATGTGTGTGTGTGTGTGTGTGTGTATGTATGTATGTACGTATGTATATATGTATGTATGTATATACATATATATGTATATATACATATATGTATATATACATACATATATATTGTATATACATATATATTATATATATGTGTATATATATATCGTAATATATCTACATAAGCATGAAAATACAAAACATACACAATAAATAGGAGGTAATTTTTGAAGGGAAGATGCTAGCAGCAGGGAGAGTGCTGAAAGAATTCACTTAAAGGTAAAGCTTAAGCTGAAGTTTGAAGGAACCTGAAGGATTGCAGGAAGCAAAAGTGAGGAGGTCATGTCTTCCAGGAATGAGAACAACCATTTGCTAGTACATGAAAATGGGAGTTGGAGTGATAGGTTATTAACACAATTTCTGATCCAAATTATAACACAAATAATTCTTACTATTGGTAATGGCTTTGTGCTTGGCTATCTAAGCAAGAGGCCATTTTGGCTTACCATAAAGTTCACAAATAATAATATACCATATGATATTAGACCCTTTGAGGGTAATACTGACAACAAGAGGCAAAAGTTACAGAAAAACTGGGTGAATGGGAAAACTTCTTAGGAATTGGAGCAAGCCCAAAGGAAATTATCTTGCAATGGGTAGTAGAATTCTCCCTAAGATCCTTAAAGGAAGGCTTGGTGACCACTTTACTTTTATACTATAGAAGGGATTCTTGCATTGGTAGCAACTGGACTAAATCAGTAGTTTTCAAAGTACAGTCCAGGGACCCCTGCTTATCTATGATACACTTTGAGGAGGTCCATGAGGTCAAAACTATTTCTATAACAATATTTAGATATTTTAATTTATAATAGTTAAATATTAATAAATATAACCCAAATAAACAAATGCTCCTTGAGGTGGGGGCCATCTCAATAAGTTTTAAGAGTGTGAAAGTGTCCTAAGACCAAAAGATATGAAAACTGCTAGACTAAAGGGTCTCTGAAGTACATTCCAGCTCAGAGATTCTGTGATTCTCAGTAAGTGATAGATCTGAGCTAGAGCTTTGAAAAGGAAGAGAGAATTCATAACAGGAGATGAAGGGGTAAAGAAAAGAGTGGAATTGAGGCTGAGCAGAGACAAAGGGAGGAATGACAAGTACAGAGAGATGCTGATGTCTTTTCAATTCTAAGATTCTCTGATCTTAAACATGAAACAAGTCTTTGCTGTACAGTGTATTCACCACCAAGCTACAAAATCCCCAAACTATCCTGGAATTTTTCCAAATTAATAAATACAAGAAGAGGAATTCTAAGGGGGGATTTCCCACCATCTCTGTGAACTTTACTTACTAAATTAGACAACTCTGTCCTGCTGAAGAACTGAAGACTTTTTTTTTAAGTTAAAGTGTCAATTCCCCAGAACTCAGAAACTTGGCTTTGAAACCACCTTCACATTAGCCATTATCTGCATACATACGATGTTCACTATGTTTCCCACCCTTAGGAAAAACAAAGTTTATAGCATTAAACAACCTCATATTACTAGTAACATAATTTATAGCACATTTCAAGCACAGTAAAGGCTACAATGTTATAATTGTCACTTCTGGGGTTTAGATATCTGCCAAAGGATTTATTTTTGTATTCCCAAATGTAATTTTAGGGAAGCATTTCGGAATTTGTATGCTTTATGTTTTTTAAAAGTTGCCTAGTTTGAGGCTATCTGTGAACTTGGCTACAAATTCCAATAGCTCAAATCTGTCCCAATTTTGCCATGTGCTACTCATAAATATTTCAAGCTTTATAATTTAACTCCCTGTATTCATTTTCTTCCAATTAGGGTTATTCCCTTTGTCTTTTAACTAACAGAAGTAATCTCATCTTAAAGAGAGAGAGAGAGAGAGAAAGAGAGAGAGAGAGAGAGAGAGAGAGAAGAGAGAGAGAGAGAGAGAGAGAGAGAAATTTGAAAACATGATATACTTAGTACACTTTTACATAAAACAACTCTGTTGATGGATAAGGGTAATGCAATTTAATTTTTAATGCTCTTTTAAAGTAATAATAAATTTTGTGTTAAGTGTATTACAATCTAAAAAGTGCCTTTATTCACTTTGACTCATTGTATCCTCAAGAAAATCCTGTCAAATAGGTAAAGAAGCTGCTATTATTGCCATTTTACAGAGGAGACCAGTGGTCAACTTATCTGTGCCCCAGACAAATCTCTGAGATAAGGTTTTTCATTAATTCTAGTGGTGTCTTGGTTTGTCCATGATAATCTCTCTTCGCTGTTCCAATTGATGTTCACTGACAGAGGAAGAGTTCATGGGAAGCTCCCCACAATGAAGAAAGGGCAGGTCAATAAAAAAATAAAATAAGCTAAAAATATCTTAATGCAAGTAAGGTAAATTTGATGTGGGAGCGAGGCAGCACAATGGATGAAGTGCCAGGCCTAAAGTCAGAAAGATTCATTTTCCTGAATTAAAATCTAGCCTCAGATACTTACTAGCTGTGTGACCCAGGGCAAGTCACTTGATTCTGTTTGCCTTAGCTTCCTCATATGTAAAATGAACTGGAGAAAGAAATGGCAAACTACTGCAATATCTTTGTCAAGAAAGCCCCAAATTGGTAGCAGAATCAGATAAGATTGAAATGACTGAACAACAACAACAACGTGTGTCATACATTGTATTAAACACCAAGCCTATAAAGCAGGGGGAAAATGGATCCTCTCTTCAAGAAATGAAGAAATGGAGCATTTATTAAGTGCTTGCTATGATACATACCCTGCTAACTCCAGATGGAAGCATGAAAAGTCAAATACAACTAAAAAAATGACCTAACAACAACAAAGATATCACTAAGATAAATAGGATGTAATTCATGGCTTTTACATTGCTTGACTATACTGTATTCAAAAAAAGATCATGTTAGATTTATGAAGTAGTGAAGTAACATTGAATATTAAGAAAATATATATAATCACATATAGAAATCTAGGAATTAAACCAGCGGGAAAATAGTAGGGAAAATTTGGATATGGATTAGCAAGCAGAAGGAGAAATAGAAGCAATCTTTACTTGAGAGAATACTCTAGATCCCCTACACAAAAAATATAAAATGCTAGAAAATTTGGGAATACATCTCAAAACTGGCATCGAGGTATGCAACAATTATCAATCCATGCAGTGATTGTCATTCCATCACTGGAGTCAGGAAGACGTGAGTTCAAATGTGACCTAAGACACTTACTCTAGCCAAGTCACTTAATCCTGGTTACCTCAGCTTCTTCATCTGTAAAAATGAGTCAGGGAAAGAAATGACAAACCACTCCGGTATCTTGGCCAAGAAGCCCCAAACTGGGTCGCAAAGAGTCAGACACAACTGAAATGCCTGAACAGCAGCAACATGTGTCACACACAGTGTTAAACAACAAACCTCTAAAGAATGGGGGGTAAAGGATCCTCTGTTCAAGAAATAAAGAAATGAAGTATTTGATAAGTGTCTGCTATGATACAAACCCTGCTAAGCTCTGAGGATACAAAGAATGGCAAAAATATGGACACTATCTTCAAGGAATAATTGAATAAATAAATAAATCATTTCTTAAACTCCTACTGTGTGAAAAGCACTGTGCTAAGCATAAGGAATATAAATGGAAAATTAACGCAAACCTTGCTCTCAGGGAGTTTACATTCTAACGAGGCAAACAAAACATAAAGAAGATTTCAACTTCAAGTCAGATAGAAAAGTTCCCTTATTCTCGGGATGTAGCAACAAAGCAAATGGTATTGCCTCTTCTTTAATGTCATCTTCACTGATAAAAATCATATCAGTTTTTGATTAGTGCAATTCAATTATCAGAAGGAACTTACAGAGTTAGTAAGTATCCTAAGTCCAGGCCCAGAGCTCTATCCAATATACCATCTAGCCCCTTCATATACAGAAATCACAAAGGAATACTAGAGGAAATAAGTATCTTTCCCAGATTTTGTAGAAAACATGTGTGTGTGTGTGTTCACATGAAATTTAAAGGTAGAAAATTGTCTTGCACTGAGAGTTCATAAAGAGTTACTTTTATTCCAGAAATCCTGAATGGGAGAATGGGAAGCAAATTGTCCAAGACAATGAAAGTCAGTTTACTGGTAATAAAATGCAACAGTGAAGAGGCAGCCTGGTGGAAAGAGATAGTATATAATAGTGGGAAAATCACTGGGCCTGGCGTCAAGAAACATGAATTTGAATCAGGCTTCCAACTTTTACTAGCTAATTTGACCTTGGGCATATCACTTCACTTGTAGGCCTCATCTGTAAAATGAATTAATGATATTTGACCTATCAACCTCACAGGGTTGATTAAAAAGGAAGATACTTTGTAAAGCTTAATATACTACACAGATGAGTCATTATTATATTAAACTGTCTGACAAACCCAATTTGAACTATGACCTTATTCATGCATTAATTTATTCATTCATGTTTATACCCAAATGTAGGAATCATCTTAGACACTCAGAAACAAAGATATTTTAAAATAAGGGTTTCAACTCTCCTAAAATGGCAGCTAGGTGGAGCAGTGGATAGAGTACTTGTCTTAGAATCAGGAAGACTCATCTTCATGAGTTCAAATCTGGCTTCAGACACTTACTAATTGTGTGACCATGGGCACTTAATCCTGTTTGCCTCAGCTCCTTAGCTATAAAATGTGCTGGAGAAGGAAATGGCAAACCATTCCGATACCTTTGCCAAGAAAACCTCAAAAATGGAGTCATGAAGAGTAGGACATGACTGAAATGACTACAGTCACAGCAGAACTCTCACAAAGCTTGCAAATGAGTGAAAGAGACAAGTTAAGTATGCAACAATATTTACTAAGTGTCATAAGGAGGCTGTAGTGAAATGAGAGGAAAGGAGGAATTTCTCTGCCTTCTATCAACAAGGAAAGCATCTTGGAGAAAATGTCATTTAAGCTGAGCCTTGAAGGATGGGCAGAATAGTGATAGGCAGACAGGAGAGGGAAGCCATTCCAGGTGCTAGACTTGAGTGAAAAATGGAGGTAGGGAGGCCCAAGGCATCTGTGACACATTAAGTGGTCCAATTTGGAGGCCTCAGAGTGTTTATCTACCAAACAGAGAAGCTGTAGAGGATAAGGAGGGGCCTTCTTGGTTATTCTTTGTGTTTGGGATTCAGGCAGGTGGGCGGTACGGAGGATAGACTTGGAGTCAAGAAGGCCCAAGTTCAAATTTGTTCTCAGACATTTACCAGCTAAGTTGCCATAGTTTCCTCATCTGTAAAATGGGGATAATAACAGAATCTAGATTAAATGAGATAATAAAAGTAAAGTACTTGGCAAAGTGCCTGGCACAAAATAAGCTCTATATAAATGTTAGTTATTATTATTATATTTAACTACATTATATTAAATTGTTATATTATATTCCAGTCTGGGGATAATTCCAGATCAGAAATATAATATTTTAGAGAGGAAGCATGATGCAGAGGAAAAAAGTAACTAAATTGAAATCAGGGCACCTAACTGCTGACAGTAGATTACATATAGCATTGATGTTGTCCTGTAAAGTTTGCAAAGCACTTTCCCTAAGCTAGTTCATTTGACCCTTACAACAATCCATTAGGGTAAGTGCTATTTTTTTTCCTCTGTGCTATAAATGAGGAAAATGAGGCCAGTGGAGGTTAAATGACTTCCACACAGCTAGTAAATGTCTTAGGCAGGTTTCAAACTAAAAGTCTTCCTAACTAAAGTGCATACACTGTTCTATTCACTGTCGCACCTTAGTTTTACATCTTAGTTCCGTCATTTATTGCCTGTGTAACTTTGGGAAAGTCACTACTCCTCTCTGGGCCTCAGTTTCTTTATCTGTACAACGAGGCAAGTGGACTTAACCTCTAGGGTTCGTTCTAATACAAAATATGTAAAGGGAAGATTAAGACCACATTGTAAAGGGTCAAGTTTAGATTCTTTTTGGGGCAGACAGTGGGAGTGGGTTTGGGGGGCTATTAAATTATGAGGAGGAAAGAGACCAGATCAGAGCAGGGCTTTAGGAAAATCCATTTGATAGCAGTGTGCAAGATAGAAGGAGAGAGCAAAGGAGATCTTGGAGGCAGGGAGATCAGTTAGAAGGATGAGCAAGAGATAATAAGAACGAAAATTAGAGTTGTGGTCATGAGAATGGAAAGGAGCCAGCTGGACCCACAGAATCCAGCACAATATAGTGCTTTTAGTGCAGAAGGACCTCACTGATTACTTATTAAGTGCCCTCATTGCCCCAGATCAGAATTGCTGCTTGCCCCATTAGTTCATTTTCTGTTGCTGTTTCTGAGCCTAGAACAGGAATTTCGTATCCTTTGAAGTGGAATAAATGTCTACCCCTCAAATCAAGGTGTCCTATTCAACCTTGTAATGCCTGTAGGTTTAAAAAACAAATCTCAGAACCTCTGGTCAGGGGGGAAAAATGTGATAAGCTGATGTTGGAAGATTAATCACTTTTGTGCTTTTTAACTGAACCTTCAAAATGCAGTGCAGTATGTTGTTGGCATTTTCCCTTGCCCCCTCCCTGCCAAAGTAGTTAAAAATAACTGAAGGAAGAAAACAACCAAGAAGGGCTTGAATTTAGGTGGGAGGTAATGTGAAGTATCTTTTACAAGGAAGGACAGTAGAAAGAAAGGAGCAAGGTGAAAGAAGGAACTTATGTCTTGATAAGTTGTCAAGATTTTATTTCCCTGGAGCAGCACACAAGGACACGGGTACCGTCTGCTCTAACTTGCAGAATCCTAACCCTAGAATACATATTCACCAAAAGAACACAGGTTTTTCTAAACTGTGAAATGATCCTGGTTTGCCTCTACAGGGCCACTGGGAGAAGGTTTTACAGGTGGCGAGGCTATCGTAAATGAACACCGGACTGGAAACATCACAATTAATTCAATAATTGTTTTTTATGAAGTGCTTTCTGAAGCAACTGCTCAGTGAAATGGGCCCCAGTAGGGCCCTAGCATTTGCAATGTCACTTCTACTGGAGAGAAGAATGTAAATCTGGTAACCATTTACAGATGTTTTCGTTTAATATCTTTAATCCAAAAGTTCTGACACAATGAGGCCACCCTGGAATTTCTCAATGGCAGGGCCTCTGCGTAGCCCCACTATGCAACAAGTAGCAAATCCTTATTAATCCCTTTGGCATTCACTGCAGTGACATTAATCATGTCAGGCTCTTTGGGCATTAATATGGATGGCATGTGTACCTCCATGGGAATCCCATTAGAATTTAAGCAAACAGGAAGAAAACTTACACGATTTGAAATGTGCATCCATTTCACTAAATTACAAATCAGAATTTCACTCTAAGCACTTACCCATCCCATATTAATTTGCTCGCTCATCTTAATAGCCCAAATGGAATGTGATGCATTTGTACTAATATGAGTACCACATGTGAACAAGACCTGGTTTGACAATCTACCTTCATTCTATATAAGCCAATATAGTTAGGAAAATAGCAACTGATATTGAGAGATTCATCAAGTCACTTTTAATTTTGTACCCATTTCTATGGCATTAAGAATATATACATACATGTATATATATGTACGAATATATGGGTACATGGCAAAGATGGCTATATCACAGATTAGTTTCCATTGTCCTACAACGCTTGATCCTATAGCACCAATATAGTCAATGGTTTCTTCATGGCATAAATGAGTGAATATAATTATCTAAGTGAATAAATAACTATCAGAGAGGGAGTTCAGGAACTTAGGAGAAGTAAGTGCACGTATTTTTTTCTAGCAAGTGTGGGTAGGGAAAGGTCTTGGAAATGTGACATTAGGATGCTTTATGATATAAGGGAAAATATAGGTGCCAAATTGCTGGTTCAAGTCATATATTATGATATTGAAGGTTATGGGGGGGCGGTGTGTGTGTGTGTGTGTGGGTGTGGGTGTGTGTGTGCGCACGCACGTGTTTTAATGAATTACATTTCTCTTTTTCTCATTTCTATTTAGGTCCTACTCATACGCCCTACCAAAGCATGGACTTGGCCCTGAGTCCTCGACAGATATGCTAGTGAAGCACAAGCTTTGGATGGTCCCATTAAACTGGAAAGGCTTTACATATGAGCCTGGTGACAAACTGTATCTACTACCAGAGGATTAAGTTAGAAGACAGGCATCTCAAGGTTGGCTGCGTGGTGATAGATTTTTTTAGTCTAAGCAATACATGAACACCATTTGACAAGGCATCTATCTTAAGGTACTCTGAGTTGGTTCACCCACAGTGATGAAATAATTTACTCTGAAACAACTGCATTGAATCAATCACACACCTGGGCACAACTTCCAGCAGGATAAACATCTCCCTAGATCCTGGGAGAGGAAGAATATTGTAGATGGATTTAAGCACAACAGATTCATTCAATACACCCTAGATTCATTTAGCTATACCTATTTCCAAATAGAGGGAAAATACTTCAAGTTTCTTTCCTTCTAAAACTTACCCAGAAAAAGTAATAGAAATAATAGTTATCATTTATATAGTGCTTTAAGGTTTGCAAAACACTTTCTATTTTGTCACATTTGACCTTCACAACATCAACCCTGTGATGTAAGTGCTTTATTATTCCCATTTTATAGATGAGGAAACTAAGACAGACAGAAGTTAATGGATTTGTTCAAGGTCACACCTTCAGTAAGTGTCTGAGCCAGAGTTTGAACTCAGATCTTGCTAGCTCCAAGTCCAGTGCTCTACACACTTTGACATCCAGCTGGTTCCCTTTAAAATGAGTACCAGAGTCCACATTTCCAATGTATTCATGCAGTGTAAGCTGGGTTTTGTTTTTTTGTGTGGAAGACGTAGTAAACTCTATTATACTCTAATGCATTATATGATACTGTATTAATATGTCTTCAGTGGCTCCTCATTGCTAAACTGATGAAATAAAAGCGACTTAGAGGCAGCTAAATGGCACAGTGGATACAGAGGTGGACCTTGAAGCAGGAAGACCTGGGATCAAATGTGACTTCAGATACTTACTAGCTGTGTGACCCTAGGTAGGTCACTCAACTTCTGTTTGCTTCAGTTTCTTCAACTGTAAAATGATGATAATAAATGCTAAAATCACAGGGTTATTGTGGGAATCAAATGAGATAATATTTGAAGAGTGGGCATACCACCCCTATACTACTCCAATTAGTTTGTGAATATGTGAATGAAGATAGTCTCTATAGTAATGCAAATGACAACTCATTCATACTGGCTCATTCTGTGAGCCATTCTTGTCTCTGCCTTCCCACAAATCTACTATGGGGGTCCATCCCATGGGGTAAGGGTTTTCTTCTACCTTTCTTTATACACAGGGAAGATACCAGAAGAGCATCTGGCCTCCATTCATTTTTGCTATGGGAAAAATTCATCTTCCTCTTATTTTTCCCAGTCATACATTTCACTGATTATAGCTTTTACCCCAATTGTCCTATGTAATTTCTTATTTTCAGTGTGTGAAAGCCTTCTCGTGCCTATTGTATTCTTCTTCATTACTTTTAGGTAATGCTTAATTTTAGCGCAAAATATTTAGTCAATCCAGCAAATGGTCAAAGAAAAATTATTAATCCTTATTTGCTAGTCATTGGGTGGAACAGTGGATAGAGTGTCTGTCATGGAATCAGGAAGATTCATCTCCTTGAGTTCAAATCTGGCCTTAGATACTTACTAGCTGTATGACCTTGGACAAGTCACTTAATCCCATTTGCCTCAGTTTCTTCATCTGTAAAATGAGCTGGGGAAGGAAATGGCAAACCACTCCAGCAGCCCCAAATGGGGTCACGAAAAGTCCAACACAATTTTAATGACTGAACAACAACAAAAGTGCTAGGTGCTGGGTACTTAAAGATGAAAGCAAAATGGTTCCTTGCCTCAAGGAGCTTACATTCTAACGGGAAAGACAACAAACACATATAATCCATATACCAAACAGATCCAAAGTTAACTGGTAGGAAAGGGAAAAAGGATCTAGTAACTAAGTAGTGTAGGAAAGGTGTACTGCAAAGATAATTCTTGGACTGAGTCTTGAAGGAAAGTGGGGATTCTCTGAAACAGAAATGGGGAGGGAATACATCCCAAGCATGGGAAACAGCCAATGAAAAAAATGTAGAAGCAAGAGATGGTGGGAAAGGCGTGAGGAATGACAAGAAGATGAGTTTGGCTGGACTATAGAATATTTGTTTTATGAGTCATGGTCACATAGTAAAATATTGAAAGAATATTAAAACCATCATCATTACTAAAGTAGTTTGAAAGAAAGGTTGGGGCTGAGTTGTGTATGATGGGGTGATTCTGCAAAAACAAAATTGGATAGGAAAAGGTAAAAGGGAGCAATTATATTATAAAATGTGTTATAAAAGGAAGAACTAAACACAGAAAGGTGGAAGGCTGGTAATGCTGGAACCTAACTCTCATTTGTGTTGAAGAGGAAACAATGTGTACATCTGGAAGGTTATAGAAGTCTTCTGAACATGTAGAGAGGTGAGAAAACTGGAAGACAAGGTGGGGGAGGGACTTTTAGACGGGTGTGTGGATTGGGATTTGGAAGGGTGGGAGGAGAGGATTGTGAGAGGGATTTTAGGAGTGGTGGGTGAAGTGGGGAGTTGGGGGGGAGAAGATAAGGTAACAGGGAGAGGGTAAAACAAGAGGCTGAGAAAGAAGATAATGAGTAAAAACAAGATGAAGGGAAATTCACAAATAGTAATTATAACTTTGAACATGAATGGGATGTTTATAGCAGCTCTCTTTGTAGTGACAGAGAACTGGAAATTGCAGGGACCCCTATCAGTTGGGGAATGACTGAAGAAATTGTGTTGTATGGTTGTGATGAAATACTACTGTGCTATAAGAAATGATGAGTTCAATGATCTTAGAAGAATGTGGAAAGACTTGCATGAAATGATCAAGAGCAAAGTGAGCAGAATTAGAACATTGCATACAGTAACAACAATATTGTTTTAAGAATGACTTTGAGCAACTAAGACATTTTACACAAATTCAAAATGAAGGACATATGAAAAAAGATGCTATCTGCATCCAGACAAAGAATTGACAAATAGAAGTATGGATAGAATAATTTTACATATGTGTATGTGTGTGTGTGTGTGTGTGTATATATATTATACACACACACACACACACATATATATGTGTATATATATGCACATATATATACATACATGCATACATACCTGTGTGTAATGGTAGCCATCTCTAGAATGGGGTAGGGGCAAAAAGGGAAAAAAAAGAAATTTACGTGATAACTTTGTTCTATATTTGGAGGGAATAGCAAGTTGTACATGATAGATTTGTAGTTTCATGTGTAATCATCTTTTTATTATATTGTGTCACGGAATTTTTTTTTTGTTCCATGAATTAAAAATAAAACAATTTTTTAAAAAAGAAAGAATATTGGTATTAAAAATAGATCTTTGTTTCAGAGACAATTTTGGTTTATTAAAAGCATATGTCAAATAGCAGTTTTACCTTTCAAACATCCCTTAGCCAAAAAAAATCTATCTATAGCATATTAAATTAATTGTTTATTTTAGGCAAAAATATATTAAGGGGTATTTAGTTTTATAGGAATAATGCCACAAATCATTGATTAGTCAAATATTACAGTAGGATTTCTTAATTTTATAATTTTAATGATGGTATTACAAAGCTGTGTTGGTTATGGTGACCATGTGTACAGCATAATTAATTTCCCTTTCCTGAATTCATTCCTCCTTGTCTCATTCTAGATTTTCACTCAGGCTAGTCCTAATGAAAATACTGCCCTCTCAACCATCACTTTCTATTGAATTGCTCCTTGTCCTTTAAAAATCAAACTCTATTGCCAACACCTTTGAATCACAGAATCTCAGAAGCAGAAAGATCTTAATAAGCCATGTATCACAAGAGAGGAGAGACCTCTCAAGACTGCTCATTCCATTTTTGGATAGTTCTAATTGTAAGGAAAGTCTCCCTTAGATTAAGATAAAAATCAATTTCTTTGTATTTTTCTTTGTAGTTTCCATTCATGGATCCTTCAGTAATTTTCCAATTAGGGACTAAACAAAATAAATTTAATCTTTCTTTTACATAATAGTCCTTCAAATACTTGAAGATAACTGCTATCCCTCCCTTCCCAGAAAGGTTACATAGTTAATAGAGCATTGGGTCTTGAGTCAGGAAGACCTGAGTTCTAACCTAGCTTTAGATATCTACTAGCTATATATCTCTGAACAAGATACTTAACTCTGCCTGTCTTAGTATCCTCATCTGTAAAATGCAGATAATCATAGCACTCACCTCCTAGGACAGTTATGAGGATTAAATTAGACAATATTTGTAAAGTGCTTAACACAGTACCCAGTACATAGTAGGTTCTGAATCTGAATGCTCTCACCCACTTACCCAGTACTCTCTTCTTTTCTTCAGACTAAACATTCATAGTTCTTTCAATTGATTCCCTGATTTCCACCCCTACTCCCAGCCAAAAGTTATCTTTGCTGCCTCTGAAATGTCACAAAATTTTGCTCATGTGTCTCTTCCACACTTGCTATATTCTAATTTGTATTATCTATTCATATCCTTTTCCCCTACTCAACTGAGTTCCTTGAGATCAGGCACTGTCTCAATTAACATTCCTCTGCCTCCTGCCAAACAAAGTGAATTGCAGATAGTAGGTACTCAACGGATGTGGGTTGAAATGAATTGGATTCACCATACATACATTTACTGAAATTTGTTTAGCTTTCTTTTCCCTTCTGGTAATCATAGTTGCTTTGGTTATCAATAAGGAAAAAGAAGTAAACTTTAGAAATAGTTAAAACTATTTGTTTCTATTTTGTTAACAGTATGCCAAAATTAACATTTCACACTTATAATATTTGTTTTAATTATTCCTTACAGAATCTGTGGGAACCAAACCAGGTCTATCTTCTCATTTTGCAATGAAAAACAAACAAACAAACAAACAAATAAACACCAAAGTGCAAAAAACTAGCTCTTTCTATAAAACCTGGAAAACTTCCAGGTGATGTCATTTCTCATTCTCCACAGTGCTTAGAATAAAGTTGTGTTGAAATATTGCACCTCTCAACCACATAAGAAATGAGGGAAATGTATTCAATTGGATTTGGGATCATTTAAAATCAGACTGATGTAGTGGAAAGAACACTGTATATGGCATCAGAAGACCTAGGGTTGAATCCTGGGTCTTTATTCCCTCTCTTTGGTAAATCATTTAGCCTCTCTAGGTCTCATTTTCCACATTTGTAAAATGAGATGAAGAAGAACAGATTAGATGACCTGAGCAATATTGTCAAGTTATAAATCTGTGATCATTAGGTTATTATGGTCCTTCAAGCTTGCACTTATTCTCCACAACCTCCAAGTAAAGACCTTTGCCTAATTACTTGGAAGGTCCAGAAAGCCTGGCATTTTACCTGCAGACAGAAAAGAAAATCAACATGCTGTGGTCATCTAGGAGTCAGTATGAAAGTCTGTATGCCAAAAATTATTTCTGCCAGCACTGAATCCTCCTGAAGTCAAAAGTAGTTGCATTCGTGGATGTACACATATACATACAAACATACATGTATATATATACACCTATGAAAGTGCATGTATGTATATATGTATAGGTGTATATGCATGTTGTATGTATATATGTGTGTTTATACATATAATGCAATATATAATATGTTGTATAGAACACATTATACATTCTATATAATATTTGCATATTTATATATACATATATATGATAAAAAAAATTAAGCTACTTTCCATTAACATGTATTGTCAGATTAATTTACCAACTCTTTAGCACAAGTAAGGTCCCTCCCTTGAAATGAAACAAAAGGCAGGTAAATTGATCAGGAAATAGAATGTCCTATTTTGAGGAGATCTGAGAAACTGAAGTAAAGAATAGGGGAATGGAGAGAAAGGGTTTGTAAAGAGGGTGGAAAAGATACAGAAAGAGAGATGGAAGAGACATGAGATCATTTGTTGCTTTTCTATACTAATGGGGTCCCTGAAATATAAGCAACTTGGGGATAGAGAAAACATTTAGCTGGGACCTGGGTGTCTCCAAATGAAGAAGGCTGAAAAAGAAACTTTACCTATACGACGAGTATGCCCAATTGTTTTTAAACATGTTAAACTTTAGAAGACACACATGTAAAAGTCATGGTTTACTTTTAGACTGAAACACACAAAAAAGAAACTTTATTGGCTTCATCAATATTTCTACACTTTAGGAAACATGGGTATTTTTCTAAGAAAGTTCCCTGGGCAAAACAATCTCAAATTCACACTCTATTTCCTACAGACTCAATAAAATGGTGTGCCCTCAGTGAGATATTAGATTTAGATCTGGTTGGAATACTTTGAAAGCCATCTATTTTACATATAAGGAAGCTGAGGCTCAAGATTACAAAGGGAGCTAGTGTCAATGCCGAACCAGGTTTGGGATATGAACCAAGATCCTCTGACTCCAAATCTAACACATTTTCTGCTACAGAATTACAAAGAAAAGCAGTGAATGGACTGGGAGTGGGGGAAGTATACCTTTGAACCTGAGTTGGACTGAGTAGCTATTATGCACTAAAGATCTTGTCCAAAGTCTTGGTCACATTTACTAGTTAGACACTCAGCAAGGAACTAGAAGGATACCATCTAAGGTGTTTGAAAAGCAAGTTGACACTGGGAGGTCTGAGTCACAAAAACTTGGAAGTAAAGAGCTCTTTCATTATGGTTAAAAAAATGAATTGAAACCATTTGGTGGACACTTTCCATCTACATCCACCCACAATATTAGTCTGGATTTGCTAAGAAGAAAGCAATTTATTCTGTCACTTTCTGGGAACTTGGAGCTAATTGGCCTTTCATAGTTATGTGATTTTGTAAATGAGCAGAGAAGTGAAAGCTGACAAAATTTCAAACAGGAAATCTGAATCTGCCTGTTTTCATAAGTATCTCATAATGGTTTGTAGAAAGGAACGAGATTTTGATTAGTACAGCAAATTTCTTCATGCCAAGGGAAGTATTCCAAATTACTCCATCAATGCAACAAACAGAAAGAATGTGCCTCAAACAGGTTCCTGGATGACAAGAAAACATTCAGTTTTGAATTTTATTTATGTTTTTCCTCCCCGACAGCACCTATTAAAACCTTCAGTCTCTGTATACATGTCCCATTGTCATCAATGGGCATTCCACAGAACCCCTGACCTTTTGTAGCCTGCTGCCTCCCCTTTCTCTTCCCAATACAATCCACTCGAAATGACATGCATAATACATCACATCTTTCAGATCGCTAGATGAGACAGTCTACAAACACGGCAGCAATGGGAGAAAAGAAATATAAAGAAAAATAACTGAAACCTCCCCACAATCTTAATGGAAAAGAAGCCGTAAGAGATTAAGATACATACATACACACACACACACACACACACACACACATGTATGTCTTCAAAGACCACAAAGAATGTTAAGGTATTTTCACAGTGTCTAGCCCCAATGATAAAATGAGTAGAATGAAGGGAAACCAAAGGAAAACAAACCAGAGCAAACATGAAGCACCATTTTTCATGCACAAAATACATGACTTAAGATTGCTGAAACAAACAGACTGAGAGCATTAATTAATTTGATTCTATGCCAAACCAGAAATGAGTTACTCTTCAAATGGGTATATAGATGATATGTAGATATAAAAACAGATGATATAACATATAAATAATAAAGATGATATAGATGTGTATGGGTAGGTTAAGCCAATATAATAAGAATGACAATTCTACCAAATTAATTAATTTATTCTGTGTCATACCAATCAATCCACCAAAAAAAATTTTTATAGAGCTGGAAAAAGATAATAACAAAATTCATCTGGAAAAACAAAAGGTCAAGAATATCATGGGAATCAATGGAAAAAAATGTGAGGGAAGGTGGCCTAGCAGTACCAATTCTCAAACTGTATTACAAAGTGGTAATCATTAAAACAATCTTATACTAGCTATGAAATAGATTGGTGGATCAGTGGAACATATTAAGTACACAATACAAAGTAGTGATTGACCATAGTAATCTATGGTTTGATAAACCCCAAAATCCAAGCTTTTGGGACAAGAACTCACTTATTTCACAAACACTGCTGGGAAAACTCTAAAGCACTTTGGCAGAAACTAGGCATAGACCAACATCTAACACAGCATACCAAGATAAGTTAAAAATGGGTGTATGATTTAAATATGAAGGTTGATATCATAAGCAAATTAGGGGAGCATGTAAAATTACATTTGTCATTTATATATATATATATATACATAGGTAAGGGAAGAATTTATGAACAAAGGATAGAGAAGATCGTGGGGCAAAAAAAAAATGGACAATGTTGATTACATTACATTAAAAGAGTTTTGCACAAACAAAATCCATGGGACCAAAAATAGAAGGAAAGCAGGAAACTGTGAGGAATGGTTTTTTTCTTTGATAAAGGCCTTATTTCTCAAATATATGGAGAACTGAGTAAAATTTATAAGAATATGTCATTCCCCAATTGATAAGTGGTCAAAAAATATGAAAAGGCAGTTTTCAGATGAAGATTTTTTGAAGCTATCTATTGTCATTTGAAAATATGCTCTAAATCACTATTGATTAGACAAATGCAAATTAAAACAACTCTGAGGAACCACCTCATACCTATTAGATTGGCTAATATGACAGAAAAGGAAAATGAGAAATGTCGGAGGGGATATGTAAAAAATTGGGACACTAATGCATATGGAATTATGAACTGAGCCAAACATTTTGGAGAGCAATTGGGAACTATATCCAAAGGGCTATAAATATATACCCTGTGTCCAGCAATATCACTACTATGTCTATAACCCAAAAAGATTATAAAATGGGAAAAACCTATATGTACAAAAAATATTTATAGCAAGTCTTTTTGTGGTGTCAGAGAATTGAAAATTAAGAAAATGTCCATTGATTAAGGAATGACTGAACAAGTTGCAGTATATGATTGTGATGGAATAAGCAGAATGCTTTCAGATAAATCAGGACTTACATGAACTGATGCAAAATGAAGTGAGCAGCACCAGCAGAACACCGTATACAGTATCAGCAATATTGTATGATGATCAATTGTGAATGACTTAGCTATTCTCAGTAACACAGTGGTCCAAGACAGTTCAAAATGGCTTATGATGGAAGATGCTACCTCCACAGAAAGAATTGATAGAGTCTGAACGTAGATTGAAGCATATTTTTTTTTACTTTATTTTTCTTGGGAGGTTTGTTTTTATATATGCTTTCTTTTGCAACATGGCTAATATAGAAATATGTTTTTCATGACTGCACATGTATAATCTATGTCCAATTACTTGTCTCCTCAGAAAGGGGAGGGCAGGGACAGAGGAAGAGAGTTTAGAATTCAAAATTTTTAAAAACAAATGTTAATTTTTTTACATATAGTTGAGAAAAATATTAAATAAGAGACTAAAAGAAGATATAAATATGAGTTTATGTTAGATTCAGATGTAGATAGATATGGATATGTAAATATAAATATGGATTAGATATGTACATACATAGATAAATCTATGTGGACATTTCTATATATGTGCATATGTGTATATTTGAGTATATATGTACACGAATTAGTATGGATAGATAGATAATATGTAGATATAGATAATATAGATGATAGAAATATAGGTTAGCTATAGATATAGATATATAGTTGATATATATATTAGATATAGATAGATATGGACAGAGATATAAAGTATAGATTAGATATGGATATTTATATTAGATATAGATACTATAGGTTAGATAGAGATACATCTAGAGATAGATGATATATATTTGTGGTTATAGATATAGATATACATATGTACATATATAGATATATCTATATGGACATTTTTATATGTAAATATATATGAATATGTTTATATGTATATATGTTCATAAATGTGTGTGTGGATAGATAAACAGATGATAAATAGATCTATTTACCTCTCTTTTCTCTGTAGATACAGACAGATAGATAGATAGATAGATAGATAGATAGATAGATAGATAGATATTTTACCCCTTTTTTTGATTGCAGTTACCTGACTCCTCCCTCACTCCTTCTTCTGTTACTTATAGGAAAAGTAAACCTGAAAATTTTCATGTCTGGCCAGCAAAGGGAGAATAGAAGTAGGAGGGGGATTGCATCAAGAGATGGTGTATTCTCTATAACTTTGTAAAAACTGTATAAGAACTTTTTTTTAATATAAAAAGAGCTCTCCTGACTGCTAGCTCTTGTGCTGTATTAGGCTTTAAATCTCTTTTTTTTTCCCCGAGATTGAGCTTTCAAAGTGATTTTCCACTCTGATGATTACAGACAGCTCGACAGACAAAGAAAAAAAGGGATTTGAAATCGGCAGTCACTGCTAATATGTGCTTTGCTTTTTCTGACCAGTAAGGAGAATCTGGGTGTTACTTTGTCATTTCTTAATCATCAATGTCACAAAAGCACTTCTAGAAATTCTGACATCAGAATGGATTTATCATGGACTGAATCAGCTAAAAGAGATCTTCCCTGGAGAAGATCTTTCTTAGAAAAAGTTTCCGAGGTCTAGACAGGAAAACGTGTAGGAAAGAGTCTACACTACAAAACAGATACCCCTTCTAATCCAGAGAGGTGATCTTTAAAAATTTCCCATAACCATATTTATATACTAAGAAATGTACCCCCTATACATTACCTGGAGAGTCACTTTGCAAAAGTTTCACATTTGCAGGAAATAAGTTCCCCTTATGTGTTGCTTTTTGGCTGTGTTTTTGTTACTCACTGGGGTTCTGGGCCTTCTTTCCTAACCTTAGATCAGTCTCAAGATATCCAAAAATCCAAATACTTTACAAATGGATAAGAAACAGGGCCTCAGCAAATAAAGAAAATTCCAAATTTTCCTGGTCCAGAATACTGGCCTTTGGTAGACCCAGAGTGATTTTTAGTCCAGTCAGTTTTCAGGAAAATTATGAGTGCTAAGTTCCCTGTGGAATGTTAAGACTTTGTCACACTGTTAGCTATTTCCCATTCATATTTTGTGGTCTATTTTGAATAGCTTTAATATTTTATTCAGAAAAGGAGGACTTTTCTTTTTAACAGGATTTTAAAGACACATTACATCCTTAAGTGGAATTTTTATTGTATTTAAGCCAATGGTTTTTTTTCCCCTCAAATAAATCTGTCTCCAAATATATAACCAAAGTTAATGGGAATGAATAGACCAATATTTACAGAGACTTTTCTACCTACAGAATTTTCCAAATGACTTTTTAGAAGCTGATCTGTTCTACAAAATGAGGCAAATCTATAAATGCACTTTTTTTTAATAGAGAAAAAGCCACAAAGGATTTCTTGTAGGATGATGGATCTAGAGTTAAAAGAAACCTGAAATATCTTATTCCCTCATGTTACAAATGAGAAAACTGAGGCCTAGTGAGGTAAAATAATTTGTCCCAAGGCCACATAGATGGCACTCCATGAGTATCCTTATATACAAAACATATTATGCCAGGAAGCATTACTATCTGCCCACTCCAACATTTAAAATTTAAAATTCTTTAATTCATATATGTTATGCAACCAATCAACAAATGTTTATTTTTAAAATTTACAAGATATTCATCAAATGTGTACTGAAAGCAAGGTACTGTGAGAAATAAAAGGATGAAGAAAGGCAGATCCTAAGTATATGAAATAAGGCCACATGACTATTTGGCATGAGATACAATGTACTAAAGTCCATTTCTTGCACTATGCTAGAGGTTATGGGAGATGCAAAAAAAAAAATACAAAACATAATGCTTTCCCTCAATGAGCTTACATTCTAACATATAAGCACTGGATTTAGAATCAGTGGAACTGCCTTCAAATCCTTTTTCTACCACTTAGTACCTGAGTGACTGCCATGGACATAAGTTACATGATCTCTCTGTACTCATCTATAAAATGATAGGGTTAGACTAGGTGATTTCTAAGGTCCCTTCCATCACTAGATCTATTACTCTATGAATCCATAGATGGATAATAATTTGAAAAAATATCACAGACAAGAAAAATACCTCATTTACCTGGCATCATTAGGAAAATGTTTTCCACATAAGTGAATTTTCCAGATAAACAAAGTGTTGACTCCTGATAACTGTATAGGTCAAGTATAAATTTGGCAAACTTCAAAAATATTTTGCCATATTGCTTATTCTATGATATGACAAAAAAAATGCTAGACTTATAGAACTAATGAAAGAGAATATTAATTGATTTTCTGAAGTTTCAAAATTAAGGAGTTTTCAGTTGGGAATACATAATTTAGCATTCAAGTGCCAAACATTTTGTTGTTATCTTCACCTTTGTTTTTAAATCAAGGTCTGTTATATATTGGTCAAGGGAACTGCCAGTAAGGCAACACCCTCATCAATGAAGATTAGCAACTGTTCTACAGTTACTTAAAGTATAGTACAGTTGTCTGAGAGATTGTGAGGGTGAGTGACTTGCCCAGGATCACACAGTTTGTCAGAGGCAGGATTTGAACCCATGCCATCCTGACTATTATTGATTTTCTATCCATTATCCCCATACTGCCTCTCTTCTCTATTTGATGTATACATTTCTTTTTTTTTCTTTTTTGGTGAGGCAATTGGAGTTAAGTGACTTGCCCAGGGTCACACAGCTGGTAAATGGCAAGTGTCTGGTCTGAGATTGGATTTGAAATCAGGTCCTCCTGACTCCAGGGCCAGTGCTTTATCCACTGTGCCACCTAGCTGCATACTTCCCTGCCTTCTGCAAGAGAGCAAACTAAACAAGAATCTCACCTTCCTTGCTGACTCAGGGTCATCATTGTAAACAGCAATTATGCTGTGGAGCAATACAATGAGATCCTTAGAAGTTACCTGTATAAGGCTATCTGTCCTTGGTCACTGCCCTGAATGACCTCAGGCTTTTATTTTTTTTTCCCAATAGTTCTTCTGTCTCCCTCCCCATTCATCTCACTGTATTCTTCCTGATTCCTAATCTGTTGTTTTAGTTTCTATATAAATATCTTCTTAGGACCCTGAGAAGAATTCTCTGACTCTCTTACTAAGGAAAATTCACAAGTTTTCTGACTGCTAATTTCTTAAATGTCTTTTTCTCTTGTTTCCAGGTTCACAGCCTTATTCTAAATGGTTGAAGTTAATATAAATCTAACCTCTGGAGAAGCAGGGCATTATTGAATGCCATTAGGTACAAAATGTGGGGTACATATTACAAATACAGTAGGATTTCAGAGGAAGGATAAATCATCACATGCTAGAACTGATTTATCAGAATAGTTGAGACGGGCTAGAACTTGTAGTGTATATAAAATTGTTAAATTGATAATGGAAAGAGCATTGACCTTGGAGTCAAATGTCCTAAGTTCAAATTTAGCCTTAGTTACTTACTAGTTTTATGATATTGGGGAGAGTCATATAACCTCTCTGGGCTCCTGTTTCTTAATCTCCAAAACAAAGAAGATTGGAGTAGGAGGCCTCTAAGGTGCCTTCCCTCTCTAAATCTATGATCTCATTATGCTATAGCATTATTCTATAGCACTCTTCTGTTTACAATTAAAACCCTCTCATCTTTTCTTTATGTAGCAATGTGACTAAGGAACAGTAAAAAGCAAATGAGGGAAATTTGAGTTCTTTGAAACCTGAACTATATTCTTATTCTATTCATTTGGTCAGTCATCAAGAGTCTATTAAATTCTTGATACATGCCAAGGACTTTGCTAAACTCTAGGAACACATGGAAAGGGAAAAAACAATACACCACCAATGACTATACTCCCTAAGTCCCAAGACCTCACAGTCTAATGTGGGAGACAACATACAAAAATTAGGTGAAAACAAGATAGATACAGAATAAATTGGAGATAATTAAAAGAGAGAAGACATGATCTTTAAGAAGGATAAATGAAGGCTTCCTATAGCATAATTTGGACCAAGATATTCTATGCCAGCTACCTCTGCTCTTTCAAACAGCATTGGAATCCAATTCTTCAAAACAGGAAGCTAAAATACACACACAGAGGCACTTAAAGCACACATACACACAGAGAGAGAATAATAAAAAAAGGTTTATCAAAGAGAATAGTCAGGAGTCGAGTGTAAGAGGTTATAAATGGATTCCCATCTGTAAAAGCACAAACATAGAAACCATTTATATAAAAAATCAGCCAAAGGCGGGGGGGGGGCAGCTTGGAATTACACATTGCAATACTCGAAGCAATTTTCTTTCTATGTGCCAATGTGTCACACTCAATGAAACCACAAACCACACTTCTAAGTGATCCATTTCAGAAAGCCATGTTCTTTGGGATCTAAATACCTCCTTCTTTTAATCTTCCTTAGGAAATTATTTCCTCCAATGTGAAATTGCAGGAACAAGTCCAACCCTCTGTGTATTTGTCTCATTTCAGCAAAACATTGACATCCCTGTTACCCACTTGCAGTGGCTTTCATTTGGAATGTGCTGGTAAATGGCCCTCATTTTAAGCCTCTCACCTCCACATTCCTCTACCAACACTCCCTTTGCGTTGCTTTACTGAGGAAAAGACGCCCCGTGCCTGCTTGATCAAGACAGACAACATAATGGCTGAGCAAGCTTTAATTTCTCTGCTGCTGGCATTCAAACCTGGTTTGCATTGTCATGTGGAATTATTTGGTATTCTGTATAAAACACTATTTCTCCCTCCCTCTTCCCTTTTTCTAGACAACCAACCGCTGGGAAATTATTGTCAAAGTCTTAAAATGATTTCCCAATGATTGCTTGTTAGTACAATGAAATTTCTCTTTCAGCCTTGGTCTCTTTTCAAGTCTCTTCTGGGGCCCAACGAATCCCTGGGCTCCTGGAGCACACGCTGAGCATAATACAAGCATGGAGGGCACATTCCACATGTGTGCATCTCTCTACTTCTCTCTGGAGCTGCACTTAAGCACATATTAGTGAGCTAACAGGGGAGGGAGGGGAACAAGGGAAATGAGAGGAAAATAAGAAGGCTCTAGATTTTTAAAGATACGTTTCTCAGATTCAGAGGGTTTTGCTTGCCAGTATGGATTATATTAACAGAAAGAGGGAGGCGGAGAGGCCCCCAAGAAAGAAAGTGTAAAGATTTTGAGGTGAAAGGAGAAAAAGTGCTAAAAATGTTGGGAGGAGGACAAAACAGCAAGAAACAAGGCCAAAATTCATTGCCAGAAAATAAACCTGGGAAATACTTCTAACTCAGGAGGTTGGAAGTCTGAGAATTTTTTTTTAAGTGCCAAAGGCATAAACTAATCTATTTAATTAGAAAAATATGCTTGTGTTGCACTCTGAATAATTTCCCAGAGGAAAACACTGTTTCTTTTAAAGTTATGAGTTGTAGTTTTAACTAGCCCACACTGTTTCACCACTGAGCTTCAGTCTTTTCAGCAGGTACTCCCTCTCTGGGCTGGAGAAGAGAAGAATCTCTAGGCTATTTATTCTATAACTTCATTGCTAATAGTTCCTGTATAATTATTGTCAAATGGGATGTGAATGTGACCCTTTCAAGACTTAAAAATGCATTTTATGAATAGATAACAGTGTGTCCTCCCAGTTCATCAACTTCATTGACTCCCCGAATGCCCATCACCAATCTATTTCAACTATGTACAGGGGTGGTCACACTTTAGACCTCACCATCACTTAAAATTGTCCACCTCCAAGGTAAATGATTCTTGGATAACAATTTCCCACTGATTCATTCCTCCTAAACTTACACATAGGATCACAGGTTTGTAGATTTAGAGCTGGAAGGAAACTTAAGAGTCCAATTCTCCCATTTTATTGATAAATAAGCTAAGGCTAAAAAAGGTTAAATTAATTGCCTAGGATCAGACTGGTAGTAAATGTCTAAGAAAGGATGTGGTCTTGACTCTAATCCTGAACTCTTTTTACTATGCTATCTAGGTGTTCTTTATCTTTACTATATATACACATTCTTCTTCATTCCCTCGGTTTTCTATCCCCATAATATCCCTTTGTTCATAGCTCTGACCTTAGGTCAATTATTCTTTTAAAAAGGCCCTTTCCTCAATCTTTGTATCTTTTGCCCTACTTCCTCTTTATGTTGTTTTTTAATACTGACTCATCTCCACAATCTACCTTCTCTAGGAAAGGGAGGGAGGGAGGAAGGAAAGAGAGGAAAGAAAGGAGATATGAAGGAGAGAAAGGAAGGTAGCAATGGAAGGAAGAAAGGTAGAAAAGAGAGGAAGAAAGCAAAGAAGGAAAGAAGGAAGGAAAAGAAGGAAAAAGGAAGAAAAAGAGGGGGAAAAGGAAAGAAAGAAAAAGGAAAGAAAGAAACTTACATTGAGTCTACCATCTCTTTTCCTTAAGTCACTGCATCCACTTCTGAACACCATTCAGTCCCAAACTTTAGCAAGTCTGGCTTTGCACCTCAACCATCTACTGAAATCGCTTTCTTAAAGGTCATCAGTGACCTTTCCAGTCCCTCCTCTGAGCTTTTTCTCAGGTTTAACTTTCCATAATTTTCCTGGGACATTTCTCACTATTGACCACTCTCTCTTTGTGGACATTCTTTCCATCTTGGCTTTGCAACACTGCGCTATTGGTTTTCTACTTCTACTTTCTTGACTGCTTCTCAATCCCTTTCAGAATTTTCATTATTATGTGGCTATACCATAGATATAAATATCCCCCAAGGCTGTGCTCAGGGCTTTCTCTTTTCTCTTTATTCTTTCTCTCTTGGTGATGATGGATGCAATTAATACCTTCTCTATGCAGAGAAGCATAGTGGTGCATTAGATAGAGTGAAGGAGTTGGTGTCAGGAAGATCTGAGTTTAAATTTTAATTCTTACAAATGTAAACTGGATGACCTTGGGCAAATCACTTAAAGTCTCTAGGACACAGGTACCTCATCTGCAAAATAAAAGGGATGGACTCAATAACATCTGAAGTCCCTTCCACTTCTAATTCCATGATTTTATAATTCTATGAAATCCAAATCTATATATCCTGCCCCTATCTTTCCCCTATACTACAAAACTGCTGAAGGACAACTCTTATCTGCACGTCCCAGAGTTAATCCAATATGAGGCAGTAGTGTGTCCAGTCACAGGGGCCAGTCTGTGAGAACTAATTGAAATGAATATGTTCAATTAATGAATCAAAAAGAATTTACTGCTATGTCCCAGGCATTGTGAAAGGCAGGGAGAATATATACAAACAAAGAATGAAGAAATCTGTAAGAAACAAAGCTTATCATCCTCTCCTCTAGAACTCCCTGCTCCTGCCTACTTCTGCCCCCTCCTGATAACTTCATTATTTCTGTTCCCACTCTCTTAGACATTCAGGCTTCAAACAGGGAAGGGGGGAAAGGGAGAAGAGGAGGGAATGAGGATTTATATAGCAACTACTATATACAAGGTACTATGCTAAGAACTTTTTTGTATATGTTATCTCATGTGAACCTCATAACAACACTGTGAGGTAGATGCTCTTATTATCTTCATTCTACGTTTGAAGAAACTGAGGCAAATAGAGGTTAAGTGATTTGCCACATAGCTAGTAAGTATCTGAATATGAAATTGAACTCAGATCTTCCTGACTCCAGGCAGGGAGTTCTAACCACTGCCCCACCATTTGCCTCTGACTGGCACCTTTCACTATTCTTTCTCCCTCACCTTCCATATCCAAATAGCTGCCAAATGCTCTTCATTCTACATACTTTTTTTTTTCCTTATCTGTCACCTCCTCCCCTTGATATTGCCAAGATCTTAACCCTCTTTCCCAAACGATTATAATAGCCTTCTAACTGGTCTCATCACATCCAGTCTCCTCTTTGCACAGGTACCCATAGAGATAATCTAATGCACAAATCTGATACTATCACCTTGCTAAAAAGCCTTCATTGTTTCCCTGCTGTCTATATGATATAAGGCAAATTCCTTGGCCTCCCATTTAGGTCACGCAATAATTGAAAGACAACTAACTTTTCTAACATAATTTAGGCACTATGATATCCAGTCAAATTAGGTGACTTATTGATCTCCCAATTTAATCTTTCACTATCCCATATCCATTCATTCTTGTAGACTATACCTCAACCCTGTAAGACTCTATTGCTTTACGGGAAAACACCTGTTCAAATTATTTCCTTCTTTTGATGTTTGTTCCCAGCCACCTCCTCTACCAAACCTTCCTTGTTCCCTCTAGCATGAAAGTGATCAATCATTCCTCAAATATTCCTAAGTACCTTCTCTGGATATTGTCTTCCTTCCTAGAATCTATCTTGTATAATATTTTTGTGGATGTATCATATCTCATGTAATAAACTATAAATTACTTAAGGTTAAGGGCTGTGTCTGTTTTTCTTATATTTTTTCTCCTACCATGACAGTACCTGTATAGTTGACATTTAAAAATGCTAGGGCAGCTAGATGGCACAGTGGATAGAGTGCCAGGCCTGGAGTCAGGAAGACCTGAGTTCAAATCTGGCCTCAAACACTTACTAGGTGTGATGCTGGGCAAGTCACTTAACTCTATTTGCCTCAGTTCCTTATCTATAAAATGAGCTGGAGAAGGAAATGGCAAACCACTTCAGCATCTTTACCAAGAAAACCCCAAATGGGGTCATGAAGAGTCAGACATGATTGAAACGACTGAACACAACAAATACTCATTGCATTGAGTAGCATGTTACCTTTACTGTACACCAGAGATAGAACTAGGAATTATTCCAAATATGGCTAAAGCAACTTGTGGATGGGTAAAGGGCTGGTTCAGAGGGCAGTAGAATGAAGGAAAGGGGCCAGTAGTGGGGCTGCAGAGAATAGTCTGACCTTGGGATCAGTCAAAACCAGGGGAGATAGATTTCATCCACACAGGAATTGGGGGGGAAGGTTGATGGATGTAGGAAGGAAGCCCAGAAGTGAGCTTCCACATGATAGACCCTGGACACACAGTCCATGTTATGTACTTTGATGATGCAATCTATCTGACCATGAAGCAATGCATAAAGATAGCAGCCACCATACAGAAGAGACAGTGCCTTCTGGGAAAGAAGTATGCCCCACCAGACTCTGGCATTTTGTATCCCCTGTGCAAGTTATAGCTTTGATTTGTATGTACACAAAGTTTCAATGAGTAAACTGTGTAATTTCTGAATGGTTATAAAATATCCACCTATTCCCCACAGAATTTACCCTAAGACTATAGGAGAAAAGGATTCAATCACATAAGTATCTATACTTTAAGATGGAGAGAATGAGAGATGGCAAACAGAAATAGATAGAATAGATGAAGAGTAATAAAACAGTATCAGAATAATTAAATATTTTAAAGTAAGAAAACCTAGATTTATATAATGCTTCTGCCAATAATTTATGTGACATTGGGCAAGACATTTCACCTCTTCTTTCTTGGTCTCATGATACTTCTGTGAATTTGCGAGATCATGCAGTCTTTAATGTTCTATTATCCTGTGATTCTCTGTTTCTGTATTCCTTGTTTATGCAGAAATCTAAGATGTTACGTAGTCACAGGACCATTTTGACCATTGTGAAAGGATAAGACATCTCACTTTTCCTGTGCTTATATTAAAAAATAGAATAGATTCTAGTAGCCTCCAAATTGAAACAGTATAAATTCCTTCCATCTCACCATACCAAAGACCCTAAGCAGAAATTCAAATAACTCTTCTAAATGAGAAATCTCAATAGCAATAACTGAGCCAAGATACAAAGAGCCCTGTTTGAAAATAAGATTTTCCCCCACCTGACCCAATGTCTTCTAAAAGTTAATATAATTTCACTTTCAAAGAAAAGATTAAAGCATATGTTCATTGGCAATCTATTATCCCACAAAACTATATATACCTCAGTTTTCTATCAGATATATGGAATGTATAGAAGCATCTAAAATCAAATTAGCAATCACAAATGGGAAATAAAGAAATTGATATAAGAACCAACAATGTAAGGAATGAACCAAGGAAGAAAAAAAAATCCAAAACTGAACTGCTGAATACTGTATGATCTTCAAAGATGAGAAAATACTTTCTTAAAATGAGACTCCTCCATCTTCCCCCCAAAAATAGGTCAAGACACTAAGTGAAAAGGAAGAAAAAAAGAAGTGTCAAAACTAGCCTTAAGCACAGTTGGCAAACCTAAAATGGATCATAACAGGACGTGGAATGATGGGATGTTTTTCAGCACCGGCACTTCATTAACTGTGACAACACTGCCTACCCCATCAAGACAATAACATTATTAAATACTGTGACCAACAATTCATTTCAGTTAGGTTTCTTCACATTCTAGTTGACCTGGATTTGATCCAATGATTTGGTGGCTAAAGGCAATGGATCCTACGACAAATAAGGGACAGGGTTTAAATCTCTAGCAGAGCAGCGTCAATCTTGCCCTGAAGGCTAAATATATTTTTCAGTACCCTCTGATGAAACATATGACTTATAGTTTCCGGAACACATCTGTATCTAATTGTTCTGCTTTTTGGGCTATTTGAATGTACATATTGTGATTCTTTATGCATTTTGGATATGTGTGTATGAGTCTGAAAACCTCAGTGAACATATTTTTAAAGGATAACTCAGGTGTGATGAAAGCTTTAGCTTTCTTTGCTGGCATTGTTATTTACTGCTCCTCTCAGACCTGAAAACCATGCTTGCAACTAACAAGGAAGTCTGTTAAAATGATCTTAACAGAGGAATTCCACCAACAAACAGAGCTTGCATATTATTTTTATTCCACATCAGCTTAGGTTGAAACAGCTACCCCAATTACTAAAATGTGTGCTCCCACAAAAGACTATTATCCCCACAAACATGCTGCCATTTCCTTTTCTCCTGGAAACCCTGGGATAGGATCTGTCAGGTTTACTCACTGGGGTAACAAACATGTCACCCAGATTTGCATTGGGAATTAAAACATTCTGGAGGCTGACAAAAGGCAGAACATTCTTAGCAACCGTGACGAGAAAAAGGCATTGCAATACCTAGACATCATGAGTCAAAAGTCCTTCATCAGACGGCTTGGAAAAATTATATAATCCCAAGACAGAAACTCCCTGAAGAGTAAGTCATGCTTTAGGGACCCATGTTTATATTCTTCCCTACCACCTATAAGCAAAACCAAGTCAATACTGTCTTCTATACCTGGTGTTTCTTACTGTTGCTTTGAACATTACTTATACTATAAATATTAAAGCAGGAAAAGGTATAGAGAAATGGACTACTATTTATATAAATATAGATACAAAGATACAGCTATAACTAAATTGATTTTTCTTCTAACTTTACTTTAAAAACCAGGGAGAAAAGTCACTCAAATATAATAACATCATTTTTAGGGGTAGGAGTCAGATGCAGATTAGTAATTTAATAGACGTGGGAATCATGTCATTAATAAAATAACACTATAGATTCTATAGTGATAGAAGCATGGACATGCAGTCAGTAGAAATTGAGGTTCAAATCTCAGTTCTAACACCAGCTATGGGACCCTGGGCAAATCACTTAACTCCCCTGAAACATCTGTAATATTGGAGGGAAATAGCACCTATCTCAAAGGAAGGCACAAAATTTACTAAATCTATGATTTTATTAGCATAAGGAAATAACCGTAGGTGAATTCCTTTTACCAAATATAGGATAGTAAGTGCTCTGTACTTGCCTTGGAGTGTGGCCTGAGGCACTGAGAGGTGAATTTACTTGCCTAAGGTCATGCAGTCAATATATGTCAAGGGGTCAGTGTCCAAGCCTTCATTGATTTGAGACCAAGACTTCCTGATTCCATGACTGGCTCTCTGCCAAAAGAAGAAAAAGAAGAGGAGGGGGAAGAGGAAGAGAAGAAAGAGGAAGAAAAGATAGCCACAGATACATGGTAGAAGGGATAGAGTATTCTACCTGAAGTCAGGAAAACCTGAGTTCTGATTCAATATTAGACACTTATTAGTTGTATGATACTGGGTAGTCACTTAATTGTTGTCTACCTCAGTTTCCTCGTCCAAAAAAGAAGGATAATAATAACATCTATTTCCCATAGTTATTGTAAGGATAAAATTAAATAATCATAAAGCCCTTTGCAAGCCTTAAAGTGCTATATAAATGTGAGTTAGTAGTAGTAGTAGTAGTAATAAAAGTTGCATAAGTGATATTATATTAATTATAATAATAATTAGCATTTATATCACTGTAAACCATAACATTTTATTATTCATAGTAATAAGAGTAGTATTTTTATGTCTACTACTTTATTACAAACAGTCATACTAGCAGTCATGCTACTATTATACTAGATCTTTACCTTAGTGGCCAAGAAATAATTATTGATATATTACCACTGTTATTAAATCTCCCCCATACCTAGAGTTTGTTCACTTGTTTCAGTCATGTCCAAGTGTTTGTGATTCCATTTGGAGTTTTCTTTGGAAAGATACTGAAGGAGTTTGCTATTTCCTTCTCCAGTTCATTTTACAGATGAGGAACTGAGGCAAACAGGGTTAAATAACTTGTCCTAGATCACACAACTGGTAAGTATCTGAGGCTAAATTTGAACTCAGGTATTCTTAAAGCCACCTAGCTGCCCAAGGCCAGGCCAAAACTCTAACTCTGATGCTGGACTGGCCCAGTATCTAATACAGTGCTTTAAATATGTTAGATACTAAATCTTGCCCGTATTTCTTGAATTGAATTGAAAATGTAAATTAAGGTATACAATATCCCAAAATATGTACCAAATCCTGTACAATATCCTTTGAAAAATTCACTTGAAATTATTCCTTTCTTTTATTCAAAAAGCTGTCTAGCATTTATTTTCCATAATAATATTTACTGATATCAAAGGATTTGAGCATATCTTAGTCATATCTATTTTGTAAGTAGAAGGAAACATATAGTAAAAACAGAAGAAATACTGTAATTAATGTGTATTTGTTTCAAATGCTTTAGGGTGCTCTTGTTTTTCAGCCCATTAATGGAAAACAGCCACCACAGTGGAATCCACTTATTAGCAATTTCATAAAAGCAATCTTTAAGAAATTTCCCTATCGTTTAAATGTGCGTATGATTAACCAGTATCATTAACTCTGTAAATCTACCTGAGGCTTTTCTTTACCAAAGATATTTTACAAAATCAAATCATATGCTTACAATAGTTGGCTAAAATTTAAATTTTAGAATTCACTAATATATTGTCTAATAAAATGTTCCAATACATTTGTTTTAAAAGACCATATGTATTAAAATGATTTATTATAACAATTTCCTTTATTGTCTAAGCACAGCTGAAGTGCTAATTTTGACCCAAGGGTAAATTGTTAATATCTCCACCTCAGTTTGACTACACGAGTCACAAAGGACACTGATACATGCCCATCCCACAAGAGTAACAGTAATGGTACTCTTCAGAGATTATACATGACAAGTCATAATATAACCAAAATGTCCCCTAAGCTCTTGTTTTCTACATTAATTTTATGTTAGTTTTATTATACACTTTGTTCCATTATCATTATCATCTGTCTGAATATTGGTTTTCATGATAAGTGGAAACTAATCCTCCCTAGTCAGAAGTAGCTATATAAAGTGAAATTCTAGGTCAGCAAACAAAATGTGGCAAGAGAATTATGGAAGTCTATAGAAACTCTGTGGATAGCGGTTTGAGGGTGGGAGTAAGCAGCCTTCCTTATTATAGAATATGTCTGCTCTAGATGCCCCCTCTTCCCTTTTCCTACCCCTTTCCTTTTCTGGAAACTTCCATGCTAGAAACTTCCATACCCCATGCAGTTTTTTTGTTTTTTGTTTTTTGTTTTTAATTGACAGTTCCCTACCTGTGACATCAGAACAGGGAAATTAATCAGACAAGTCTTAGTGAAACCCCATCCCTCCCAATCAAAACCCTGGACCTTTTCCAAATTGCTAAGTAATCCTATGATGCAGGACAATCTAGGTGTTCATGAATTTAACTAGGAAACGTGTGCACATGGTGATATAACCTGAGTGCCAGATGTCATGTCTCACTTGTTAATCAATCCCTCTTTTTCCTCCTGCTGTGGCCTGAAGATCTCAATGGTGACCATAATCCTTTCTGCTGTGTGACCCATGGATAGGCCTTATCACCTCTGGATATCTGGTTATGTTCATGCCTCCCTGAGACTTTGATCCTTATGTGTACTTGACCCGTCTTTCTTTTTTCTATTCCTTTTTAATTATCCTAAATGCTTCATCATTTTAAGCCCTAAGCCTCTCTTTGTGTCAGGCTCAAAGTACTGAATAAAGTCCTATTGCTCTTAGTATGATTGAGCAATCCTGCCTCTTCTGTAGAGACTTCTAAGTCACAAAAAGCAGCTGAGATAGACTGAGAGACAAACACATTGCTCTGAAATCTTGGATTTTAAAGGTTAAGCAAGTAAGGGTTAGGTTTTAGCCATGGACCTCCAAATTCTGCAGGGACTACTAGGTAGCAGTTGTCCTCACAGAATATTGATTCCTTAACTTTTTTAAAATATATAGGTATTACATTTTTACAAGTTTGCCATCGGTCATTAATGTAAGTCAGTTGTAAGCCATGTTATAACTGGATCATGGGTTCCTTCAAGAAGGAATCTTAAGGGTATCTAATTCAGTCCATTCCCTTCTTCTCCCTCATCTTACAAATAAGGAAAATGAGGTCCAGAAAGGTTATGTGATTTATCCAAAGTCAGGTAGGAATGAGCACAGTCAGGATTTAAACTCAAATTCAACTTCAACACTCTCCCAATTTTATAAATATATCCTTTGTTTACAATACAATAGGTATAACTGAAGGAATTTATTTTTTTTTCATTTGATTCATCATTTGTTGGTAAATATTTAGGCACATTTTTGCAATAATGTCCTCACTTAGTCTTTCAGTGACTGCAGTGTATTTGGATGGAAACAGCCACCACAGGATAGGTCTTTGAATACATGAATAAATGATGGAAGAATTAGTGAAAAAAAGAACTTATTATATACTTACTGTGTGCCAGATACAGTACCAAGTGGTGGGAATATGAATACAAGGAACAAGACAATCCCTCCTCTCAAGCAACTTACTTTCTAAGGAGAAAGATAATACATAAAGGGGGACAAGAAAGGTTTGGGCTATAAACACTACAAGTTTAGAAGTGGATGGGAACTAACATGGAGTCATGTTTCTACAGGTTCTACAGGAACCAAACACTCTTGATCTCCAAGAGCTCACAGATCAAGATAACATTGTCACCATAAAAATACCAGAAACAAACAAATCTTGATCACTTCCTAAGACTGAAATTAGCTTCTTTCTCTTGTATTGTTGTGTTTTTATTTTCCATTTTCTTTCTGGTTTTGAATACTAAAAAATGGATATAATGAAAAGTCACAGACAGAAAGTTGGGCTGGGTTCAAGGAGAGGGTATGTGAATCATCAATCCATGGGGTCTGAGGATACTTCCTCCTCAAAAGTTTCTCTAGTGAGAAGATAAATTGCTTGAGAGATAGGACACTGGATATCACTAGAGTGGAGGGAATGAGTCAAAAGAAATCGAGAGCTGGTAAGCCTGAACTGGATTACTGATCATCCCTCAGCCACTCACTCCCCTTTGTCCACAAGGAAAAGCTCCAGGTGTCATATAGTGTTCTTGAGAATGAGTTAAAATGACACTATATAGTGATATGTCCACTTTCTTGCCTTCACATATGTGTTTATTGATTTGAATTGTCATTTTTTTCCTGCTCCAAAAGCAATGTTTACCATCTCAAAATATGTTTACAATATTAAGTAAAACAAATAGAGCATGATTTAAACAAGAATAACAACAATAAAAACCCATAAGCTCAATTAATTTAAATCTCCCAAAAATAATCAATCCCCTATGATTTCTTACCAAAATTTAATACATCTTGTATGTCCTATGGGAAATATGCGTATACAGAATTTCAAATCATTCATTTGGTAACAGTTTCTCCTCTCTTCTTCCTACCTATCACTGAGATCTGTATTCTCAGGGATGGAATTGTCTTTCCTTGACATCCATAGAATCATCAAAAGCTGCAACATAAAGCTCTCAGAGTTTATTAAATGACAGGAACAAAAGAAATCCAGAGGATTAGTGTCAGTATACATTCAGCACACCCACACTATGTCTGGTCTGCTGGATCTCAAACCCTGTTTGAGCAGCATCAAGGAATATAATGCTGAGCTAAAACCACATACAAACCTCTTCACAAAAACTATTCCCAAGAAAAATCTGACATGAAATTTAAACCACTAAGATTCTTACCCAAGGACATATTATTTAGGGTCTTCTCCTTTCCAAGCAAGAGGACAGTAAACAGCACCCATTATAAAGGAGAAATGGTAGGATTGGTAATTAATGTAGTGAAGGAAAGGGATGGGGGAAGAGAACAAGCATTTATTAAGAACCTACTAAGGACCAACCATTGTGCTAAGAGATTTACCTATTATCTCATTTGAGATAACTCATTTTGAGATAACTCACAACTTCTGTTAAGGAGTAAATATTAAGATGATCCCTGGTCAACAGTTGAGGAAACTGTGACAGACAGTGGTTAAGTGACTTGTCCAGGATTAAACAGCCAGTAAGTGTCAGAGGCTGGATTTCAATTCATATTTCCCTGTCTCCAGATTCAATATTCTATCCACTACACCACTTAATTGTGAAAGATAGTCAAGACTTAAAGGTAATTTATACAGTCATATATGACACTCCCTTTCATTTGTCCTGTTAAACATTTTTTTCTCTTTCTTCCAAACATTCTAAACACAAAAATAATCTGACCTATAAAACTGTACAAATGTATCCCTTATTAATAATACAATAGGCACAACCATTAAGAGATTTTTTTTTTCATTTCATTCATCATTTGTTGGTGCTCCAAAATGGAGTTGACATTCAGATGTGGCATTTTTCCGAGGTGCAACAAAACTTTATCATCACCATCATTATCATTGGTCATTATCATTGTCTATGTTTATATAATGCATAAAAGTTCATAAAGTCTTTGCATACATTCAAGCACACCAATCCTGTGAGGCAGGTACTATCCCCATTTTACAGACAAAGAAACTGAGGCTTAGAAAGGTTGAGGGATTTTCCCATGGTCAGAGGTAGCATTTGAATTTAGGTCTTTCTGACTCCAAGTCTAACACCCTTGAAAAGTAACCAGCAATGGGGTGAGAGCAGCCATTATAGATCTGTGATATCAGGGTTATAGTCAAACTCTAAGACTAAGGGCTTAAAGAGTAAACAGATGTTTTCCTTTTTTACCTTTCCTCCCTCAACATACACACACACACAGGCAGCAGCAACAACAAAATAAATTTTAAAAGTGCAAGCTCTCTAAAACAAACTCTTTTAACTCTTTTGGAAAATAAAATGAGGAGGAAAAAAATAATCTTTTAACACTCTAAGAGGGTGTGTTAAGACTGAACTTTAACATTGGTATGTATTGCTTTTTAAAATATAGGATTTGAGAATAAACTTAGATGTGCCTCAAATCACATAGTAGCTGTGGTACTGAAAGTTTGAATACCAACTTAACTTTGGAAATAAAATCTAATTTAAAATACACCAGGGTATTTGAAATTTAAGAAAGCCTGCAATGAGCCTTTTTGTAAAACAAAGGATATCACTTTGTATTAATAATAAACCCGTTATTACTCCTTGTCTAAGTTTTGATTATTTTATAATCCATTTTCTTCAAGCAGGAGTGATTTCTGACTTGGTCTTATTTACTTGTGAAATGTTTTCCACAAAAACTACCCTGAAGCATCTCTGACCAGCTCTTTCCAATACAGACTTCCAACTGCTTATGGAATTCTCTTTGAGAGTTTTAGGGAAGTCTACACCTCCTTGGGATTCCTTAATATAATTGCTGTTTCTTTAAAGAACAGGAGCTCAAGTTAGGTCACAGAGCCAAGAATAGCAGTTCATATTAGCTGTGAGAAGGGCTGAGCACCTTAGAGCAAGAGCCCCTTAATCAAAAAGCAATCTTTTGGGATGAGTTAGTAGTCCTTTGCCTCAGGGCACTAACCAGATCCCCTACTTTCATTGTATATTTTCACAGGAGTCTGATGATGAAATACATTAGATCTTTGCCCAGGTGAAGGAGAAGAGCTATAATAGAGCTACAGTTAAAGTACAGCTTTGCTAGCATCACGTGGTACTTGAAAAAGCAGGGGGATATCATACAGGAAAAAGACCAGCTGCAATAGGCAATATTCATATCAGGGAAGCACACTACAAGTGCAAACCACTACCACAAATGTGTGAAATTCCCAATTGTCACTCAGTCAGATTTTAGGAAGAAAAGCATATGTGTATGTGTGTGTGTGTACATATCTATGTATGTGTGTATATTTATATGTGCGTACATGCACATGTATGTACACAAATGTGTGCATGTACATATATATGCACGCATGTGTATATGCTTATATAAAATTATATATAAATGTGTGTGTAAACATAGGTACACGTATGTGTATAAAAGTATATGTGTGTATATACACGTATGTGTGTATACCTGTGTGCATATATATATCTATATATGTGTGTGTACATGCATATGCATTTTTACGTATTATGTGTGTATAGATGTGTGTGTGTGTGTGTGTGTGTGTGTGTGTGTGTGTGCATGCAAAAAGTGAATTTTTGGTGTGGAGGTATCCCTGACCCCCATCCCAAAAGAAGGTCCATAACTGAAAAGGGCAGAAACAAAGGCAGAATTCAATTAATGCAAAAGAATTGTGTTATAGTGTTGGTGTTAGGGAATAAGGATACCACCTGCATAACAGACTTTACAGTATTTAGGAGGAGAAAAAGACCAACTCCATAGCAGGTGCTATGAAAGCACCACCAATTTCCTGACTCTGAGTGTGCTGCCCCCTCTTTAGCAAATAGCCTGCTCATGTTCATAGACCTAGGGAATAAGTTCTATTTCTATAGCCCATTAAGGTTTACAGAACTCTGTTCTCACAGCAAACCTATATGATTGGTTGTCCAACATTGTGATCCACCTTTTTACACACAAGGAGATTGAGGTTCAGAGGTAAAAATGATCTGTTCAGGCAGCTAGTCAAGGTCAGTGACAGATTTGAAATCCAGGTGTCTTGACCTGGTAATCTTTCCATTACACTATATTCTATGTCACTACAAAACTATCACCATACTGTGCTATCAGAATAAAAACCCAGATTTCCTTTTCTTGGTGTTAGAATTAATCCAAGTACAAACAATAAGAGTTCAGGGAAGTCCCTTATTCAAGGGTTTGGTTCTAAAGTCAGGGTATAAGGCAAATTATCCATGAAAATCCCTTAAATAGAATATGGAGTACAGAAAAATATCGTGAAACAGTTAAAGCTGGAAACAGGCTAAGGTCTGTGTCAGAATGGATGGAGCTAAGAACAGTTACTATAGAAACAATGGAGTGTAAGGGATTGTTGCTGCTGTTGTGGTGGTTGTTTACTGATTCTTCCTGATGCACTGAGACACAACATAAAGAAAGCAAAGGGATCACAGGAAGGGTGGTCTACAACAGGAATGCTTAAAGAAAAATTGAAGCTGTTCTCATTAAATCTACTAGCCTAAGAAGAATGAGAAATGGTCTGTGAGTATGAAAGGAGATTCTAAAACTACACTCAATGCAATGAAAGAGTCACAGTGTGAGAGGCACAGAAGATTCAGGTCTTCGATTTCATGCTCTCTCTGTAACACTTAGTAGAACGGCAAGTTGAATTGATGGGGTGATGGGATCTGGACCCCTAAAACGAAAAGATGATGTCTTTGAAAGCAACCCAGTCCCTGAATTTTCCCACACATTTCTGCTCCCCAAATCACTGGCATCTCAATGGAGGCATCTGCCCATCTCAGCCCACCTACATACTTGACAGTCCTTTCACAGTGGCTCTTGACCAACCCCAGACCACTTAACTCTTTTTACAGTTGCACCTGGCCCACCCCAGGCTATTTGCCACTCCTTAAACCCATCCAGATCTTTTCACTGTTCCTTTTTTGTATATAAGTCTGGTCCCCATTAAGTTGTAAATTCACTAAGAATCTTGAAGGCACTATTGGCCTACAATAAACCTTGTTTCTTTGACTGAAAGAAGGTTTGAGTGAATGAATTCATTCCATGTGGACACTGCCCTTTACTCTGACATTTCAGGGTTCCTAGCAACCCCACACCACATTAGAATCATTCACAGAATTTAAAATGTTCTATCTCTCTCATTCTCTCTTTCCCTGTCGCTGTGTCTCCTTCTGTCTCTGTCTCTCAATCTCTGTCTTTTTCTGTCTCTTTCTCTGCCTCTTTCCTCTGTCTTTCTCCCTCCTCCTTATCTCTCCTGAATATATTGTTGAATTTGTGTAATTAAATGTGGCCTTATAAGGGTAATTCATTCCTGAAGAATGAATTGTACACTCAGTATGCTCATCTCTCAAACAGCAGGCTTGGGCTAGAGATTCTTTCACGTTCTTTCCTAGCTTTAAATTCTGTGATTCTATATATCCTAAAGAAGGGCTACCAGAGGACTACCTCTGTTTTCAATTCCTTTCCATCTGAGAAAATTTCTGGGAATACAGGCTTCTTCATTTCAGCAAGTCACTTGATTAGAATAAAGTTGTACAAAAGTGTTCTGTAACAGCTACAATTACTCAAGTCACTAAATCTAATTGAGTAAACACTATACTTAAATATGTTTATTTAGAAAAATAATAATTCAGTGCTTGATAATTTTAACTCTTATGTAAATGCAAACTGGTTAATGCCAGAGGTTTTGCTAATTTTTATGAGAAACCCAATGCACAAACCTAAAGCAAGGGAAAGTAGAGTAAGAAAATCACATCACAATTGATTTTTCTTTATGCCCTAGGCTTTCCCCTCCCAACCCCTTTTTAATTGAGACAACCATCAAAAGGTCACAAACAGAAAAGCAGATTTATGTCAAAGCTAAAAATGTTAGCCTAAATCTAATTAAAACAAAAAAAAACCTAGTCTTGTCTAATAGCTACAATAATGGAAGTGCAGAGGATAGTTAACAACATCAAAAACAACAATTTTTAAAAATCACTTGGTTTGATTTTTAAAATGGGCTTTTTTGTCCTTCTAGCTAAAATGGATACACGTATACATAGTTTATAAGCTTGCAAAATTTCAAAATCATTTATGGTTCTGATGCGGTTTAGGAGTTCAGGGGTCCTGGGACCCCAAAATCACAACACACGCATCCTGTCTGAAAGAATTTGACCCAAGCCTTCTTTCAGCCAAAGACAAGGTTTATTAGAACATCCACCTTATTGGATAGATCATAAGAATCTAAGCAGTGGCTAGATTATAAGAATCTAAGCATCTTAATGGAGACAAGGTGGACCTTATATACAGAAACACTGTGAGAGGGACCTAGGAGTGGCCAGTAAGCTGGGGTGAACAGAAGTTCTGGAACCTGGACCTCCTGCCAAGGGAGAATGGAGCTTAGCTAGGATTAAGGGTGGGAAATGGTGGGGGAGGGGGCATACATAGGGAGGTAAGACAATGGAGGGGAGATTGGGTGTAGCCACAGTGAAAGTCCAGTTGATGGGATTATAGCCTGAGGAGAACCCCAGAGATTTGGCCATCTGGGAAAGACCAGGGCTTTTCCTTTCTGGGTCCCAGATCCCAATCCCATCAATACTACTCTGTAAAGGCCTGTTTATGAAAACTGAGAAACTTATTTCATTTCAGTGTTCTACTAATGATTAAGAATTCAAAGGAGAAAGAAGAAAAGGGTTATGAAATATAAGACCCAAATCTGATGGATCTGTGTAAGTGAAAAGAAAGGAGGAAGGGAGCAAGCAAGCAAAGAAAAAGGGAAGGAAGGAAGAATAGGAAGAAGAGGATCATGGTTCTTTCAATCTTCCAGAGTCACTGGAAATTGTATTGGTAATCAATCGACTAATTAATCAGTCAATAAACATCATTAAGTGCCTACTACATGCCAGGCACTGTGATAAGTACTAGGGATAAAAAGAAAAGGCAAAAGACAGTCCCTGCCCTCAAGGAGTTTACAATCTAGTGGGGGAGACAAGCAAAGAAATACAAATAATCTACATGCAAAATATATAGGAAATACCAGAGGAAAGGCATTAGAATTAAGAGGGGTTGTGCCAGGCTTCCATTAAAAAATGGAAAATATCTGTCAAGACCTCTATAAAAGATTCTTTTCAACATCAATGATAGTAAAGCTACTGCATTAGGGCTCAGACATCGTGGTCCCTGACACCCGGCATGAAGAATTGGAAACAGTAATGCAGAATCTAGTTTAGCTACTTTTCTTTAATTTTTTTCCTCTTTCTTGAAGTAAGCACGTATCTTTGTACCCTCACTCTCTCCCTCTTTTTTCTCTACAAATCATATACTGAAATGAAGATGTTGTCCACCTGTTAAAATCAGTCTAATGTAAATGACCCACAGACAATCCTTAAATTGATGCCCTTCTCCAGTTTGTATTTTATGAGAGGATATTTAAATTTGGCCATTAAAGTATTATCTCAACCTAGCAGATACCCAGAGAGCTATTATATAGACCCTGTTTTCCTATTTGTTAATATATGAGTGACTTTGATTTATTAAGAAGGTATAAACAATTTCATTAAGAATTCAGTTTTACCCAGTAGGGCAACTACTGAATAACAACTCCAATCAAAACTAAAATAAAAAAAATATAAATAAGAAGAAGAGCTAGATTTTACTAAATTTGAAAAGAGATAGCCTTTGCAAGAGGTAATACAGTTTTGAAGGTACTAAAGGGCAGATTCCCAGCATACCTGAAAGATGGTAGGGTGCTATATTCTTAGGGGGAAAAAATTATAGACTTTATTTTTACCCCAAAAATAGTGACAAAAAATATCAACAAATAATGGTCCATATCCTTATTTTCTCATCTACACAAAATATTTATGAGAATGATCTATAAATTAAGGGCATTTTTGATGAATGTGTGATAAAAGAACAAGCAGCCTTTAACAAATTATATGCTGCAGGAAGTAACATTTTTATACTCAACTAGTCATCTAAAGGTAAAGATTATGGCCCAAAAAATGTCATTTGGACTTTGTGTGGAAGAAAAGTATGAATTATAAGAAGACATGAAGGGATTCTGATTATGATTATTAGAGAGGATACAAATTTTAGTGAGAAAACTGATTCACTGAAGTATCCAGAGGACAGTGACATGATCCTTCATTCCTCAAGTTCTATTCAAACAACTCACTGGCAAAAAAAAAAAAAGATATTTTGATTATAAAATTATAAAATTTTTCTTCCACATTTATATTCCAAAAGCATCAAAATAATTTACTGCAGTGAAAACTCATATGCCAATTTGGGAAATCTCTATTGGAAAGCTGACCAGAAAGTACATTGGCTTTTCCAAGAGAGGCTATTTACATGTAACATCAATATGTTCAAATGAAGGGGTGAAAAATTAACTCAATTATCTTTATGCTTTATCCCTCATTCTAGCCTTACAGCATAAAAATCTCAAAATGTGCCAATATCTAGAAATTCTAGTAAATTTTATGATTACTTATAATTATGTTATATTATAGTGTTTTATAATTACATTATAATTCCTTATTACATTATTATTGTTGTTATATGTTACATAATTATGCATTATAATTACTTACTATAATAAGAATAATTTTAGTTAGAATTTGACCACCTCACATCTTCACGTATAGTAACTGACAAAGTGGCTTGCAGGCTGGCAGATAAAAGGATGTAGTTCATATGTGAACCACATCCAATGGTGCCATATCCACTATGATTCTCAACATACTAACATTATCAGAGAAGCAATGAAATTTGAGAATGAGAGTAGAAATAAATTGAAGGCAGATAGATGACTTTATGAAATTATGTGTATGTATTAAAGAAAATCCAATGATGGGGAGCTCTTGATTGCAAACAAAAACATTGCTTACCTATAGGATTCTGTTTTATTTATTGTATTGTGTCCCTAGCACCCACCATAGTGCCTGGCTTATCATAAACTGATTGATTGATTGATTGATTAGACCGACTTATTTGTTATACAAAATGCTCTAAGACACAGGCACACCAATTCATTCCAAATTTTCAATTCAATCTAAGACATTTTTGAGGGCTTTCCTGTGCACTCTTGTGCTTTCCTTTCTCTACTACAAAACAAGGTGCTATTTACAACAGAGGGTATTAATCCTGAATTATCTTAATATTAAAGGCCATCCAGCAATTCTTTATTGCATTAACAGAACAACTTCAGATGATCTAAAAGTGTTTCATTTAGAAAGATGAAACATATAAGAACCAAAAAAGATGGGGAAGGATTTTTGCTTTTGTATATGTTTTCATCCTAAGCTACTTTTTAGGGTCAAATAAATGATTCTTATTTATTTTTCTGAGAGTACCTGTGGGTATTAGGACACTAGGACACTAGGACAACTAGGATTCTTTTTTAGTTGAAGAAAACTTATAAGTTCATACAGGCAGTACTAATTAAAAGTAGGTCTCATATCTTTGTCTTTCAGGCTTTAAGGTTGGCACTCTATTGCCAGAAGACTGAATTATAATAGCAATAAGAAAATTATCAGAATTTTGGTAACTTGCACAGATGGGAGAAGGCAAGGGAGAATGGATAAACTATATGCACAATCTCTGAAAGGTATTCCTCAAGGCAAAGCATAATGATCAATTTCTGAAAACATCAACACTGCTCCCATAACACTATCATTTCAAAGGAAAGAAACTCATTGCACTTTGTGCCATTAACTATTGCTTCATAGAGTCAAGGATAAGGAAGCAGAAACGAGAGAAAAATGACCTTCTTTGCATTTTCCCTGGACCCTGTTTCTTTTTTTTTTCTTTTTTTTTTCCAGTAAAAATGTCATTATGTTTGTATAAGATGCAGAAGTGAGGGAAAAGGGAGACTGGGGAGGATTTTGTAAGAGATTCACCAATGTTCTCAGAAGCATGAGTGCTGATCACCTGGGGCTCTCTGACAGCCCACACATGGCTGAGGCTTGACATATTTATCTGGCTTAGGAGGAACAACAGTTGCTTAAATGACTTTGAGAATTTTCACTAGTAAATATTGATTCTAGATTCTAAAAGCAATTATGCATTTCCCCATACTTATGAGCATTTATTCTTTTTCTTAATTTTATTAAATTACTTCACCATAAAAGAATCATGCATGCTTGGGGCATCTGCCTGACATGACTATGAACAGTCTGAATTTGGTTTCTCTTACTGGAATGTAGCCAGACATAATGCCCATGACCATCTTTAGTACATCATGTTAAAGTACTTGTCAACTATGTATATTAAAATAAATCCACTATTGTTCTGTTTAACTGGGCATCATGCTGATAGCATTTCATTCTGAAACCATAAATTTTCCCAGTTAATAAAATGGCTGTGGCTCATAGGCACCATGTAGATATTTGCCCTTTTTAGGCATTTTGATAATTGGAGATATCAAAGAATAACATATGATGATAGGAGGCTAAGAAACTATAGCTGCCACCAGGTAATCCTGGCAAATGGTTTTGCTATTGTGCAAAGATCTCATACTGGTGATAAAGTGGAAAGAGGGATCAGCAAACAAAAGGCACAGACAAGGTTAACTAATCCCTCAAAACAAGTTCTGCTTTAGCATCAACACATTAGTCTTCTCAGTCACCTTCGTACATGCACACATTTGTTGGTTCCTACATTTCAAATAAGAAGAACAATAGTATCATAAGTATTTTTCATTGGGAAGACAAAGTCACTGGATGTTTGCCTGAAATTTTCACTGTTCAGCTGTTTTGGCACAAAGTGGACAAAAGCATTACATGTCTTTTTTTCCTTCCTCCATATTAATTCTTATAGCAATATCAGAATTTTTGTAACTATAACAAGTCAAATGAATTCTTGACTCTTATGATTTCATTGAGAAAATTAAATCATAAGTGTAAATTTATCCAAGAACCATGAATACCATTTTTGCTAGAAATTATCAGTTGCAAGATCCAAGTCAATTGAGTTCAGTTCAGCTCAATCATGTATATTCAGCCCAGGAATCAATGAGAGAATAAGATAAAAAAAAAAGCTACTTAAATTTTCAATTAATTGCCTCTATATGTAAATGAAAAGATATATGCATTGAAATTTTTTTTTAATTCTGAAAGTAATTTGGTATGAACCTCAACTTACATATTCTCATTCATATAAGACAAAGCTACCCTTCATGCTTGAAGATTATATTGCAAATATCTCTATGTTTATGGCTACAGAAAGTGATATGGATATTTTAAAAGTTAACTTTGATGAATACTTTTTGGGCTTTAGAAGCGGGTATTAGTGGAAAAAAGTATTGGCTCTGGAGTCAGAGGAACTGGGTTCAAAGCACAGCAGGCCTGGGCCACAGTTTCGTCATCTATACAATGGAAGAGTTGTACTAGAAGACCTCTGAGGTACCTTCTAGACTGAATCTAAGATTTTAATGGATAGAAGCTACTAAAGTGTTTGGGGAACTACCTCTTCTTACACAGAGACATACTTATCAATATATCATGGCAAATCAATATGTCACAGTTATTTGTGAGTTGTTATTTTCCAGAATATATATATACATATATTCCTGTTGTTTGATATCATGCTTTCATGGATACCTAGTATCCTTCCTTTATCCACACTAATTCTCAGTCTTTTGCTTCAATTGCCATACAGAATCTTCTCTGATATCCTACAGACAAGATGTGAGATACTCAACTAAGATCTTTCATCTATTTCATTTTTGTTTTCGCATCCCCAGCACACAGTAGGCATTTAATAAATGCTTAATTGATTGATCTTTATAGTACAACAGTACAACTGTAGTTGTATTTCAATAAGTAAGATTTCACTGCAATGTGCTATTTTAACTCATTGGTGAGTCTCAAACTAAATTTTTTCAAGTCCCCCTTCACTTCATCATCTTATAGAAATACAGGGAATATTAACAGAAAATTAAAAACAAAAAGGATTGAGGGAAAAACCAAAGCAGTTATTGGTAATACTGCCTCATTGTTGATCTTGCTTTACTTTCTGCTAATGTTAATTCTTATGGACTGATGATATACATTTGAATTTGAAAGACATGAGACAGAGCATTTTCTATGTAGATCAATCTTCAGAATTACTTTTTTTCACTAATCTGATAATCCTTCACTTGCTTTTATCTAAACCATGGAAACTTCCATAGAGGACATAACTGGGAAGATTTCTAGCTGTCAAGTTACTTTAGAGCATGACTATAATTTTTTACCATGACCAAGTCACTCCACATCTCTTAGCCTCAGGTGATTCTCTTAGAAGAATTTATTAAGTTTTAAATTTTTTTTTGCTTTCATGGAGGGAATTCTCATCACAGATCCTTGATGTATGGCCATATGGCAGATATGTTTGGTCTATTTCCTATCTTGCTTTGTGTTGGCTTTGGTGTCCAGATAATATAAAGGATTTTTTTTATAAGGCAATAACATTTATTGAGTTTTTTAGGACGAGCAAATTTATTTTTTAAATAAACATTTAGATAGGTGGTAGTTGAAAAAATACACAAAACCTCTACCCAACATTTGTGCATATACTGTGTAATATTTTTATCCAGCCAAATGACTCACCAAGACTATAATTCTTGCCCAGACATTTTCAGCGCAAGCCGGTGAGAATCTTCATTACACTCTATTATGACAAAGCTTATTGTAGGCCCCAACCAGGCCACTTTATTGAACAAAAATAAGAAATCTGTGGGGTCAAAAGATTATCATAATATCAAGCCTTTAAACTCATAGACGAGATTACAGATCAGACCATTTACTCACCACCCAATCGATAACATACCAGTTCTCATTTTCCAACAGCAGGATTGGTTTTCTGTGTCTGCCTCGAGACAAAAACATTCTGCTTGGCAGGATGTCCAAGACAGACCCCCACCGGCAGGCCCCAAACTCTAAGCATCGCAAGTTTTCATAAACTCATTTTGTTTTCTAAACAAACAGCCTATTATAGTTAATGAAAAGAAGACCTGAAACCAGCAGAATGAAACCAATTTGAGGTGTTGCTTGAGTCCCGGTTGTTTTTGCTATTGCTGCTAGCTTCCCTACTTCCCCACAGTGCTAGATGAAGCTCTGTCTTTTACAGTTGGCAAGACAAAGAAAAGCCGTGGTAATACACAAGTGGTCAACAAGACAGCCTTTAAGGAAAAACACTGCTGATAAGATAAACAGCTTGTGATGTCCTTAATTATAATATTTCATACTCATTTAGCCATCTCCACATCACAGTGCTAACAAAGTGGATTTCAAAAAGGAAATAAGACTCCTTCCCACAGCCCAGAAGGCTAATTATAAAATAGCAACCTACTTTTTTTTTTTTGGTAGAGTGGAGGGCTTTTTTTTTCCCCCTCCAACAGAATTTATTGAACTCATTACCAGGCTGCATATGAAGTGATTTGAAATGAGGCAACATTAAAGCCTTCCACAAATCCACAGCACTTATTCATCCTGACACTCTATTTGAACTCGAAGCATTAATAGGAAATAACTGAAACAGCCCCACACTCCTGATGCTGTTGTTTGACAGGATGTTGAAAATCCCAAAAGATGATATATAAACAAATTTCCCTGATGAGCACAGGAATTTGTAGGAGAGGCTCAAGGACAATTCAGGTGATGCCAGAGGGTCACAGATGTCAGCAACAAGGTCAGCCCTATGTCTGTCAGTATGGTGACACGGTGACATTAGCCAGTCTGCAAAGCTACCAAAGTGATTTTCCTAAAGTGCAAGTCTGATAGGACTCAATCAGTACCGGTGACTCCCTATTACTTCTGGGATATAAGGTCCTCTATTGTCATCTAAACTTCTTTAAACCTGGCCCTTTGTATCTTTTTATGAATTATTTGCTTGCTTATGCTTTGCGATGGCCCAACCATACTGGACAACTTGTGGCTCTTCACACACAACACTCCAACTTTATTCTCCATGTGTTTGCACCCATTCCCCTGTTGCCTGAAAGGTCCTTCATCTTCAGCTCCTCTTCTTGGAACACCAACTTCTTTATAAGCTCAGCTCAAATTCCATTTTTTTTCCTAATCTTTCCTTAACCTCCCAGTTGCTAGCACCCTCCCCACTAACCTTACAATCCATCTACTCTCTAGCTATTTTATATAGACCTAAGAATATACATGCTATCTGTTACCTTATAAGTTCCTCGAAGGAAGGGACTGTTTGCTTTTCTATAAACAGGCATTAGCACATTGTTTGACATATAATTGGGGCAGCTAGGCGGCACAGTGGATAGAGTGCCAAGCCTGGAGTCAGGAAGACTCACTTTCCTGAGTTCAAATATGGCCTCAGACATTTACTAACTGTGTAACCTGGGCAAGTCACTTAACCCTGTTTTTCTCAGTTTCCTCATTTGTAAAATGACCTGGAAAAGAAAATGGCAAACCACTCCAGTATCTCTGCCAAGAAAACCCCAAATAGGGTCACAAAAAGTCAAATACAATTGAAATGACTAAAAAACCAAATGACATATAACATACACTTCATAAATGCCTTCTGATTCATGACTTGAAAAAGTACTAAAGGTAAAAATTATGGGCAAATACTTGTGTACAGACAGAATATTTATGAAAGCAACCTTCTCTATCATGTTGCCTTGTCTGCAATGTTTTTGTTCTCTTTGGATCATAGATCTAGGATTGGAAGGAATTTGAGAATTCATCTACTGTCCAATCCCTTCATTTTACAAATGATGAAAGGAAGTAGCAACAAGTGATTTGTCCATGGTTACACATGTAGTTAGCATCAGAGGGGAGATCTGAACCAAGGCCATCAGACTCCCATCATTACTCTTTCCACTGTCAACTTTGGGCCAATGTACCAATAGAGCCAAAAAAAAAGTGAGGCAGGGAATGGGAAAGTCTGAACTTCAGCCTAGGTCTTCTAACTACAAATCCAGGACTATTGCCTATTTACCACAAAACCTCCCATGTTGTCACAGAGTCAATATGGTGTGTTGCTATTTCAGTCATTTTTCACTCATTTGCCTTTTTTTCTCCAAAACAATTTGTAAGCTCCCTGGGGTAAGGGGCTTGTTCTGTTTTTGTCTCTGTGTTTTAAGTACCTAGCATGGTGCCTTGAATATTTTTCTATTGTTCAGTCATTTTCATTGTGTCTGACTCCTCATGACCCCTCTTGGGGTTCTCTTAGCAAAGATGCTGGCGTGGTTTCATAGTCCCTTCTCCAGGCCATTTTGCAGATGAGGAAACTGAGAAAAACAGGATTAAGTGACTTGCCCAAGTCACACAGCTAGTAAGTGTCTGAGGCCAGATTTGAACTCAGGAAGATGAGTCTTCCAGACTCTAGGCCTGGCGCTCTATCCATTGTGCCACCTAGCTACCCCTAATATGGTGTGAGGAGTACACTATTGTGTTTGCAGTGAAGAAGTCACAAATCCCTTCCCCCAAAGCTTAATATTTTTATGACTTTGGGCAAATTACTTTTCTTCTCTAGACCTCAATCAACCACCTAATACTTATCTACAAAGTCTTTTTTTAAGTTGAAAACTGCATAATCAGAGCTCCCACACCAGGAGATTCTGATAATGGCAGGATCATATTCTTCATATATTCACATAAGCTATCCTGTTGGCTGTTTTAAATTGCCTCTTTACCACCACCACGCACCCCCCCCCACACACACACACACAGTATGGACCTCTTGGTCATTACTGATACCAAAAACAGGCTACTGAAAGCTGAACCTATGAAGTGTTCTGAGTGAAAATAAAATTCTATAAGGAAAGGCAAGTAAAGTCCATGCAGACTGACCACTTGTTATGCCAAAATGTGATGTATTTTCCCTTTTCTCTTATCTTTCCCTATAGCCATGAATCAGAACCTGTGAAAATATATCTGTATTTAAAAAAAAGACAATTATCACACTTTATCCTAGATAAACTTCAAAATGGCATTTCATAGAACCCTAATCATTTTTTGAAAATATACTTAAAATTCAAAAAAGATCTGAAAGAATTTTTCAACAAAAATAAAGAACTAAAGAGATTGATATGCTATAAAAGGGGATAAAATTGATAAGTGATTAACACAATAGACATACATACACATATATGTGTGCGTGTATATAAATGTATGTGTGTATACAGAGGGAGAGAGACAGACAGAGACAGAGCCATTTGAGTGCATTGCCCTTCCTTATAGAATTTTACGTGCAAAATCCAAACTAAAGGGATATATACAGCTAGGCATAGGCATAGGCATAAATATAGAGATAAAGATAAACACCGACAATAAATGTAAGGAGAGAGAGAGAGAGAAAGAGAGAGAGAGAGAGAGAGAGAGAGAGAGAGAGAGAGAGAGAGAGAGAGAGAGAGAGATGATCATGGTATTATAGCTTTAATGTTAAGAGGTACTTTATAGATCTTCTAATCTAAATCCCTCATTTTAAAGATTAGGAAACTGAGGCCCATTGAGGTTGTGACTCTCCCCAAGGACACAAGATAGGGTAGGGATGGAAGGCAGCAGAGTGTATTTTTTAACCTACATTTAAAAATAAAGAATATATATATATAATATATATATATATAATATATATATATATATATATATATATATATATGTGTGTGTGTGTGTATGTATGTATGTATATGTATATATTGAGATGTAATAGAAATATCCAAATTAGATTTATAGGTTAAAAATTTGAATTAAGATGATCAGAATAAAAGAATACAGAATATTAAAAAGCTTCCATGTCCACATCTTACGTGGGTTTTGATGTTTTATTTACTTCAGAATGGACACCACTGTTGTTGTTATTGTTGTTGTTTTAAGAAATAAAAAAAGTAATCATAAGTGTGTGAGGAGGATATCAACTTTCCAAAAAGCAAATGTAGAAAATAATTCTATTCCTACTGCTATTTTAAACCTGTAGAGAGGAATATGACTTTCAGGCTTCATTTATTCACACCCTCTATGGCATGATAAAGGGATAGGGAACCAGCCTCCTACCTAGGAAAACCCACCGAAAGCAGGTTCAAGCCCTACTTCTGACACAAACTGGCTATTTGACGGTGAGCAAGTTATGTAACCTTTATAGGAATATGTTTCAGAAAAGATGTGATTTTTTTTCCCTAATATGACATTTAATTCTCAGGTTTAGTACCTATCTTTATTTAAAAACAAATAAATTATGTAATGTTGATAATTTTAGCCGTATTCTTTGTCAAGTTTTTTTTTGTTTAATGAGGAAAGTTAGTATTATTCTAGGGTGCTAAAAATGTATTGGACAACAGGGATGGTCCAGTTTAGGATTAAGCATATGCAGCAAATGAATAAACAAAAGCTTTGCTCTATGATCCATCATCTATTCAGGAGATTTGTAATTAGCGGCTTTTTCCTGAGACTCACTATGTCCCAACATGACTTACAAACACTCCTGGGACAAGGAGTTGACTATTTTCTGCTTTAAGATGAGCTAATTATATATTTCCTTAGCAGTAGAAGGTCTAGTTTGTTATTCCACAACTAGCATGGCCAGAGCCTGCTGATGTACTTTGTACTCTGAAGATATCCTTGGCACATCAGCATCAGGCAATCTCTCTCTCTCTCTCTCTCTCTCTCTCTCTCTCTCTCTCTCTTTCCTTCTCCCTCTCACTCTCTCTCCCTTTCCTTCTCCCTCTCCCTTTTCCTCTCCCTCTCCCTCTCCCTCTCTCTCTCTCTTCCTCTCTCCCTCTCTCCCTCTCTCCCTCTCTTCCTCTCTTCCTCTCTTCCTCTCTCCCTCTGTCCCTCTCTCCTTCTCCCTGCTCTATCCACTGAGCAACCTAGCTGCCCCTATGCTGATTCTTGATATAAAAAAGCAAGATATTTTAACCTCAATATTTTTCCAATGATGCTGTATATATATGAATTATGAAACAACATATTTTTCAAAGAATCAAAATTTCAGGGGAACCAAAGAGTAATGGAGAAATACGTGGTAGATGTAATTAGGGGTTGATATTTTGTTAATGATGACTTACACACAAGAAGTCAGCAAAAAAAGATATCATCCAGGCCATCTTTGATGAGAAAGGAACATATGCTATGCATGTAGCTAGAGCTTGATAAAAGCCTGAATGCTGCGCTAATTGTGGAACATTAAGATATCTAGAGGAAAGCCTTCAGTACATTGTGGGTAAATTATCCACAAAGGCATTATGGGAAAACATGGACAAGAATCATACGGGATAAGGAGGCATGTATGGGTTCTGATATAAACCTTAGGAGGTGATCATACAGATAAGACAATGAATCCATTTAAACACTGAAATATAAATAAGGAATCATAATCCTTGTAACAGAACAGTACCCCAGAGATGCTATTGAGAATAGAATGATGCTTCTAAAACATTTTAAGCTTCCCATTATAAGCAATGGATATAAATACTAACAAATTTACATTTACCATACATAGATAGTTACTTTTATATGTGATGATATCTAGGCACTTTTGCTATCATTAAATATTCTCATTTTTTTGTTTTGGTTTTTTTTTTTCTGTTGTGTTTTCCCCCTAGACAGCACACCACTGATGCAGAGGTTAAGTATCATCCTCAATGCCACAGACAACATAAGAAGAGCAGAAAAAACAAAACCTATATCTTATACTTCCTGTTCTAACTTTATAATTTTAAAGCTGCCTCCCTTTCAAAATCTCATAAAAAGGCTAAAGATACACAATTTCAGCTAACAGTTCACATGCCTTAAGAAAACACCAGTGATAAATTCCAAAGTTCAGAACACAAATATAAACTTTCTAAAAGCATTAAAAAAAAAAAGATGACAATTGAAATTGTAACAAAGCTGTCTTTGCACATTTACTGGGCACTCAATACTTTATCCCTTCCAATCCACCATCTTCTTTTTTGGGAAAAAAAAAGTAATGCAAAAGTGAGTGATGAACAAAAACAACAGCCATCTCCATGGTAACACACAATGTATTGACATCAACTGCCCACCTCTGGAATTGGGGTGCTTCTCATCGTTGGAGTCAATAGAGCTGAGAAAAGGAATTTGGAAGGAGCTTTGCAAGATGCTACCACCTACTCTGTTTAAAATCAACTAAGCTTGTTCTAGTTAGACATTCTATAAAACCTTTCTCAACTCAAAGAAGGGACTCAGAAAAAGAACTCCCCAGCTGGTTTCTGCTGATAACTAGAAGCACCAGGAGAAAAACTATAGCTGCGTCCTCAAGGAATTCCTGACTACTAGCCAAAGCAACACCTTCTAGGGAGATTAGCACTTTTTAAGAAATCATACCATTTATTCATGCAAAAGGACATACACTTTAGATATGCACTGCTATTGTGTCTTCCTGTTTGGAAGAACTGTCTGTCTCATGACAACAATGAGAACAAATGTAAAATGAATTCAAGACACATTTCATCTAAATTTTTGAAGACCTTATAAAAGAGCCTAAGCAAATGATATCTGGCTTATAGATTCAGTTGACTTATGAGACTGCATTTTATACATACAGATGATTCATTAAAGACACCCACTTTCAGCCAGCAGAAAATCAGAATACACCCATAATCACATTAAGCTCCAACACTTATACGAACCTTTGATGATTCTCTGTATAAATCTTTCACACAGTGCTTTGCTTTGCCTGTTTCAAAATCAAAACCTTCAGTCTGCAGCAGTTAGTCTATGGCATCAATTTTTATTCCTTACACAAAAACTTTAAACTCTTCCATTTTTAATCATCATAACTAGGAAAGTTGCCTTTGTAGGTCATGAAATGTCTACTTAAACTGAAAGGAAGGGGCAATTGATTTTACTTTATTGTCTTTCCTCATGTGAATTACCACTCACCTATTAGGCTTCCCTACTATATAGCTGAGCTGTATATGAGGCAAAGGCTTCTCACAGTAGGTAAAATGTCAGCTTGGTATAATTGTTTAAGCAAAACTGTGAGAAAATGGGGAGGGGGGTTAAAAATATACTCAGACCTTGTTACAACTAGCAGAGCTAGAATTTTTAACCCGGAGATTGTGAAATAGGTTTTAAAAATATTTTTGACAACTATATTTCCTAGAAAATCAGTTTCTGTGTAGTTTATTTTTGCACTTAAAAACATTATTTTGAGAGATTCGTAGGCTATAACCATCTGCCAAATGGTCTATGACCTATATTAAAGTTAAGAACCCCTATGCTAGAGGTTAGAGAAGGATAAATCTCATTTTTAAATGAATGCCCTAATGCTGCCTTTATTTTCTTTTAAAGACTGATTTTGCCCTACTAGGTAAACCTGTTAGAACATTTTGGATATAATTTTTATTACAAAAATCCAGAGGTTTCTTAATCACAACTGTTTTGACTATGAACACTCTTCCTAATATATATTAATCGATTCAACTTTTACATATTTTCATTTTTGAGATTCTCCCTTTTTACACATGAGAGACAAAAGTTCAGTCATTTTGATACCTTTTTTCAGTATTACTGCACTTAATACAGGTTTTTTTGGCTCTCATAGATATGTTATTGATTTAAGTTTTTTTCTGTGTGTATTATCTTTTCAATTTGTCCTACTTTGGGGGAGTTCAGAGTTACTGATTTTATATATGGCTTATGAGAGATGGGTTCTTCATATGCCTTAAATTTGGAGTTGTTATATCATCTCACATGAACAATGCCTCCTAAAAGTATAGGTAAACTGGTTGAATGACATATAGTGTCCTGTAAAATGATTATTTCAGGTGCTTAATCTGAGCTCATCATGAGTGGAAAAGGCTACTTTGTATAACAATCAATACATTTTACAATTATTTAATTTATGGTATTCTTAGTTTTGGGCATCAAAGTGGTGCAGTAGATAGAGTGTTGGGCCTGGAATCAGGAACACTCATCTTCCTGAATTCAAATCTGGTCTCAGACACTTACTGTGTGACCAGTGACAAGTCACTTAATGCTGTTTGCCTCAGTTTCCTCATTTGTAACAATGAGATGTAGAAGGAAATTGCAAACCATTCCAGTATCTTTGCCAAGAAAACCCCAAATGGGGTCACAAAGAGTCAGAAATGATTGAAACAACTGAATAACAACAAGAAAATTCTTAGTTTGTGTCAGCACATATGTTTAATTTTGTTTGATTTAATGCACTAAAGAATTGGTTGAACAGTACTTCAGCTAAAGAATATAGAACATGTTGCTTAACCATCAAGAAATATGGAATGAAGTGATGGTCATGCACGAAGCCAGTAGGTAGTTTAAAAAAATCAATGGATTGAAAATCTCGAGGTAGACAGGCCATCAATTGGATTAATGCTGTGGAATGTCCTACTGGCAGTGAATCAGGCAGAGGATGAGCAATATGGACCCTTGGGTAACTTAATGTCATCTAAAAGATGCTGAGATCCGCAGATGTGTCTGGCATTAGGGGATTGTATATTTTTCTATTCCAGCTGTCGTGTATGTTTTCAGCTTATAGGGGTTAGAAGGCAGGAAAACACTTTCATAGTATAGGAGCTTTTAGAAAGCACTAGTAGGGGTTTAGGGGTAAGGTTGGGAAGGAAGAAAGAAGACAGACAGACATAAAGACTCTGACAACCTAAGTGTATATAAGAAGGTATAATGATGGATGGATGGTAGCTGGAAAGGTTTTTTTTTTCTTTTCCTTTCCTTTCTTTTCTTCTCTCATTTTCTTTTTCTTTTCTTTTTTTTCTCATCTGACAGAAAAATTGTACATTTGGTAGGGTTCAGTGATAATTTTTAGTCTAGGAGCTCTTCAGTGACTGAACTGTATATCTACTCACTGTCTACCCAAAGAAATGAAGATAGTCCTCTTTTGGCCCTTCCCCCAAGCTATCAGCCCCTGAAGGTTATGAGCTACAATCCATTTTCAATTATATTAGGATTTCATCCAGTAATTGGTTCAGAATACATGGACAATATGATCTCCATGTGGTTAATAGACAGTGAGTTTTAACTACATTTCTTCAAATGAGAGGAACCTGGTGGAGAACGCATCCACTGCCTAACTGAAGCACTTGTCTTCACTAGATGTTGTTCAGAAAAAGCACAGCTAGTCACTGAATTGGCATCCATGTATTCTTTTTCTTTTTTCAGGAGGGGGGGCTGGTGTCATGTTGATGAGAACAGGGATTTCATCAATGAATTTTTTGTGATTTTATCAGTGCAGTGAACTAATGCTTTAATCGAACCTATTTAAAATATCTCGGGCAATAAGGTTTCTACTCCTTTGGGCACAGTATTTTACATTTTAATAAGTATCCATTCAATATATTAGTTGGTTGGCACAATAATTAGTCAAAACCATTATTCCAAGAAGAAGGGAAAAAAACAACACATAATTACATAAGAAGAGTAGTGAGAATCAGGCTAAGTCAAGGTGGGAGGGACTCTTCATGAGGCATTGGTGGCATGGTGGAAATACTAAAAGAAGTTAAAGTTTTAGTAGGTACATCTTATTTACATACAGATAAATAAAGTTAAAATGGTAAGGCAGGGATTTCCATAAAGACAAATGATTCTAGACATGTGATTTATCCAGACTTTGTGGTTTCATAACTAGAAGAGTCACTGACCACTAAGAAATCATTTTCAAATGTTCTACTATAGTGGTATACATATAGTGTTTATCTGGGAAGCCAAACTTTGTGCACCCATTTGAAAATGGTCTTGTGATGATAGAGCAGAATCAAAATTTGAGAGTTTGAAGGGGCCTCTGTGGCCATCCCAGTTACCACAGCAACCCCCTAGAACCACTTAACTTAGAGTCTCTTCTTGGAAGGCAAACCCCACCTCCAAGGGAAGCTCTACTTGTTAGAAAGTTTTGTTTGTTTTCCATAATATCAAGCCAAAATTGGCCTGTTTGCAATTTCCACTCACTGTGCTTGGTTTTGCCCATTGTAACCAAAGAAAGCAAACCTTACAATTTCTCTACATGACAGCCCTTCAAATACTTAAAGATAACAATCATGTTCCCTGTAAGTCTTCTTTTCTCCAGACAAAACATGTTCAGTTCTTTCAACTGATCTTCATGTCATGAACCCAAAGCTCTTACCATCCTGGTTACCCTCCTCTGAGCACTCTCCAACTTATCAATGTCTTTCTTAAATCACTTTGCCCAGTACTGAAAATAATACTCCAAATGAGTTCTGATAAGGGTAGAATATAGTAGGATTATATGGCCCCTACGCTTGAAAGTTATGCCATTACTAATGTAGCTCAAGAATGCATTAGCTTTTTTTTGCCAATACATCTCGTCTCTGGTTCATTATGAGCTTGGAGTCCACTAAAATCCTCCGATCCTTTTAAGAACCCTTGTTATTCATATCTTCACCATCTTATATTTAAGAAGTGGATTCATGTACCCAATTGTAAGTTTCTTCTTAATGTATCTAGCCCAATGATCTACACCAATTTTTCGGTCATTTACTCTTTTATATATTTAAAAATCATTGAAGACTCCAAAGAGCTTTTGTTTATGAGTTCTAAATATACATATTGTTATTAGAAATTAAAATGTCAGTATTATTATGACAACTGTTTTGAACTCACAAACTCCTGAAAGGGTCTCAGGAGTTGCCAGGGGTCTCCAGACCACACTTTAAGAACCATTACTCTAGTCTACTAAGATCCTTTTGGCCCTCAACTCTGCTACCCAGTTTGAGTGTATAGAAATTTTAAAAACTGGTATGTGCTTCATGGCCACATGGTCATGAAGCCACACTTGTTTTAATCACCGATGTTGTACACATCATTTGATACAAATAGGCGTTCTGCCTCCACCAGAAAGCATAACACATACTGTCAAAGTCAGGGAAACACCATGTGGAAATAAACTATTTATCACTAACCTTAGCCTTTTTGAGAAATTCAATGATATTGCAATGTGTCCATAGAGAGATTAAACTATCAAGAGAAGCAATCATAGTTGTCAGGTTAATAACAAATTAACAAAGTTTATTATGCAAACCTTGGAGACAAGATATAGATCTGTAGGCTATATTATAGTAAAGATGGAGATGTTCCAAACTGGTTGAATAGTCAGATCCAAAAAGTAGTAATTTTTTTAGTTTAATTTTTTTAATATTTCTCCAATTACACATAAAAACAAGTCTTAACATTCAATTTTAAAAAAAAAATTTTGAGTTCCAAATTCAAAAAGTAGTGATTAATGGTTCCATGTCAACCTAAATGGAGGTATCCAGTGAAGTGTCCCAAGGATCTGTATTTGACTTCATGCTTCTTAACCTTTCTATCAGTATATCAACAAAAGTTTAATATGCATATATGGGTAAATAACACATTGAAATGAAGATTTAAAAAAAAACATTGCAACAGCTAGAATTTTGGTCAGAATCTATTAATATGAATTATTAAGGATAAATATAAAGACATAGTTGGATTAAAACATTGGTGGTTAGGTAGTTCATTTAAAGATTTCTGGACATTTTGATGAATTTCAAAGATCAATATGAGTCAACTGTGTCATCAGAAGCCAGAAAAACTAATGTGAATTAAGGCTATATACAGAGTCCTTGACTAGGTAGCAAATAAACCTACGTTCCTCTTCTCTGGCCAGACCACATCAGAAATACTGTGTTCAATTCAGGGTGCCCAACTTTAAGAAAGGTGTTGATAAACTGGAGGGCATCCTGAAGAATATGGAAGAATTGAAAACAGAATGATGTAGAATCTTGATACCATGCTTTGTAAATATTTGGAAGAACAGGGAATGTTTAGTCTTTAGGAGAGAAAGTTTATAGAGTACATGACTGCTGTTTTTGTGTGTTTCAAGGGCTCTTACCTGAAAAAGGGATTAGACTTGCTTTGTTTTAAATAGGCTTGATGTGTTTAAGCCTCAGAGAAGCAGATTGATACTTGACATAGGAGAAAACTTTCTAATTATTTGGAAAAAAAAAAGAAGAAGAAGGTTTCCTCTTCACTTGAGGCCTTCAAGAAAAATCTGGAGGACTTACATGGAAATGTTGTTGATTATGGTTCGGGTAGAGGTTGAAGTGGATGGCTTCTGAGGTTTTTCTATCAAATTAAATAATTCTTTGAAATGATACACTCCTAAAGTAGTTTGTAAACTCAATGACAGCTCTAAAGAAATGATTATAACTCAAGTTTATGTAACAAACCAAGACTCACAAAGCATTTTCCTCATAAGAACTCAATACAGTAAGTAGTATAAATATGATAATAATTCTAATTTAATAAATTAAAAACTGAGGTTTAGAAAGATTAAATGACTTGTCCACTTTTATGAGACTAGCAAAAAGAATTATAATCTGAATCCAGTTCTCTCCTAACTGCAAGCCCAGTGTTTAAATCTCATCTCAGAAATTTACTGTGTGATTTCTTTTTAAAAATAAATATTTGTAAACAAAACTTAAAGAACTACAAGGTTAAAAGCTTTCCTTGCAACAACACAAATGTCCTTGGTGTGTCAAATCCAAAATGATGCCTCCACATTGATGAAACAGTATAGTGTGCCTCTTGCTTATTTGCACTGGACCAGACTCTCACCTTGGCAGCCAATGGAGCAGCCACTCATGTTGTCTACCTCTAGGTTGCTCTGCTCAGACAGCTTTCAGTCTGTCTTGGCAATCAGGTCCTCAATGTAGATGCCCAGCTCATCATCCATGTTGATCCGCCCAGACTTGTGGAGCAGGACCACAACATGAAAGTCATTTAACCTTTCTGGTCCTCAGACCCATCCATTATCAGTAAAATGAGGGAGTTGGACTCAGTGACCTCTAAGGTTTCTTCCAGATATAAAACTATAATCTTACAGTTTCTATAACCTTATGCTTTTTCTAAAACATACTTTCTCTTAAAAATAGAAAATAAAAATAAAATGTAAGGGTTATTCTCCAAATTGGGATGCCAGAATATATGCAACTAAATCTAAAGATTATGGCCAAAAAGTAAGTAAAATACTTAATAAATTTGGCAAGATGATTGAATTAGGTTAGGAAAAGGCAGAGAAATATAGAGGATTAAGAACTAGCCTTTAGAGAAAGAAAATTTAGGTTCAAATCTTGACTCTACTAATTACTGCCTTTTAATTTATCCCATTTCTTTTGGGGCAAGTTCTTTAGCTTTTCTGGACCTTTTTTTGCTCATTTGTAAAATGGGTTATGGGGGGAAGACGGAGGAAATGAAAGACTGTGTGATCTCTAAGGTCATTTCCAATCCCATGGCCTTTGGATTATAAAAAGTAGTAGCTAGAAATCCTTCCATATAATGTTTATTTCCATAATCTGTAAAACCTGTATCCCTATAATCTATAAAATACACTATAAACATTTTATTCTATTTAAATTATAATACATTATAATATATTTAATTTAATTTAAGTATATTATTCTATTTAAATTCCTACATAACAAGGCTTGAAACTACCTGTCCAGGCTTATTTCATAGTACTGTCTTTCGTGTATGCCCCATGCTGGTCATCCTAAACTATTAGTCATTCTCCTGACTTGTCTTACATTGTAGTGAGGTGGTATAGTAGTGGATGGAGTATTTAGCCTGGAGTCAGGAGAGACCTGAGTTCAAATCTAGCCTCAGGCACTTACTACTTATGTGAACCTAGACAAGTCATTTAATCTATTTTTGTCTCAGTTATCTCATCTGCAAAATGGGGATAATGACAGCACCTACTTCTCCAGTTGTGAGGATCAAATGAGACAGTAATTGTAAAGAGCCTAGCATAGTGTATGGCACACAGTAAGCACTATATAAATGCTGGCTATTATCATTGCTGTTGTTAATCATTATCTTGTCTGGCAACAGGGCATAGTAGATAGAGTGCTGGATATGTAGTCAGGAAGATGCAAATTTAAATCTCATTACAGACATGTATTAGCTGTGTGACTCTTCTTAAGTCATTTAACCTTTGTGGGCCTTAGTTTCTCATCTATAGAATGAGAGACTTGGCCTCTAACTTCCCTTGCTGCTCCAAATATAATCATATGATGCTATTCATATGTTCAATATAATCATATGATGCCTTTATGCATTTGTGCAGTTCATCTCCCATGTCTTGCTTGAAATTTGTTGAAATCTTTCTTTCCAATGTTACTTCTTCCTTGAAGCCTTCCTAGATGACCTCAGTCTATGTAGATATCTCTAGGCTGAGATTTTCCCAGACTCTGAGAAGTCTCTTAGAGTACTTTGTTCAGGTGCCTTCTTTATCTTTATCACATGTTTATCTTACCTTACAATATATCTAATTTTGTGTATGTTGTACATGCCTCCTACATTAGATCAGGGGGATATATTTATTTTAAGTGATCAACAAGTATTTGCTTGGGTTTTTTTCTTTGGGGGGGGATGGGCTAGGCAATGGGGTTAAGTGACTTGCCTAGCTAGAAAGTGTTATGTGTCTGAGGCTGGATTTGAACTCAGGTCCTCCTGAATCCAGGGCCGGTGCTCTATCCACTGCGCCACCTAGCTGCCCCTCCAACAAGTATTTACTAAACACCTGCTGGACATTGTATTGGGAAATAGGTATACAAAGAAAAAAGTAAAAGCTTCTGCATTCTAGGAACTTACTTTCTATAAGGGAGACAATATAAACGTGTATATAGAAAGTACCTCTGCTCTATCCCACTATCCCAGAGCCAGGCTGGCTATATTTGCCCTTCAGCATTCTAGGAATACTCTAAGAAATTCGGGGTATCTATCACTAATGATAACAGATTGAGCTTCCACTGTTTGTATTCCTTCCATTGTTAGGGACTACCAAATGACTAGTATGCCAGTTCTATTTAATCATTTATCATCAACTTTTACAAAGGGATATTTACTTGAAAGATATAATAACAGCAAATATCAAAAACAAATCTCACCATAAAACATCAGGGGTAGACTCTCCCTGATCTCACCCCAGTTTCTGGGGAAATTGGGCTTAAACAATACATAGCATTATTCCCATAAAGTTCACATCCAAATACAGTATGACTACTGGATGAGTCCTTGTTTCCGCTACCACTGAGCATGGTCCTGAAAGTCTCTACTTATTGCTCAAGGCACACATGATGAACCAATAGCAAAAACCTAGATTCTAAGATGCTGCAACATTGCAACATTGGAGATTTGATCTCCTAACTTTTAAAAACTCAGAAGAGTGGAGTTTTAAATCCCTTCACCTAGAATGAAAAAGAATAAACTCAGATGTCAAAATCAGAGGCCCAATTCACAATGGCATTGTTCAGCTTCATTGGGGATGGCCCAAGGTCTCTCCTCTTACATCACTGTCTCTCACCAGACATCATCAGAAGAGTCTAAGTTGTCCATTGAATGTGGCTAAGATAAAATGGCTGAAGTGATCTCTAACAGTTTCAAAATTCCAAAGGGCAGTGACTATATTATTTTTTAATCTTTGTATTCACAATATTTATTATAATTTTATCATCATAGGATTTAGGGTAGGAAGAGCCCTTTGAGATCATCTAGTTCAACAGCCCTCATCTTTCAATAGATTAATTTTACAGATAAGTCAAGTAAAATCTAAAGACGATAAGTGTTTTTTAGTCACAAAACGAGGAGTGGCATAGCCAGGATTTAAACCCAGATCCTTTTATTAGAAAGGCAGTGATCTTTAATGGCTTGACATTTATAAGCATCCCATAAATTTTTACTGAAATAAATTGAATTTGACCCAGGCTGGGTCATAAAGTGAAGGAAACATTTATTTAAATTCTAAAAGAGTAAGTGGGAGTTACCATCACAGGGAAGTGGACCAAGCATCAAGACAAACAAAGTTAGCCAGGGTGAACAAGAAGGCAGCTCAGAAAGACAAGAAATCTAAGTGAAAAACCAAGGAGAAACTAGTAAAAACAGGTGAGTGTAGGGGTAATATTAGCTAAGACAAACCAGCTGTGTATTCTAGTTTCTCTTACATATACAGGACACTGTGTCAGCTATGCTCCACTCTAAGAGCAAAAACCCTAATTGGCCTGAGGACTAGCACCAAACATGATAAAAATGTAATTTTCAATGGCTTTAGATGCCTTATTCATCTACCATGTTTTGGAACAATTAAGAAGAAACATTCTAAAAAAAAAGTTTTGTAAATTAATTTACTCTTTCTCTCATTGGTCTCTACAAAGATCCTATGAGCTAAATACTATTGTTAACCCCATTATACAAATGAGAAACTAAGAGTGAAAGACATTATGTAACTCAGAATCATGAAATTAGTTAATGAGAGTCTGAAGGAGGATTTGAATTATGGGAATATGGCACCATAAATCCTCTGTGATCAAGGTCTGTGCCTCCAAAAACCAAGAATACTGCATAAATAGTACATTGGAATTTTAGCAAGACATTTCACAAAATCTCTCCTCATCACTTTTTGTAAGAGGCCTTCAATGGGATAACTCAACTGGACAGTAGCTCACAACCAAGCCAGTAAGGCTGTGGATTTAGACAAATGAGAGTATAATTATGTGGATTTGGCAATGAATAGATGAGCTAGCCTGAAGAATAGCGACTATTCAAAATGAGCATGGAGAAAGTTCTCTAGTGGAGAATACCTGTGATTCGCATCAATTTCCTTGGCCTTCCCTAGATTTTTTATTAATGATTTTAAATAAGCACTTAGGGGCATGCTTATCAAGTTTGTAGATACCTAACAATTGAGAAAAATAATGATAGATGGCAGAATCAAAATTCCAAAAAATCTTAATAGCTTAGAATAATGGCTAAAAAGATAAAGTAATTTAATAAAGATATGCATGAAGTCTTATACTTGAGTTAAGGAAAATCACATGTGTAAGTAAGTACAAGATGGGGGGAGAAGGCATTACTGACAATGATTCATGTCTGGGGATTTTAGTGGCTTGTAAGGCTAATAGGAGTTAGTCATGTAACAGAGTAGCCAAAAAAAGCTAATGAGATCTTATTTTGCAGTAATGGAATCATGGTGTCCAGAGCAAGAGAGATTTGATAGTCCCAATGTTCTCTGCCCTATTCTGATCATATCTCAAGTATTATATTCACTACAGCGTACCATAATTGAGGCTAAGTTTTGAAAAACTACAGGATATGCAGAGGAAAGTGACCAGGATTTTCAGGTTACCCAGATTCAGGCCATATGAGGATCTTTTGAGGAATGAAGTATGTTCATCTCATAGAAAAGAAAATCTAATGAAATATGATACTACCCTTCAAGAATTGGATAGTTTGCTTATGAAGTAGACAGCCTATGATTTTTCTGTTTGTCCTTAGAGAGAGGAATTAGAAATAATGGAAGTTGCAGAGAAACAATGGAAGTTGGATTTAGGCATTTCAGAAAATGACTACGATGCACAAAATAATTAAATAACAACAACCCTGAAACAGTTCTCTGAAGGTCCATTTCTCCAATTAGGAAGTTCCTCCTGGAGCTTCCATTTTGGGGAAGGACCCATTTGTGTAGGGGTTGCCGTAAGGATTAAATGTATTATAATAATTATAAAGCTGTTAGCACGGTGCCTTGCACATAGTAAGTGCTATATAAACATTAGCTATTATAACTATTACAGTTACAATAGATAAATAGATATTCCACACATGCTTAATATTTGTATATTGTCTCCCCTAATTGAATGTAAGTTCCCTGAGAATAAGGAATATTTCATTTTTTATCATTGTATCCCCAGTACCTAGCACTATGCTTGGCATATATTAAGCATTCAATAAATGCTTTGGGATTTATTGATTGAAGGGTTCAACCAACTGTGAGCCTTTAATCAATCAATCAACAAACATTTATTAATAGCCTACTATGTGTCAGACACTGGGGATACAAGTACAAAGATTGAAATAATCTCTTGAAGTTAATATGCTAATGGGGCAGCAATTCCAAATAAAATATGTAAAGCATAAAAATACAGTTATTAAATAAAAGTTGTAGTTAAGTAGTTAAATACAAAGTTATAGTTGTAGTTAAGTAGCTAAGTTGTAGTTAAGCAGTTAAATACAAAGGCACTTTGAAGGATGCCCAAGCAGTAGGAGGGATCAAGAAAGGCATCTTGCAGAAGATGATGTCTGATCTGCATCTTCAAGGAAGAGAGAAACTCTAAAAGGATGGAGGTAATTCATTCCAGGAATAGGAGAACAGCTAAGCCAAAAGCACAGGTATGGGAGACAGAGTATTAGGAGTGTGGAAGAAAGAAAAGACCAATTTTATTTTGCTTTGTTTTATTGTTTTGTTTTTGAGACTGAGTTTTCTTATCTCAACTAGGCTAGAAGTGCTCTGATTGGCATGAAAAAAATCTGATTTACTCAATCTCTAGGTGGCACAGTGGATAGAGTGCCAGGCCTGGAGTCAGGAAGACTCCTCTCACTGAGTTCAAATATGGCCTCAGACACTTACTAGATATATGATCCTGGGCAAGTCACTTAACCCTGTTTGCCTCAGTTTCACATCTATAAAATGAGCTAGAGAAGGAAATGGCAAACCACTTCAGTATCCTTGCCAAAGAAACATCAAATGGGTTCAAAAAAATTGGACATGACCGAAAAAAAGTCTGAACATCTCTGACCTTGACTTGTTTACTTATCCTCAAGCAACCTGATTCCCCTTTCCTCCCAACTGACACTGAGGCCTCACCATATTGGTGCCAGACTTAACACAAATATTTAATCAGCTTAGACCCTACAGCTCAAAACTTCCAAGCTTGAACAATTAGTTCACCAGCCTTGACTTCCCCAGTTGCAAGGATTAAGGTATGTGTCACCATGGGAGAAGACCAGGTTGGCTAAATATTAGAATGCAAATTGCAGATTAATGCTCAATGAGGCTGGAAAGATAGTTTAGGGCCAGGTTATAGATTAATTTAATCATAACCATACAATCAATCATAACATATTACTATATTATTAAAAGTATGAATATACTGCAGAGAAGCATGTATAGATTATCATAAACTGATACAGAGTAATGTAAGTAGAAGTAGTGAAAAGATTGTAATAATATGCTGTGCAATTTAATGACCACGCTAAGCCCAAGAGATGAAAAAATGTACCTTTCTCCCTATTTTTGAACAACTGAGGGGCTATGCATGTGAAAATTTTTATATGTTGCCTAGCTTTGTTGAACTGCCTTATTTCTCCTTTTTAATTAAAATTCTTTGTTAAGAAGAGATCACTATATGGGTAGGAAAAGGAAGGGATATAGATAGATAGATAGATAGATAGATAGATAGATAGATAGATAGATAGATAGATAGATAGATGGATAAAATAGATAGATAGATAGATAGATATGTTATCTATATCAATATCATGAATTCCATGAAGCCATTGTTGTATCAGGAAGAAGCTTTATTAACAACCTGGGAAGGCTGGGTGTCCCACATGTATAAGAACACGCATGTGGGAGCACGTGTATCAACAAATGCACATCTTTTTATTCCCTATTCCACATTCGAATTTCCTTCACTTGTTTCCCCATTCGTTGGGTGCTATAGAGGTTACAGCCTCTCCTAAGCACCTAATTTCCCAACATGAGTCTCTGCCCCTAATTACATCTTCCACTCCCCACAATTCTGTGACCCAGACCCTTACCTGGGAACATCCCTTTTTATGTTAACCTCAGAACTGGTTTTCCACCCAGTTAGTTCACCACTTAGAGTGTTTTCTTATTCTAATATAACTCCCTTTTGTTCAACTTCCACCTAGCTCTCTTAAGGTTTCCACTTGGCTTTTTGTGGAAACAATAATAATAATAATGATAACAAAAAACTATTTCTCTGACTCCAACCTCTGATTGAGTGATATGCAGAAACAACATCCATACATCCCACAGATAGATAGAAAGATAGAAACATACATCTAATATACACACATATACATACACATGGTGATACAAAAATAAATGAAGCTATGAATACATTGTTATCAATAAGTTGGTATCAACTAATTTTGAATTGTTAATTATGATTGCATTTTTTTGAGCTCTAAATTCTCTTCAAATTGTCTTTAAGTTTCTTTGGGGTTTTGTTTGTTTTTAAATACTTTTTAAATACTGAGGATTCTTGTTAACATTCCATTTTATCTTTTGGTTTTCTAATTAGAGTTATTGCAGAATTACTTTTTTTTTCTAAAAATTTCACCTCAGTCTTTGACCACCTGAGTATTTCTTCATTGTTTTAGGAACTACGCTTTTTTCTTACTCATTTCCTCAATCTCTCTGCTGATTTTCCTATGGGGTTTTCCCTGTGAGGATTTCTTTCATTACTACTCTTGTTGTTGTTAAATTACCTTATCTGACTTTTTTTTTTGCTGTTTTGAGGTGATAAAGGAGGTCTTTGGTTTCCTAGTGTCATAGATATAGACCTACAAGGAGCCTCAAAGGTCATTTAGTCCAAGCCCTTCATTTTACACATTTAAGAAATTTAAGTAAAAGGAGCAAATGACTTCCCTAGGGTCACACAAGAATTAAGCATCAGAGGTGGAATTTAAACCTAGGTACTTGGACCTGTAAACTACATCAGGATTTAGAAACCACCTCTCACCCATTCATCCAGATGGAAGCCCCAGGCATTGTTATTTTATTTCAAGGAAATTCTAATCTAATCTGAATGCCCCAGAGTGGGGGAAGGAACAAGCATTTGTAAAGCTCCTATTATGTTCAGTCACTCTGCTAGGCTCTTTACAAAAATCAGCTTATTGTAAAAATTAGCTTATTTGATTCTGACAACAATCCTGCAAAGTAGGTGCTGTTGTTATCCCCATTTTACAGTTGAGGCAACTGAGGAAAACAGAAATTAAAGGACTTACTCAGGGTCATGCAGCTAATAAGTGTCTGAGGCTGGATTTGAATTTGTCTTCTTGACTCCAGGCTCAGACCTCTATACACTGCCATCTAGAGGCCTCTATGACTTTGCCTAGAAATCATGCTGCCTTGTTTAAAAAAAATAAAATCCTTCGCCATAATCACAAGACTTGTCTCTTTCTGAATTTAGAAAAACAGAAAGTCAAGAACAAGAATTCCAGTTCCTGGGCCAAAGTCACAAAGGAATACAAAAGAACTCATGAAAAGTGGGAAAAGAAATTAACCACAAATTTCTGAGGTGAGAGTACTAACTTATCCCAGACTTTTTAGTTCTTATTCCTCAACTTACCCCATCTTCTCCAATTCCCAGGTTTTGCACTGAACCCTTACTACTAAGTCTGTCTATAGAAAATTAATAATATGTTTCACCATAGCTCCTTATAGCTTACGGAGACCCATGAAAATAATTCACTGTGAAGGCAAGTGCTTTAGGCTTTTCTATTCCAAATTAGTCCATCCCCCAAGGTACATTGGCCCTGTGAGCCTTTTCCAAGCAAGGTATCTACAGCCAAAAAGAATTATACACTCTGGGAAAAAGCAGCTGGTGGTAAAGGTAGCATTGAAAGCTTGGCCCTATCACTTGGAGGGAACCCAGTGCCTCAGTCAGGCTATCAAACCTGGAGTACCTCCAGAAAACCAAACCAGCAACAGGTACAGCAGGTGCTTTTCAGATTTTCTTTTTGGTCACTTAGCCTTATCCACAGAGAATGTGCCTGTCTGCTGCAAACAGCAAGCAGGACTTTAGTTACTGCAGCAAGTCAGAATACGGTTCTACCTGCTCCCAAGTCACCCCTGCAAGCTACATGGAAGCCTACTAAATTTATAGCTTCTCTATCTACCACATCTATTTTTCCTTTAGTTAGTATAAATAGCAATATTGGATTCACACACAAAGGACCGGTTGTTTGTTCACGATCCAAGCAGGAGAAACTCCTCCTTCCTTGGCCGTAATACTAAATAGATAGATAGATGGATGACAAGTGTGTGTGTGTGTGTGTGTGTGTGTGTGTGTGTGTGTGTGTGTGTGTGTGTAGTGCTTTAAGGTTGGCAAAGCACTTTAAATATATTATTTCATTTGATCATCACAACAACCCTGTGAGGTAGATGCTATTATTATCCCCATTTTTCAGATGACTAAATTGAAGCATAAAGAGGTCAAATGATTTTCCCACATTCACACATCTAGTAAGTATCTGAAGGATGATTCAAACTAAGGTATCCTAACTCTAGGGTGAGCATATCCATTGTACCACCTACCTGCCTCTTAGCAAGTGGAGAAAATATCATTCTAAACAGCCTCTGCCATCTGAAATCAAGAGCATATGGCTTTACCAATGAGGCTTCATGGGAAGTACTGATGAGGTTTGAGAAGTTGGGACCCCCAAAAAAACCAAAGTACAAAATGGGTCATCTGGAATGAATTCACAAACTCAAGCAATCTTAAGCCAAGTTGCAAAAAGTTTATTGTTATGCTTTCCAGCGGGCAAGAATTCTTAAGGAAACTGCAATCTTAAAACAGTATAGCTAAAGTTTATATAGTATAAAATATGAGAAGACATGTGTCAAATATGCTACCTAGGTGATTCAGGGCAGGCTTACGGAGTGGTTAAGGAGTGGTCAGTTCTTAAAGAAACATGCACTTGTCCTATCTACTGCGCAAGCGTTTTACCCAGAGTTCACTGGGAAAAGCCCACAAGGGGGGCCACGTGGAGGTGTGGTTTTAGGCCTGCTAAGCCACTAAGTCAACTACAGTTCAGGGGTAACTGACAGTTGGCGAGTCTGCCACCAATCAATGTCTTGTTTGACAAGATAGATGTAGGGAGTATACATATGTCTTAAGTCTAGAAAACAGTTAATGAGGAGCCCAGAATATAGATAATGAGGTAGGGTGGTAGGAGATAGTCCAGTGGGTAAAAATGTTTTTATGACTCAGTGCAAAGCCAGTTCAAACTAATAAATCCTTCAGGTGCTGTTTGGAATTGTACCAGGGAGAGAGATAAGGGGCTTGCTAGGGCCCACTCATGAGTAATTGCTAGGCACAGGGTCCTTGGGCTGGGGAGAAACTGTCAGAGATAGTGCTTCTAAGGCTAGAGAGAAATTGGGGTCCAAGTACAAGCACCCAAACATAAGCACCCAAGCACCCCAATAGTACTATGGTCATTATGGTAGGATGTGTGAATTCTCTCGACTGAAGAATGCACTGCTTCCTCATTTCCATTAAAAAAATCCTATCTTCCTTCAGTGCTCAAATTACCTGGCATTTCCAGAAAGCCTCTCCTGATTGCTCTATTTTTTAGAGTTCTTCTGTTTCTCAAAATAATAATGTAAGTACTCATCTATTTACATGTTATACTCCATCCCAAGTAGAATATAATGATGTTTTTAAGAGTAGAGGCTTCCTTCCTTCCTTCCTTTCTTCTCCTCCTCCTTTTCTTCCTTCCTCTTCTCCTTTTCTTCCTCTTCCTCCTGCTTCCCTCTCCCTCTTTGTCTTCGTCCTCCTCCCCCTCTTCTTCCTCCTCCTTCTCCTCCTTGTCCTCCTCCACTAATATGTTGTTTTGCACATATTAGGTATTTAATAAATGCTTGGTGGATTTGGGTTATATCTGCTTCTACATTTGATAGTACTGCATCCTCAGGATTCAATCCCTAAATCCATATCCTTGACCACTAAGTGCTGCTTGCTCTTGCTATGATTTTGCCTGACCATCTGCGTCTATCCAGGGCTACCCTTACTGAAATTTTTTCTCCACTTTGCAAGTGAGGAAAGCTTTTGTTAGCAGTAGGGAGCTCATACAACTATAGTGCCTACTGGGACTAGGTAGTGATAATACAGATTACTCAGACTTATTAAAATCCAACTTGAACTCTCATTTCTTAAAGCTTGAATGGTATTACTTTAGGTAGGGTAAAGAGGAAAATGTCCAAATAAAGCTAAAATTAGACACTTTGGAAGAAGCCACCAGCTATGACCATAGGAAAGAATAATATGGAGGAGGTATTAGATGATCAGAAACAAAATACGTAGCCTCATGTGTTCACTCACTAATAAATGGATTATTCACAAAAATAAAATGGGCTCAAAATGATAAAATGGCAAAGTAAATAAGATTAAGATTCGATTTGTATCAGTAAAACTTGAAGAAATAGGATGCATCACTAGAATATGGCAATGGGAAAGTATGCCATATTTAAATGAAACAGGCTGAGAAAGTAACCTTGTTGCAGGCAAATACTCCCTTTTATCCTGGTTACCAGGATAAGGGGTCATATAAAACATTCATTTGCTACTCAAAGTACTACTTTGAATCTACATAGCTTTAGCTAAAAGCTATTGGGAATGAGTTTACTACACATCCATAACCCAAAACCACATTTGAATTTGGATACAAAACTTCATAGTCAAAAATCCATACCCTACTCTCAATACATCCCCAAGAAAACTATTTGTCACTGTATCTCTTCCCTTAGCCTTCACCAAATGTCACTCAAACATTAGTCCAAGCAACCATGTTACTGTTTACTCACGTTGAGTTATCATTGGCACATATTGGCATGGTCATATACATTCTTAGCACATACACTAGCTGTGAGGATACAAGTTAGTAACAGTATTGCTGAGTTTGTGAATCCAGGACTGGTTTCATGATTATCACAATAATCATAATCTGATCATTTCTGTGACCTTCCTATAGCTTTTTTCTTTCTCTTAGTGTTTTATGAATCCCTTATGTTAGACCCAAGGACTCAGGGCCTCCATGCCTTCCTTCCAACCTCTCTTCTACTGAATCTGAGACAAAATGTTTGCAATGGTACATTCTTAAAGAAAATCTAAAAAGATTTTTGCAGATATCACTGAGTGATCTTCTATTTCATGTCCTTGGACTGGAGACAGATTCTAAATACCATTGGCTTAATCCATCCCTTAGTTAATTTAATACATTGCCTACTATGATTACTATGTGTAGTATTGTACATCAAGAAACTTTATACCTCCATGAAGAACAATGAACAAGAGGGCTAACACATGGACAAAAGTATTTTGTTAAAGATAAAAGGAGAAGAAGAAGTCATATTCCTGTAAGGGTATTCTATAGACTGATTAAGCAGATGTAGGCTAGGGATATCTTTTCTAATAAAAATAGAAAACTGAATCAAATGCATGACTTTTTGTAATTGTGATAAAGAACTACAAATATACAAACATCTGGAAATCTCATTGTTCTAAAAGCAGAGCAGTCCATATGATTCACTCAGTCTTGCTCTTCTATTCTCAATTCTTTCAGGATTTCTTTCCCTTCCTAGGAAAAGACCAGAGCGTAGTCCAGGAGAGCAGTGACGATGCCTCTCCTTAAAGCATACCACCTTGGAAGCACCAAAAACCTACAAACCTAGAGCTAGCACTGAAAACAGCAACTAGAAAGGCTTGGGACAGCCCCTCCTCCATCCGGGGAGCAAAGCTCAACTTTAATATAAAGTTAAAAGTCAAGAAATAGGCTAGAAAATGAACAAAGAACAGAAACAAACAAACAAAAAAGGAGCCTGACCATAGAAAGTTACTATTGTGACAGGAAAGATCAAGACACAAACTCAGAAGCCAATAAGGTAAAAACAGCTATATGCAAAGCTTCAAAGAAAAATGTGAATTGGTCACAATCCAAAAGAGATTTTAAAAATCAAATAAGAGAGGTTCAGGAAAAATTTGGAAGAGAAATGAGTGATGCAAGAAAATTATGAAAAGAGAGTCAACAGATTGGTAAAAGAGGCACAAAAATTACTGAAGAAAATAACACCTTAAAAAACACACACACAGACTTGACTAAAGGACAAAAAAAAAAGGAACAAAAATCTAGTGAATGGAAGAATGCCTTAAAAATAAGAATTGGCTAAATGAAAAAAGAGGTACAAAAGCTCATTGAAGAAAATAATTTTTAAAAATTAGAATCTGGCAAGTAGAAGCTAATAACTCCATGAGTTACCAAGAAATAATAATAATTCAAAAGAATGGAAAAAAATGGAAGAAAATGTGAAATCTTTCATTGGAAAAACAATAACAACAACAACAGACCTAGAAATTGGATTGAGGAGATATAATTTAAGAATTATCAGACTGCTTGAAAGCCATGATAAAAATAAAAAAGACATCACATTTCAAGAAATTACTAAGGAAAACTGTGCTCATAACCTAGAACCACAGGGTAAAATAGAAATTGAAAGAATCCATTGGTCACCTTCTAAAAAAGGTACCAAAATGAAAATTCCCGGGAATATTATAGCCAAATTCCAGAGCTCTCTGGTCAAAGAGAAAATATAGAAAACAGCCAGAAAGAAACAATTTAATTACTGTGGAGTCAAAGTCAGGACCACACAAGACTTATCAGGTTCTACACTAAAGGATCAGAGGCCTTAGAATACGACATTTAGGAAGGCAAAAAAGCTAGGATTAAAATGAAAAGTAATATATCCAGCAAAACTGAGTATAATCCTTCAGGAAGAAAATGGATATTTAATGAAATAGAGGGCTTTCAAGCATTCCTGATAAAAAGACCAGAGCTGAATAGAAAATTTAACTTTCAAATACAAGACTCAAGAGAAATATAAAAAGGTAAACGAGAAGAAGAAATCGTAAGAGAATCAATAAGGTTAAAATGTTTATATCCCTATATAGGATGATAACTGTAACTCTTAAGAACTTTATTATTATTAGGGTAGTTGGAAGGAATATACGTAGACAGAGAACAGAGTGTGAGTGTGATAATTATGATGGGATGTTTTCAAAGAAAAAAATTAAGGGGTGAGAAAGAAGGATGCACTGGAAGAAGGGCAAAGTGAGAGAAAGAAGGGAAATTTATCTCACATAAAAGAGGTACAAAAGGAAGAGCTTTGACAGTGGAGAGGAAGATGAGGTAGTGGGCAATGCTTGAACCTTACTCTCATCAGAATTGCTTAAAGGAAGAATAATATGCATAGAAATCTATCTTACCCATACAGAGAAGTATGAGGGAAAAGAGATAAAAGAAGGGGAGAGGATTGATAGAAGGGAGGGTCAGTCACAGGAGGTAGTGGTCAGAAGCAAAATAGACTTTTGAGAAGGGACAGGGTTTAAAAAAAGGACAGAAGGATAAAAGGGGGAAATAGGATGGAGGGATAATCATACATAATCATAACCCTGAATATGAATGAGATGAACTAACCCATGAAATGGAAGCATGTAGCAGAATAGAGCAAAAACCACAATCCAACAATATGTTGTTTATAAGAAACATACTTGAGATATACACACAGAGAGTAAAGGCAACAGGGCTAGAATAGAATCTATTATGTTTCAATTGAAGTACAAAAAAAAAAGTAGGGGTAGAAATTATGATATCAGACAAAGCAAAAGTAAAACTAGATCTAATTAAGAGATAAGCAGAGAAACTACACTTACTAAAAAGGTACCATAGACAATGGAACAATAACAATAGTAAACATATATACACCAAATGACATGGAATCCAAATTCTTAAGGAGGAAATAGAAAGTAAAACTATGCCAATAGGGGACCTCAACTGTCCCCTCAGAACTAGATAAATCTAAACACAAAATAAATAATAAATAAGTTAAGGAGATGAATAGAATTTTAGGAAAAGTTAGATATGACAGAAAATTAGATGGGGATAGAAAAGAATATAACTTTTTCTCAGTAGTACATGGCACCTACACAAAAATTGAGCATATATTAGGGCATTAAATACCTCACAACCATATGCAAAAAAGCAGAAACATTAAATGCATTCTTTTTAGACCATAATGAAATAATAATTACATTCCATAAAGGGCCATAAACATATAGATTAAAAATTAATTGTAAAATAAATAATCTAATAAGTGATTAAAAGAACAAATCATAGAAACAATTAATTATTTCATTAAAGAGAATGATGACAATGAGATAACATACCAAAATTTATGGGATATAGACAAAGTAGTAGTTAAGGCAAGATTTACATTCTAAATACTTGCATCAATAAAATAGAGAAAGAGATTAATGAAATGGGCATGTAACTTTAAAAAAAAGGAACAAATTAAAATCCCCATACCAAGTTGGAAATCTTGAAAATCAAAGGAGAAATTATGACATTGAAAGTAAGAAAATCACTGAGCTAACAGATAAAATTAGGAGCTGTTTTTATGCAGAAGGGGGGGAAACAATAAAATAAATAAACCAGTTTCTTTAGGCTTTGCAGTCTCTTCAAGCACTTCTGGCTTCCAGCTTCAAGAGAGAAGAAAGAAGATGCTAATCTCTCAGGTGGCTGAAGAGAAAATAAGACTTTGGAAAGAAGTTGACATGGGAGTGGCTGGCAGTCTCCATCATGTCCCTGTCCTCAGCTCGCTATACTAAAAGCTTCAAAGATTTTTCCTTTGGTTGAGATATGGGAGTCTCCCTCTTCCCCTCCTGACAAGAATTAGAGTCTTTCTTGGGGACAGGTAGGGGGGAAGAGGCTAGAGATATCTCTCCCTAGAGATTCTGCCTCCCTTCAAACCATGCAATTGCACTCCCATGCTACATGTGGGGGATGCTCTCTACAAATGATTTTAGCAAGGCATTTGGTTGATGAATTCTCTTAACTACATTTCTGTGGACAAAATAGAGCTATATGGATTAGATGTGAGTACAATTGGGTAAATTCTTAGCTAGTTGCACTATCACAATGACAGAGTATCACAATGCTTAATGGATTAATGTTAGTCTGGAGGGAAGTTTTGAGTCGAAAATCACAAGGCTCTGTACTTAATCCAATTCTGTTCACCATTTCCTCCCAGTGATTTGATGAAGGCATAGAAGTAAAGTTTACCAGATTTTCAGGCTATATAAAGCTGGGAGGGATAACTGTTATATCAAATGACAGAATTAGGATCCAAGAAAACTTCAACAGGCCAAAATCACGGCCTGAATTTAATAAGATGAAATTGAACATCAATAAAGAATTCTAAGGAGTTAACAGGCCCCTAATTAGTTCACTTCTGATTTTATGGAGATATCCCCCAAAGCTGGCCTTATCCCCTGGGAATCACTTAGTAGAAGTAGGTCTCCCCCTGTTTAAATCTCCTTTTGAGAGATAACATGCCAGCTATTTAGTCAGAGAGTGACAGAGCCTTCTTTTCTTTAATAGTCCTCATACTTTAGGGAAAGGGACAATTTGAGTCAGTTGTTAAGCATTTACCAGAACATCCCTGGACAAGAAGATCTTGAATGAAGTGGGTGATGGTGGTTAAGGTTGGACTAGGGAAAGGAAAGGGACTTTGGAACAGTCTCTGAAAACAAATATTAGGGAAATATGGGTTGAAAGTATAGGTATCAGTTATCTGAAGTTAAGCCTGCTGAAAATGAAAGAGGAAAGGAAAATCTAGAGGTACTGGTCACAAAACTGCTTCATAGCAAGATTTCTGCCCTCAGAGATGACTGCAGCGTCTGACTAGAAGATGGTGCAGATTCTCATTTTGGCTGCATTCTTCATCAAAACAGTAAAGCTTCAATTGCCACTGAAGAGAGAGAAGAGATATATCTCCTCTGCTTTGCCCTATGAGGAACTCATGTAGGGACTGTACAGCAATGTGGAAAGGAAAGCAAATGTTGGAATTTGAGTCAAGAAAGCTGTATTCAAATCCTGACTCTGACAGCACCTGTGTGATCATGAGCAAGTCATTCAATTTCTCTGAGCCTCAGTTTCCACATATGGAACCAGGTTTTCCATGTACCTTCTTGCTATAACATCAACGAATGAACAGATAATCTAATATAACAAGAACTCTTCAATGCTTGGAATCGTTCATTTAGTCAAGTGTTATTGAATTTTGCTGTTGCTGTTGTTCAGTTGTTTTGGTAGTGTCCAACTCTTCATCACCCCATTTGGGGTTTTCTCGGCAAAGATGAGTGGTTTTGCTATTTCCTTCTCTAGCTCATTTTACAGATGAGGAACTGACACAAGTAGAGTCAAATGACTTACCCAGGTTACACAGCTAGTAAGTGTTTGAGGCCACATTTGAACTCAGGAAGATGAGTCTGCCTGACTTCACCCCTGGCCCTCTATCCACTGCACCATCTAGCTGCCCTATTTTTGAATGTTTATTACATATGTAAAACTCTGGGCTAAGTCCTAAAGGAAAAACAAACATGAATAAAATACGATCCCTCCCACAAGGTATTTGTATTTCTTTCAGGGGGAGGAGGTGAAATTACATACACCAAAGTGAGTATAAAATAAAATAGACTGTGGTAGATGCATAAGTTAAATATCAAAAGGCTCCTCATCAGAGATATTGTAGATTTGGGGTAATCCATTTTTTAGGCTGTTCAACTAATCCCAGTATTCAAGACCCTTCACCAACCAACACCCTTTGACCAGCTCAACATACCTCTCACTTTTTTTTCTTAGTTAAATTAATCTGCTTGTCATCCCCTGACTGTAATTTTGCATTCTCATCTCTAGGACTTCACTCAATCAACTGCCCTCCCCAGTTTCTTTGGCTAAGGTATGTCCCTCACTCAAATGAATTCTGGCTAAAATCTAACCTCATCCAGAAAGGTTCCCTTAGTTACCAGTATCTCTACCATATTTCACACTTCTACCTGACACCTACCCCATTATCACTTAAAATATATAATACAAATCAGTCCTTGATAATTAGCAGATTCTTTAGCTTACAGGAGAAAATCAGCATGGTATAGCTAGAAGGTACAGTGAAGAGGACTAGTCCAACTCCCTATTTTTATAGATTAGGAAAAAAACAACAGAGATATTTGTCCAAGTGACTTGCCCAAGGTCACAAAGCTCATTAATGGTACATCTAGGACTTGACTCCAGGTCTCTTGACTCCTATTATAATGTCCTTTCCTCTGTTCCATGACTATGTAGTTTTCAGCTGGGGATAGAAGAATATTATAATTGGTAATGACCTTAGAAAACATTTAGTCCAGCCCCTAATTTTAGAGGTGAGGAAGTAGAGGACCAGATACAACTAATTAAGGGCAGAGCTGAGGACAGAAGCCAGATCTCCTACTTCCTAGACCAACACTCCTTTCTGGTATGCCAATGTGTCTCATTTGTTGCTTATGTTGCAAAAACTGTGTCTTCCAAATTAGACTGTCTGCTCTTTTAGGGCAAAAATCATCTAATCTTTTTTTTTAACTCTGTTTTGCCCTACTGGTAGTGCTTCAGAATCAGTACTAGGTGTTGTCAACCAAAGAATGCTTCTGCTTGAATTGGATGCTTCTGAGCTCCATATTATTACCCCAATCACACCTTGCCAGATTTTTATCCCCCATCCCCAACTCATGTTTTTGACTGCTTGTTTGGGTTTTTTGCCTCTCTTCTGCACAGTACCTAATACATTGTTGTGAATATAAAATCAGCCTAATAGATGCTTTTAAGCAGTCCACTTCAGGATTTTCTATTTAAGAAAGCCTTTCTGCTGGCATGAGCTGTTTTGTCTCATCATCTATCATGTTTGATAGTAGCCATTGCCTTTGCCTGAATGATTTGCTCAGAAGCCTTGTTTGATGGTCTCACTCTGTTAAAGAGATCCAAGGTCTGGAAACATATAGGCTTCATCGATATTGGTGATTGCAGTCATTCAGATGGGCTCTCTTACAAACGCCCTGGGCTTTGTTTGCTGCCTGTGTCAGATTATCCATATTAGTGGTGATCCGCAACCGAAATGGGCACCAGTTTCTCAAAATATCTCTTAGCTATTACCTGTGAATGCTTGAAAGAATTCACAAATGCAGATGCCTTGTTATGCATGCTGCCTCCAGAAGCAGTTTCAGAGACGCCAGATGGCACAGCGAGAGCTGTACAAGTGACAGATGATAAACTGTACCAAGCTACATAAATTAACCTCATCATGGCCACAGCATCAAATGCCATGGGGAAAGGCAGAGGTACTGCACAGTGACAGTGCTATGTCGCCCACAGGGATGGGTTCGGAATCCATCTGGGGCCCTTCACAGGACAATAGAGGAGCCCCAGATGGACTGTGAATTGTGAGCATTTGTGTATGCAAGGATAGTCGAATCTTGCTCGAAATCAACTGAAGCCTTGGTCAGGAAGGATGCCAGAGCCAGCTCCATGGTGGATATCTTGTGAATGCCATTACAGGAAATCTCCCACAGTCTCACTGCTCAAGTGTAGCATGACTTCTAGGTCAGAACCCCAATGTACAGCTTTCCTAGGTTTTAATTCAAAATGAACAGAGCAGAAGTCCAGTGCATACTCCATGGGATTTATTAAACTTGATAGAAGGCAATAAGCAAAATCACAAAGGAAGCAAGAGATACAGGTCCTGCCCACAAGAACAAATTTAGTATGAGGCACAAGAAAACGAATACACTGGATAATAACAAAAATTCACATTCTTAAAGTTTGAGATTATGCCTTTCTCTCAATAACCCTGTAAGGTAGGTTTTGTAAGTGTACTTATCCCCATTTTACAGATGAGGAAAATAAGATTCAAGAAGGTTAATGACCCACCTAAAGCCTTAATAGCCCAAAAGTGCTGAAGGCGGATTTGAAAACCAGACCTAATGAGGATCTACTGCTTTTTTTTCAATTTATACTGTACACCAATAAAAGTGACAGAACCGTGTGAACACAGACAACCAACTGCAGTCTATACAGACATAAATCGTATACTTGTTAACTAGCCAGATACTTAATAAAAAATAAGTATAATATATAGAGCACCAGGATCAGAATGACGAGGACTCAAGATCTGTCTTTATTTAACACATAATGACATCAACTTTAAGAAGGCACATTCTCTCAATGCCCACAAATACCTAAGACTCTAAGTTACAAAGGACTTGTCTATCTGCATTGGTGGAAAGGATTTCCCCAGTGGGGAGTTCCTTCCCCATCAGTGAGGTCACAGGCCCAGACCTAACTAAAGTAGTAACAGTAACCAATGCTTATATAGCACTTGAAGGTTTGTATAGTATTTGATTATAAACCAGTATGATTGTAAACCATATGTTAAAAACCTCTTGAGTCTCACAATATTATCGCTATTTATACAAGTAAGGTTCAGAAAGGTAAAAGAATTACAAATAGGATAAAGTTTTCTTCTGTCAGTAGTACCTCAGGAGGAAGTATCTTTTTTTGGCGGGGCGGGAAGTAAGAAGCAGTGAAAACTAGAGTCCCCACAAAAACATGGACAAGATGGATACCTACTCATATCTGTTGACAATGATAAAAATAGTGATAAAATCTGTTGATAGTGACTGACCTATAATTATAGGAATAATAGAAGTATGGAGGAATTATGAAGGGGAAGCTGGAATATTGTTAGACTGAAATGAGGGAAGGGAAATAAAGCCCTTGGAAAACCATAAAGCTATACATAAATGCCAATTATTACTGTTATTAATACTATTATTAATAGCCTATAGTCATTAGGTGATCAGTCTGGTGATAACTTCACTTCCTGAGCCTTCTTTTGTACTCATGCTGGGCCCAAGAAATATTTATATAGTTGTTGTTGTTCATTCTTTGTTTTCAAAGAGGACCAATGACATTATGGGGTTTTGTCTTGACTTGTACATGAATTGGACTTAAGTGAGGCAGAGTTGCACAAAGTTGTCAGCCTCACTCACTCTTCCAGAGTCATTGAAGCCCAGAGGCAAGACAAAAGTAAAAAAATAAAATGGCTATGGTCTAGTATACAGAGGAGTCTTCAATGTCTGACCAAGTTCTAAGTGCTCTACAGCATCTGCTTAAGCTACCTTCGTGGCCATTGAAATAAATTGTTTTCATCCACGCACTCCACCAGGGGAAGTCTTCAGATGCTTGGAGTATATTATATTGTATTATATTGCAAATGTGTGTGTATATATATATGTGTGTGTGTGCCTGTGTGTGTGTGTATGTGTGTGTATGTATAATAATGTTATATTGGATACATATATATATACATATACATATATATACATAGAGATATATATATACATATGTATGTATATATATATACATATACATATATATACATAGAGATATATATATACATATGTATGTATATATATATATATATGTATGTCTACATAGTAGTACAAGGGTGTACTGATAAATGTTCAATAACTGGGCTCTCCAGAAGGAAAAAAAAATGCATGTACATAAACTTTAAGTTTAATACACATTATTAAAACTTTCTAAAGTCTAAAAACAAATCAACAAAACAACAAATAAAGCTCTGATTTTTAGCAACTGCCCATTTCTGGGCTTTGAATGCTCACCATGAAAATTTAACAATTAATTCTACAAGCTGGTTAGAGCTAGTTCCAAGACACCCCAGGGGAGAAGTTAGCAAAGGTAGATGTGGGGTGGTATTCAACAATATGAAAGCATTGCCAGATTTTAGAACAGAATAAGGGACGAGGCCATGCGAGAGACTGTTATTTCTACAAGAGACCTTTGCATCCAAAACCAAACAAACAAAAAAATGGGTTTTTTTGTTTTTGTTTTTTTAACATATGAGGAAGCCGAAGCCTGGAAGGATGATTAAGTTACTTGCCCAACATAATACAACTCCTAAAGTAAGAGATGGTATCTAAATCCAGGTTTTTAAACCCCAAATCCAGTACTCTTAGCATTATACTATACTACTATCTCTTAGCAAAATACTATACTATTCTCTCCTTAGTCCTATTTCCCATGCCCTCTGCTTAGCCACTTAGTATCACCTTTTGAAAGGAATATCAGGCTCAATGTCAGGAACAGAATTAAAGAATTAAGTTAAGAGGTGGAAGGGATTTTAGAGATTATCTAGTATTAGGATATATAATCTCACTCCTCTCATTTTATAGGTAATAAAAATGATGTTCAGAGAGTCTATCATGTCAAAGAATGTAACCATTGAAAGAGATCTCAGAGACCATCTAACCTGATCCATGCCTGACCGTGAAGCATTTTATCAGCATTCTCAACACATGATTTCCAGTCTCTACTAGGTATCTTCCAAATACGGGAGGGTCAGGGCACCTAGGTGATGCAATGGATAGCATGCCAGCCCTGAAATCAGGAAGACTCATCTTCATGAGTTCAAATCTGGCCTCAGACATCTGCTAGTTGTTTGACCCTGGGCAAGTCACTTAACCCTGATTGCCATAGTTCTTCATCTGTAAAATGAACTGGAAAAGGAAATGGAAAACTATTCTAGTATCTTTGCCAAGAAAACCTCAAATGAGGTCATGAAAAGTCAGACAAGGCTAAAAAGACAGAACAACAATTATCAATAAATGATTTATTAAGATCTGGTTGTTAGCCTGGGTGCTGGGGATAAAAACACATAAGTGAGATGATCTCTATTTTCCAGAAATTTATATTCTCCCTCTGAATATATCCCATTCTACTTAGAAATAGCTCAAATTGTTAGGGAGTCCTTCCTTACTACCATATGTCACCACACAATCATCGTAGATTTTTTGCCATTTTTTTTTACAAAAAGTGGGATGTGACCATTATGTGAAGCTTTTTTACAAAAAAGTTGTGCCAGTATTATTTGTCTTTTAGTATCCACCAATCTCATGCCAACTTTTCACTCAGTGAAAATTGTCTTTCTGCAGCTCTGTTTCCATGCTGTTCAGTGAACACAATCACTTTCAGTTTGAAGCCGGCAGAATAGTTTTTATACTTACCCATAATCAGAAAGAAATGCTTTGCACATTAATGTATTGCTGACAGATGAGCTGTACATTTTAGCTAGAGTAGGAAGGAAAATTCAAGTCTTAATATATCACGTGACACTCATGGCAGCTTTGCCTGCCCACCTGCTCCCCTTGCACTATGGCTCTTCATTGGGTTGACTGACAATACTGTAAGTATCACAGTGCTCTAAACAACCACACAAGTTGGCTTTCAGAAATACACTGACAATGCACATGGAATGAGAATTCTAGGCTTGCAGCTCTCAATGCGTGAGAGATAAAATGTGGATCCATATGTCAATGGTGACTACTTTGCTTCTATATTTACCTTTTAAGGGGTGTAAGGAACAGAATTATACCATGTGACAATAAGGTAATGAAAGGTTATAAACCAATTTTTGGACTGAAAAAACTAGGGTGTGACAATTATGCTGTGAAATACAGTATCAAGCCTAATTGTTCCTCTATGCCAGTGGAATCAAACTCACATAGAAATTCAATCATTTTCAGTCCTGTACAACTCTTCATGACCTCATTTGAGGTTTTCTTAGCAGAGATACTAGAGTGCTTTGCCATTTTCTTCTCTTCCTCATTTTACAGGTGAGGAAACACATTTCCTCAAACATGCAAATAAGGTTTAAGTGACATGCCCAAGGTCACAAAGCTAGTTAACTACCTGAAGCTAGATTTGAACTACCAGCCAGGTACTCTATCCACTAATCCACTAGCTGCCTCTAGAACAGAAATGGGGGCCACTAAACCATATATAAGGATCCCTGTGGACCACTTGTTGACTTACAATACTTCAAATTAATATAACCTATGTTTATTGTATTTTTATTTATTTTGTTAATTATTTACCAATTATAATTTAATTTGAGCCACACTCAAAAGTATTGTGGGCAAGATATGACCTGTGAGCTGCATTTTGATACCTGTGCTATACTCACCTTCCACTCACTGCTCATACTTCTGTCTTCTGCAGCCAATAGGATAAGTCAGATTCTAAATACTGATCTTTCAAATACTAAAATGTCTTAGTCATATCCTCATTAAGTCTTTTCTTCTCAAGACTAAGCATGGTCATTCTCCCCTGATCTTCATATGGTCTCTTGTCCAATTGTCTCACTACTCTGATCATCCTATTTTGGTTTCTCCAGTTTACCAACATCTTTCCTAAAATCCAGTGTTTAATATTAATGCTCTAGACACAATTAAGAAGGACAAAGTATATGTAATGAGCTCCCCTTTTTCTTCTAATCGCTATCTCTCTCTTAATGCAGTAGCTTCTTTGTCTGCTATGTGCTGTGTTCAGTTAGTAGTAAAGACAGACTAGAGATAGGGTTCTTCTATACTGGAGAAGAAAGCAGGTTCTGCTTCCAGTTCTATCACTGATTACCTACATAAGCAAGTCATTTCACCTTCATCCCCATTTCTTTATTTCTTACTTGTCAAATGGGTATAGTGATAGCTTTCCTAACTACTGTGCAAAGTTATTGTAATGTCCAAATGTTATTATAGATGTGAAAGCTCTCCCAAAAAAAAAATCTATAAAGCCTAGACAAAATAGCAAAGCATGTGACATTTGCTTTTATTTTTTTATTTTCCTTTTTGGAGTTCCTCTCCCATCTTTAGCCCAACCACTTTGCCCTCTAACTACCTAAGTCTCCACCCCCTTCATCTAAGCTGACCATTTGCAAAACTACACCAATCTCCAAAGTCTCACATTTTCCTCTCTCTATCTATTTGAAAATTCTAATCCCTTAGTTATATAGTGTTATCAGCTAAATGGTAGGAGAAAACTCAAAAAGCTAATTGTATTACCCAATTATTCAGTCATTTAGATTTAAGTGCTTACTATGTGCCAAGCACAATTATAAGCTGGGGAACACAAATACAAAGACTGAAACAATCTCTCCCAAAGGGTTTACATTTGAATATAGGAGAAAATAACATGTATAAGTATAAACAGAAATAAAAATTAAAAATATATAATATAAAAATATAAATCATATATGATATACATCATGTATATATTATATACAATATATAAAATTTTTAAAACCACAAATAAAAACAAATACAAAATTATTAGCTAAAAGGTAGTTTGGGAGGTAAGATCCTAGTAGTTGGGAGGATCATGCAGACATTGGAGCTTGAGTTGAATATCTAGGGAAAAGAGAAGCTGTGAAACAAAGGTAAGAGTACATTCCAGGTAGGAGAGAAAGTCAGAGTAAAGGCACAGAAATGAGAGATAATGTATGACTAACAGGGAGAATGACAATTTGGCTGGATAACAGAGGGTGGGAAGGTGAATACCACCCACTGAGGCTGGAAAGATTGGACAAGGCCAGGTTATAAAGGACTTTAAAACTGAAATAGAGCTTATATTTTATCCAAAATGCAATAGGAGCCACTGAAGTTTATTCAGTAAGGAGTAATATGATGAGACCTACATTTAAGGAAAATTACTTTGGCGGCAATGTGAAGGATGAACTAGAGTTTTTGAGAAACCTGAAGCAAACAAATTTGGTCATTGAAATAATCAGGGCAAGAGCTGATGAGGGTCTGAGCTAGAGTAAGGAAGGGACAGAAGACACATTGTGGAAGCCAAAACGGAAAGATTTGACAACTGATTGGATATGTTATTTGAGAAGCAGCATGGAGTTATTAATATGATAATTCTCAAAGTGTGGTCTAGGAACCCTCAGTATACTGGAGACCCTTTTGGGGGGTCCTTAAGGTCAAATCTATCTTCATAATAATACTAGAACTTTTAAAATTTATAATATAAAAAATAATGATAGCCATAACCCACATAAACAAAAGTACTTTGAGGGATGCTTCATAAGTTTTAGCAGTGTAAAGAGGTCCAGAGATCAGAAAGTTTGTAAACCAGATAAATAGAACATTGGCCTTGGAGTCAGAAAGACTTGAATTCAAATCCAACATTGGAAGCTTGCTAGCTGTTTTACCTGGACAACTCCCTTAACTTCTCTTGCCCTCAGTTTCCTTAACTATAAAACAAAGAAGCTAAACTTCATTGCCTTTGAGGTACCTTGAAGATCTAAATCTATGATTTTATGAAACTTTTTTCATTTTGGAATTATCACCTCTGTATGTGAACAAGATATTGCCATAGGATGTAATTCTTTTTTTTTTCTTTTTGGTGAGGCGATTGGGTTAAGTGACTTGCCCCAGGGTCACACAGCTAGTAAGTGTTAAGTGTCTGAATCTGGATTTGAACTCAGGTCCTCCTGACTCCAAGGCCAGACCTCTATTCATTGTGCCATCTAGTCGCCCCTTATAGGATGTAATTCTTTATTTTGATTTAAAAAATAGAGTTCAACAGTCTACATGGAGGCAGCATGGCATAGCAGAAAAAGCATTGGCTCTGAATTTAAAGAACCTGAGTTCAAATCCTACTTCTGTTGTGTGACCTTAGCCAAGTCTTTCTGAATTTCATTTTGCTCATCTGTAACTATATGGCTTCTGAAGTACCTCCTACATCTACTGTTCTTTAAAACACACACACAAACACACATACACCACACATGCACACATATGCACATACACATGCACTGCTCCATCCTTAATACCATGAAAGAATAGTGTATAATATATATACATATATACACATATATACTATATATAAATAAATAGTTTACATACAAACTATAAACTATAAATGCATATATAGTATATAGTTTATAAAGGGAAAAAGACTGGACCTGTGATTACACTGGTAAAGGCTATGTCCTGGATGAGAAAACTCCTTCTACCAGATATAGGTCTGTAGTTCTCTTCAACTTACAGTCTTTAAAAGTTGCCTAAGGCATGAGAGGTTAAGTCACTTGGCCAGAATTACATAAATAGGCCATGTCAGAGGCAGGACTTGAACTGAAGTCTTCCTGGTTAGCTCTCTAAACACTATGCCACGCTGCTTCTCTTAATATATAAAATAGCTATAAAAAATGAGATCTCATTTCCCCCACACCCCACTTCTGCCCTGGCCCATTCTGACAACAGCATCATGCTTTTAGTAAGTTCTATCCCAAAACTCTATGAACCCACAGAATTAAAATTTGGGTTAACTTTGTAACTTTGTGCTAGCATTAGTGCTATAAGAATTAGTGAATTGTAGCCTTTATTTTGATTGTCAAACCTTTCTTGAGGAACTACTAAGCCTGCTGCCTTCACTCAGCTGGACATTTTATCCAGAGCCAAGATTATGTCAGGTGAGTTATGTAAATTCCTGAGTTTTCATCTCAGATTTTATGCCCTAAGCCATGTTTTTGGCTGGCGGATACAGCTCTGCGTCTTGATGCTCATAGAGAAAACTCTGAAAATCTGTTCTCACAGACATACAAAGAGAAAATGATTTTCATTTCCTTCAGAACAGAGAAGGAATGTTCTATCTTTTTTTAAGCTCTTCCCTCCTCCTCACTTCAGATGCAACAAATTTATCTTATTGTACTGCTCTTTACTTCCTTCAGTGTGCCTGTTTCAAATATCACAGTTATAAGGAAATGCAAGCCCTGGGGAAGTGAAATTCGTTTGTTTGATACTGAGCTATAATCTCAAAGACCAGCAAGAAAATCATGCCTGGAATTTTCTCCCTCTTCATCTCCACCTTCTAAATCCCCTGATTCTCTTCAAGTCCGACTAAAATTTTACTTATGTAAGAAGCCTTTCCTCAATCCCCCTTAATGCTAGTGCCTTCCCTCTGTCGATTATCTCCAATTTCTTGTCTATAGGTCGTATTTGCACATAGGTGTTCATGTCTTATCTTCCCCAATAAACTGTGAGCTCTTTGATAGCTGAGAATGATTTTTACCTTTTTTGTAACCCCAGGGCTTAACACAGTGCACATAGTAGCCTGGATACATAATAGATGCTGAATAATAATATTAATTTGACAAAAATATTATTTATGCCCTTCCAGATTATTCAAATAACCTCTTATTTAAAAACAATTAAATGGAAGCTCATCATGACAAGTTGACCACACATTTATCCCACATCGCATTTCTACTTCAAGTGAATATATATGCGTGTGCATTTGTATATGGGTATATGCTGTAAAGTAATGTATATATGATGAATATAGAATGAATGTAAAATGAATCTAGAAAATAAGCCCTCTGAAGGAAGGTATTATTTTCCTTTTTGTTTTTGTATCATTAGCAAGGTACCTACTTAAAAAATACTTAAATGCTTATAGGATTACGTAAGTTTAGAACAAGAAGTCTGCACAGAGTCCATCAAGTCCAATATCCTCATTCGGTAGATTATACCATACACAGAGAGTTTAAGGGATTTGCTCAGGATTACTTAACAAATATAGGCAGTTAGGTGGTGTAGCAGATAGAATGCCCAGCCTGAATTCAGGCAGACTCATCTTCATGAGTTCAAACCTGTCTTCAGACACTTACTATCTCTGTAACCCTGGGCAAGTTACTTAAACCCATTTTCCTCAGTTTCCTCATCAGTAAAAAAAATAAGCTGGAGAAGGCAATGGCAAACCACTCCAGTATCTTTGCCAATAAAACCCCAAATGGGGTCACCATGAGTCAGACATACCTGAAACAACTGAACAACAATAACAACCTAACTACTAAGTGTCTGCTGTGAGATTTGAACCTAGATCTTCCTGGCTCCAGTTGTGGTCCCCTAACCACTATGCCCTGCTGCATTGAGCTGAAATGAATGTCTGTCCCCACAATTTGTTGACCTCGGTATCTTGCTTCTCTCATTCCATTCCCTTTATTTTGAAGTTGGTTGACTGGCATAAGCATCAATTCTTTCATCTACTTAGCAAAATAGGATCTCATCCATCTATTCTCTTGATTTGTATACCACATTCAGGGAACCTCTGCTTATATTGTATACTTTGTGCTTTCTGTCTATGCTGCATATTATAATACTGTATGTCAAATGCAATTTATTACATATACCTTTCTAGGTCAAAACATAGCATGATGGTGGTAGTAGAGGATGTCATATAAAAACAACTGTTTAAGGAGATTTGGCTTTGAATCCTGCTAATCTGTCCAGTTTGCCCTGGACACATCACTTAATGTCTCTGGGTATCATTTTCCCCATCTGTAAAAGGAAGGAGTTGAATTTGATGACCTCCATGGTCCTTTCCACTTCTAAATCTATGATTCTATGATAGCTATAATACCTTGGAGGGAAATGAATTCTGAGCCTACTCAGGATTTAAAAAAAAAACCCAATGATGTGTTAAATGTTACTTCAAATAGTTATTCTTTCCGTATATAAAAAATATGCACACACTCCTCTCCTTATAACATACACCTACACACACACACTCACAATTTTTTTTTAACCTAAACACCTTCATTTGCTTGTCTTTTATATGGAGATCTTCAAGGCAGTCAGTTTAACTTCTTTGAAAAAAGACATTAAGGTCAATGTGATTTAAGCTTGCAATTACAAAGAAATGGCTGAGTCACAATTTCTGAGGCTGATGTTGAGACTGCAAGACCATCACCTCTGGTTTATGAGAAAGAGAGAGAGAGAGACAGACAGAGAGAGAGAGAGAGAGAGAGAGAGAGAGAGAGAGAGAGAGAGAGAGAGAGAGACAGACAGACAGACAGACAGAGACTAATAGCAAGCATGATCTCTTACACGCCTGTGCCCATCAATACCCACAGTTCTTAGTGTCCATTGCACTTAATAGTTATGAGGCTTCCTTGGCTCTGGGGAGAACCTGAAAAGATTTGAATGCAGCAAGGGATTCTCCATGCTTTTCAAATCAAACTGCATTAGACTTCCACCTCCCTCAATTTGCAGTCCTTGGTGGAGCTGAGAATATGCAACCAGCAAAATCTCATTCACCTGTCAAGAGAGGATAGGACAACTGGTGATATTTATTCACTTCCCTCCTGAGAGCTGATTTCTCCTGAATAAGTAACTGTTGTTTTTCTTTACCAGAGTATTCACAGCAGAAGAAAAATGTTTTGTGAAAGGTCATAGTAGAGTTTTCATTATGCCTCTCTGATTTCAGGGATGGTGAGAGTTGAGGGAGGGCGTGTGGGTGTGGGTGTGGGTGGGTGTGGGTGTGTGTTCGCACACATACATATATGTGTATGTAAATATGTGTATGTGTATATGTGTTTATATATAAATGCATACATATACTGGGGGAAATATGCCATACATACACACACATAAATAGATACTACATATGCAATAAACATATTATATAAATATAAAATACATATATTCATAGGTATAAAGTTTCTCTATGCAGATATAGAGTATATGTATCTTTTTATATGTCTACAAAACATTCTTTTCATAGTGCTAGAGGTAGAATAAATGTAATGCTCTTATTTTACAGATTAAAAAATTGAGGGCTAGAAGCTAAATACTTTCCTCAAGGTAAAACCTAATTTTATGTATGTGTTGTGTGTGTGTGTGTGTGTGTGTGTGTGTATATATATACACACCCACATACAAATGCATATATACATGTACATGTATTGTATACATGTATGGACATATGTATACATGCTCATATATACACACATTTATATATGTGTACATGTATACTATGAGATATTTGAGCAAAATCACTTGTGCGATTTTGTCTGTATAAGGAAATCATCATGTGCACAGTAATTCTTTTCAAAGATGGAGAATATCAACACATCTATAACATTTATAGAATTAGGACTTTTGAGTTCATTCTGGATTAGTGCAGTCCCAATTGAGTAAGCCAATAAGTTTACATAAACCTTCTATATCTGTCTGGACCCAACCTGTGCTGTATCCTATTATACCATCCACCAATGCACCAGGGTCTAGTCACCATGGGTATCTTGCCATCTATACTACAATAATATGGGTACTACAACGTTTGCCCTTCCTCCTTCTTGCAAGAAAATAGTAATCAAATTAATGTAAGACTTGCTACTGAGAAGGATATGACAATCTATTGCCCTGTGATTATATTCCCAGTCTCCAACTTTCTATACCAAATTGCCCTTCCCTGGCCATTACTCTTTGAACCTAGGTCTTCCTAAAACTAAGGCCAGTCCTCTTTGTGTGATTATACACACATATGTGTACATATATGTGCATGTATATATGCATATATATGTATGTATGTGTACACATGGGTATGTATTGACACACTCTGTCTCCAATTTTCTGTTTGTGTATATATACATGCAAGCACATGTATGTGTACATTTATCATGTGTATATATGTGCCCATATATACACACATATCATGTGCGTATATATGTGAAGGCACGCACTGTTGAACATAATCTTTACATCTTTAAATAAATAGCACATTTCAGCATCTTAGAAAGCACAGGCAACTGAAATACATTAATAACCCATAAATGTCTAGAATCTAATCTTACCAAAATTGTTTTGTAGACTACTTTACAGACAGAGGTATTTAAATATCAAGTCACCATTTTACCCACCACCCCCAGAACGAGAAGCAAAAGGAAACGATGCAAAAAGATTGAGTAACGTATAAACTTGGAAAGTCAATTCCTGGATAAAAGAAAGATGCCAATATTGTCAACTCTCAATTATCACACTAATAGATTTAACTCATGCTATACTAAATCCAAAGGAACAAATAAACCAAAAATCTTCCAATTTGGGGTTTATAGTCTATCAAATAACTTTGTTTTATTTTGTTTTGTTCATGTGTTGACCTTTTTTGGTCTACGGTAATAATGAAATGTGTGCCTATTAAGTAAAAATTACTGGACTTTAATGATCTAAGAATAGGAAGGTAAACAGAGAAAACTCACATAATCGATCACATTGAAAATTGGCTCCTTGTGTATGCTGAGGACACATGGCAGTGACCTGCAGTGGAAAGACAGAGTTATGAAAACATCTGTTTTCACCATATGTGACCATGGGCAAGTCATTTCTTCTCACTGGGCTATGGCTTCCTCATCTGCAAACTGGGGATAGGAATATTTGTACTCCCTATGTCATTGGGTCATCATGAGGAAAGTGTTTTATAAACCTTAAGGTGCTCTATAAATGTTTATCTTTGATAATAGCATATTATTTTCCCACAAAGACATGCTGTACGACGGCCTGCAAATCTTATTTACAGCAGTTATTGTATCAACAACTAAATGATGGACAACATTTAGCACTGATCAATCAACAAGTCCTTACTGAATGCATACTATGTGCAACAGTACTGTACCGAGCACTAGAGATGCAAAGACAAAAGTAACTTACAAAGAGCTTACATTCTATTGGGGGAGGACATGATACATCATATACATTATTCTTGTTGCTGTTTGGTCATTTCAGTCATGTGACTCTTCCTGACCCCATTTAGGGTTTTCTTGGCCAAGATACTAGAGTGGTTTGCCATTTCCTTCTCTAGCTGATTTTACAGATAAGGAAACTGAGCCAAACAGGGTTAAGTGACTTGCCCAGGGTCACACAGCTAGTAGGAGCCTGAGGTTGGATTTCAACTCATGAAGATGAATCTTCCTGACTTCAGGCCTGGCACTCTATCCACTGTGTAACCTAGCTGCCATACATCATGTATATATAGCTTTGCGCAAAATAATAATAATGATGATGATGATGATGATGATAAATACAAGGTCATTTCTAGCCCTACTTCTGAAATGATTAGGAAAAACTTAATGTAGAAGGTGGAGCTTGAGATGAGCATTTCATTTAAGAAAAGAAAAATCCACTGAGCTAAGAGTACTGAATGGGCGATTCAGACAGAAAAAGATATATAGAAAGATTTTCAATAAAATGGCTGGAAGCCCAGAAAAAAAGCTAAAGCACACAATGTGAATTGGTTACAGGTGTAACTATCTCAAAATAAGCACCTTGACAGAGAGGTTTCTGAACTACCTTCAGACTAGCTGTTGAAAGGCATCACCTTGCTATAGGAAAAAGAGAAAACAGCCCCATTTTATGCCACTCAGTTTAACTATAAAGTTTACAATAAAGCCATAGTCTTGCTTGTATTTTTAAGATGATAAGGACAGGAAAACAATATTGTTAACACCTTTCTGCAATGACAGAAGAAACCAAATTAACACCTCTCACCACTAGATTTTGCTGCTGCTGATGGCTGAATAAAAAAGAAAGGAATTCATCTCTTTTATAATGTTGTATATACATTAAAAGAATTTAAGTAGATAAGAATCCATCTTGTGGATAGTCCTTTACCAGTATCTGATATCTCCATTCCATCTTTAAATTGAAGTTATATTTTCTCACCTATGACCTTGAATCCACTAAAAATCTGAGAGGTTTGAAATTCATTTATTCCAAGGTATCACTATTTAGGCAAATTTCCATTTCTAAGCAATACTATGTAAACCTATTTACATTTCTAGAAGCACTAGATTAGTCATGCTGATGAAATCATGACCAGTCTTTCTCAAGGAATATTAGCATGTGTAGCACCAGAGAGCTTCCTCTGCTCACCCACTTCCTACTCCCCCCAATCCCATCCAAAAAAACAAAAACAGAAACAAAAACCTAACACAAGTCTCCCACAGATAAGCTAAACCAAGTTTAAGGTATTTTCTAAGTACATATTCACTCAAAATCATAGCTCAATAGTAAATACCAGTGTTTTTACTTTTACTAGTCAACCAGGGGACATAATTATTTGAAAGTAAAGACATTTAGTGAAATATAATAATAAGAAAATTACAGCAGAGTACCCAGAACACATTCTCCCACCAATACACATACCATCAGTCTGAAAGATGGACATACCTACGGAATACATGTGGAGAGGTACACATTTGAGTGTGTGACCAGAGTACTTATTTACATAGTTACACATATAGGAAACATGCATGGTCAGGGCTCATGGTTTGAGGGGTAAACCATGTCCAAAATGCCATTAAAAGCATCTGGTGATATCATCATAGCAGTCCTGCTGGACCTGTCTCCTATTGCTCTGGTGTGTTATATATCATATCTATTTGGGTGAAAAAAATTAAAAGCACCAATTTCATAAGAATAATACAGAGGAGACATGATTAGAGAAAAGTTTGTCTTTAAAAAAGATCTGAATATTTTAGTGGAATGCAAATACAATATATGACAGGTTTTTAAAAAGCTAATTTAATTTTGGGATACATTAAGAGAAATGGCTTCCATTAATAAGATGATAATCTCTCTGTACTGTTCCTTGTCAGACTACATACAGAGTATTGTATTCAGTTCTGGGTGGCACAGTCTACGAAAGTCTTTATAAGCTAAAGAACATAAGAGGAGGGCAATCAGGATGGTGACCTTTAAGTCACATGAGGATGAATAGAAAGAGCTGTAGATGTTTAACCTGGAGAGGAGAGGACTCAGAGAACTGCTTTCAGATATTTGAAGCAGTAGCATGTTGAAGTTCTTGGTAGCCCCAGAGGGCTGAAGTCAGGAAGAAAGAGTCAAAATTACAAGAAGGAAAATTTAGTTTTAATCCTGTGAAATAATTAGACTTATCCAGCAATGGTTGTAACTATTGGACAGCTAGATGGCATTGTAGATAGAGAACTGGGTTTGTTGTTGTTGTTGTTGTTGTTGTTGTTGTTGTTTGTCCTTCATTCTCAAAGAGGACCAAGGACATCAAGAGGGTGATATCTGGACTTGCAAGTGAATTTGGATTTAAGTGAGGCAGGGCTGTGCAAAGTCATCAGCCTTACTTTCTCTTCCAGAGTCATCAGAGTCCAGTGGCAAAACATAAGTCAAGATGACTGGCGATGGAGATGGCTATGGCAATGGCAATGGTGATGGTGATGGTGATGTAGTGGGAGACCTTAGTCTTTTCAAGCTAAGGTCAAACTGTCTCAGTTTGTTTGAGACAATACTCATTCAGTGCTAGTCCTAGAGTCAGGAAGACTCATCTCCCTGAGTTCAAATTTGGCCTGGGCAAGTCACTTAACCCTGTTTGCCTCAGTTTCCTGGTCTGTAAAATGAGCTGGAGACAGAAATGGCAAATTACTTCAGTATCTCTGCTAAGAAAATCCCAAATGGGGTCACAAAGAGTCAGACACAATTGGAACAACAGAGCAACATCATTGAGCAATGGTTATGGTTGCCTTGAAAGGCAAAAGGTTCCTCCCCACTGGGAATCTTTAAGCAGAAGCCAGAGAACCACTGGCAAGGTAAATTATAGTGGTGATTCCTTTCAAGTACAGGTTAGAAAAGGACTCTTCTATTTCCAATTCCTGAATATGGCAGTGGGGGGAGAAACAGCTCTTTATGTGCTGTACTTATCAGAAGAAAATTTTATAAATTCAAAATATTCTATGAGTTCCTTAGAAATCTTAGTAATGGAATTCTGCCCTATATAAATTTTTCAAATGTTTAACTGAACTGGACAATGTCAAAAAAATTTCCCATTGTATAATAGGACATACCTACAAACTGAGAAATATTGTAGGTTGCATTGTGAATTGTCATAATTGTATATGATGGTAGTACAAAAAGTAATTCATGATACACAACAATTTGCATGGAACATAGAGTAGCAACAGCTCACATTTAGTCATGTCCAGCTCAAAATATTATGATCCTCTAGCATACTATTTGGTTTATAAAATACTTCCTCATAAGGAATTTCCTCTTTTTACAAATGAAGACCGAGAAACTCAGAGAAGTTAAATAAATTACTTCTCTTCTGTTACACATCTAATAAATATTGGAGCTAAGACAAGAACCCAGGTTCAACTCTAAATCCAGTGCCCTTTCAAGGTTTCTTTTCCTTTCCTAGAAGAGGAAATCAGTCTGTCAAACAATAACCTTTAGCACTGAGGAGTTAAGAATGGAGAAGAGACATTTAGGAGCCAAGCTGGTGGAGTAAGCAGTAAATCACCATAACTCTCCCATATTCACCACCAAACAACCATAAAATAGCACCCCAAAACAAATCCTGAAACAACAGAACCAGCAAAAAGACAGGGCAAAACAGTCACTGAGCCCAAGAAACTTGGCAGATAGGCAGGACAGGTCCATCTCACTCAGGTAAAAGCAGAGCACAATCCAGGACAGGAAGTGTCCCAGAAAGCCCTACCTCAGAAGACCAATGGTAGATCCTGAGCCCCAGTGGGGTGAAGCAGGCAAACGCCAATAACAGGACCCCCCCACATGCCTCACCATAGTCAGGGGAATGGGAAGACTCCTGCTCTGAGAACTATCAGGTGCTTCAGCATAGCCCCAGGCAGACAACCTGCAGTGGCCAGACCTCAACATGTTTCTGCTTAGCCCTTGACAAGCAGGCAGCCAGACCACTTCAGTGTATCCTGGGGAAATGCAAAAACAACCCACTGGCCTCAGCACATGCCAGACACCACCACTAAGACCCCAGCTAAGCTGCCAGATGCCTAAGCAACATCTCACCCCACCCCCTCAGCACAGCACCAGACAGAAGGGTTCCCAGGGGTAACACCAGGTAAACAGCCAGGGCCTACAGCCTCTGGTACAAGAAGCCTGAGACAGTGCCCTTTCCATCCCAGGAGCAGAGCTTAAATTTAAAAGAAAGGAAAAAGACAAAAAAAGATGAGCAAAAAGCAACAAAAAAATAATTTGACCATAGAAAGTTATTATGGTGACAGGTAAGATTAAGACACAAACTCAGAAGAGGAGAACAATGTCAAAACACCTATGGACAAAACCCCAAAGAAAAACAGGAAGTGGTCTCAAGCTCAGAAAGAACCCATGGAAGAAGTCAAAAAGGAACTTAAAAATCACATAAGAGAGGCAGAAGAAAAATTGAGAAAAGAAATGAGAGTAATGAAAGTAAACTATGACAAATGAGTCAATAGCCTGGGAAAAGAAAATGACTGCTTAAAAAGTAGGCCAAATGGAAAAGAAGATGCAAAAATCCACTGATGACACAACTACTTAAAAAGTACAGTTTTGGAAAAGGAAGTACAAAAGCTAACTGAGAAAAACAACTCCTTTAAAGTTAGAATTGGGCAAGTAGAAGCTAATGACTATATGAGACATCATCTCAGGAAAGAGTTCCCAAAATAAAACTCCCAAGGAACATTACAGCCAAATTACAGAACTATCAGGTCAAGGAAAAAAATACTGCAAACAGCCAGAAAGAAACAATTCAAATATTGGGGTGCCACAATCAGGAATATACAGGAATAAGGAGCTGCAACATTAAAGGATCAGAGGTCATGGAACATGATATTCTGGAAGGCAAAGGAGCTAAGACTATAACCAAGTATCACCTACCCAGGTAAATTAAGACCAATACGTCGGGGGGGGCGGGGAATGGTCATTCAATAAAACAGAAGGATTTCGAGCTTTCATAAGAAGACCAGAATAAAACCAAAAATTTGGTCTCTAAAACAAGACTCAAGAGAAGCATAAACAGGCAAGAAGGGGAAAGAAAACTTAAGGAATTCAACATAGCTAAACTGTTTACATCCCTACATGGGAAGATGATACTTGTAATTCTTAAAAACTCTACCACTAATAGTACAGCTAGAAGGAATATACATAGACAGAGGACATGGGTATAAGTTGAATTTGAGGGAATAACATAAAAATAACTAAGGGATGAAAGAGAGTACACTGGATACAGAAAGGAGAGGTAAAATGAGGTAAATTATTTCACATGAAGAGGCATGAAAGATCTATTACAGTAGAGGAGAAGACAGGAGGGTGGGTGATGGGTATTGCTTGAACTTTGATCTCATCAGTATTGGCTCAAACATACACAATCAGTTGAAAATAGAAACCAATCTTACCTGACAGGGAAATAGGAGGGGAGGAAATTAAGTAAAGGAGGGGGAACTGAGAGAAATGAGGGCAGATTGAGACAGGTGCTAGAGAGAAGCAAAAAACTGGTGAGGAGGGAAAGACTGAAAGGAGAGAGAAGACAAACAGTAGGAAAAATAGGATGGAGAGAAAAACAGAGTAATCTTAACGATGAATGTGAATGGGATGAACTCTCCCATAAAATGGAAGTAGATAGAAGAATGGGATCAAAAACCAGAATCCTAAAATAAGCTGCTTAAAAAACACACACACACACACACACTTGAAGCAAAGAGACATACCTAGCGTAAAGGTAAGGGGCTGGTGACAAAGGAAGGTAGCCTAGCAATACCAGATCTCAAACTATACTATAAAGCAATAATTATTAAAACTATCTGTTATTAGCTAAGAAATAGAATGGTGGATCATCAGAATAGAGGTATATAAGACACAGTAGTCAATGACCAGAGTAACCTAATGTTTGATAAACCCAAATTTGCCAGACTTTAGAATAAGATTTCACTATCTGACAAAAACTGCTGGGAAAACTAGAAAACAATAGAACACAAACTAGGTACAGACCAACATCTCACAATGTATACTAAGATAAGACCAAAATGAGTGCATGATTTAGACATAAATGGTGACACCATAAGCAAATGAAAAGAGCAGGAATAGTCTACCTGTCAGATCTTTGGGGAAGGAAAGAATTCATGACCAAACAAGAGATAGAGAGCATTATGAAATATAAAATAGATCATTTTGATCATATTAAAATAAAAAGCTTTTGTACAAACAAAAACAATGCAATCAAGATTAGAAGGAAAACAGAAAGCCAGGAAATAATCTTTACAGCAAGTGTCTCTGATAAAGGCCTCATTTCTCAAATATATAGAGAACTGAGTCAAATTTATAAGAATCCAAGCCATTCCCCAATCAATAAATGGTCAAAGGATATGAACAGGCAGTTTTCAGAGGAAGAAATCAAACCTACCTATGAAGAAGTTTCTAAATCACTTTTGATCAGAGAAACACAAAGTAAAACATCTCACACCTATCAGATTGGCTAATATGACAAAAAAGGAAAATGATAAATGTTGGAGAGGATGTGAGAAAACTGGAACACTAATGTACTGCTGGAGTAGTGAACTGATCCAACCATTCTGGAGAGCAATTTGGAACTATGCCCAAAAGGCAACCAAACTATGCATACCCTTTGATCCATCAATGCCATTACTTGGTCTATATCCCAAAGAGATCATAAAAAAGCAAAAAGGACTTATATATACAAAAATATTTATAGCAACCCTTTTTTTGGTGGCAAAATATTGGAAATTGAGGGGATGCTCATCAATTGGGGAACAGCTAAACAAGCTGTGATATATGAATGTAATGCTATTGTACAATAAAAAATGATGAACAGGCAGATTTAAAAACAAAAACAAAAACACTGGAAATACTTGTGCAAACTGATGCAAAGTGAAATGAGCAGAACCAGGAAAACATTGTGTGATGATCAGTTATGTATGACTCAGCTCTTCTCAGCAACATAATGATCCAAGACAAATACAAAGGACTCAAGAAGGAAAATGCTAGCCATATCCAGATGAAAAACTGATGGACTCTGAATGCAGGTCAAAGCACATTTTTTTCACTTATGTTATTCTTTTTCATTTTTTTTCCTTTTGATCTGTTTCTTCTTTCACAACTGCGACTAATATGGAAATGCGGTTTATGTGATAGCACCGTATAACCTATATCTAATTGCCTATCATTTTCAGAAGAGGGGAGGAAGAGAGGGAGAAAATTTTGGAGCTCAAAATCTTGTAAAAATGAATGCTAAAAAATTGTCTTGACATAAATTTGGGAAAAAATAAAACACTATTAAATATATGTAAAGAAAAAGAAGAGGGAAGAATCAAAAAAAAATAGATTGAAGAAGAGCAGAGGCTTTTTCGTTTTGTTCTGTTTTCCCAGTCTTCCCTTGCCTCACCTGATCCCATATACTCACTAGCCAACCCCGTGGACAATCAGATCTCTAGTTAATGTACACCTGTTCTAGCTTTTCAGAGACAGGAAGAGATATCTAAAAAGGAAGCAGTGAAATTACGTACCTGGACATGTTGCTAGCTGATTACTGAGAGTTTAGGGGGCCTTATAGCTGTTCCTTGCACTTTCTTCTACTGGTTTTTCCTTTTACATTTTATTTCCCTTTTCTGGGCCTTTGGGGTGATTTCAATGCCTACAGTTCCCCTGTTCCTCACCTTTGCCTTTTGGAATCTTCAGTCTCCTTCATCACTGAGCTCATGTTCTTCCTTCCACAGAAAACCTTTCCTGATCTCTAAACTGCAATGTTCCTGCCATCCTAAAATAATAGTGTAAATACATATGATGAAATGCTGAATCAGAAAAATACAGAAATTAACATATTTATGTCATAATCATTTTTTCTCCTTGTTTATCTTCATGTTGCCTATCCTTATAGAAAGTAACCTCCTCAAGGTTAACGATTTTTTTTCATTTTGGTCTTAATCTTCCCAGTGACTAGCATATAGCAAGCAATTAATAAATGTTTGTTAGGTTGGATTGCACTGCATTGCTATGGCTTGAATTGCATGGTATTGGGTTAGTTTGGATTGTAAGCCTGATCTGAATTGTGGAAATAATTCAATCCTACTGATTAATCTTAGGCTGCCTAAATATCTAGTAAAAGAAGCCTGAAGATGCTGAAATGTAGAGCATCATTGCCTATGACATGCCCAAGCAATCATTTATGGAAATGATATTGGTATTGGAGCAGATGAGATGAAGGCAAGCAAATACAGCAGACTCAATCCAGAGAAGATGGAATGTATTATGTAAACTGAAGTTAACGTGTTGCTTGGTTGTGACCCTCCATCTGATTCAATAGACTACAGATGGGCTCCAAAGAGAATGTTATCAAGCTTTTAGATAGATGAGAATTATCCCAATGAAATCTTGAAGATGCTGAGGATATAAAGCAGGAGAAAGAGAAGAGGTGGGAGTCATTAGGACTTCAAATGTGAAGATAGAAATTGCCAAGAAAAGAGGCACACCTAGAATTTAACCTCTTGGGATTTACTTTTTTCACTGTGTACTAATCAGCTGGCAAGCCCAAGTGTGTTTATCTGACCAGTTAGACTTAATTTTCTATAATCTCTCTCTCCTCCCTCCCTCTTCTTTCTCTTCTCTTCTCTTTCTCCCCTCAGTTCTTTTATGCTACTTTTAGAAACAATTCATTAGTGAATTAGCTCCAAATCAGCTGAAAATATATCTTGGCATTTAAGAATCTGTCACTGGCACCAATTAGTATTGAGAAAGAAAAAAAAACTATCAGGAAATCCCCAGAGGTTAGGCTTATATAATAAATACATAAGGAAAGACTTAAGAAAGTTCTGGATAGCAGGTCCTCAGCTGCTGGGACAGATTTTAATTGTGAAGTAGTCAGATAATTAAATGCTAACAGACAAAGTGAGAGTAAATTGGCAGGTTTATAAAAAAGTGAATAAAAACCACATGGAGACACAATGAAGGAAGATGAGTAACCTTTGGGAAAGAAAAATGGGAAGCCCAAGGGAAGGCTTTTACCCAGAGGAACCTAAAGGAGGAAAATTGAAGATGTTGTAAGGAAAAGGAATTATCTTCTGCTTGTCTCTATTTTACCTAAGGAAAAGAAGTATGTCTGAACAAGAAGAACCAAAGAACACTTTGAGAAATTGTTAATAATTCTTCATCTAAGGAAAGAGACAAAGAAAAAAATAAAGTCTTTCAACTAAAGTTGCTAACAAATGTCCTATATATTGTCATAGAAGATAAGCATTTGGAAAGGTGAAGTTGAAATCATAATCAAATTTGTTGTGAGAGATAGTCTTCTGTCTTACCTTGATAAGATGGTGTTTTACTTTACTGATGTTTTAGTTCAGGATGTGTGTGTGTGTGTGTGTGTGTGTGTGTGTGTGTGTGTGTGTGAGAGAGAGAGAGAGAGAGAGAGAAGGAGGGAGGAAGAGATCAAAGTGAGACAGGAAAAAAAATTTCCTTATAAATTTTTTCACTTAATAAAATCTTAGTGAATCTTTAATGTTTGTCTAAGTATAGCATAACTTTCAAGAAACATGTTTCAAATGGCAACAAATGAGAAAAAGTCCTGTTATCTATTAAGCAGCATTCTTTACTCATCTGAAATCCAATCATAGTAAGTTCATATTCATGAATTACTATTTAGAAGCATGTAGACTAGTGTTGAATTGGAGAGAAGGTACACATATGGCAAAACCAACCACAGGTAACTATGTTAGCTTCCATGATGATATTATAAAAGCCAATTATCATTTGGTTAAAGAAATAATACCCGTTGCTATTGCCTTTCAGGCCCCAAGCAAAGAGAATGAATTCTAGTTCTATTATTTGTGGGCCCCATGCTTTGCTTAGAAAGAAACCCAGAGCCAGTTTTCATAGCAGATAGAGTATTAGACATGGCATCAGGAAAATCTGGTTTCAAATTCTGCCACCGATATTCATTAGCTGTTTTACCTAGAGGAAGACACAACCTTTCTAAGCCTTAGTTTCTTCACCAGTAAAAGGGTGATAACATCTACATTACCTGCCTTACCATGATGATCAATGGAGATAATATATGTAAAACTTTAAAGCACTGTATAAATGAGAGTTGTTATTAACATTTCTCTACAGTGCCTGACACACGGTAGGTGCCTAATAAATCATTTTTAAAGAAATTAATCCATGAATTGATTGATCCTCTCTACATGGTGGCATTAGGGACAGCTAGTCTATTGCATTAAAAAATGAAGAGCAATCCATTCAAAGCTCTGAAATAGAATCATGAAATTAGTGTTCTCTTGCATTTTAAGTAGAGAAGCATTCGAAGTAATGAAAATAAAATTGTATTTTAAGGAGAATGTGGCTATGTTTAGCAGGTAGTATGTGAACTGGAAGTAATAAAAGACAGGATACAGACTAAAAAGAAACTCTTAAGAATTCAGCATATGGGAACTATAACAAGTGCTCTTTAGGATAGAATTCAGTAAGAACAACCCTCAAAGAGGATGATTCAGTCCTCTGTACTTATCCTATTCTGTTTTGGAAATTAGTCTAGATGACTCACCAGGAAAGCATTTTCCCTTTAAGCAAACCAAACCTGAAGCAAATGTAGCATTAGAATCATTTCTGTCCAGAGTTTATCACCTAGCTCATCATCCCTGCCAAGCTAATCTGGGAACAGAGTCCCATGCCTTTAAAAGCACAGAACTCATTTCCATGGAGTTGCAGACATTTTGAAGGAAAAAATAAAAGAGGAATAGTTGCATGCGAAGCTTTGCCTTTGTTTCAACAGGCTCTCGATCTAGAACAGACTCTCTCCCTCCTCATAGTTTTTTTTCCTGTCAAAATTGCTCCCTTCTATCATGCTCCTACCTCAGCCATGAAACCTTCCTCTATCCCACCTCCACTCCTTCCTCATTCTCCTACACCTTCAAACAAGATGTGATATATCTCTCCTTGTTTTTGTTTTTTTTGGGTTTTTTTTCATAGAACCATGGTGTTATTAATGTACAAGTCATCTCTCCTAGGTCATAGTTGTTATTTATAGGTCATCTCTCCTAAATTATAAATTCCTTGAGGGCAGGAGCTTCATCATTGTTTATCAGTCTATCCTTTACACCAGCTATGGTGCCCTGCACATTAAATGAACTTAAATGGAACTGAAAAGCCTTGTTATCATCACTCCTGGGAAGGAAATGAAAGAAACCTTTTACTCAAAGCACAGAGTAAGCAATCCCTTTCAGGATGTTACCTTACTTATAGATGCAATATGATTTTTCAATAAATGACTTATAGATATTAACATCTTCTGGGCTAGCACTAGGGAATAGCTCCCAATTAATGCTGCTAAAAAAAAAACCCTCTCATTAGAATAAGTCCATAAAGAAAGGTATATAGGAATAGAAATTCCAGATCTTGAAAGTACTGGATTGTTGGGGGTTTTGTTTGTTTTTTATTGTTGTTGTTGTTGTTTGTTTGTTTTGCTTTGCTTTGCTTTGTCTTGGTCCTGCTTCCATCTTCAGTTTTTCGTGTTTATTCTCTCACTTTTCAATTCTGCCAACTTCTGCATGCTGAATTGGTCATAACTCCCCAAATTGTGCTTCTGTTGACTTCCATCAATAACTCTTTGATTTTCCCAGTTAGTTACAGCTCATTTTTTGTGATGATTTCCCCTCTCTGCTCCTGGTTTTGTTGTCCAGATCCCTTTCCTCACATGGGAAATGTTTGCTATCATTAACTCTTATCTTGTTAAGGGCAGCTAGCATGGCACTGTGGATAGAATGTCAGGCCTGGAATCAGGAACATTTATCTTCCTGAATTAAAATCTGGCCTCACACACATATGAGCTGTGTGACCCTGGGCAAGTCACTTAACCCACTTTGTCTCCGTTTCCTCCTTTTTAGAATGATCTGGAGAAAGAAATGGGAAACCACTACAAAAAAACAGCAAATGGGATCATAAAGAGTCAAAAATGATTGGAAAACAACCAAACAACAACAAAAACTCTTGTCTACCTGTTGTTTATGGATAGGATGTGACAAGGATTATCTCTGAAGGGCAATAAAGACTGCTCAGGAGAAGACTTACTAGACAAGCAAAGTTAATCAAGCATCATCTCCAAAAATCAACCAAAAGTATGGTTAAGGATCCAGGTTAGAAATAAATTAAGCAAGCACAGAGAATGTATGGGGTAGCTCAGAGTCTGGGAGGCTTGATGGTAATCTCATATACATAATTAATACAAGAATATGGCACATGAAAGGGCTGTAAAAATGTGCATACCCTTTGACCCAGCAATAACACTTCTAGGGCTGGATGCCAAAGAGATCATAAAAATTGGGAAAGGACCCACATGTACAAAAATATTTATAGCAGCTCTCTCTGTGGTGGCAAAGAATTGGAAATTGAGGGCATACCCATTAATCAGGGAATTGTTGAACAAGTTATGGTATATGAATGCAATGGAATACTATTGCGCTATAAGAAATGATGAGCAAGTGGACTTCAGAAAAACCTGGAAAGACTTGTATGGACTGATGCTGAGTGAAGTGGGCAGAACCAGGAGAACATTGTATACAGTAACAGCCACATCAAGCTATGACTAACTTTGATAGACTTAGCTGTTCTCAGCGATGCAAGGATCTAAGACATCTCCAAAAGTCTCATGATGGAAAATGCTATCCACGTCCAGAGAAAGAACTATGGAGTTTGAATGCAGATCAAAGCATACTGTTTGCTTTTTTTTTCTGTTTTGTTTCCTCTTTCTGGCAGTTCCTCCTATTGGTTCTAATTCTTCCTTACAACATGACTAATGTGAGAAAAAAAGAATATGGCACAAAAATTTGGGGTGCTTTATGATACTTTCCCAGTTGTCCCAAGTACTTTTGTGTTAGCATTGATTTTGCTTCCTTACTTTCATTCATTTGTATGAAAGACTAAGAGGATGTCAGGGAGCTGAGGGAAATAAGTGAAGACTCAAACTCATAAAGGCCCAAAGGATAATTATTATTAATATTAATTACTGGCAGAACTATTGCTACTATCATTAAGAGATTGAATGAGAATTGCAAGTAATTACTAACTCTAACCAAATAGTTATCTGTAACAGTAAATTTTCATGTTTTCCCTGAGGGAGGCAGTTCAAAAGAAAGGGTAAAATACTTGTGTGCACTTATCTGCTGGTCAGCTATTCTATGTTTCAAAAGGTCTTGCTTGGTCCATGAGGCTAAGACTGCAGAAACCATTATATTCCTTTTCTTGAGGACAGAAAAGCTCCTTTTGTCCAATCCAATAAGAGATGACAGAGACCATTTGAAGTACCACCCCTGCGGAGGACTCTAGATGAAGATCAGTAAATGTCATAAATTAACATAGACCAGAAGAGACATAACTATGGAAAGTAGCAGAGATACAAGAAGTTACCCACATACAAGCCCAGCAAAAGCAGCATGATGAAATCACAAGAAGCCATTTACAACCCCATAGCTTCAGAGGGGTACATTATCCATTCACTTGTGAGCCCTGGCCATTTTTGTAACCTAAATATATTCACCTCATACATCCCTATATTTGTCCATTTTCCCAACTGATGGTGTATATATTTGCAGGAGAGTGTTCACCCAGGTTTGTTGGGAAACTGTCATGTTCCTAATTTATTAACATGTTATTTCATTTAAGGCCTTTGCCTTAAACTAGTTCTATCCTCTGGTTAGCTGGAAAAAAAAAACCATTGGTGGACTTTACAAGCTCTGGTTTTGAGTATCTGAGGTCTCATAGAGTATTTTGTATTTGAGTAATTTTTCTGGAGCCCTAATATGTTTATATTCCTCCAAGTGCTCTATGATTAAGAAAGGATTGTTGATAGGGAGAAGAAGCTCAGATAAAGCAGCTCTTCACTAGAGCTTGGTCAGACATCAAAGACCCCAAAATCCACTACATACTGGGCCATTGCCAGTCATCCTTACTTTTGTCTTGGCACTGGATTTCAATGATTACGGAAGACAGAGTAAGGCTGACAACTTTGCACAACTCTGCCACATTTAAATCCAATTTATGCACAAGACATCACCCAGTGATGTCATCAGTCCTCTCCAAAAATGAAGGACAATAACAACAACCATATAAAAAGCTAATTTTATAAACTATTTCTAGATCTTCTTGGCAGTCTTACACCCTGAATTTGTCATCTAAGGAGCTAGAACTCTTATTTCAAAGAATTTTTTGGTTCTTCTTGGAGAATCTTCATTCTCTACTAGAATCATCAGTGAGAAGGCTCTCCATATTCTCTCCCCAAACAACTAGTCCTATCCATAAGATCTTAAAATCTATGTAATGAAACATTATAGCAGATTACACTTCAACAACTCACATTCACAAAGATTTCTCTTTGAAAACAAGTATATGTAATTAAGGAACATACAAGACTAGAATTGAAAATTCTCAAGGAATTATTTGGTCAAGAAAAAAAATATTAGTCTGGCAAGTAACTTCGTTGTGTGGGGTAATTGTAGTCCTGACAAAGAAATTCTAAGCATGTTTTAAGACATTAAATATGCCAAAGAAAGGAAAGAGCATTAAACTTCCCAAGAAGACCAATGAATGTTTGGTTTCCAAGTTCATGTAACAGTTTTATCCATGAAGTTGTCGTGTGGTCCTAGTAAAACCTTCAAAACCTTAAACAAGTCATAAAACTATCAAATATGACTTAGGAAGGATAAAAGAAGAGAAAAAGGGGAAGAGAAGGACATTGATTATAAAAAGGAGGAAAATAGGAAAAGGAGAAAAGAGCTATTCTAGGAAAGGGATAAGAATATACCTCACTATGAAGCTAAGAATTTCCCAGTTTCCATAGCTGTATCTAGAAATTGACTCAACCACAGGAGAAAAAGGAAAAATGAGTTCACAACTGAAGACTACACCTATGAAAAGCTCTATGTTCAAGAAAGGGGAAATAAGTATCTCTCTGAGGGTTTTTATTCTTACTTCACTTCTTCTATTGGGGATATCAAAGGCAAACCCTCATGTACTCCCACTTTCCATAGGAGATGATTGTAGAAGAAGGATTAGGGAAAGGGCTTGAGGTGAATTAAAAGGAAAATAAATTTGTGAAGGTGATTTAGAGGAGTTTGACATTGTGAAGAAGACCAGAAAATGAAATGAGGGAAAAAGAAATCTAGGAGAATTTGAGGACAAGTTGAAGGAGAACAAATTCAACTAAAGGAGCTTAAAGTCTTAATCTGAAGAAGTACTTAATATGAAGTGTAGTGTTCAAAAAGTTCAAGAGACATAATTTCTGGGTAGTCATTTTATTAATAATGTTAGCATTTTAATAAAAAGAGGTAAGTGACACTCCCAAATGCCAAAGACCCTTGTGGTGGCAGGCTCAAGGCTTATATGGCCTTGGAAAAGTGGGTGTTCCAGATGGTGGCAATCAACTCTGATTGGTTAGCAAGTAATGGGAGAGAATGAATACTACAATGAGGGGCTGGACTTATTCTAATGAACTTTGATTATGTCATTTACTTCTAAATTGCCCAGCTTTGGATAATCTCTTCCAAGAATTTATTCCCCTCCCCCCCAAAAAAAAACCTGAGTAGAAGGTTGGGTGGGGTATGATTGAGAAAAGTTTAATTCAATGTCCTTCAAGAGATTGAACTTTGAAATGAGGACTATAGAAAAAGGGGGAACTCTGGATCTCCCCAAATCATTTGTTAACAATAAGCATTTTTCCCATAAGAAAAGAAGGCACAAATCCAGCCCCTGGTGCTTACCTATGTAACCTTAGGAAAATCTCTCAACTTCTCTGGGCTGCAGTTTCCTCATCTGAAAACTGAGAGGGAAAGTATCAGGAGTACCTGAAGTTCAAAAATGATTCTATGACCATATTATTGAGGAGTATGGAACTAAAGGGAAGGACTCAAGAAGGAAGATGGCAAGACGAGGTAAGAAAGGGTAAGCAAAAGCAATGTGGTAAATAAGACAAGCCGGTGAGAAGTGAGTTTGAAAAGAGACCAGAAGGGAAGTGGGGCAGCTATCAGTACAGTGGATAGAGCACTGAGCTGGGAATCAGGAAGACTCATCTTCCTAAGTTCAAATCAGGTCTCAGACATTAATAGCTGTATGACACTGGGTAAGTCACTTAACCCCGTTTGCCTCAGTTTCCTCATCTGTAAAGTGAAATGGAGAAGGAAATGGCAAACCACTCTAGTATCTTTGCCAAGAAAATCCCAAATGGGGTTAGGAAGAGTCTGACATGAAAATGACTCAACAACAATAACAAGAAGAGAAGTAGGATATAGATTGTCCAGATATCAAAGTTGGGGGGTGGAGGGAAGTGAAACCAGTAAATGTCATGAAGCAATACTCAGAAAGTGAAGCATAAACATCCAAAGGTAATTCCAAAAACAAGCTGAAAAATCTCCATCAGTATGGGGAGCAGAGTGATAAATATTGAACTTACCAGGCCTGAATTTCTATCACAGCCAAGTGACAGCTATCTTTGATACAAGAATAGGCTAGGCTGTATTCTAGAAAACATGATGATGTAGCTGGACAAACACCATTTCACACTCCAGCTTTTCAGAGACAATGAAGCGCTAAAAAAAGTTAACATGGATGAGAACCAGTCCCAAACTACTTTCTCCATACATAATTCAGCATAATGTTCTAGGACACTCTTCTCTTTCCAAGGAAGAACACTTCAGCAGCATCAGGACCCCTTCAAAGTGTCTGCCCATTCTATTCTGTTTTTCATTATTAAGTCTTACACTTCAGCTTTTTCACCAAAGAAGAAAGCGTGTTGGAGCAGATAATCATTAGGGTTTGTTCTAGTTTTAAAATTTAAAGTTTTTCAATATAATATCTATTGCACAAAGTAAGTGAGGCACAATTGAAGTATATAGGTTCCCTGACTCTTGCAGGACTATACAGCCTAGCTGTTTGGATAACATGAGTATCTCTGCCCATCCATGGGAGAAGAAAAGATGCACAGAAAAACAGAAGGGCATAATTTCTTCTGTATGCTCTGTGTAAAGGGACACTGAATGAGTGAGATGAGTCTGGGAGTACATAGCTAACTGTACACCTAAAGGGGCAAAACCCTCTGCTCAGTGCATAATGATTAATAGGGATCAAGGTCAAGTACGGAAAGATGCATCAAACATCTCTTTGGCATCTTCAGATGACTCACACAAATGTGTTAATTTTTAGCCTTTTCCTACTGGTGTCTCCTGTTAACTAATGCTATGAACACAAGTCTCTTCATAATACACAGTAAAAAGGTGGAATTGGGACATGTTAATAGAACTGATTAATTCTTCACTTCATCTTGTACTACCTTTCTAGTTGACCTTTTTTTTTTCTTTTCTCATTATTCCAATTCCTTTTAAGGATGAAATAGAGTCTACAAAATGTTAGACTTTATCTTTCTTTTTAAGTGGCTGTATTTTGTAAGTATTCTTTAAGAAAACTTTACTTATTTTTTTCTTTGCTAAGCTGAAGGCTAAGAGTAGATGAGGATCCTGAATACAAAACAGGCAGACACAAATTAAAGCTGCCCAATTTATTTTAAACTCCCAGATGTAAATGCAGGGCATCACCAGGAGAGGCACAGAAGGTAACATCAAGACAATCAGTGGTAAATGCTATTCTCTGAAGAAAACCTTCTCAGACTCTGTGATCCAACATTATAAAACTTGTTTTTTTTTCTTTTTTCTTTTTTTCTCCTCACCCTTCAAAAACATAGGCCAGCTTTGGATCCTAGAGGCTAAGAGATTAAATGCAATGCATTATTTTGGAAGACAAAAAAAAATGTTGTTGGAGCTAAAACTACCTCTATTCCATTTGAAGCTGACCCACCTTTTTGGAATGAGCATACATCAAAGACACAGAGATGAGGATTGGTCATTTGAATCCCAAAGAAAATTAAGAACTATGGAAAGCAAGGCCTTGGAAGTGTAAATCTAATAAATGTGAGCAATTTAGCTTTTTAACTTTGCTCACCAGCAGCAGCTAATTATTTCTTGGGAAATGTAAGGAAGCTAAATCCTAACAGAGCCAGGCCCCTGGGCAAAATTGTGAAATAAGGCAAAGTTTTTACATCTGAGGACAACGTTTTTTTTTTTCTGTTTGGTGCTTCCCTGCCTCTCCTTTCCACTCCTTCTTTCCCTGCATCCTGCTTCTCCCTACATCCATCTGTGACCATTCTCCCATTACAGGCCTCTTAAAGTTTAACTCCTACCATCAAAATTTTTTTTCTCAGGAAGAAATCAGTAGATATGGTTAATTGAAATTCATTCACAGTAAGGTTCAAATGATTGATAACAGCTTATCATGTGCTCACTCCTAAGAATGAATGAATAAAGCATTTATTAGCCAGTTACCATATGCAAAACACTGGCCTAATCACTGGAGATATAAATAGAAAAAGACATTCCCTACTTAAAAGAAGGTCTAGTTCTACAGGGGAGAAAATACATTTGGAAGTTTTCAGCTATAAATTTGAATAGAAAGGTCCCATGGTCCTTAAGATGCAGCAACAAATTAGATGGTAATACTTTTTATCTAATGTCATTTTTACTGATAAAATCAGGTCACTTTCGAACACTGAACCATTTGACAGTGGGCTAGAATCAAAAGTATAGAGAGAGGGGCAGCTATGTGGCACAGTGGATAGAGTACCAGCCCTGGAGTCAGGATGACCTACGTTCAAATCCAGCCTCAGATACAAAACACTCATTATCTGTGTGACTCTGGGCAAGTCACTTAACCCCAATTGCCTTACCAAAAAAAAAAAAAAGAAAGAAAAAGTATATAGAGGTCATCTCAAACTGGTTATTGGCTATTATTAATTTTTCAATGTGAACATTTACACCTCAGAAATAAACAAAAAATCAGGACTTGATTATTGTTTTGTTGATTGTTTAGGCTTCAGAAAGTGATGGAGAAAATGTTAATAATGCAGATTAAACTTATATTTTTGTCTTTTGGAGAGCTGGTTATTGTCTTTTGAAGAGCAGCAAACCTCTAGTTTGAAGCAGTGCTATTGCAATGGTTCTTGGTTTTGAAGAGGTCTAGGGGTTTTGGGGTGCTGGGACCCCAAGATCGTGGTACCGGGCCCTGTCTGAAAGAATTCAACTCAAATCTTCTTCAGCCAGAGGAAAAGTTTATTAGTGATAAAACATATAGGCCGGGTGACGCCCATAAGGACAAGCGGGCATGAGAGGTTCTCAGCCTTTTGAGCGTGAGATTCTCAGCATCTGAATGAGGGCCAAGGTGGATCTTAAATACTAAAGTAACTTTGGGTGGCCAGAGAAGGGGGTTGGGTAAAGGGTGTAGGTAACAATTCTAATTGGGGAGGTCTGCGAGATTGAATAGACAATGGGAATAGATAATGGAGGAACAGGAAGGCAGAAGTTTGAAAGGCATCTGCACAAAATCAAGGTGGGGCTAGGACTTTCAAAAGGAGATAAAGGAAGGCCTTTCTGGGGCCTATAGACAAGAGGGAGCCTAAGCCTTTTAGGGTGCATCTGAATAAAGATTAAAAGGTAAAGCTAAGGCTTTCAAAGGGAGATGAGGGTCTGGGGCCTGTGAGTCAGATTCCCTTTGAGGCAAAGGGTGAAGATCTTGGCTTGGGCCCCGCCCTTGTCAGTTTCAGGATCCTGGGCTATTTCTATCAGGGTTTGAGGAAAGACGGTTGTCTAAAAGGTAATGATTTGACCTTCCTGGCCTCCTCTCTCCTTCAGGGTGTATTATTGCTTCATCTAGACTGACTTCCTTTCCCTACAAATTGGTTAGCAATTGGTGTAAATTACACGCCCCTCGTCCATGGGAGCTGTGAGGGCTGGGTGGAAAGCAGGATCAGTAATCTGGGATTAGCTGCCACCCCCAATTTGCCTACACTTACCTGCCCTATTGGTAGCAGCTGGCTAGCAGCTATTGTGGGTGATGATGAAGAGGATGGGTGCCTTCTCCACTTTGCTTTCTTCAATAGTGGCTATGGGGGCCAGGTTGGAACGAGGTCTTATGGTTCAGTCAGTCAGCAAATCAGTACACATTTATTAAATGCCTACTATGTATCAGAGAGGCAACTAGGTAGCTCAGTTGATAGAGCACTGGGCCTGGAGTTAAGAAGACCTGAGTTCAAATCCAGTCTCAGAAACTTACTAGCTATACGACCCTGGGCAAATCACTTAACTTCTGTTTGCCTTAATCCACTGGAGAAGGAAATGGCAAACCACTTCAGTATCTTTGCCAAGAAAACTCCATGGACAACATTGGCATGTCATAGTCCATAGAGCCACAAAGAGACATAACTGAAGGACAAAGCAACAGCTATGTATCAAGCATTGTGCTAAGTGCTGAGGATTCGAAAAGAAAGGCAAAGGACAGTCTCCTGCTTTCAAGAAGATTACAGTGAGACAACATGCAAACAACTACGCAGAAACAAGCTACATGCAGGATAAATTGGAAACAAACAACAATGGGAAGGGACTAGAATTAATCAGTATTAGGAAAGATTCCCTATAGTAGATAAGATTTTTAGCTGGGACTTCAAAGAAGTCAGGGAAGTCAGAAGTGAAGAAGGGGACCATTCTATGTGCGGGGGACAACCAGTGAAGATGCCTGGAATTAAGAGACAGTGCAAGAGAAATAGCAAGGAGGCTATTAGCATCATTGGATTACAGATTCCATGGGGTGGGGTATTAAGTGTAAGAACACTGGAAAGGTGGGGAGGGCAGGCATGAAGGGCTTTGAAATCCAAAGAGATGATTTCATATTCAATCCCAGAGGTTATAGGGAGCCAAGGGAGTTTACTGAGTCAGGGGTATAGCAGTGGGGGGAGTGACATTGTTAGACTTGTGCTTTAGGAAGGTCATTCTGACAGCCTAATGGACATAGATGAATGGAGAGAGACTTGCATCAGGGAGACCAACCTATAGGTTATGGAGGGCCTGCAACAGGGATGTGTGTCACTGGGAGCAGAGAAAAGGGGGCATATACAAGAGAAGTTACAAAGATAAAAATTGACTAACCTTGGCAACAAATCAGATATGGGGGATGAGAGAGAATTAAGCATTTAAGATGTCACCTAGGGTGAGTCTGGGTGATTGAGTGGATGGTACCCTCAAAAGGCATAGGGAAATTAAGAAGATGGAAGGGGTGGGGTGGGATAAAGAAATCATGAGTTTAGTTTTGGACATGTTGAGTTTAAGGGGGCTATAGGATACCCAGTTTAAGATGTCTAAGAGGCAGCTAGAGATGGAATACTGCAAGTCAGGAGAGAGATTTGAGCAAGATAAGTAGATTTGAGAATTATCAGCATAGAGATGATAATTGAATACATGAGAACTGATGAGATTACCAAGTGAAATAATATAAAGGAAGAAGAGAAGGGGGCCCAGGGCAGAGTCTAGGATACTGAAGTCTAGTGGGTGTGACCTGGATAATGATCAGCAAAGGATAAGAAGGAGTAGTCAGAAAGGTAAAATCTAGAAAGAAAAAAGTATCAATTAGAAGAGGGCAATCCACAAAGTCAATGTCTGGAAAGAGATCAAGAAGGGTTTCTGGGTTGTCTGCATCAGGGTCAGAGAGGAGATGATGGTCAAAGTGTCAGTGCACATTCCTTTCTGTTTCTCTGTCAGGGTGCCCTTCCACTTCAGCTAGGTTAGCTTGCCTTCCCCATGGATGGTGGGTGGTTGGAAGTTGTTGGGGATGGCTAATACCTTCTTCACAGGAGTTGTTTCCCCAGATATTGGCTGTAAGGATTGCCCTTTTTGTTTGTTTGGTACTTGTTGTTTTGTTTTGTTTTCATTTTAATAATCATTAGTCTTAAATTAAAGGAATGGAGACCTGATGGTAAAAGTTTAGGAATTAACAAAAAAGAAGATAGGCTTTTCTGGACAGTGGTTCCCTCCTAGTATTCCCAGAAATAGCAGCAAATAAAATGCCACCTAGTGCACCTAAGTAGGAGACAAGTCTTAGACCTTTGCTAAGCCTAGGGGATAAAGATGGGCCCATAATTTCCAGGAGTATCAGTGGTTTGAGAGAGGTCCATTGAAGGAGGCAGGTGATTGATTAGATTGCTCAAAGTCCTGCCTTTTGGTTGTGACAGGTGATATTTTGTCTTGGAGGTGCTAAGAAGCTTGCCTCACAGAAGACGGGACGCAGACCAAGGGAATTCTAGTTTAGACAAGGGAGTTGGTAGTGTGAGGTGGGCTGTCTGAAAAAGTCCCTAGAAGAAAGAATGGAAACCAAGAGCTTGGCATCATGCTTCCTTCCTGGAAATGGACCTAAAGTGAAGAGAGAAGCTTAGAGGCAGGTGGTCAGGGGGTAAAGAGTGAAGCCAGGGTCCCAGGGTGAAGCCAGGAGGTAGATAGTAGGATATGTACAACAGTGCTTGTTTTTCTTGTTAAGGCTTTTGCTCTGTCATACATTTCTCTGTCCCTTTCCTGGTTTTTCTGTGAGGTTTTACTTGTGATAATTTCTTTCCTTTCCTCTCTTTTTCTCTATTTTTTTGTTATTGTTCTTTTCCTTTATTTAGCACATTGCTTGCTGTTCTGAGGTGATGAAGGGCTCGGCAATGGCTCCTCATTCAGCCATCTTGCAAGAAGTTCAATTGACAGAAAGAGAGAAGTTGGAGAGAAGGGCAGATTTATGAGAAAAGATGATAAGTGCAATTTTCTATATAAAAACTCAATCTTTGGTACAACCGAGGGCAACCTAGCGTTGCTGTTAATGGCTGAGAGTGAAGTCAGCTACTTTTCCAAAGTTGTATTCTGCTTCTGAATATCAAACTAGAAGCCTTGTGCAATCGAGGCAAAAAATGTAGCAGAGATCAAAGTGAGTATGAGAATTGGTTATATCTTTTTCTCACCATTTTCTTTCCTAGGAGAAAGATGGTTAGGTTATACTGTCTATATTTTATAGATGAGGAAAGTATGCAGATGAAGTCAAAGCAATTTGAGTCCAGATCATAGACACTGTCATTGCTCAAGGAAGGTCTCTTAATTCTTATTCCTATCTATGAGCCCGGCTAGTAAAACATGGTTTCCTAAAGGTTATCCAATCACTTGGCTTTGTCCAATTAATCATGATCATTGATAAGATCTTACAAATTCACTCTTTCTCCTTAGCGCCCTACTGACTTTTCAACTCATTTGGAAGTTATTTCTTCACTTTTCATCTTCATTTTATAGAACCCAAAATTCATTAATGCCAGGCAATGAGCTAGAGATTCCAACTTACAAAAGGGAATTAACTAGCAGGGGGGTGGAATTACAATGGAATCTCTATCTCTTTCACTCTGATATATAATGCAATGCTTTCACTTCAATTAAGTGTGATGGTCAAGCTGCTTGTAAGAGTCCTCTTACTTTCTTCCTAACACTCTAATACCTTAAGGATACCATTATTTCTTTCACACTCAATAATGCCTAAACTGCTGAAAGCCAAATAGTATTATACCAGTCTTTTATCCCTACTTCTCTTCTTGTGTTTGGTGGCTATAAGACAAAATGCATAATAAGGACAGCACAGAGATAGTTAAAACAGTCTCAAAGGGAAATGAGGAAAAAAAGGTTTAAATCTCCTGTCAATGATCCTGAGCTGTTTCTAAACTGGATCCAGGTGTTACTGAAACTTGCTTTCCTCCTTATAATTTATAAAAACAAATTATTTCCCCTAGGTAAGAGATTTTGTTTTGTTTTTAGTTAATTCAGCCTACTTAAATTCCTATCTTTTGAACATCTCATGATGAATATAGAGGAAGGAACACTATCAATGAAGCTATTTTATATATGTACAAACATAAATGCCCTTTTATTTTTGAAAATAGCACTGCTGAGGGTAGTGAAAGTATCTGTGTTTACATGACTAATCCTGTGGAACTGAGAAAGCTAAGAGGAAGTGAACAGTGGGACTAGGAATACACAGGCTTCACTAGCTTTCTCTCTTCACCAATACCTACATTCATACTAGGGGACTTCAACATACATATTGACTTTCCCTCACTTACCTTAACCATTCAGTTGCTCAACTTACTCTCTTCCCATGAGCTACTCTTCCACCCTACTTCAGCTGCACACAAAAATAGTCATACCCTTGATCTAGCCATCACCCACAAATACACCAGATCTATATTCAAGAATTCTGAAATCTCTTTATCTGACTACAATTTATTGATTTGTCACTTTCCTTTTGCCTTCCCTTATAAAACCTTACTCTTCATCTGTATCAAGACCTCCAATCCCTTCACCCTTCAAATCTTTCCCAGGCCATTTTCCTTGCACTACCCACCCTCTCCTTCCTATCTTGACTTCTTGGTGAATTAATTCAATTCCTTCCTTGAATCTCTAGCACCCTTATCATATCACTGATTATGCCCCACCAAGTCTTAGCCTTGGATCACTGCTACCATTCACCACCTTCATTCCTAAACATGTGCTGCTGAGAAGAGAAACCATTCTGACTGGATTTACTAGAAATTTATGTTATACAACCTCAACTGTAAGCTCACTGCTGCTAGGCAATCACACTATACCTCCCTTAGCAACTCACTGTCCTACTCTCTGTAGCGACCCTTCCAAACCTTTTCATTCTTCCACAAACCTCCCATGGCTTTCCTCTCCCTACTCCCTCAGCTGAAAATTTTACTTCATATTTTGCAGAAACAAATTGATGCCATTTGTCATGAGTTTCCTCCTCTCCTCTTTTCTGTATCTTGTATCACTCAGATGCCTTTTGCCACTATCTCCTCCTTTACCCTTCTTACATGATGAAGTGGCCTTACTCCTTGACCAAGGTTAGCCCCTCTACTTGTTCAAGCAATACCATTCTGCCCCATCTCCTCCAAAAGACTGTCACTTCTGTCATCCCCATTCTTTCACTGATTTTCAACCTCTCCCTATCTACTGACTCGTTCAGCACTGCTTACAGACATCCCCCATGTCTCCTCTATCCTGAAATTAAAAACAAAACAAAACCTTATCCTTTCTTCTCTGCTATCATCCTATATCTTTCCTGCCTTTATAGCTAAACTCCTCAAAAAGGCCATCAACAATAAGTACATTCACTTTCTCTCCTCTTAATTCCTCATTGACCCCTTACAGTTCAGCTTCCAACCTTATTATTCCACCAAAACTGCTCTCTTCAAAGTAATTAATGATCTCTTAGTTGCCAAGTCCATTGACCTTTTCTCAATCCTCATTTTCTTTAACCTTTCTTTGATACTGTTGATTACTCTCTCCTCCTTTATATTCTCTTTTCTCTAGGTTTCCAAGACACCACTCTCTCTGGTTCTCCTCCTACCTGTCTGATTGCTTCTGTCTCCTTTGCTGAATCGTCTTTCCAGATCACACTGTCTAACCACAGATACTCATCCCTTAGGGTTCTGTCCTGGACCCTCTTTTCTTCTCCCTCTATACTTCATTTGATGATCTCAAGACCTCCCACGGATTAAATTACCATCCCCATGCTGATAATTCTCCTGCCCCAAACTCTCTGCTGATCTACAATCTCATATTTCTAACTGACTTTCAGAGATCTTGAATTGGATGTCCAATAGACATCTTAAATTCGATATATTCAAAACAGAATTAATTATTTTCCCCCTAAATTCTCCCCACTTCCTAACTTCCTTATTGCTATAGAGGGCAATACCATCTTCAGGCTCTCAACCTAGAAGTCATCGTGGACTCTTCACTATCTCTTACTTACCATATCCAATCTGTTGATTTGACTTTTGCAACATCTCTCTAATATGTCCCCTTCTCCCTCTAACACTGCCACCACTCAGGTGCAGACCCTCATCACCTCACAAAAAAACAGTTCTATAGTCTGCCTTCTTCAAATCTCTCCTCACTCCAATCCATTCTCTATCGAACCACTAAAGTGATTTTACTAAAGCTCAGGTCCAAATATGTCACCACCACCCTTATTTAATTAAACTCCAGTGGCTCTCTATCACCTCCAGAATCAAATACAAAATGCTCTGTCATTCAAAGCCCTTCGTAACCTAGCCTTCTTCTACCTTTCCAGGTTTTTTTTTCCATCTTGATCCTTAACTTATATTCTTTAGTCCAGTGACATTGGTCCCCTGGCTGTTCTACAAATAAGATACTCTATCTCTCACCTCTGGCATTTTCTCCAACTGTCCCCCATGCCTGGAATACTCTTCATCCTCTGCTCTTACTGATGACCTTCCTGGTTTCCTTTAAGTCAAATTAAAATGTCACCTGACCTATTTGTACAGCGGTATTTATAGCAGCTCTTTTTTGTGGTGGCAAAGAATTGAAAATTGAGAGAAAGTCCATCAATTAGGGAATGGCTAAACAAGTTATAGCATACGATTGTAATGGAACACTATCATGGTATAAGAAATTACAAGAAAGATGTATATAACTTGCTTTGTTTGCATGTTGTCCCTCCCCATTAGATTATAAGCTCCTTGTGGATAGGAACTGTCTTTTGCCTCTTGGCCTATCCGCAGCTGCTTAGCACAGTCACAGAAACATAATAGATGCTTAATAAATATTGATCAATTGATCATGATACTCAGAGGCTACAGGAACCTTCCTTTTAACTGGTGGAAGAACTCACTTAATTTAGCTATAATAGAGATAGGGATAGAAGGAAATACACACACACACACACACACACACACACACACACATACACACAGATATCTTAGATATATATTAGATACCATCTTGAATCCTATATAATTGTTTCATGTTTGATAACTACAAAACAGTTATATAGGATTCAAGATTTCTTTCTAGCTAAATAGACAAATATATATTTATATATTTGTAAATATGTTCCATGTACACATTTAAATAATAATAATAATAACTAAAATTTATATAGTTTACTATGAGCCAGACACGGAACTAAGCACTTTACAATTATTATCTCATTTGATCCTCACAATAACCTTGGGAGATAAGTGATATCATTACCCCCCTTTTACAAATGAGGGAACTGAGGCAAACAGAAGTTAAATGACTTAGGATCATACAGCTAATAAATATCTGAGGCTACATTTGAACTCAGGTCTTCCTAACTCCAGACCAGGCACTCTGTATACTATACCACCTATGTACATATTCATAAATATATGTATATATAGATGTATGTATTTGTATGCCTGACAGTATGTCAAATATTATCTCATATATGTGTGAGCATAATATGTATGTATGTATGTATGTATGTATATACACGCATGCAGATACAACCACACACATACATCTATATATCTAAATGTACATCTACATTTAAAGATTTATTTAACTGGTAAAGATATAATTGTCAAACACAGAACAGTAATACAGAATTCAAGAATGGACCTAATAACAACTATAGTCTGTGAAGAGACTCCTTAAATCAATCAATCTCTGTCTCTCTGTCTCTCTGTCTGTCTGTCTGTCTCTTTCTCTTTCAACCTCCCCCCCACCCCCAATTAGCCTCCTTCTCTATATCTCAGGAGGATCTGGAATCTCATCTGATCAAATGAGTAGTGTCCTATCTCCTTGCATTTTTTTTTCAATCCTCAAATGCTGGATTCTATATTAGCACAGAGTTTGTTCAGACAATAGTCACAGATTTATGTAACTTGAAGCACATCTACTTTCCACTTTACAACCTTATTTTTTCTGGCTCTTTTCTCCCCTTTTCTATTTTATAATCCTGTTCCTCCAACCCCCATCCTGAGCCCACTAGTTAAATTCTTACTAGACCCACCGCCTTCAGATGATGGTTCTCAGTAGGGGCTACACAAAGAACTAGCCAAAGCCCCACATAGACTGAAAAAAAGAAAGACCTGATGGAGTGATCAGGATATGCAAATCAAGTCAGAAGTGTAAACAAGCCAGTCAGGTTTGAAGACAAGTTTTGGGATTAGGCTAGGCAGACAAAGGGCTAAGTGGAAAATTCCAGAAGGGCATGGGTAGGTCAGCAAACCTGAACATCAGACCAGAACAAGGGTAGGAATGGTAGAAAGATAATAGTAGTGAGCTTTCTTCTTGTGGAATTGCTGTTTTCTGACACCCAACAAAGACCATGGAGTCCATGAGGTCTTCTTTGATTCTTTAAAGTATGTTATACTGAAAGACCTGAGACTTTAGTGTTACTGCAAATGCCATATGTACTAGTTTCATTCATACCTTCCCCAGGTTAGTTATTCTTTGAAGGACCCTTTATTGTTTACAATTCAGCTCATTTGAGCCCTAGTTCTGACATTTACAAGCTGTGTGAACCTAAATAAGTCACTTGCAATCTATAGATTTCAGTTTCCTCTGTAAAATGTGAATAAAAATTCACTATTTATCTCATAGTTGTCATGAGAAAACATTGCACAAATTTTACTGCTTAAGTACTTCAAGGATCTGGGATTTTGTCAGTGAAGGCACTTTTTCTTTTGGCCCAGATAACAATGCTTCTGTGAATTAGTAACTGAGGTTTGAGAGTTGCAATGGACAAAAAAATTCAACTCCCTGCAGCCAACTGTGTGGTGAAACTCTTCAATCTAAACTAGGTGTTCCAATGACATCACAGGAAAGGAAAGAAGGAAGGAAATAAAGATGAAAGTCTTTATTAAGTGCCTACTATGTGCCTGGAAGTATGCTACATACTGCAAAAATATTATCTTATTTGATTACACATATATTACAAGATCCATATTCATAGCTTTACTAGATATTAGAATTTATACTGGCATAATCTTCAAGACTCAAGGGTCACCTCTACATCACCACAAGGCATTAGAATGTGAATTTAGGGGCAGTTATAGATATTATTATTAGTCATTCAGTCATCTATTTAATAATCACATATTTATGTTTTCTCTGCATAGTACTATGTTTAACACAATAGGAGTTACTTCTTTGTTTTCCAACCAACCCCTCTTGACTCATAAGCCATACACTAATTTTGTTCACAATGAGCCACCCCATCTATAATTGCTCCTTGCCAACTAGATGGATTGGTCTGCTCTGGTCAGTTACCACTTCCTCACCATCTAGAAGCTGCTAAAATACTCTGATGTCATCCAGTCTTGGCACATGCACAGCTCAGTGGAGCTGGGTAGCAGCCAACATGTTTTAAGGTTGGTGAATAAGAAGCATTTAATCAATCATTAAGCATTTGTTGAGCCCAAGTGAAATGCTAAGCATAGTGCTAGGTGTTGAGAGAGACAGAAAAAATAGAAGGCATAACACTTGGAGTCCCTCTTTAGGATTTTTTTTTAATCTCATATTGTTATTTAGTGTTCAACTTGTTATGTACATGATGCTAGTTTAAAAAAAAAAGCCAAAGAATTAAGATAGTGAACTGAATTCAGTAAATATTCATTAAGGACCTATGTAAGACACTGTCTATACAAAGACAAAAAAGAAACAGATCCTTCTTTCAAGTCAATTCTATGTGCTGGGATTGTTTAAGCATTGGAGACTTAAAAAAAAAACAAACAATCATTTCCTACAAGGAGTGTGAAATTTAATGGGGGAGATATCCTTGATTGTTTTTCTCTATATTATATAAAAGCACACTGTTTATAGTAAATCACAAATCAGTAAAAATCAGTGACAGTATTTAGCTTCTGCTTTACAACAGGAATCTTTCTGTGTAGTTTCCTGGTATATGGCGTAATGGTCAGGGTCTTGGACTTCAAGTCAGAAAACCTGGAATCAAGTCTCACCTTTGATATTTACTAGCTATGTGACTATATGCAAATCACTTCATCTCCTTCAGCCCCAGCTTCCTCATCTATAAGATACAGAAAATAATTCCTGTGGTACCTTCCCCCTAGAGCTGTTGTGAGGCTTGAATGATACACCCATATAAAAGGCTCAGCAAACTTTAAAGGGCTGCAGAAATGTCAGTTATTATTATTCAACTTTAGCAATAGGATAGAGGATAATCAATCACTTCTCTTGTATGGTTTTAGCATAGTTTAGTCTAGAGTCAGGAGGCTAGATTCAGAGTCATAATTAGGGCAGGGCAATGGGATTTTGCCCCACAGTACCAGATTTACAGGGTGCAAAATTTAGAGATCATTGGTAACATTTGTTCTTTCAGAAGCACAGAAAGTAAAATCACTGAGTTAGCCAGGTGGCCCAGAAATATGGGCTCTTTCCTGTTCTTTAGCGTTCTATACCCTCTACAATAGTTGCTGTGTTCCAGACCAGTGTCCCAGGACCTCTGTTTCACCAACAACGGGCAGTGTCATCTGGCCTCACTGAGGACACATCCTCCGACATTTCCTTAGGATGTGGTTTACAATGCTTGCCTAAAGCAGAAAAATTCTCAGTTACAGCTCTGGACGAACTAGATGACTTTCATTTGTCTTCCATTTATATGATTTTGTGAATCTACACATAGTTAAAATGCTTATATTCAGGAGAAAGATTGTTTTCTTCACCAGTATCAATCATTAAATTAGACTGACCTATCCAAAAGCATTTGAGAAATCTGGAACATATCAGTGAAGTTCTGCCCAGCATTCAGCACCTTATAATACTGTGGTAATCTGAACCCCTTTCAGATGTCACTGTCAAACAATGATGAAATACAGTCATTTATCCTAGCATTTGTGCTCGGGAGCTGCACATGTATTAGAGCATGCAGGAGGGTACAGTGTCATAACAGATTTTACACAGCAATACGGATTAGATATGGATTCATAGAAATTGAGAGATGAAAGAAGCTTTACATTCCAGTTACTCCAACCTCCTATCCAATTTAGTCATTTCCTCCACAATATCTGGATGTTTAAATACTTCCAGTGATAGCTCATTGTTTCTTGAGGCACTTTATTCCATTTAATCAACCAACAAGTATTTCTTAAGCATCTGCTAAGTGCCATGCAAACCACTCAAGGTCAAATACAAGTACAAAGCACAAGCAATGGAAGAAGATCTTAAAAGAGCTTACATTCTAATGGGGAAAAAAATGAATGTGCATGCACGCACACACACACACACACACACACACACACACACACACACACACACACACACACACACCCCGAGAGCACAAATTTAAATATATGCAGACTAGTTAAATACAGGGTAGTTTGGGAGGGAGGGCACTAGCATTTGGGGGGATCAGGAGAGGCTTAATGCAATAGATGGAACTCTATGAGGTGGAGGTAAGGAAGGAATGCATTTCATGCTTTGAGGAAGCAAGTCCAAATGCAGAGAGACAGAAGATGGAGTATCATGTGTAAGGAAAAGGGGAAAAGCCAGTTTGACAGGATTAGAGTGCAGGAGGAAGGAAAATGTCCAATGATGTCGAAAAGATAGGTAGGGACCAGTTTTTGTAAAGCTTTATCAGCAAAACAAAGGAGTTAATATTTGATCTTGGGGGCAATAGGAAGCTGCTGGAGTTGATTGAGTAGGGTAGAACTGTGCTTAAGGAAAATTACTCTGGCAGCAGTGTGGAAGACAGACTCTCTTATTCAATCTACTCCAGTGACTTCCTAGTGCCTCTAGGATCAAATATTAACTCCTTTGTTTTGCTGATAAAGCTTTACACAACCTGGTTCCAACATATCTCTTCACCATCATTAGACATTTTCCCCCTCCCACATTCTGATATCTAGCCAAATTGATCTTTTTGCTATTCTTTACACATGTATAAACTCAAAATCCTGGCACTCAAGGTCTCCTGTAATTTTCTCCAATTTACCATTCTGGCTTTAGTGCAAAATATTCCCTTTTACATATTATACTTTCCAGTCAAACTAGACTACTATCCTTCCCTTATTCTCTTTCTGGCATCTCCTGCCTCCATGTTTTGCCCTACACCATCTCATCTGACTGGGATGAGCAACCCTATTTCTAAATCCATTTGTCAGTGTCCCTCACTCCTTTCTTTTACATCTCTTCCTCTGGTAGAAGTTATCTCTCTTTCCTCAAATTTCTATTAGCATTTTTCTTGGGAACTGTATCATAGTTATTTAGATACATGACTTCCTTTGACTTCCTTATCCTTATAAGAGTGTAAGCGTCATCAGAACAAGATTTATAAATTTATTTCACTTAGCACAGTGCCCTGAATGTAACAGTTAGTAAATAGTTGCGGAATTATTTGAATGGATATTTGAATGAAGTCATGTCAGCCTCATATTTTTTTGACAATTTTTCTAGAATAATCAAGGGGATTCTGTGGATATAGTCTATCTGGATTTATTAAATATTTAAAGAAGTGCTTTGAAATATCATTGTGGATAAGAGGGAAAGAAGTGTACTGGAAAACAATAAAGTTAGGGGGATTGGAACTGGTCGACTAGGCCCAAGAAGTATTCCTTGGTCTATTCTGTTCAATATATTTATCAATGACTTGAATGAAGATATAGTTGGCATTCTAATTAAACATGTAGATGACTCACAGATAAGAAGAAGTGTTAATACATTTGAGGACTGAATCAGAATGCAAAAAAGACCTTACTAGATAGAAATATAGGCAATGTCTTATTTTTGTATAGCGTAACTTCAGAACAGGACTGTTGTTAGAAAAGTGTTTTATAAGACTTAAAATGCTATAGAAAAACACATCATTGATCTTTACAAACAAGGAAACTGAGATTTAGAAAAGTCAAATAACTTGCCCAAGATCACACTGCTGGTAAGCAATAGTTGGAGCTCAAACTATGTCTTCATATTTTAACCCACTTTCCAGTACAGTAGAGTCTCCTTATTACACTGAAGATAACAAAATCGAATTTAAAGGAAAGAAATATAAAGTTTTATACTTGGATTATTTTTTTGAAAAGGTATTATACAATCTAATATGAAGGAAAGATGGTTTAAAAGTAATTCATGTAGGGGGAAAAAAAAAGACCTAGGAATTCTAGTGGGCTGCACATTCAATTTTAGTTTAGTCAGTACCATGATTTGGTAACTAAAAGATCTAATACAGTACATTAATAGAAATATAACAGTCATCATTAAGGGAAGCAACAGAACTGTTATACGCTAACCTCGTCAGGTTACATATGGAATATTATTTCTGAGTCCTTGGCGCCATGTTTTAGAAAGTACATTGACAAAATTAAAAGCATTCAAATAAGGCTAACCAGGATGATGAAGGGAACTTGAAATTATGCCACTGCAAGGTGATTGAAAGATCTAGAGACATTTACCCTAGAGATGAAAAGACTTGGGGAACTCAATAGCTATTTTCAAATGCTTGACAAGTTGCCACATACTAGAAAGATTTGCCTAGTTGACCTCTAAGTGGCAAATAGAGGGAGGAAGCTTTTGTCTTAACTGAAGACAATTAATACGTATTTCCTAATATGTACTCAGAGCCATCCAAAGCCAGATCTGACTGGCACAGTAGGTAGTTAGCCCTTCACAAGTTCTTCAAATGGGGAGTAGATCATTATTTAATAGTGACATTAGAGGTAGAATTCATGATTCAGGAAGGAGTTGTGTTACATGATTTCTGGGGGGGGGGGTCTTCCAAATTTAATATTCTACAATTTAATGAAAATTCTATCAAATGGAGACATTATAATAGATTTTTATATGAAGTTTGATACATATTAAACAATATTAGGAGTCACCTACAAGAATACGTTCTTCGATTGTGTTTGCACAAAGCCAAATCACTTAGATGAAAAGTGAAAAATTCAGCAAATGGTGCAACTGTCCATATCAAATATCTAATATTTGTAATTATATAGAAATTTTATAGTTATGGAGATGGACCACATATGTCTCCTCAGTTAATTATACCCCTTTTATTTGGTTGTGATCTCCTGACAATCAAGTAATACCCTCCTAGAAAATATGATTTACCTCATATTTCCCCAGGTTGTCAATGTAATCAGAAATTTTGATATGCTATGTCTATTATTTCCTTATTCTCTGCATAACCTGTCACTCTATCATGAGGGGGGAAAAAACTAAAATAAAATTTCTTTCCAATATTATGGAGGCACGGAACAGTATTTTGTACTTTGGGGTCATTTTAGATGAAAGTATAGACACAACAATTTCTTTAAAAAGATCATCAGTGTTAATATAGCAACAATGTAAGTATAAATTTAGACTGACCTCTCTTTTCTTTACTTGAAAAATATATATCATAGGGAACACAATGATTCCCCCCAAATGACCAATCAACTTATATTAAATATTCTATGGTGAGAAAAGAAACAATTCATGTTCCTGGGCCTGACAAAGAATTGTAGATAATCCCTGTCTCAGATCAGATGAAATGGACTGGGTGGAGGTTTTTTTGCCCTTCCCAGGCTTCCCATTATGGTTAAAAGTCTCCCTTTTAAAAAAATAATTATTTGGGCTTCCTTGCATCATCCCGTCTTGGACTTGAGACTAACAGGTAACAGGGGTCTACTGGCATATAATGTACACATTTATTTATGATCTTTAAAAGGCTAGGATCAAAAACCTTATTGCCTTTACTTTGTGGATGCTACTCTTTGGACCACACCCCAGGAGAGATTCTCATCAGCCAAAGTTCCTCTAAAGTCATTTCTATGACCTCCTTTACTCCTATCCCATTCTTTCTGAGAGCTCTTTGGAAGAAACAATGTCTCCTTTTAAATAAAATGTCACTGTTTCCACTTAAGCCCTTGAAGGGGAAAGAGTTTGTTCAGGCAAGGAGTTTCCCAGGTTCTTTCTGTTCTCACATCTGATTTCAAGTAAGAGTACAAGATAAACTAAAAATATTGGAGCAATTGAATCCTTGGTGCACAGAGAAATGTACCCTCAGGCAACTGAAATGCAGAAGAGTACACTGGGCATTTGTTAGAAACCAATTCAGATTCTGAGGTTAAAGAGATCAACTTATCTGACAGATAAGATCTAAGTTGATATGCTGCACCGGTAACCACAGCGCTAAATTCTAGAAAAATGTTGAAGTTTTGAGATGAGTGGGATGAGTAGAGGATGGGGGGGCGGCGCGGGGAAGTGCATTTATTTATTTATTTATTTATATATTTAGGGGAAAATAGATGAGTCCATTCTTTCTTGGCATAGTCTAGTGGGTAATGTCTTTGCCAAGAATTTGGACAATTTCACAAAGTGCAACATGCCCAAGCCATACCCAGTTTTTCCCACCAAATGGAGTTACTGTGGTTCTTCTACATGGTGATATGATTGGCATAAACCCAGAAGCTTGTTGCTCTTATCTTTTGTCATGCAATGAATCAGCATAATTGAGAATTCAGAGATGGCTCTCTACAGTCATGCAGGTAGAAAAGCTTCAGACAAAGAATAATCTAATGCTTCCCTTGTCATATGACCATAAATCAGTAACTGTTTTCTGCTCCTATTTCCCTGCTGTCAGAGAGGATAGTGCATTCTTTCTCCAAGCTATTTAGTGAGAGGCAATGTGGTATTGCTTTGAGCTCCCCTCAAATCCAAGAAAATCTAAGTTCTGTCCTTGCTTCTGCCACACACTAAATGTGTGACTTCGTGCAAGTCACTTATCCTCTCAATACAATTGTTGTTATTCACTTGTTTCTCAGTCATGTCCCACTTTTACGACCGCATTTGGGGTTTTCTTTTCAAAGATATTGGAGTGGTTTGTTTTTCCTTCTCCAGCTCATTTTACAGATGAGGAAACTGAGGCAAACAGCATTAAGTGATTTGACTAGGGTCACACAACTAGTAGGTGTCTGAGGCCAGATATGAACTCAGGAAGCTAAGTCTTCCTGACTCCAGGCATAGCACTCTATCCTCTACACCACCTAGCTTCCCTTTCAATATTAAGCAACCCTCTAAAACTATAAGTTGTCGGAAGGTTTATCTACTTTGGTAAAGAGAATGTGCTCCCCTGAGAGTTCTTGAAACCAGTGTAACCAGAGGTTCAGTCCTTATCTCCTGTGCCCTTTGGGAGTTTTCATTTGCAATAGCATGTTGAGATTTTTATATGAGAAAGGGATAAATAATTATGATCCTTTTCCTTTTTTCAATGGTCAATACAATTTAAGGTCCCATAGATTCTCCAAGAAAAATAAACAAATTACTATTTTTACTTCATTAAAATAGCACCAAAATAGTATTCCCTTTCATTTTAATGCTGAGTTCTAGAAATACTTCATTCATTTCCATATCCATAAGAACCCAGTTCTCTATAATTTGTATACTTACTAATAGAATGATTGGCAGTTTCTGGGTGACCAGTGTTGTATAAACAAACACACAAAACACTTTTTTTTATTACTACTGGATCTATATAACAAATTCTAAAGAAATGAAATCACATCCAGAAATGTAAGCATGACTTAGGAATGTTTTCTCAAGATAAAAAAAAAAAAGTCATGCAAGCCCAAAAAACAAAAGTCCCAATAATGCAAGTTAAGGCCAATATTTCAAGTCTTTAAAAGCAACTCTCAGGCCTGACAGGTTTTGTGGTGTTTTTTTTTTTATAATTCTCTTCTACTTTCTATCACTCCTTTGTCAAGGACTCCTTTTCTAACTCTTCGCCGACTCAGTTCTTCTGTATCAGATCACATTTTTTTTATTGTGAATCTTTGAGTTTCATTCAAATTCCCAGATGCATCCACCTAGAATATGAGAAGATGCAATAACAGATAATGAAGCATACTTTTCTCCTCTTGGCAAAGAAGTGGAGAACTCTAGGGACAAAAACAGCATACCATCTGAGATGTAGTTACTGCATAGTTTTAAATAAATAGTTTTATTTAATGATTACTTATATGTTCATGGTGTGTTCCTCTCTGTGTCTCTATCTCTATCTCACTGTCTCTCTGTGTGTCTCTGTTTCTCACCTGGTGAGGAAACTCCTTCTAGTAATACAGATGGATGACTAGTCTGTAATTTATAATCCTAAAATGTTGTATCAAGCAATGAGAGGACAAGTGACTTACCCAGCCAGTGTATATGAGAGGCAGGATCTGAACCAGGTCTTCTGCACTCGTGGCTAATTGTCCACTCATTATGCCATGTAGCTTCTCTTTTCTTTATTACAAGGATATTCAATTGGGGGACTGGAGAAGGGGTAGAGACATCCAGAATCGACTGTAACATGTGAAGAAAACACATCAGTAATGCTCAAGTTTCTTTTTTTTTTCATTTTAACCTGAGTCAATCTTCTGATGATAATCAGAATAGGTGGGTTTTTTTAATTTTATATTTTTTTTGTCAATAGTCATTAGAACAGAAAAGGATAGCTACTTTCCAAGACTATTTTAGTTCTCATCTTTACTTCACCCCCTAAGGTACTGCTTTTCTTAAGCTCACATCATGATATCTGGAGTTAAGCTCCATATCAACCCCAGGAAGGTTGTAACATGGTATCTGATCATGATTTTAAACTATTCACACTTCTGTGACTTATGGCTGCCAGCTGGTTGCAACTTGACTTACTGTGAACAGAGGTTATTAAATATCTAATTTAATCCTGATCCAAATCCTGAATAACTAGGTAATGTATTCTATCTGAATGATTAGGTAAATCTCCTCAAGCTTATAAGACAATCAAACCCTACATTCTATTCTCATGGCATAGTGAGAGAGAAAGAATAGCAGAGATTTTAGGTCAACCACAGGATGTCACAGAAGACTATATATCCTTCTCCCATGGCAGAAGCAATAGATATAGGATGGTGGGATTTGGAAGGTGATGATATCCATATTTTTTTTCCTTTATAACTTATTAGCATTAATATAAATCTTGTTGAGAGCTGAGATAAGGTAGTATACAAAACCTGACCAAGATTCTTTCCAATAGCTTTTCAATGAAAACTATTTGAAAATATATTTTAACAATGCCAAATATTAGGCTGTAAAAAATAAACCATATTTAAAGTTGAATATATTCTATCTCTTGCTGGAACCATCTTTGAAAATGACTGCCAGCTTCAGAAAAAGCCAAGGCCATCCTGTGAGTCTTTTGAAAGTTGTGTAAGTGAGAGCAAGGTCCCCATAAGCATCAAGATGCCATGCTTCTGGTAAACTCCATTTTTAAAAACCCACTGACTTTACTTTGAAGACTACATCAGCCTCCAGAGGAAAATAGGGCAGCAGTCCAAAATTTTCTTGGCAGTCAGCACAAAGGAAGCAGCACATCAGTAACAAGAAGAAACGGCAAACTTCAGCAAAAACAAAGAACTGTCCTAGCTGAAAGAGAGAGAGAGACAGAGAGAGAGAGAGAGAGAGAGAGAGAGAAACAGGACGCAGCATCACCTTATTCCATTGCCAAGTGGTACTAAATACCTCCAGAAAAAGGGTAATATTCCTTGCAAATGAGAAATGGCAAATATAGCTATAGTGACAAAAGAGAGAAATTCCATATGCTGATGAGCATTAATTACAGATGGGCAGTAGAGTTAAAACCATGAATGGAGACAGGGCCTTGTCTAATAACCAACATATTATCATATCAACAACACACTCTGACCAAAACTTCATTTGAGGAAAAGAACCTCAAGACTGACTAGTTGTGCAAGGCAAAGTTGCTGTCCATTACAGAGAGTCTGTGACTACCCATTAGATTCCATAAAAGTAAAGGACTTTGTGACTGTCAGATATCTCATTGAATATGCTCATATGGTATTGCCTTTTCGTTTAAGGACTATGTGGGGTTTAAATTATGACAGTATGCTTGGATGTAATTAACTCAAACAAACCCTTCAGTGTTCAATCAACAATGTCTATCCTCGGGTGGAACCAAGCACAGTTGATCCTTGAAATTTTCCACCAGATTTGGAAAATACATATGTTTTAGATGAGAATCGGACTACGAACAGACTTTCCAAATATTGAACCCAGGCCAACAGTTAGGTAATAAAAAAAAAGCCACTCCATCATCAATGTTCTTGTTACACTTTCATTCCTTCTGTCACATTCTCCTGCTTGTCAGCCTTAAAATTAATTTCAAAGGGGGTGTGGGGGGGAGGGGAAGCCTACTTAGTGAATAATTTTCCTCTTACCAGCATTTGTCAGTTGCTATTGTCTGAAATAAGTAGGTTGCCAAACAGATCAAGGATGATGTCATTTGCACAATGATAGGTAAAATGTCACTTCTGGGAGTTTGACTTTGCAGTCCTCTTATAGAGACCTAAATATCTGATGGAAGTCAAAGTCATGTTTCTTTTTCAGCTCAAGAAAAAAAAATAATCATTTTACAGATTATGGAAGACTATTTTTTAGCATGTTCTTTATTTCTACCATTTAAGGGGGCCAAGGGGACATATCTTTCAAGAAAATTCAATTTTTCTGACTGACATTTATAACAGGGGCCATAGTTTGCCGACCCCTGATTTATAGAAACATTAATAAACCTTGTGAGGAATGACTGAGATTTTTTCAGGGACTTGGGCAAATTTTCCATTATAACCCCACCTACACCAAGCATTTTATCTCTCTTTTTGCCTCAGTTTACTCCCTCTAAAAAACTGAAAATAAGAACAAGGGAGCAGGGCACTCCCATATTAAACAAAGTGAAAAGGAACCCAAGACATTACTTTGAAGTGAGCAACTATTAAAATTATGACAGTATTGGAAACATCTTTCAATTTCATTTCTGATGCCTGAAAGAAGCCATTGATGACACAAACAAAAAAAAATTATCATATAAAAGAAGGCATAGTGAAGCTAGGAGGAGGACCTTCAGGGAATTCCCTCTTTTTTCCCCATCTCCTCCCACCCAAAAAAAACCTTCTCATCTTCTTAATCCTCTGAAAGACAATTTGGTTGGAAAAAAAGGGGTCAAAGTCAGTCAAGGAATAAAGGATTGATATTTTTTCATTGCTATTCTTTTTCATCAGCTAATAGAATTTTAATGATAATTGCAGATGACATGGGTGAGGTAAAAAAAGGAATATGAAATTAAAAAACTTTAGGTTACTTCATTAGTTTTTAATCATCACAGTTGTTAAGGTAACTAAGATTGTTAGGTTTCATAGTCTGGAATATAAGTGGTCATTTTTCAGCCTAAGAAATTTTTCTTAAACAATATTTATTTGTATCTTGGGAATAATTTTCCTTCTTTTAAATTTTAACAAAGGGCTCCATTAGCAATTTCCTTGTTTGAATAAAACTTGTCCTTTAACAAACAAGTTGTGAGAGCATCAAAGGGCAATTCTATATGCAAAGTGTTAGTTTCTAGATGTGAAAATGGAAACCTGATCATTAGGAATCACCATCATAAATCATATATGTCTAGAGAGAGAGAGAGATGTATATAGGTATATATTTTTATTTGTATCATTTTAAATATTCTACTCATATGATACAATCATTAACAAGTTGAAAAAATATGCCCTATTTTATGTAACTGTCATATATGTGAAAGATCTGACTAAAACAACTGTCACATAAAGAGCTATTCTTTAATAGATAAGTGAACAAAGGAAATGAACAGCTTTTTTTTTGAAGAAATTAAAAGCTTATGGCCACAAAGCACTAATTGTAAGAGAAATGCAAATAAAAAAAACTCTAAGTTTGTAAATTGCAATCATGTAATTTGGCAAAGAAGACAAATGGGAATAATTTTGGTGGAACAATTGGAAAACAAGTACAATTGTGACATAAAAAGTTTAAGAGACACAATTTCTTGGTAATTGTTCATTTTATTAATCATTGTTACTGGATAATTAATAAAAAGGGTCAGTGGCACTCTGGAACAAAGACCCCTCATGGAACCCACTTAACACTTACATACTCTTAGAACAGTGGGTGTTCCTGAGGGTGGCAATTCTGATTGGTTAACAATGAGAAGAATGAATATTATAATGAGAGTTGGGCTTATTCTAACAAGGGGCAATGGGACTTGACCCTGATAAATTAGTCTTGGACAAAGTGATATAACTCTTATCCAGACTACTCCCACCTAGGGCAATCTAGACAAAAGGGGGTCACCTCTACTCAGGCCTCACTGAGTAGAACCTGAGCCAGAATTCACCTTAGATTAAATTCTTTGTAAGGTTCTCTAGTTGGGTGGGACAACAACTCTACCTAGATAAGATGGTCTAGGTGGGGTAAATTTTTGAACAAGGACAGAGATTTCTTAGAAATAACTCTGTATCTCCACAATAATTTGTTGTTTAATAATCATTTCTCTCACAATGAAGACTTGGAGCTTTTATGTGGTCTACTCACTCTACTTGGAATTATGTAAGAAAAATAAACTAAACTATTCACATCTTTTGATGCAGCAATACAACTACTAAGTATATAACACAAGGAAGTGAAAGATAGAAATCAAGGATCAATATTTTCCAACATGTTCATAATAGGTCTAAGAATTCAGGCTGGGGGAGGATCAGAAATACTTGGCAATTAATTGGAAAGTGGTGGTGGGGGGAATGAATGTGGTAGAATATTATTTTTTACTTTAGGAAATAATGAATATTAGAAAATCAGGGAAACATGGAAAGATTTCAGTCAACAAGCAGTTTAAAATGCCAGGCATGATGTTAAGTGTTGAGGATGCAAAGATAAAAGTAAAGCATCCCCTTGCCTCAAGAAGCTTACATTCTATCAGAGAGAAACAATCTGTACATGTATACATAGATACAAAATATATGCAAAAGTAAACATATAGAAATTTCAAACAAGAGGAATAAGGGAAGACTTCACAGAAGGTGCCAGTCAAACTCAGTCTTGAAGAAGGCTAGGGATTTTAAGAGGCAGAAATAGGGAGATGACACATACCAACCTTAAAAAGGAATAGAAACAGAAAATTAATGGTTAGTTGTAAAGAATAGCAAGAAGGCCAGTTTGGCTGAACCATAAAGTATATAAAGAGGGAAAATATATAATAAGATTGTAAATAAAAATAATGCATTACAAAATATAAATATAAGTTGGAACCATTCAGGTTTAGAGGGTAGGGGTGCTGGGACCCCAAAATAACAACACATGGGTCCTGCCTGTAAGAGTTCAACCCAAGCCTTCTTTCAGTCAAACACAAGATTTATTAGAATATCCATCATATTGGTCAGACTCTTAAGGAATCTAAGCATTTATATTGCTAATGCAAGCAGGCCAGATCTTAAGAATATGAGCAGTGGCTAGATTTTAAGAATGGAGACAAGATGAATCTTATATACAGAAAGACTGTGGGAGAAATCCAAGAGTGGCCAAATAGTCTGGGGTGACTGGAGGAGGGGTCTAAGGAGATCTGGATGGGAGTGGCCAGTAAGCTGTAATGAACAGAAAGCCAGCGACCTAGACCACATGGCCAAAGGAGAATGGAGTCTAGATAGGGTTAAGGATGAGAAGTGGAAGAACAGAATTGGGAGATTGGGTATAGCCACAATGAAAGGCCAGTTGAGTGGATTACAGCCTCAGGAAATCCCAGAGATTTGGGAAAAGTCCAGGGATTCTCTTTTTTGGGGTCCATATCCCAAAGACATGGTCTTTTCCTTTTAGGGATTCAGATCCCATCCCCCTTAGAACCAGGTGATAAAGTGCTTTAAATGACAAGGGGGAAATTTGTCTGATCTTAGAGACAATCGGGAGCCACTACAGTTTCTTGACGAGGGAAATGACATGGTCAGACTGATACTTTAGGTGCAGTACTTTGGCATCTATGTGGCATATGAACCAATTAGGAGGCTATTTAAAAAGTCCAAGTGAAAAGAGATGATATCCTATACTGGGGGTGGCCATGTGAGTGGAGAGAAAAGAAGATGTAAGGGACGTTGTAATCTGAAAAGAGAATAAAATGATGCAAATACAAAAGCCATCGATAAAGAACAGCTTGTAATTTGGAATAAAAAAGTAGACAGTTGGGCATCATTCTCAGGAAACAGTAAGATTCTGTCAGATTTAATATGGTTCAGAACAGAATTCACTGATATTTAAATATTTCATCACTGATGGAGATCAGAGATTCTTAACGTGTTTTGTGTCATGGACCCCTTTAGCATTGGGTGAAATTCATGAAAACTCTTCTCAGAATAATCTAAATAATTGAAAGAAAAGTCAAATTTCAATTAAAGGTTTGTGAAAAGTAAGGTGTAACTTTTTCCCATCCAACTTCACAAAACCTGAAATCTAGCCCCTAACAGAACTTCCTAATCTAGATCATTAGTCATTCAGAACTCATTCATCTGTAATCATCCAGCACTCAGTCAGTTCACAGATAATATTAGGAAAACAGAGTGTAAGGATGAGCACTTGGGAGAAGAAAAAAAGGATCTAGAAGAATCTTACCAGGAGAAAAAGTGATCAGAAATAAGCAAACAAATTTAATAACAACGAATGCAAGAATGATGACACTTGAATTATATGTGAGATCCTAGAACACCTGGATGAAAAGTGAAACCTTTGGTCAATCATTCAGGCATTTCAGTTTTTCATCTATAATATCAGTCAATTAATAGAATTGCATTTCAAAGGAATTTGGTCATTATAACAATTGGAACAACCAGATGTTGGGGGAAAATGACAGCTTACAAAAACTAATTACATAGAGATCAGTGTATTGGTATAGACAATGTTAATTATTTAAAATTTGAGCTAGTAAGAAGCATAGGTTTTGGAGTTAGGGGACTTAGGGATCAATTAGTCAATTAATCAAACAACCACAGTTTACAAGTAAGGAAACTGAGGCCAAAGGAAAGTAACGACCCGCTCAACTTCACTCAGATAGTAAGTGGAAGGGCTAGGATGTGTGTCCTCAAAGTCCCAAAGTCCCAAACCAGGGTGCCTTCAATTGTTATTGTTGTTCAGTCATTTTTCTCTCATTATGATTCTTCATGACCCCATTCAGAGTTTTCTTGTGAAAGATACTGGAGTTGTTCACCATTTCCTTCTCCAGCTCATTTTACAGATGAGGAACTGACATAGAGCCAAGTGACTTGCCCAGGGTCACACAGCTGTATGGGGCCAGATTTGAACTCAGGAAGATGAGTCTTTCTGACTCCAGGCCTGGCACTCTATCTACTGTGATACCTAGCTGCCTTCAATTAAACTATTGTAATCACTTTTACTGAATTCAATCTATCTAACTTACAGTCATAACCACAGACATTTATGCATAGTTTTAAAGGTGGCAAAGTGCTTGATATGCAATATTTCATTTGTGTCTCATAGCAACCCTATGAGGTACATAGTGCAGGTCATAGGATCCTAGAATCATTTACCTAGAGCTAAATAGGACATTAGAGGTTATATGGCCCAACCCCCTCATTTTACAGATGAGGAAACCAAGGTATAGGGAAAGTGAGTGACTTCCCCAAGATCACACAGATAGTAAGTGGCAGAATTTGAATCCAAATCCTCTGACTCTAAACCCAGTGTTCCTTCCATTGTAGGATGCCTCCATTTTACAGATAAGAAAAGTGAAGCTTGGAGGGGTTAAGTGACTGTCCTATGATGATGACGCATCTAGGACGTGTGAGAGTTAGATTTCATAACAAGTGTTTTGCATAGTGACAAAACATAAAGGAAAAGACCATAAACTTTACGCAGAAGACTTAGGTTAGAAGGAAGAATTTCCTGACAATTTAGTATGAAATGGATCAACCCAAAGAAATTTTTTTTTCAGTATATGTATCTGAATTCTTAACAACAATGACAAAAATAATAACCTCAATAATAACAAAAATAATAACATTATTTTTTTAAAATAATATTAATTCTGGAAAGACAGATCTGTTAACTAAGATGGAATGGGTTAGAGAATTTTTCAAGATTTATGATCATATGTCAGTTCTACTATATCTGTAAAGGCTTCATGACTTCAATTTATTAAAAGAAGCGGAGTTAAAAGGCATCTAGTTTTTGTAGAAAAAAGAGCTTCAGTTTCAGTGGCTAAATTTCTTTATCCGTAAAATGAGTAGATAGGTAGTAGGTAGTAGTAGCTAGGCAGCACAGTGGATGGAGCACTGGGCCTGGAGCCAGGAAGACTTGAGTTCAAATTCAGCTTCAGACATTTACTGGCTATATGACCCTGGGCAAGTCACTTAACCCTCAGTTCCTCATCTGTAAAATGAGCTGGAAAAGGAAATGAAAAAACCACTCCAGTATCTCATCAAGAAAATCCCAAATGAGTGTCAAGAAGATTCAGACATGAATAAAAAATGACTCAACAACAACAAAGGTAGTAGTAGGTAGTAGGTAGTAGGTAGCCTATAAAGTCCCTTCTCGCTCTCACATGGACCGTATTTGATGTCATTTTATCATATTAGCATATCTATAAATATCAGGTACATATTGATGGAAGTGTAGGTGGAGATTGGGTAAAGGCAAGGGGATTTACTCCTGCAGTAACAACAGCTCGCATTTATTTAGAGCTTTAAAGTTTTCAGTGTGCTTAACATAGTCTCTCATTTGATCCTGACAACATTCTTTGAGGGACCTATTTTTATTATCATTATTATTATTATCATATTTATCCCCATTGGCAATGAGGGAAACTGAGCTCCATAGAAATTAAGTAATATTCTCAGATTATACTTGTAATGAGAATCAGAGGCAGGATTTGAACCCAGTCCTATTTTACTCCAAGTTCAATGCTCTTTCTCCTATATTAGGCTGCCATTCTTTTAAATACATATTTTAAATATTTATTTATAGATTTATAGTTTTATATATAAACATCTTTTTATATAAGTATATATTTATATATAATATATTGGTTTTTTTTATTTTTAAATTCTATTTTATTTTATTCTCAGGTTTATATTCTCTCTCACATACATGCCCCTCTACCACACACACTAAGAAAGCACTCAATTCCTTTCAGCAGAACCCAACTCCTATTTTGATCATATGAGAAGTAATATTAACCATAGGATTATAGATTTAGAGCTGGAAGGGACCCAAGAGGTCACTAAGTACAACCCCCTCCTATTGCATATGAGAAAACTGATGCCAGGAGAGGTTAAGTGACCTAAGTGACACCTGGGAAACACAACTAATAAGTGTCCTGGGGGAGGTTTTGAACCCAGTCTTTCTAACTTTAAGTACATTACTCTATCTACTACACATTTTATGCTGTTGTAAATATTTCCATTCTTTTCTTTTAACAGATAGGTACTGGCCCAAAGATAGCATGATGAATTTCAGCTGATTAATATTCTAGAGAAGTTCCAATGGCTTTGCAATAGCAAAGATTTTCTTTCTCTTTTTCCTTTGGGAGTTAGAAAACACAGTGCCTAGCATATTTAAGCACCTAAGACAAATTTTATCTATCTATCTATCTATCTATCTATCTATCTATCTATCCATCTATATCTATCTATCTGACTGATCTATTAATCTATCATCAATCTTTTATATTCATTAACCCACTTTTTTTCTAATCAAGAATAAAGTCTATTTATTGTACTGGATCACATGAACAACGGATAAATACACATTTTTCAAGCACTGCCAAAAGTCATCTCTCTTCCATGTCCTACATAAATTCTACCTAGCTTCACCTTAGTTTTCCTAAAAAAAAATCATTGCTAAAAAATTTGTATTATAATTATCTCCTAATTTAAAAGATCTAACTACCTCTTCATAAAACTAATATGATTATTTCTTAAGGTTTTAGACAATTCCAGTGGAGCTGACCATGTCAGAAGTTTCTGACAAAAATGTAGAAGATACAAAATTCAATTCAACACATGATTTTAGGTGTTGTCCACTGTGATCAAGGCACCAGGAGGAATACAATGACCATCACTACCACCAATCCCTCCACCAAAAAAGAAAAATAGACAAGTCCCTAGCCTCAAGGAGGTTAAATTTTACTGGGGGTTGTCATACAACAGATACACATATAAATATTATATAGAGAGTGTGAAACAGTAAATAGGAGATCCATACTAAGAGCTCTAACAAAATTTGAAGAGTAAGAAAGTAATTTTAAGTGGGAGTGTCAGGAAAGGATAGCTGCCTGAATGGACCTTTGAAGGAACAAGAGAAGGATTTTAACAGCTAGAGATGAAGAGGCGGCATATTCTAGACTGGCCAGAGGTCAAGAACAGAGAGCAGGCTCAGTTTAGCTAGACTGGAGGAAGTAGGGGGAGGGGAGGGTGAAAAGGAGAGTAATATAGAATAAGACTGAAATAGTAGAATGGTGTGAGATTGTCATGCACCTTAAAGGACTTTCTCTCCTAGTGTAGGTAATAATAATAGTAACAATGATGATGATAATGATAATATATAACATTTATACAGGGCTTTAAGTTTTCCCAAGTGCTTTACACATCTCATTCCATCTTCATAACAACTCTGTGAAGTATATGCTATTTTCGTCCTCATTTTTGAGATGAGAAAACAGGAAAGGACAGCTTAAGTGACTTGCCCAGGGTCACTTAGTGTCTGAAGCAGAATTTGAATTGAAATATTAATGACTCCAACATTCTATCTACCACATCAATCTGCCTCCCAACGTGGAAATGTACCACAAACCCTTGAAAATGGAGAACCGGTTGCAGGGAGATAGTGGGCTCGATATATTCTAGTCTTATATTTAAAAGTGATAATTGAAGAAATTAGATGACACATATCTATATACGATAGTAGAATAGGGGACATTTTTGTCAGACAGAGCCTTAGGGGATATTCACACCTACCATGGCATTTAGGGTATATTCCTGCCAGAAATAAGATTGTTCAGTAACAGTTAAGAGCCTTGTCCCCTTTAATTCTTAATGTTTATTACTGGGCTTCCTATCAGGCTCCTGATGTACCCCTCACTCCTCAATATAGTTCAACATAATACAGTACAACATATAATTCAAGTTTAATCTTCAGAAACTTTCTCTAAAATTCACTCCAGTTTTCTTTTTACTCAATCTCACTCACAATTAATACTCCCCAGTGCTGACCTTTATACAAAGTACAATAAACCATTATTCTCTCTCCAGGGTGTTAGCATTCTCTAGCACCCATTAATCCCTTCCCTAAATCTCAGATGTCAGCAGAAAACAGTAAGCCCTCAGTATACACATTTCATTGTAGCTCATCTCTTAAACGATAAAGTCGTTTCTCTTCCCATCCTAACTATTCAGAGCTTATTGCAAATGCCTTTGCATGGTCAGCTGTCAAAAATCTGTAGGTTTTAAGACAGTCATCCTTTGTTATTTACAAATCCACTATTGCTGTATGCCATGAAGGTCATCATTATGTATGAGTCTCCAGCTGAATATCTCTTTTGCCCCTAAAACCTGATCATAGCTTGATTCTCTAAAGATGGCCGCTCAAATTTAACTAAAAATGAGGTTTCAAATATAAGTGCAGAAATATTTTACTTTAGGGGAAAGAAATACTTCTCTCTGATATGCCTAAAATTAGATTTTTCACCCTTACTCTCATCCTGATAAAAAGACTAATGGTTTAGTCATTATTTCCTTACGGAGGAGTAAAAACCACCTCTTAACATTGTTCTAATTTCTCTGACCACCTCCATTATACACTGACAGGTTTCATTCAAAATAGTTAAAATTATAATTATTAAAGTGAAATATTCATGATGAATATGTTCTATCAAAAAAGTTATTAAAAAGGAACTACAAGGAAAAAGGACCTTCTAAAAAGGGAATGTTATTAAAAGTGTCTGAAAAGTCTCTTTCTCTCTGTCTCTGTCTCTCTTTGTCTCTCTCTCTCTCTCTCTGACTTTCTCTCATCTCTGTGTCTCAGTGTCTCTCTATGCCTATTTCTGTCTCTCTATCTCTGTCTCTCTTTCCCTCCTTCTTTCCTTCCAGCCCTCTCTCTTTCATTTCCAGTGCTTTTATTCCATAAAGCTCAGATAATTTGACATTGGACTTTTATTCTCTTCTATGTCTCTCCCATGGACATTGTCAGGGTTATGACCCTATACAGGGGTTTTTTAACCAGTGTCAGTGAATTTTTTTTCCCAAAATTGTATTTCAATATAATTTTTCTCTTTCTATGGGTTTTTATTTTATTTTATGCATTTAAAAATATGATTCTGAGTAGGGCAGCAAAGGTTTCACAGCCTGCCCCATCACACACACACACACACACACACACACACACACACACACACACACCCTACACACATGATTAAGAACCTTTGCTGCAAGGTCTGTGGTTGCCTAGCCTCCATGGTGCTAACCAAGACCTTCTTATATTGAAGAAGAATAGGGAAGAGCCTTCAGCAGAGGTCACTAAAAAATAGTGGAGTTAGAGTAATGTTACAAACAAGCCAAGATGAGTGTCTTGGCATACATATCTTTCAAGCTAAGGGGCAAGGCAGCTGATTGGAGTAGAAGCCAAGGTCAGTAGCTAGAAGTTGTGATCAGAAAGCTGAATGGTCCAGTTCCAGTGTGGGGGTTTGAGGGTGTTTAGTATAAAAAAAAAGTTGAAACCCCAAATCAGGAATACAAATTCAGGGGTTCTAACAGTAGAAAAGGTCTATGGTTCCAGCATCAAAGTTTCCATATTGGGTGAATGACAAAGTTATGCTCCATGTTGTGTGTTATGAGTTTTTTTAAGACTAGCTTCCCTTCAATTCCCTTCTGCTAACAGTGTCCATGCCACCATTATCTTCCTTGATCAAAACTGAAATTCATAAACAATCTTTGGGAGCTCTTTTAGTCTCAATGGATCCCTTTTCTACCAAATAGAACTATACTCATAGTAGCACAGAATTTAGAGCTAGAAAAGATCTTAGAAATCTTCCAATGCAACCCCATTTATTTTGCAGGGGAGCAGAGGCCAAGAGAGGTCATTTGATATGCCAAAAGTCATAAAAATAGCAAACAATACTTACTATTTGCAGTGGTAGGGGATATCTGCCCCTCGCTCAGATATTTGGAAGTCTTCTGCATAGAGAGGATAGTTGAAGAAATGTCATGAGATCATAAAGGAACCAGAAATAGGTCCTCAAAAGTAATGTCCTTTCCCCTATAAAATCCCCTGTGCCTTCTTGAATCATCACTATATTCAATGTTCTAAGTGTACATATAATTCTTTATGATAATTCTGCTTTGCAACATGGGTATCTCAATACTGAAAGAAGGGAAAGGTACAAGTATTTATTAAGTACCTACTAGGCACAAGGCACTGTGCTAAATGCTTTACCAATATGATTTCATTTGATCTTCACAACAATCCTTTGAGGTCAGTGCTATTATTATCCCCATTTTATGGTTAAAAAAAATGAGACCAACACAGGTTAAATAAAATGCACAGGGACACAGAGCCTGTAAATCTCTGAGGACAGAGTTAAACTCCAGGATGCCCAGAACTCTATCCATTGTACCTACCACCTGCCTGCCTTTGTAAAGGGAAAAAAAAAATATATATATATATATATATATATATATATATGTATATATATATATATATATATATATTATATATATATATATTTTAAAAATATATATATATACACACAATATATACACACACACATATGTGTGTGTATATATACATATGTATGTATGTATGTATAGATTCATGATCAAAGTGCCTAATAAGTAAAAGGAAGTGTCTAAGACAGTGGAGGAAGAATTAAAGAAATACAAGGGGAAAGATAAACAAAAGAAAAGAGAAGAAAAAGGAGATAACTTAAGTGAAAGAAAAATGAAAAAGGAATTGGAAAAATGAGAGTTTTTGAAAGCCAAATAGAGTCAACATCCACAATTCAAGTCTAGTGCAGCATAGAACAAAGAAATTTCCTGCAACTACGAGACAGAGGCGCCCAGACAGAAGTAATCAAGTCCATGAGCACTCACAGAAGTTATGGTCACCATGTAATCATACAGAGTGAAGTCAGCTGCTCCACAGAGACAGACTGAACAGAGCTGTAGGTACAACATAGAGAATCACCAGACAGGTGACAGATGGAATGTACTGTCATCATCTAGTACTCCTATAGGAGGTAGTGTGCCTGAGCCCACAAGTAGGAACGTGTGATTCTGGTGATTTGCTGAAAAAAAAATATTATTGTAGAATGAAGATTCTGGGACAATTCATATGCAAGAGGGTAGGAAGCTAAGAATTACCCTCCTAAAATATTTTGGATTCTGTTGCTCCACTGGCCTTTAGTGTGTCTGTATATATGTTCTCTCACCCCCACCCCTATCCCCATATCCCATTGAAATATAAGCTCCTTGAGGGCAAAGGCTATCTTGTTTGCTTATTTTTGTATCCCAGAGCCTGGATCAGAGTAAGAGTTTAATAAATTCTCCTATTCTCACACTCATACTCTCTGTCTCTCCATCTCTCTGTCTCTCTCTGTCTTTGTCTATATGTCCCTGTCTCTGTCTCCATTCTGTGTTTTCTCTTCTCCCTTCACTCTCTCTTCCCCTCCTCCCTCTCTCTCTCCTTCTCTCTGTCTCTGTGTGTCTCTCCTTCCCTCTGTCTCTCTCTTTCCTTGTCTCTGTCAATGTCTCTCTCTCTCTCTCTCTCTCTCTCTCTCTCCCTTCCTATGTCTCTGTCTACCTCTCTCCCAGTTTTAAGACCATCCCTGACTCCACTCTCAATGGATTTAAGGCAAAGAAGAGAGTCTCCACAGGGAAAGGCAGTTATATGCTGCCATTGCACACATAAAAAAACAATGAAAGGGGAAAAAAAAGAGTTTTACTTGCATGTCACAATACTTGATAGAGAGTAATGCTGTTTGTGACAGATATCCTTAGAATATGGAAAGCAAAGCTTTTCACTCATGGCTTTGTTGATTTTTACTAGTATTTAGAGAAATTAAAAGGCAAAGGGTGGTGGAAATGTTATAAGTTTAATTAGGTACTTTATTCCCCTCAATGTGTAAGGAATTAATGTTGCATCAGTAACAAGATTATATGTTCAATTCTAACTTGTATTGACCTAAAAGCAACCTACCTGAGTTATAATTCTTTCTGTCTCCTATATACAACTTCACTTGTTTTGGTTCATTAATCAGAACCACCTTGTAACATAAAACAAATTGGACAATTAAAGAAATGTGAGAGCCTTATATGCATTAGGACAAGAAAACCTGATACCTAAAGAGTGCCTACCAATCTGCAAGTCTGCTAGGGGAATGAGAATCGGGACAAGCAAGTGTCAATTAGAGAGTTCTTTATCATTCATCATTGCCACCTCTCATCACAAAACTAGCATTCCATTTTTGCAGCATGAGAGAAATCAAGCCAGGTATCATTAGCTGGCCATTCTAATGAAATAGTACTCTTAACCATATATACATATTAATACATACATCTATATGTATGCATGTATGTTAAATAAATATGCACTTTTGTATATAATGGTGTTAATGTGCAAATAATAAAGATTACTTTAGCATGAATGTTATAATAATAACCAGAATATATAGATTAATATAATATTTACATGACCACACATATGCTGTCAATTATTTCAAATATCCTCATATGCATACTATGAAACATACCAACAAGATCCACGAAAGAAAATATTTTTCTTGATGACTCAATTTTACAAATCATGATTACTCCTGAGAGAGTGCCCTCAAATACCAAATTAATTTACTAAATGGCAATCTAAGCACTATGTTTCCAAAATCAGTGTCCAAAAAGGGAGCAAAGTAGGTGTGTATGTTACAAAGTCAGTAGCTTTGATTTAGAGTGCATCACTTTCACTGGGCCTTGAGTTTCTTACTTCTGTAAAATGGCTGGGGGTGGAGGGAAAGAAGGAGAGGCAGAAACCAGATTCCTTCCAGTTCTTACAGTCAACATTAGCACTAAGGTTAGCAGTAAAAGCTGGGCATAAACAAAAGGAAAAAAATAGATTATATCCAGTGACCTTCTCTGTAAATGACATCTTTTAAGGTTCTGTAAGGAATTTAGCTAATAAGGTAAATCTTTTCAATATCCAAAATCATTCTTTTTCATTTAATGTACTTTTTCCACAAAATCACATTCCTATGAAATTCTACCAGGAAAGATTATATTTGTTTCAAAACTCCAAATCCATTTGGGCTTTCAGTAATCACAAATGGGACTAATAACTTCCATAGCTTCTTGTCATTCATCATTACCACCTCTCATCCCAAAACCAGCATTCCATTTTTGTAGCATGAGAGAAATCATGCCAGGTATCATCAGCTGGCCATCCTAATGAAAATGAGACTTTTAACCATATATTCGTATTAATATATACATTCATATGTATGCATGTAAATTAAATAAATATGTGTATATGTATATGCATATAGCTACAATCTAGAAAGATATATATTTGGATTAGGAGGGATCAACTGTCATCATAATGCCCCTCTCTCAATTTCCTTCTACTTACTACATGCATATATTTTGTATATGCTTGTATATGAATATATACATATATATATTTGTGTATATGTTTATGTATGTTTCTATATGTATATATTATTTTCCCTAATAAAATCTAGCAGGAATGATTTTATTTTTCTCTTTGTATCTCTTTCACCTAGCTCAGTATATATAGTAGGTCTTTATTAAATGTTTGTTGATTGATCAGTCATACCATCTAATCTACAGCTTTTCTTTTCCTATGTTCCTTTTTGGCAATCTACAATAGACTATGGATCCATTCTCATAATTTTTTTGTACATAAAATTGTTGTTGTGCAGTCATTTTTCAGTTATATCCAAATCTTTATGACACCGTTTGAGATTCTCTTAGCAAAGACACTAGGGTGGTTTATAATTTCCTCCTCTGGATCATTTAACAGATGAGGAAACTGAGGCAAACAGGGTTAGGTGACTTGCCCAGAGTCACACAGCTAGTAAGAGTCTGAGGCCAGATCTGAATTCAGGAAGATGAGTCTTCCTGACTCCAGGCCCAGGACTCTACCCACTGTATCACCTAGTTTCCCCAACAAATGAAACATTAGAGGGGCAGCTAGGTGGCGCAGTGGAAAGAGCACTGGCCCTGAAGTCAGGAGGGACTGAGTTCAAATCCAGCCTCAGACCAAACACTTGATACGTACTAGCTGTGTGACCCTGGGCAAGTCACTTAACCCCAATTGCCTAAAACATATATATATATATTAGGCTGAAAAAGGAAACCGATTATTTATATATGGACTCCAGGTTTAGAATCCCTGATCTAGTCCAACTCACCTGTTCAATTGAGGAGAAAATTGAGATCCAGAGAGAGATGATGTGATTTGCCCAGTTTCATGCAGCCAACAGGTAACAGAACTGGGATTAAACCCCATGTCCTCTGATTGCAAATCCAACACATTTTCTAGTATAGTACCTTGCCACTACAATCAACCTACAGAGAAAAATGTCCCTCCATCTCCTCTCCTCCATTAAGAAAAATAATTTAGTTTTTCTAGTTAGCAACTTACAACTGCAATGTCCACACAAGGTCAAAGCTGAGATCTCCTTCTCCATTACCATCGGGCTTGTGTCTCCATATTCTTTTTAACATTTTGTTGTCAAAATTTCATTTATGCATCAAAGTTCAGGCATGAAAAATGAAGGTATTATTTTCCCCAGTTCTCACTTTTCTCTGTCCTCATTGGGAGTTCCCTTTGGCCTACTGCTCTGCTCTTTTGCCATCTGAGCTTGCAATTCTACTTACTCAGCACAGCAGCTCTTACCTAGGTTATGTAAAGGCCAACTTACAACTGCACATCTAAGCATCTATATTCGAATTTGAATCGTAATGCTTTTATCCATGCTAAATTCCATATGTAGCTATTCTAACTAGTCATCAACGTAACCAATTTCAATCAATTCTCAACACTTCTCTCTTGAATACTCTAATTCTGACTCAGAACACTATCAACAAGTGATTAAACCAGCCAATTTGGTAGTCAGAGATAAGCATTTGAAGTTCAGACTTTCCGTTAGCACAGCTGTGGAAATATCCTATATAAACAAGGTCACACAAGACTTAAACTTTTCTGCCAATACACAGAGCCACAGCAAATATCGTACATGAGGCATCTCATTGCTGGCTCCTTTCCAACCAAGTGATGAAATCCGTTTATCAAAATCACTGTCAGGTAAATTTTTTGCAAGACCTTGACCCGGGTTGTTCCTTAAACTATAGGAGATGGAACACTTTGTAATATGTTTCCAAATGAAAGTCACTTATCCTCTTAACAGCCCCAAGAAGGTTTATGAACCAAATAAATGCTAAAAAATATTTTGAAAAGATCCAGTTAAAGCCTAGATGGAAAGCTTCAATGCAATGGATTGTGGTATATTCCCAATTCTATTGGAAATGGGTTTTGAGAATTAGAAGTTCATAGTCCTATTTACTCAGGGAAAGGGGGGGAAAAAGCAAAGCTAAACATCCTGGAAATGTAGTAAAATCTAGGATTTCATCCAACTATTGCTTGGAAATGAAAATTCCCTAATGGTAAAAGGTCTTTGAAATGGGACATCTGGGTTTTACTAAGTGGGTAATTAAAAGTTTGAAATCTTGCCTGGAAAATGGGACAAAGGCTCGAATTACCAAGATAGGTGAGACATTCCCCACTGCCTTTATCATAGGAATGGCCAGTGTCCAGATCCTAACAAAACAATGCATCTTAAGTGAGGGGAGTGTTAAAACTCCCAGGGACAAAGGTGACTTCAGTATCTGATTTCCCCAGTATGTATCTCAGAAAAACTTCTGGTCTAGCTTCAGCTAAGGAAACATCCCTATGCCTCCTGTCAGACGAAGTGGATAATGCTTAGCAAAGTCACTCTCTTCCTAAAAGGCTATATGATCTTTAATGACCACAGGAGATCAAGACATGAGCTCTCCTATTGAGGCCCCTGGCATCAACTCAGAAGGAAAAAACATCACTTACTATGCACTACTGTCACCTCCTAAAGCCTAGAGGTGAACCTGGGAGAGACCACCCCCATTCAAGCACTGACATGTTGACTCTACTTCACTCTAAGAATCAACAAGATTACAGGATAAAATAATGAGCCTGGATGAGAAGCAATTTAAATAAACAGAGACATCTGGGGAGGATAATAAGCCTTTCCAAACTAGCTTATACATGATCCCTCCCCATATGATATAACATCTTTCTGAGACACGATTATATTTTTTTTAAGAGTATTGCTTACAACAACTAAAGGAACCTGGAGATTAGTGACAGCAGATCTGGGCTAAGACTTGGGAGACATTGTCTACTACGCACTGAAGTTTTAGGATATGCCCAACAGTAAGACCATTATTTTCAGCAGGCTGTGCAATGCATTAGGGCAACTTGTGACATCATCTGGCATGTGTTATTAATATCTTCATCATCTTTGCAGAAGCAATGTCCTGGGAACACATGGAGAATAGGAGGCTTTAGGAGCTGGTTTCAGGAAGGGGTTTCAGGGAATATTCCTCTCCACAAAATTCTACAAACCAGGAGGGAAGTGTAAAGTATAATATCGTAGCAGAAATGTGAACATTGTGCTAAGAAAATGTTTAGTTAGTTAGTAAGTGTAAATTACTTTAATTTGGCACAAAAGGAAGACTTCCCGAGGCTACGAGCTAATGCACAGTACATTAGTGCTTCATAATTGGAATGCAGAAATGCTCAGCGCTGTTCCTTGTGTTGGAAATCTCTTACAAAGATATTTTTGACCACCAAAGTCTATTTCTGTTGCATAGAACATTTGAAAGAATGGTTGGTTTAGGCTCTTCCCATTATAAACAAAATGGAGACTCTATAACCTGATGGTTGGATCACAGAACAAGGGTGCAAAGGTGTCCCAAGTCACTCCTTTCTGTACCACTGACAGGAACACGCAGACAATTGTTTTTCAGTTTGTTGTTGCTTGACCCCTGAAATTACTCTCCCTCTTCAAAATAATTTTACATTAGTAAGTAGATGCTTTGTATTTTCTGCCTTATATCTGTATTCCACCTTCATCCCCCCCACACACCTACAAAGTAGAATGTATGCTCCTTGAAGGCGTGGCCTATTTTAATTATTGTATTTTTATGCTTTGCACATAGCATGGTGACTGACATATAGTAGGTATTTGCTGTTGTTGGTTGTGTTTGTCCTTTGTTCTCAAAGAGGACCATGACATAAGAGAGATGATGACATGACTAAAAATTGACCTTTTTTTTGAGGGAGGGAGGGCTGTGCAAGGTCATCAGCCTCACTTTCCCCTCCAGAGCCATCTGTGGCCAGCGGCCAGATATTCATCAGGACAACTGGAGATAGCTCAAGATGCAATGGGAGAACCTTTGCCCTTTTAAACTGAGGTTTAAAAGGCCCTTTTAAGGTTCTCACTTTGAGTGAGGCAACACCCATTCCCTGAATAGGCCTGTTTAGGAAGTGAGTTAAGGCGTGGTCCCTTTAATAAAAAAAAAAATCAAACTGGGAAGGGAAGACCCTCAGGGTTGCTGGCCAAAAGAGAAACAGTTACTATTTACATTCACTCTAAGCCATCAGGGCCCAAAAACTAACCATGAAGTGGGTGTTGTACAATCTATGAGCTCCAGAGTGAACTGGGTTTCAGGCTTGGTCTTTGAGAGAGAAATCTAGCCAGTAAACCCTAGGTTAAGTAGGCAGCTTTCAGGCATCAAAATTTACCTTCCTTTGGGAGGGAAGGGGAGGGTAAGGGAAAGAAGGGAAGGAGAGGAGAGGGGAGAGGAGGGGAAGGGAGGAGAGGAGGAGAAGAAATACCTATTTAATGTTTCTTTCCTTTTTTTTTTTTATTCAGACTCCTGTGGTCATGCATTCTTCCTCCAGCCAGTAAACATTTGAAAAATGGGTTTGAAATGTTTATGGGTCACAGGGAGGGTAATAAGTCCATACCTCACCAGCATAACAAATGCCCAACGGTTATAAGAAGTCATCAACAAAGGCTACAATATGAGGTAGAATACCACAAGGATTCAAATGTTTACCCTCTTTCATGATCAGACACTTTAGAACGATTCTCAAAAAAGCATTAGAGAAGGCAGAACAAATAAGAGACCATTTGGGTGAAAAAGTCAGAAAAAAAATAGCTAGTTCTAGTCATATGACAAATGTCCTTGTCAGAAGCTTTGTCTTTCCTTCCTCCAGATTCAGATGAGAAGGAAGCTAGCATTTCCCTAAAAAAAGAAAGTAGCTGACAACTGACGAAGGGGGTTTAGGCTGGGCTGGAGTGAGATCAGCTTATGGGAATATGAAAAACACAGAGACACAGAACCAGAATCTCAGCATGCCTGATTCATATGTAAGTAGGAATTCCCTCTGTAACTACCCCTAAAGTGGCTTTCCAACCTTTGATGATGTCTGTCATCTGACATGTGCTCGATCTTTCCCTCTTTCATGTGGCAGACTTACTAAGCATATCACCTATGCCTTCATCAAAGACTTTGATAAGAATGCAATGACCAGTACTACTCCACCAAAGATTTATTGGGAAACCAGTATGGTATAATGGAACAAACTCAGAGGCTGGTTTTGTAGTACCTGGATTCTAATCATGCGTCTACTTCTTAAATAGTAATGAGACCTTGAGCAATTCACTTAACCTCCCTAAATCTCAGTTTTCTCATTTGTAAGATGGAGTGGGAAAGGCAGCATAGATATTTTCTCAGGTCCCTTCCAGTTTTCATCCTATGCCTTCTCTTAGAGTTCATATGGCTTTTATATCACAACTTCATGGATATAGCCATATCTATGACTAGATACAGTCATTTGACTGGCTCTAATTCCATTTAGCCTTATCATATATCTCCATCACAGGAACGTCATGAGGTACAACATTAAATATCTATGTATCTGAAACCCATGTATATCCATATATCTATAGCATTCCCCTTACAAATCTAGTTATCCTTACAAAAATGGAAAGTATTTTTATCTTTTGTCACATGTCCTTGATAAACCAATACTGGCTCAAAGAGACTAATACTTCCCTTTCTAACTGCTTATAGACCACTCCTTTATCAATATGTTCTAGAATTTTTCCAAGCATTAAGTTAAGCTCATTAGCTCATGGATTGTCTTCAGTCCACCTGCAAATCAAGATAACATTTGCTTGAGTTGAGTTCTGCAGCATCTCTCCTATTTGTCAATATTTTTCAATAATCATTTTAATTAATAGGGCCTGGCGAGTTTGAACTTCTTTCTCACTTCTCATCTCTTTACCTCCATTTTCCCTTCTCTACTTCCCACTTAAAGATCTGTCCCAGGATAACTTCAAAATAGAGACAAGTACAGGAAAAATAAAACCCTAAAATTAAAACAATCAAGCAAAAAAAAAGCATCATACTTTTTGGGTGTCTCAATTTGAGGGATGTCCTACTACTCTAAATGGTTTACTTTGAATATTCCTAACTGTTTAGACTATTGAGTTTATTATGTTTATTTTTAGAATCATTGAAAGTAACTCTCTACTTCATCTTCACTATCATTCCAGACTTGGACAAGCTTATGCTTGTCTATGAATTCCTATGGTACCTTAATGCTAATTAGTGATTTGCTGAAAGGTGCTTTCTGAAGATTGATCATGAAGTTTTGTTCTTTTGGGAAATCTGAAAGAGTTTTTGGATCAAAAACTTTGGATTAAAGTTTGTTTTTTCCCCCTAATTCACAACCAAATATTCATTTCTTATTCTATGTCATTATTCATAAAAAATTCTCAATGATACCCATGGCTTCACCACTTAATCTGACTACCAACTATACAACCAAGAGAATTGCAACGTCTATAAGATCCCCAGAGAGATCTATACTGAAAAGTTTGCCTTTTTTTTTATAAATTCTCTCTCATTCTTCTATAAACATCAAAAAGTGGTAAACACAAAGAAAAGAAAAATTTCTTTGCATTGCACTTAAAAGGCTTTTAATGAGGACAAAATAGGCTGAAATTAAGTTTAAGACTTGAGGGTGAAGATACTTCTTGAACATAAATCTATCACACTATATTATTGAATAATTTCCAAAGGAGGTAGCAGAAACAATGATTTCCTTAAACCACTTAGGATTACCAAGTTAGCATAAAGAATGATAGACCATTAAATAAGTTAATCCTACAGCAGACCTCAGAGCATAATTTAACTCTAGATAATGTGGCTTTTCAGGTTGTTTGGATTCTTTGAGTGGAATCATGGGACTATAAGCATCTTGAGGGGAAAAAATGTATCTTACTTCATTATCTTATCTCTCTCAGTACCTAGCACAGTATCCTGTGCATAGATGATACCTAGTAAATGCTTGTTTTATTATTGTTAAATTATAAGGAAACTTGAGAGTCATTTAATCTAAGCTCTACCTGCTTCATGGCTCCCCTCTGTAACATACCTAGTAAATGACTCTTCAAACTTAGATTAAAGTCATTCAGTGATGAGGACCCACCTAACACATTGCAGTGTTGTCGGTCATGTCTTCATTACATAGAGGGAAAAATTTACCTCTCTATAATTTCTGTCCCTTGGTCCTAGTTCTATACTACCAGTCCAAGTAGAATAAGACTATGGATATACTTGGAATGAGGAACACACATTTGTAACCTAAAGACCTTTTCTTAAAATGCCTATTGTTGTTGTTTGAAAAAATATAACCAACATTGCCATCATCTCTATGCATGGTTGCATTGAGGCAAAATTATAAAAGAGGTGAATTTTGTCTTCATACCATTATTCTTCAGCTCTCCTTTTTGAACTCTTCTTCTAGTCATAGGGTCTCTTTTCCACCTGTAGCACCCAACTATCCTTGTGGTTTTTTCACCTACTCTTATCAAAAACAGAGTGAAAATGCCCTGAGAAATGCATTCATAATAAGATGTCAAAGACTGATACCAACACCATTTATTATCTATTCTAGAAGTATTCGAATATAACTTACTAATGTAAAAGTTCAATAAATGAAATTGTGAGCATTAGCAAAAGACTGGTGGAGAAAGAATGGGGACCCTTTATGAAGCAACCCATGCAGGCAGTGATTTATTCTGCTTAAACATATCTGTCTCTGTAAAAAAAAAAAAAGGATACATGATACTAAATACAAAAGATGATAAACTCACCTTTAAATCTTTTTTTTCTTTAATTTGCAAAGCTCTTTTTCCACAACAATGTACTGAGGTAGACAGTATGAGTATAATTATTTTTATTGTATAGATGAGAATCCTAAGCCTCAGAGAAGTTAAGTGACTTTCTTGTAGTCCACCACTCATGAACAATGGAGACATGGTTTGAATCCAGGGCTTTCTACTATAGTGGCAAATTCAAAAACTGTTAACATGGTCTTTTTATCTGAAATGGCTGCTGCTTAGCATAGGCTATGCTATCAGAACTATTCCACGGCAATGGAAAATTAGATTAGTTGAGAAACAGCTGAAGGAAAAATAGTTTTCTCCAGAAAGGACAGAATGATAAAGGATCATCTTGGATAGGAAGTGTCCTTGAGATTTTGCAGTGCTAGCATATAGTTTTATATAAAGATACAGATGCCCTCCCCCCATCCCCACCCAATTCCCACACAATAGGAATGGGGAAGGAAGTAGGAAGAGATTAGAGGAATGTATTTAGGAGTGTGTTGGTAAATGTTTAATGATGTTAGCAATATCCTGGGGGGAGGGGAATTACCGAAGACCAACTGGTAAAGCAGTCTCTGTAATGGTGAGGATTAGGGAAGGAGTTGGAGTCCCCTTAGTGGCAGAGAAATGAAGATAAGTCAGACAGCAGACACAGGACACATTTTTTTTCAGTTTAATCTGAATCATTAACATTTTCTCATTCATTTTCTTAAATCTAGACAATCAACAAAATAATAAACCAAGCTATGATTTCTAACTTTTGCCTATTTCCAAGGAATGCTTACACTAAAAATTTAACTATCAGCTCTTCTGCACCAATAAGTACCAGCTCCAGCACACCCCTTTAACATAATAAGAGTGTACAGACATTTTTGAGTCCTATAGAAGTCCTATTTAACACATTAATCACAGATATTCACATATACAGAGATATGGATATATTCATGTATATATACGCAGAGAGAGAGAGAGAAAGCGAGAACGAGCAGGTCATAGAAGTAAGCTACATGAAGTGTTATCTAAAGTGAAACTATTCCCCGTTTTGTATTTTTTTTCCAGGCAACTGCTGTTTATTCAGGAATAATTATACAGTTTATGGATTATCTAGGCCTTTTCCTCCCCCTCCTGTTTCTGACTGCTGCCTCTCTGCTGGTTCTTTCATAGCTGAATAGAGGTAAAATGTAAAGTGTGTCCATAGCCATCTATACAATTTTGATTAAGTCACAAGTCCTCTCTGGATCTATTTTTCTCCTGTGTAAAATGAGGTGGTTGGACTAAATGCCCTCCAAGGTCCTTTCCACTCCTACATGTAAATCTCTGATCCTATGAATTCTAACGTTCTTTCCAACTTTTAAATAATACGACCAATTCGTGACGTTGATGTAATGTTTGACAATTTAACAATTGTTTTAAATTGTATCCACTATAGTAGAAAGAACTTTGGACATTGATTTCACCTCGGGATGTGTTTCTCCGAGTGTAAAATGAAGAGGTTGGACTAAATAGCCTTAAGACCTTACTAGCTATAAAATCTCATGATATTATTTCATCTTCCCCGAAGCCCTGAATGTGAGCTAAGTATAATTAACAATAACTGATATTCACAAAAACATTAAAGCTTGCAAGTGATTTTCCATCAGTTTTCCTATTTCAACCTCCCAACCACTCTGTGAGGTAGGCACTATAATTACTATTGCTTCCCCTTTTTGTAGGTGAGGCCACTGAGGCATAGAGTTTCAGTGACTTGCTCATGGCCACACAGCAATTAAGGGTGGAAAGAATTTGAGCCAGTGTCTTCTATTCTTGGAGAGCTATACATTCTCTATTATATCACGATGCCCCTTATTATTTTTTTTATTTTGTAAATTATTATTATTATTTTCATTGATAAATTTATTTTCAGGAAACTGAGTTTACATGGTTTGTCTTAGTAACCTGTCAGAGATGACCCAGCATCCTTCACCCTATCACAGGTAGGAATTTCAGATTTTAAGGCATCTGTAGGAGAGAGAGATTTGGTGGGGAAGGTGTCTTTAAGTCATATATAACATGTAGCCACTGCCTATTCTATCTATTAATAGAGAGGCCAGGTCTGGCTTTCTGAGGGAGAAAAGGAGGAAGGATAAGACTGTTGGCCTGGAAATTACAGAGGTCCAACTGGTAAAGCAGACCCTGTAATGGTGAAGATTAAGGAAGGAGTTGGAGTCCCATTACTGGCAGGGAAATGGAGGTAAGTCATACAGCAGCCACAGGGTCTGTTGAGTGGGAACTATAGACCTTACAAATTTGCATGATGCATGAGGTCCTATCACAGGGAGCCTGGCCATCTGAAACCTGGTGTATTTCTCAACACACAAGCCCTTATTCACAAAGACGGCGGGGGGGGGGGGGGGGAAGTAGAAGGCCAATCCTCACTCCATTTTCAATCACCATTTTGCAGATCACATAACAAAATGCTTTGAAGAATGCATATTCACCTGGCTGGATTTTTCAACCAAACTAACAGCATTTTTTAAAGCATGGAAGAGATGTATTAAGAGAACAAAGGAATCAGGCTCCACCTTGTGGACAAATGGTGCTATTTCTTTTCAACTGGACTTTTTTTTTTTTCCATGGCTCTAGAATAGTACCAGCAAACAGAATCCACTTTTCTGATAAATTGCAACCTGGCAAACACAGCTATGAGTTGAGGCTTGTTTTAAGAGGTGGATTGATGATATTCCTCTGAGAGAAACTATGAGTCTAGCCTACATGTTCTCCAATTGATGCTTGTCAGGAAACAAGCAAAGGAGAATTTAGAATACAGGTACTAGACATTCCTATACCCAAAGCTCCTTCTCTCTTGGCCATGGTTCCCAAATCTCTCTGCCCTATCTATGCTTTCTATATCCATAAAGGCTGATAATATCCTTTTCCTCCACTAGATTGCTGTGAGGAATAGCAAAGAATAGTTATGCTTGTAAATATAAAATGCTGATTAGCACTACATAGCTACTAGCTACAATCATCATTGCATGCTAGTTTAATTGGGATATATTTTCATTCTTGGCACAGTACCTTGTTGAGTGAAGGATCAGTTGGACAAGTAAGGAAACTGAGGCATGGAAGGCAAAGGAGTTTGTCATATTCATGCGGTGAAAAAAAAAGGTAAAATAGTACTGCTTTTGAAAAGATTTGATCTAGCACAAACATTCCTACCAACTCTTCACATACTCTAAATTTCAGCCAACATGGATCATTTGCTATTTCCCTAAACCATTCCATCTCCTGCTCCCAACCTGTCATCCATACCTAGAATGCCCTTTCTTTTCATCTCTAGCTCTTAGAATTCTTAGCTTTCTTCAAGGCAGAGATCAGGTACTGCTTCATTCCTAAATACCACCAGTTAGTTCTTTCTTTGTCCTTGAATTATCTTTTATTTCCCTATTTATTTATGTTTCCTGATTTATTTACATAATGTCTTCTCTAGCATTCCTCCCAATAACAAATCAAGCTATGTTACAGAATTCCAGTTTCCCGCACTCTGCTACTGAGAGAGCCAAATCATTTTAACTCATTTAAACCCCTAAAGTGACCACAAACGGGACAACAATAGATTTATAAAACTAGAACAGCTATTTGTTGTTTTTGTTGTTCAGTCATTTTTCAATTGTATCTGACTTTTCATGACTCCATTTGGGTTTTGTTTTGTTTTGTGTTTTGTCTGGAGTGGTTTACCATTTCCTTCTCTAGCCCATTTTCCCAATGAGGAAACTGAGGCAAACAGGGTTAAGCCCAGGGTCACACAGCTAGTAAGTGCCTGAGGCCAGATTTGAACCCAGGAAGATGTACCTTCCTTACTCCAGGGTTGGTCCTCTATCCACTGTACCACTAGCTGCCCCAGAACAGGAATTTAGACATACAAAAACAGTTCAGTCAGCATATCCTTTGTAATCATTTCCATCATAGTTATAGCCAGACCACAACTTACAAATACATGGCAATAAATGGAATAGTCACCATCCCTGCTAATTAGCTAATTAGTTTCTGCCAACTCAATGCCATAGATCCACTAGGGGAGCAAGAGGAGTTTAGAGAAAATGGGTGGGTAGAGTGAGAGGGAAGAGTGAGAAGAAGGGAAGAGTGAGAAGAAGGGAAGAGTGAGAAGAAGGGAAGAAACAGTAAGAAGGAAGAGCGCTTAGGAGATAATCCTGAGAAAGGATTCTCAGATGTAGCTGGTCTACTTAGCAGTGCTATCATCACCTCTGAATGCCTTCTTCCATTTAGTCTGGAAAAAACCAATCCAAAACAAAACAAAACATTTTCTCCCCTGACAAGGCTAAACTCAGTTGCCACCTCCTCTGTGCAGTATTTTATAATTCTCTCCCATGTTTTCTCCCACTGTGATTTTACTAAAGGAATTTGCCTGGCTCTGTGCTTTGCCTCAGTCTGTATCATGGAATACTTATTGGCATACATAGATATGTAGACTATAAACTCCTCAGGGACTGAGATTATTTTGCTATTCATCTTTCTATCACCGATACTCATCACATTGTCTGGTACAGAGTAAATACTTCGTTTGCTTTGAAAAGAATTGCATATATTTTCTCTTTTCATTTCTTTTTGCTACCCTAACACATCACCATTTTGAAATTCATGTAGGTTTTGAAGCATTGTTTTTGAAAAACAAATACACTTCTGAATGATTAAGGTGTTACCAGTCATCTACCCAGTAGTGGAAACCCGTGCAGTAAAGTTACTTCCTTCTGGACAAATACTGCTCAGAGCAAAGAAAGGCTCAATTGAGGGAGCAAAATTGGGGGAATTTGGGAACAGGAAACATTTGGAAATATAAGGCAAGCCTGGGTAAGATGCCAATTTGAAGGATGATGGAATTAATTAGGGGACCACTAAGCGGTTCAAGAAGAGTAAGAAGTAGGAGAGAACTGTAAAACAGAAAATGGGAGTATGTAAAAAATGAATTCTACCTGTTTCAAAATTTCGCCCAAGGGTGAAGAAAATTATCTTCTCTCCTCCTAATGTCAAGGCCCAGAAATCCAGGATATTTTTATTTATACCTTTCTGGGAAAGGCAGCTAGCATTTCCTTTGTTTTCTTCTTGATCCCAGCTCTGCTCACTACTACCTTTAAAACTTTGGACAAATTACTTAACGTCTCTGAAATTCATTTTCCTCATGTACAAACTGAGGGTGTCAGAATCACTGATCTCTCAGGTCCCTTCCAGTTCTAAAATCATATGAGGTTTCTCTCCCTCAATAAATAAAAATAGCAAGTAATTGAAAGCCCATCATAGAGTGAGTCCCCTATTCTACTCACTCCAATTTGAGAATGGAGTTGACAAGTTATATTATGCATGGTGAAGAGACATGATCCAATTTTGAGTGGTTTATGGACAGATCATTGCTACCTCATCCCCACTTCTTGTAAAAGTTATTGCCTGTCACCTTCTCACTATTTTCAAGAGCTGACCTGTGGTCACAATGCTTACTTAGCCCAGCCTCGACATTCTGAAAGAGCAGAGGTCATGAACTTGGCAAGGACATCTTGAAAAATTACTGACCACTGGTTTAGATTCTTCTAAAAATCAATAGAGTCTGATCAATCCAAGTCTATAGTCAACACTGAGACTCCCAAGTCCTGTTTCAAAGGTGTGTTATGGTTGAAAGCACAGTGGATTGTGAGTCACAGGACCTGGGTTCCAGTCATGACTGCTATTTATTATTTGTGTAACCTCAGATAAGTCAATTAACCTCTGGCAACAGCTTCTTCATCTGTAAAATTAGAGGGTAAGAATAGAGAGCTTCTAAAATCCTTTCTTTGTAATTTTTTTTATCCTACATAATCATAGTCGACCACTTTGTTTACGGCCAAAGGCAACTCAGTTTTAAAAGAATAAAAATTAAATCTTGCTATAGCATGGCCTCACTGTTATAATTTAATATAATAATAAAAGAGACTTCTCAGCTATGGACCTTGGTCACTGAGACTTGTGAGAACCAAGTAGCTAATTTTTCCCTGGGTTGGAGATGCTGCATTGTTCCCAACCGGTGGGCCAAGGACTCCAGGGAGATAATTTAAGGGTTCCTACAATCCATCTGCGTACCAAAAATTGCCATGTTGATCTTTATTTAGCTCCAACAAAATATGCAGTGTGACTCTAAAAAATAAATAGGCAATATGTCTAGCACATATACACATACATGTATATCTATATATGTATATACATATGGATCTATATATGTATATACATATATATTCAAATATGTGCTGATATCATTGTTGTTTTATAAAATACAAATTCATTTAAAAGCATTACAGAATCCATAGCAGTTTTTGCTATTCTATTTGTCTTAATGGTAGCACAGTGGATAGAGTACTGGGCCTGGAAACAGGAAATCTCATCTTCCTGAGTTCAAATCTGGCCTCTCAGACTTACCCACTAGGTAACCCTGAGCAAGTCATTTAAATCCAGTTGCTGTTTTCTCATCTGTAAAATGACCTGAAGAAAGAAATGGCAAACCACTCCAGTATCTCTGCCAAGAAAACCCCAAATGGGGTCACAAAGAGTCAGACACAACTGAAAATGACTAAACAACAAATTTTTTTTTTACCCCACAGATAGTAATTCTTCAGCTGTTTGTCATGGAGATCACACATAATAATGGAACTATAGACTTCTCTGACGTTAGAAGGGAAGGACACTTTTGGGGTACTGGGCAAGCAACCTCCTCATCAGACCTGCACTGTCTGTACAATTTGTAGAAATATTAGAGAACAAAGCAAAAAACCTTTGGCATATTGAACATTAAAAAGGTGGATCTTCTTTCTTAAAAAGGATGGAAACTCTTGGTGTAGTACAAAGAGCTGGAGACTGGGTTTCAAGGCTATGTCATTAGCCAGTTATGTGATTTTGAGTAAGTCACTTCATCTTTCTGGGCCTTGGTTCCCTCATTGTATTTGATGAAGATGGCCTACCCTCCAGCTGTAATGTTACATAAAGTGCCACTCTTGTTGACTTTTCAGGATGTCTTTGTCTTTCCTTGCCCACCTGTGCTGGTTGGTATAAGATTGGTTTCTGAGTCTTTATGGTTAGTTCTTTTGAAATTGTGGTGCCACGTAATTATTATTGTCTCTGCCAAGGTAGCAGGCAAGAAAATTATGTACAAAGAGTAGAGGCTATGAATTTTCCTACAAAACTTGTTACCTTAGAATTGTTTCCTCATCTGTTTTTGACTCCCCTGCCCTTTCTCTGCTGCTCAAACTCATGAGCTAGAATAACACAGATCATCATAAATGGTCTCACTGGGACACTTTCCAAGTTTCATAGGGTACTTTTTTAAAAAATAAAAATAAAATTCCGCCCTTTTTTCTTTTGCCCAGATAACTTTATTTATCAGAAAGCACCAGCAGTCCTGTCACTGGATCATTCCTTGTTTAATCAGAAGGCTTTCCATGCTGATACTGCAATCATTCATTCTTTGGATTCCTTTCCACATTCCAAGAAGTATCTTCATTATTAATCATATAGATCCAATGTATACTCCATGAGGTAAAAGAGACAGAGAAGGTAAGTGAAATTCCACATTAGTCAACTTCATATTGTGGTTGGATTAGGGTTTTTGTTATAGTTGGGTTTTTTTATGGTGAAAAAGCAGCTTAACAATGAATGCATTTATTATTATTATATTATGCTTAACGCCTGGTGAGATTTTTTGGGGGTGTATGTGTGTATTTATGCAGCCCTTGACCCAGGGCCTCCTACTCTTGGGTTTCCACTAACTAGGCCCCTAAAAGATCAATATTTCTTTGGCCTCTTATTCCCTTCCCAGAATTTGCTATAGAAAAAATAAGCAAATATTTCTCTGTCTAGTTCTCCCCAAATACAGATAACATGTTCCCTGGCTCCAAGGGAAGCAGTCTAGATAACAATGATATTAAATACCAAAACAATTTTTATTTCACCCCAGTGAAATGAATAAAACACAAAGGATTCATGATTTACAACATGAAATCCAATTCTCCCTCTTTTTGGGTCTCACCAGCACTTAGCACAGTGCGTGGCACATAGTAGGAGCTTAATAAATATTGATTGATTGAATGAATGATTATAACCCAAAGAGACCTTCTGAAACTATGGACTCTTTTGAGGACAGAAGGGAAACATACAGTCGGGTTACTCAACAAAAAACCCATCATCAGCAGTCCTGTACTGTCTATAGAATTTGTGCAAATAACGTAGAACAAAAACCAAAGTTTTTTTGTCTTCATGATGAAGGATTAATTGTCTTACTGATTCTATATCTGGTAGAAGGAAAGGGGGAATATGGGTAATACTCTACTTTTTTAGGAAGTATGTACTATTCAGAAAGTTCTCTTTGTCCAGATAGAAGTTTAGATCTCCTATCTGTTGAACCTGGGGTTACTCACAAGGTGGTACAGGAAACCTGGACAAAAGGCTAGATTCTGGGGATCATACTGTCTAGGAGGCAAGGGTTCAAGGTTGACATTGACATGTGGGTAAGCAAGCATAAATAAGCACATGTAGCTCTTATGTGCTTCTTCAGGAGTGAAAAGAGCACAGCATCACTGGCTTTCTAGTCAGAATGTGGCTAGATGTAGTAGTGGGTAGTGTGCTGGGCTGGGAATCAGAAAGAGTTCGAAACTGGCCTTAAACATTTACTAGCTATGTAACCCTGGGGAAGTCACTTCACTTCTGTTTGCCCCAGTTTCCTCATCTGTAAAATGGAAATAATAATAGCACCTACCTTTCAGGGTTGTTGCGAAGATCAAATGAGATATTAATTGTAAAGTGCTTAGCACAGTATGTGCCACATAGCAAGCATTACATAAAAGTTATAATAATAATAATAATAATAATAATTATTATTATTATTATTATTATTATCATTAGATAGTGCTCTGGGCTAGAAGCCACAAAGACCTGAGTTCAAATGTGGCCTCAGATACTTACTAGCTATATGACCCTGGGCAAGTCACTTAATCTCTCTCTTTCTCTCTCAATTTCCTCAACTGTAAAATGAGAATAATAGTGATACCTATCTCCCAGGGTTGTTGTGAAGATTAAATGAGATAATATTTTTAAAGTGTTCAGCAAAGTCCTTGGCACATAATAGGTACTTAATAAATGTTTGTTTCCTTCCTTCCATTTAAATTCCACTGTTGAGGCTTCCTATCTTTATGACATTGAATAAGTCACTTAGTATCCCTGGACCTCTGTTTTCTCATCTATAAAATGAATGAGGGAAGGTTCAACTAGGTGTTCGTCTCTGAGGCCTATGTGAACATAAGATCCCTGGATGTTGTGCCATCTCTTGAGAAGTCAAACCATCTGTCATTTCTCTCAACTTGGAACCATGCTCAGACAAGCAGGAACAGGGATGGAGGAGGAGGCAAAAGGTCAAGAGTATCTATTCTTTTGGGCCACGTGGAGTTGAACAAAGACATACAGTTCTCATGTGTTAATACCCCAAAGTAGCCATTAATGACTCACCTCCCCACTACTTGAGGGGTAAAGGAGAAAGCAATGGTTATTATACTGTAGATCTCTCAAGAAGGAAAGCAGAAGGGAAAAGTTGAGAAGAAGCCCCAAAACACCTGAGCAGTCTGCTAGTTTCATTATATAGTTTAGGACAAAAGGTGTGTCCTTTCAAAAGTCAACAACAACAAAACAATAACAACAATAGCTAACATTCATATAAAACTAAGAGGTTTGCAAAGCTCTTAGCATGCACACACACACACACATATGTATATATAAGCTCATTATGAGGTTAGACACTATTATTATCCCCATTTTATAGATGAGGAAACTGAGGCTAAAAGAGTTTAAGGGATTTTCCTAGGGTAACAAAGCTAGCAATTAACTGAGGCAGTTTTCAAACTAAGTACTCCAATTCCAGTACTAGACATCATCATCTGAAGGGGCTGAATCAACCTATCCATCTTGGGAATAGTTACGAAAACCATTCCCAAGCTGGTGTCCAAGGACAGCTTCAAATCTATCATTTCATTTTGGGGTCAGTCTTGGTCACTGACACTTAGCTGGAAATCGTCCTTCATCATCTTAATAAGTAAGGGAATGACGACTCTTTGGAGAGAGGTATGAACAATCAAAGCTTCCAGGAAGGTCATCAAATTAATCAAAGAACTCCTCTGATAGAATCCTCTTCATGCTTAAACTGTAAAAATTCATAGAGAAAGCATAGGCATGCAGCATTACAAACTCATGTAAAATGTTTCATAATTAGAAGATGCAAAAAAGTAGCAATAAAGGATCTAATTGCATCACTATGCCCCCAAAAGACTGATTATTCCAGCAATCGTAATGGTCCATGTGGATCAAGACAAGGGTTGGATGGTATAAAGAGAGCTGACCATATCAGAAGAATTCAAGTCAAATCCTGGCTATTCAGTTTACTTGTTATGTGACTTTTAAGCAGTATATATCACCTCATTGGTTCTTCATTTCTTTATAGAAATTCTGAGGGTCTCCCCCTTCCAGACTGATTCTTTCATGAAGGCAAACTAGGCCATCTTTTGCCTCAGTTCTTACCTAGCTTTTAATTACCGAATGGGCATTGCGTCAGACAAACTGAGACCTGGAAAAGACCTTATCTTAAAAAGGCCAAGGTTTTCCACTGCATCCAGTCATCTTCACTATGTCTTACCACTAGACTCTGATGACTCTGGAGGACAGAGTGAGGCTGATGATTTTGCACAGCCTTTCCTCACTTAAATCCAATTCACTTGCAAATCAATACATCACCCACCTGATGTCATTGGTCCTTTTTGAGAACAAAGGACAAACAACAGCAACAACATAAAATTATGGGGTTGGACTAGGTGATGTCCAAGGTCCCTTCTAGATTCTTTAAGTTAATCTGAATGAATCATTAGCATGCCTAAAATGAGCAGGTCCACTAAGAAATAATATCCATGGAGTCTTAAGTATCATATTTGGGTCTTACTTTAACGCTATTTTGCATGCCTCAGAAGTGTTTATTTCATACTTCAGAAGGCAGCAGAAGCCTCCCCTGAATCTATGTGATGAAGGGAGGGAGCAGGGATAAAGAAAAGCATGATCAGAAGATGTGAAATTGATCATCATTTGCTTCAACCCAGTTGTGACATTTGAGTCTCTTACCTCCTGCCCTGAAAAATTCCACCGGGTACTGTTTGCAAAGTAATATTTGCTTTTATTTGTTTTCCATTTACCTGCCATTAATTTAAAGTGACTTCGCCTAAATTACACACTGCAATTTCATGGGATTATTTATTATCTGAAGGCTTCGAAGAGAGTCCATTAACTATTAATTTATTAATCTCAATATACCAAAACTTTGTGCTAGAAGATTATTTCAGAACATTATGATACATGAGGGTAATGTACTCATAAAATATGATGGGAGAAACCATGCAAGAATTTTCTTCCCTACTTCACGTCCATAATCAATCCCATTTACCTTTATTATAATAAAGGAATGATATTAACCAATATTGGTCCAAATTAAATGCATTTTAATTTTGCCTATTTCTAAAAACGATTCAGTAATTCTTGAAAGCTAAAATCCAAAACAGTTTAAGCCTATAAGCAATAGTAAAATTCTTCCTTACAAAACCTGATAAAATAATCAGGAGTCTGGTTAAGCAAGAATGTCTATAATGTAAATGTTTAAAGTATACTTTTAAAACATTAAGTAATGCACTGCTCCCCACCTCCCTGAAACTCATAAATGATTAAGGCTGTTTGCATCTTCTTTCTTCTATAATTTGCATCTTTTAAGATTTTTTTTTAAGTTAAGACCAGCAATTTCATTGGGGCTGGGAACTTCCAATGAGGGATCTTCCTCTACCAGTGGTTCTCAAATTGTTTGAACTCAGTCCCCCTTTACAACTCTTAAAAATTGTTGAAGAACTCAAAGAGCTTTTGTTTATGTGGGTTAATAATAATATTTAATAATAACATCTATCATATATTTAATGCCTACTATGTGCTAGGTGCTTTACAAATATCTCATTTGATCCTCACAACAACCTGGAAGATAGGTACTACTAGTATTCTTATTTTACAGTTGAAGAAACTGAGAGACAGAGATTAAGTGATTTACCCAGGGTTACATAGCTAGTAAATGACTTGGGACATATTTGAACTTAGGTCTTCCTAACTCTACTCCCAGAGTTCTATCCATTGTGCCACCTAGGTGGCTAGGTCTTATATCTACTGATAATCACCATATTAGAAATTAAAATGCCGTAGTATTATTATTTAAATAGTTTTGACCTCTTGAATCCCTTGAATTTTCCTGAGGGCCCTCAGTGGTCCCCAAACCAAACTTTGAGAAACCCTCCACTGGGGTAGCTAGGTGGCACAGTGGATCAGTTTAGAGTCAGGAAAACTTGAGTTCAAATCCAGCCTCAGATATTTACTGCTTATGTGACCTTGGGGAAATCACTTAAGCCTGTTTGCTTCAGTTTCTTTATCTGAAAAATGAGTTAGAGAAAGAAATGGCAAAACACTTCAGTATATTTGCCAAGAAAACCCCAGATAGTATCACAAAACATTGTACGTGACTGAACAACAATACTATATATACCATGGTGCTTCATCTTTTAGTGTATAATAGTAAATTTAAATCTGTTCAAACATCATTAATCCCCCCTAAGTTTTTTCTTAAAATGATTTTAAATTCCATAAATACAAGGTAATGTCTTCTCTAACAAGACTCAGTAGTCATCCCAGTATAATACTGCCTATAGTTACAGTAAGCTCAGGACTCATTATTCCCCAGCAGTTCATTTGCCAGACCGAACTTCTGAATCAAGGATAACATTATAGCTGTGCTTTATGCCCTGATTGATAACATAGTCAATGGTAGCAACCTGTCCCCCAGAAAGGATCCAAAAGCTTTGCATAGTGTTTATGATACTGATAACCCCAACTGCTGACATTAAGAGAAGGAAACATTTGATGGATGAAAGAGGTTGTAAGATCCTCTGCACCCAGATAGCTTTGGTGAGTTTCTCCATATATCACTGCTTGGACAATTATAGCAATTTATTCATTCCATTTGGTCACAAACACTTATCGGATTTTTATAGCAATGTGTTTTCTAGCAAACGTTTGATAAACATAATGAAACCATCTTGCAGTGAATCCCAGGGAACAGGTTGAAAAAAAAATGCTGCTCAAAAGGAAGTATTCCACTGTGTAAATCATACTAGACCCTGCACTACTCCCTACTCCACCCCCTTCCATTACACACTGTATCCTCAGCCCTGCCACAATGCAGAGCACCCAGCCAGGCTTGCAAATCTTCTAACTGGAGGGGCAGTTTCCACAGGGAACAGAAGAGAGCAGGCTAAGTAGGGAAAGAGAAAAGAGAGGCTCAGCGCGCTGGGAGGAGAAGGAATGTTGCTGCATTGTAGCCAGTTCCTTCCTTTTTCCCTTCTTCTGACTTCCTTCCTGTACTGCCTCAACATCTAACAGCTGTTGCTGGCTGCAATTTTAAGACAAACCAAATGGGACAGAGCATTTGGGGAATTAGTCAAGGGAACAGGAGATACAAGATTCATGGACAATCAATCCATCAATCAAGAAGCATTTATTAAGAGCCAACCACTGTGCTAGATGCTGGAGATTCAAAGACAAAAATGAAACAGTCACCACTATGAAGGTGTTTATTTTCTGTCAGGTGAAAAAACAGGTTCACTACATAGGCAACATTTGCATATGCAAAATACATACAAAGTAAACACAAAATAATCCACGTAGAGGAAGGCACTAACAGTTGAAGAGATTGGGAAAGAGCCTCATGTAGGAGATGGTGCTTGTGATGAATTTAGAAGGGAGCCAAGGATTCTCAGACATAGAGTTGAGGACCGAGTATATTCCAATCAAGAAGGACAAATGCAGAGAGCTAGAAGATAGAATATGCCTGAAGGTCAAGATGTAGGCCAGTTTGGCTAGACCATAGTGTATATACAAAGAAGAAATGTGTAATAAGTCTGGAAAGGTAGTCAGGGGCCAGAAGGTTAAGGGATTTAAATGCTAAGCAGAAGAGCAACTACAGGAAAAGAGAATGGCTGAAATGGATGAAAAAGCATGTGTTAAATGATTGCTATGGTCCAAGCACTGTTGCTAATTTGGGGCAAAACACATAGGGATGAGGTACAGAGGGAAGAGTGTTTTGGATAGGTAAATCAAAAGGAAAATTAATGTCTTTTTTTCTAGGACTCTTACATTCTGATGTAGTTTCTTCCACCAGTTTCTCTTCCAAGATGTAATGTCTGGAGAACAGCAGGCAGAGGGAGGTGACATCAGAAGCAGAAGGTAAAATTGTGTTAAAGGTAACAGAGATTGGGAGAGACACAGATGCTAAGACACATATGTCCCTGCAGCTGCCAGTTTTAGATTTGTCAAACCCTCCATGGTGTTTGAGAATGACTCTGCCTCAGTGCTGGAGTTGCAGGGACAGAACTGAGCATGAGCAATGGGACTCTGGAACTCTGGATGAGAAATCATGTGTTCCTTTTTGTCTATTTAGTTGTAACTACTGAAGCTTCTGCAACTGTCTAATACATTCATAAATTAATTGCTTGCCATTAGCCATAGTTCTATTATATGACACTGTACTTCCAATTAACTCTATTTTCTATGTTCTTGCTGTGTTTAAAAATGAATGAATGAATTAGAGAATGAATGATAGAGTAAGTGAATGAATGAATGAACAAAAACATAGCTAAGTGGTGCAGTGGATAGAACACCAGGCCTGGAGTCAGGAAGACTCATCTTCCTGAGTTCAAATATGATACTTAATAGCTGTGTGACCTTGGGAAAGTCACTTAACCCTGTTTGCCTCAGTTTCTTCATCTGTAAAATAAGCTGGAGAAAAAAATGACAAATCACCCCAGTATTTCTGCCAAGAAAACCCCAAATTAGGTCACACAGAGTCGGTCAGTACTAAAAATGACTGAATAACAATTTGCTATGTACCATGAATAGTCCTTTCCCTTAAGGAAACTATATTTTAGCATCATCATCTTTATCTAGAACCATAAAGATCCTTGATGGGGGAATGGACATAAGATAAGGGAATGGAGGATGAAAAGACCTCACAGTTTGTGCTCCAAGTTTTAGGTTAAAAAATGCCTGCATTGTGCTGAGGATCATTCTGAAAAGAGGGTTACTGAACTAAAGTTAGAATAGATTAGTATGTGATGGAAGCTAGCAGTCTTTTTTTTTTTTTAATACTTTTTGGTTACCTGTACTTCTGTATATACTATCAATAGAAGAAACCCCAGATCATATCTTGTCCAACCTGTGCATTAATAATGATTCCCTTTGAAATGAAAGTCAATCAGTCAACAAAACTTTTATTAATGTTCCACGTGAGACACTGGGCCAAACCCTAGGAGTATAAAGAAAGGTAAAGACATTTCTTGCTCTCAAGGAGTTAACATTCTAGTAGGAGAGACAACATACAAACAGTTATGTAAATATAAGATATATGCAGTATAAATTTGAGACAATAGTCTAATTGCCTAATCTTTGCTTGAAAACTTCTGCTGAAAGGAGTCCCCTACTGCTAAAGACAGACCATTCTACTTTTGAATAGCTCTAATTCTTAGGAAGTTTTTTCCCCTTATTGAAGTAAAAAGCACTGTCACTCTGTCAATAGGAAATCACAATGTCATGAGACTTATGTGAAAACCAGGTTTATTACAAGAGAAATGAACATTCAAGTGGAACTCAAAGATTCACAGTCTTTACAGAAGTTTATATATTTATGATAGTACAACAAAAGGAGGAGGAGAAAATAGGAAGGGGCATGGCATAGGAGGGGAAAAGTTCAGTAACCCATCCCAAAGGGGAGGAGCAAGGCAATGGCAAAAGCCACATTCTTTTCCCTTGGAAACTGCTAGACTATGAAGATAGGAGGGTCTGCTTATCTGCAAAGGACCCCAGCTGCACAAGCATTATCCCAGCCTGGCACAGACTGGCTGGTGCCTGTCTTGCCTCTTAAGGACACACAGGGAGTCAGGCTTGGAGTACAACAACAAATTATGTCAACTCAACAAAAGCTTCATCCTTGATACATTCAGAACCTCCTATATACCCTGGGTCCAGCATTTCTGGAAAATATGACAACTCAAAAAAAAAAGTTCAGAGGACCCTTTAAATAACCCTTAACAATTCTCTGTAACTCCAACCCATTTAGTCAACCAACTAATCAACTAACCAATTAATCAATCAACAAGCATTTATTAAGCACTTACCATTTGCTAGGCATTGGGCTAGGTATTGGGATTGCATATAACAAAAGTGAGAAAATCTCTGCTCTCCAATACTTTATTGACATGTTCACAGATACTATAGCATATACAAGAAATATACAAAATAAATCCACAACTGATTTAGGAATTTGTACTGGGGTAGGAGTCACTAATAACTGAAGGAATCAGGAAAGGACTATTAAAGGAGGTGACACTTGGAAAAGAGTTAGTTGTTTCAAGAGATGAATTATCTCTTTTCTGGTGAGTAAGTCCCTGGATAAAAGTACACCAAACCTCCACAATCTGAGTGGCCAAGGCATATGAAAGAAAAGAAGGAAGGTATGGGTAGTAGCTTTGGGGGCATAGGTGGGTGACCAGAGACCATCAGAACAGTGACCTTCTATCTGGATATAGCATGAAGCCATGAAAAGATTTCAGAAAGAGGTATTAGAGAAAGATAAAAAAGAAACCCAGTGGCTATCCAGTTTCTTCTTTGTATGGATTCAGAAAAGGCCTGATTGGGCAGGAACCAGAGAGGCCTGGACTCCCAGGGATAAACCCACAAAAGAAAAACCAATGACATACCTCCCACAGATCAAACTGAAAATAGTTCTCATCACACAAAATTTCTTGACTAGAATTGTCATGAGCAGCATTTCACCTATATTGATTACAAATGATTCTATTTACATTGAGCCTTAGGGATTTCCCAGCTGAATATTGAGATCGCTCTCTCTCTTTTTTTAAACTGCTGAAAAGAGTCCATCATGCCTATGTTCAGATATATAGGAGAATTGCCAACTTTCCCAAGTTCTTCTTTATGTAGCATCCCCCTCCCTCCAATGGGGCACAGGGATATATGTGTGTGTGTGTGTGTGTATACACACACACATATACATTCACATATACATACATGTACACATACATGCATACACATAGACATGCATATACATATATGCACATACATATAGAAATGTGTATCTATAGATGTGCCTCTATATGTATAGGCACATCAAATTCAAAATATCCCAATCCCAAGGTTCTAATCATTCATTGTATCAGATTTTCCCAGCATTCAGTCTTACACCCTCTCCGAGTTAGCCAGGTTAGTGAATGAACAGCAATCCTGTTTTTCTATGACACTTAAATTGAAATTTGTGAAGTATGAAAAAAAAAGTATTCCTTGGATTTTGACTTTCAAATTTCTAATTCACCCATAAAGTTCATGGTTATGGCACATGTGACAGTAGTAAAGTTTTCTAATGTTATTTAGAGATTCACTATGGCTTTGAGACTACCTTAATTGATTGGCCCGTGCATTATGTTTCTGAACTACCAAAGACACTTCCCTAGATACCTGTAAAACACTAGTAACTAGCATAAATATCATGCTGCATATCATTTGCTCATAAAACCAAGGATGAATATGATTCTCAGAATATTGGTGATCAGAATGCCTAGGCAATAGAAATCAGAAGATTCCAGAGGTGGCACAAACAGATGCATTTGCTGGAAAAAAAAAAAGGCCTTCTCAGTGGCCAATTTCTGGCCACAGAAGCTGCTGAATTATTTTATCTGAGCCAAGGTAATGGTTCAATTTGCCTTTTTCCAAGAGAGCCCAGGACAGAACAGCCTTCATGTTTTGAAAGAAATTAAAAAGAAGAGAATTGGATGATCTTATATCCGAAGTTTTTAGGCCAGTCAAGAAGAGCTTTTAAGGTCAATATCACTACTTTGCATTTTGTCAGCATGACTATCCTGCATACTGCCTTAGAGTACAATATACTTCAGAATATAGTGAGAAATGTCTGACATGAGTACTGGAGTTTAAAATGATTTCAGAGAATTTGTATTAACATAATGGGCCTCCTCAGTCACAATTACATCACAGATATATACCCTAAGGCAAATTCTCCCTCTCTGTATCATCCTATTCAGTATTGACCTGGATGGAGGTAGTACAATTGATTAGACACACATAGGAATAGAACAGAGATAAAACTCATGATTAGGAAGATGATAGTACAATATCCTGTTATAACAATTAGTTTATTTTAAGACTAGAGGAAATTTAATTGCCCCATAAGTACATGTGGTTCCCTCTTCTGCTGTTTTAGGGAGTTTATGATAAATAAAAAAAGTTGGAAGTACAATCACAATTGCTCTGAGCCCCCAGTTAGAAAAAAGTAAACTCCTACCTAACATTTAGACAGTGGTTTACCTCTCTGTCTTAATTTACATTTATATTTATTGCTTGCTAACTCCTGATTTCTTTGGAGTTGAGTCAAGATTAAGGTTACTAAAATCAATTGGATAAAGAAGCAAGCAAAGTATATTTCATTGTCTGTTAATAGACCAGTATTGGGAGAAGATGAGGTAAGAGCAGAACTTTTCTTGGCACTTACCTCTTTCCTTGAGGAGGTCAGTAAAACTGATGCCATCACCCTGAGTCTTTTCTGAAATATCTATAGGGCTGATGGCCCTCCTTTACTTTTTCTTTCTTAGCCAGCCCAGTCTTACTTTCTCTTTTTTCTTTTGCCTGTTTGCCTCTGTGCTTCTAATTCTTTCCATTTCAGTCCTTGATGTTCCCACTTCTTCCTCTCTATAACCAACTCCTTAAAATCTCTCCCTGGTTCTGAGATAGCTTTTTTATTTTATGTAAGTTCCATATGGTATGACCAAGTCTCTCACCCAGTTCTGACAGATTTCCTGTGAAAAACTACTCTAGTTCATCCTTTAGTTTTCAAGGACTTTTCACATTCAATCTAATGTTGTTCATTGAATAATTGATTGATTGAGATGTGTTTTCACCTAATGAATATATCAGGGCTCTACCCTAACATTAGCACAGTTCCTGGCACACAATAAAAAAAAACAACCAAAAACTTATTGTATGCTTTTTAATTCATTTATTAATATGCTCATATAACCAAAGATCATTTTAGAGATTATTTTACATCTCTGCCTTGAGGAACAATTAGAGGCTCAGGAATGTTTATAGACTTAATTTGCATATGTATCCTTTCATCGTTTTGGAAGGAGGAAGGTTCAAGGAAAAATTTGGGAGCACTGGCAAGTTTCCTAGATACCTGCATTGAAGCATTGCCAAGAGGGAGTAATAAGCCTTACAGAAATCTATGGGCATTAGGAAGAAAGTGATCAATCAGAAGCCAAAACAGGTCCTTAGTAGATATAGAACTATGCATCATGGTAGTTGTTCCCAAGATAACCAGTGTACTACTGTAAATTGTTCTATGTCTCCTAAGAAGTGTCAGCCATGAGTCCCAAGCTCTTACTATATTAATTTTACTCGGGACAAATCCTTCACTTCTCACTCTACAAACTCCGTTTGCCTCTCTTCAGAGAGATCAAAGGGGCTAGTTGATATTTCGCTTCCTTTCTAGCATTCCTTAGCAATCTCCTGTTTGGATCTCCATGCCGATTATTTGCACTTCTTCCCAACCTCAAAGAAGTTATCTCCTGTCCTACAAAATGCTCTCAGACTTTCCTTGATGACTTCAGAAGTTAACGGACAGCTTTCCTTTATCTCCCACCCCATGCCATCATCCTTTACAATTTCAACATCCACAGTGATTATACTCTCACTGCTTCAACATTTCTTTATCCTTCTCAACTCCAGTGACGTTCATGCTCCCTCCACCCAGGTCAGCTAGCTCAGAAATATCCCTTTCAAACCATAATTTCCAGTCCATCTATCTCCACTTTCTTACCCCCACTAAACCTGCTTTTAATCTTTATTATGAACACCCTTCACACCTTGATCATTCCATATTCTCCCAACGTATACCTTCTATAAGAGCTATATTCCTACACAGCCTAGATCCCATGGTCCATCATTTCAAATATCCATTTACTTTCATTGCAGAATCTTGGCCCTTTTGACCCTAAACTGTTCTTACCATCTATTGTCTAACCGCAGGAAAATCTCACTGTCTATATTTTCCATTCCCACACCTGGACTTTTGGGGGATGCTAGAGACAAACACAAGAGAGGCACAAGATAGGAGAGTGCTGTCTTCTGCATAGTGCTCCAACTTAACAGTCTCATGAGGAAGGTTGTTGGTGTTGCTATTGTTGTTATTCAGTCATTTTTCAGTCATTTCCTACTCTTCAAGATTCCATTTGGGGTTTTCTTGGCAAAGATACTGGAGGGGTTAGCCATTTCCTTCTCTAGCTCATTTTACAGATAATGAAAATGAGGCAAACAAGGTTAAGTGACTTTCCCAGGATCACACAGCTAGTAAGTGTCTGAAGGCCAGATTTGAACTCAGGAAGATGAATCTGCCTGACTCCAGGCCCAGTACTCTATTTATTGGGCCACCTAGCTGCCCTAGAAGAAAGGTAATAGATACCAAATCTAAATTAAAATTAAATCCATAAGAACTGTAAGAAGACAGAAACACTATACAGGGAAAAGCCTCATTAAATAATATCAGGAACATGAAGTTCTTAAATTTTGTAATTTTCCTTCCCCACTTTCAGCATGCAGATTTGATTCACTTTAATTTGTTTTCATTTCCCATCACAGATTATATCTCTTTCCCTAAGGAAGTGCTTTTGAGTGGGACCCCCTTCCATCACTGAGTCTACATCTACTTTTTTCTTTTCCCCTGTTTCAATCTCTCCTTTTGCTACCTCACTCATTCTCCTATCTCTCTTCTTCTTGGTGAGAAACTACCATTTATTTTTTACCAATGACTTGAACACAGTGCATCACACATTCTTCTCTATCTTACTTCGTCCTTTCCTTTTTTAACTGTGCCCCCCCCATTCTTTATAAAATGCATCAGTCCTGCTGAGTGAAGTGAGCAGAACCGGGAGAACATTGTACATGGGAACAGTAACAATGTGTGATGCCTAGCTTTGATAGGCTCATCTCTTCTTAGCAATGCAAATATCCAAGACAACTCTGAAGAACTCAGAATGGAAAATGCTGTACACATCCAGAAAAAGAACGATGGAGTCTGAATGCATATCAAAACATATTATTTGTTCTTTCTCTCTCTTTTTACTTTATTTTTGTTTCTTCTTGCTTGTAGTTTCTCCCATTGTTTCTAATTCTTCTTTATAACATGTCTAATGTGAAAATATGTTCAATATGAATGTATATGTAGAGCCTATATGAAATTGCACATTGTCTTGGGGTAGGGAGAGGGGAGGGATAGGGAGAAAATTTGGAACTCAAAATCTTATGGGGGCAGCTAGGTGGGACAGTGGATAGAGCACTAGGCCTGGAGTCAGGAGGACCTGAGTTCAAATCTGGCCTCAGAGACATAACACTTACTAACTGTGTCACTCTGGGCAAGTCTCTTAACCCCAATTGCCTCACCAAAAAAAAAAAAAAGAAAGAAATCTTATGAAAGTGAATGTTGAAAACTAAAAATAAATAAATATATTTTTTAAAAATGCATCAGTTCAAAATCAGAGGGAAATGAGAAGTAAATAACTAAGTAAAGGAAATCAATAAGTTTAATTAAACTCCAAAAACAGAGAAAGAGGTGGCAAATGGAATGGGAGTTGAGGTGAAGGGAATAGAGAGTGTAGTAATAAGGTAGATGGGCAGCTAGATGGTGCAGCAGATAGAGTGCCAGCCCTGGAGTCAGGAAGATTCATCTTACTGAGTTCAAATCTAGCCTCAGATACTTACTAGCTATATGACCCTGGGCAAGCCACCTAACCCTGTTTGCCTCAGTTTCCTCAAACCACTCTAGTATCTTTGCCAAGAAAATGGGGTCATGAAGAGTCAGACATGACTGAAACAACTGAACAACAACAAGGTAGATCAAACAAACATAACTGTAGAGGCAAACTAGAGACACTAGTAAAGGAAAATATAAAACTAATACTAGTAACATTAAATATGAATGAATTAAACAATCCAATAAAATGAAATAGGGTGACAGATAATGACAAGCAAAAGAAAACCCTACAATCTGTGACTTATAAGAAAGAAACCTGAAAATCAAAGACAGATACTAAATAAAAATTAAAAGCTGGAAATTTTAATATGCATCATATTAAGAGCAAGAGGTATAATCTTACCAGAAAAAGCAAAAACAAAAATCCACAATATAGAGATAACTAAGGTGGAAAAATGATGCTGAAGAGAATTCTAGACAGCAAACCAATACTGATATTACACATACATGTTCAAAATATATAGAATTAAAATTCATAAAAGAAAAATTATTGAATTATGGGAAGACATAGTAACACATTAATAGGAGACTTTAATGTTGCTCTCTTAGAGTTAGACGAATCTAACAGAAAGATAAACAAAAGCGAAAACACAGAAGTGAACAAAATCACTGGAGAAACTTGACCTAAAAAACTTACATCTTCTAAATGAAAATGCTAAAAATTATATGTGTATGTACACATGTGTCTATGTATATATTTTTTCTCAACATCACATGACATTTTTATAAGTAGTTTAGGGCACAGAGGTATTGCCAATAAATTTTTAAGAGGTGGAAGTAGTAAACATATCCTGTTTGTATCAATATTAAATAAAAACAATAATCAACTCAGGGACAATCAACAGAAGACAGAGACCTAAATGGAGACAGAATAATGAAATAATTAGTGAATTAAATAACAAATCAAAGAAACAGTAATTATATGAAAGACAATGATAATTATACATCAAAATTTCTAGGATACAGCTAAAGTAGTCCTAAGAAGAACAATTAAATTCCTATAAAGATACATTAACAAAATAGAAAAAGAGATTAGTTTTATTTGTATTTTAAAAATTGAAGCCAATAAATAAACAAATTCAAAATAGGTCCAAAAGGAAAAAGATATGAGATATCTCCCTTCACAGATCTGAGAGGTCCATGGAAGTCCATAGAACTCTAAATATATTTTCAATTTTTTGGACGTAATGATCAATTTCACTGATTTTTTTCTATTCTTCTTTTTCTTAAAAATGTATACTTTGTTATTTCAGTTAGCCTTCATTCATTCATTAATTCAAGAAAAATATATTAAGTGTTTCATTTGTGTCAGACACATGTTGGGCCGCACAGATATGAAGACAAGAATAATACAGAATTCTAGTCCAAGAATCACAGTGTCACATGCCTGGAAACAACTTTAGAAGTCCAACAGTCAGTCAGCTTGATAGCAAGGTAGATGGAGCATTGGACTTTAGAACAGGAAGACTGAGAGTCAAATCTTGCCTTATAAATTTATTTGCTGTGCAACCTTAGGCAACTCACTTATCCTATCTCCAATCTAATTTTTTCATCTATAAAATTGGTAAATAATAGCATCTACCTCACAGGGTTGTTTTGAAGCACACATGAAGGGGAAGGAAATAAGCATTTATTAAGCACCTGTGTTGTGCCAGATACCATGCTAAGAGTTTTACAAATATTATCTCATTTGACCCTTATAACAACTCTTCAAGGGTAGTTATAATTCCCAGTTTACAGTTAAGGAAACTGAGGCAAACAGAAGTTAAATGACTTACTCAGGGTCAGATAGTTGATGCTAAATGCCTGAGGTCATATATTAACTCATGTTGTCCTGATTCCATGCCCATTTCTCCATTCACTATGTCACATAGGTATAGATAGATAGATAGATAGATAGATAGATAGATAGATAGATAGATAATGTGTACATATATATGTATATATGTGAAGCACTTTGTAAACCTTAAAGTATTATATGTGTTAGTTATGATGATTATGAATATGGTGATAATGATCATAATATAGTTAAATTCACACTTACTCAAGAATTTACTCTATGACATCTCAAGTCATATCCTAGAACCTTGACTGAAGACCATCAATAAAAGGCAATCCACTATTTTCCCAGGCACTTCATCACAGTTTTGTATAACTCATTGTTTGGAAGCTTTTCTAGATCTGTTCACCTATTGCTCCTAATTCTGCCCTCTGAAAACAAGCAGAAAACAAACATAATCCAATTTCTAGATGACAGACCTTCCAACAATTAATAGTAAAGTCAAGCCAAATCAACATACATTTATTAAACACTTCCTACATGTTTGACATTGTTCTTAAAAACCGAAGGCTCAAAAAAAAGTCTCTAATCTCAAGGATCTCAGTCTAACAGGAGAGACAACAGGTAAATACAAATAAGATATATACAATATAAATTAGGTATAATCTTAGAAGGAAGGCACTAGCATTGAGGTGGATCAGGAAAGAATTTTCATAGAGTATGATTTAGGTAAGATTTAGTGGGGATCTGAAGAAAGTCAGAGAAGCAAAGAGATGGAAATGAGAAGGAAGATTATTTCAGGGCTGAGGAAAGGCCAATGAAAATGTATCATCAGGAAATGGAATGTCATGTGAAGGGAACAGTAGGGAGACACATCACTGAATTTCAGAGTACTCATGAGCCCATGAAATCTCTTCTCCAGGCTGTTCCTTCAACAAATTAGTATGTAATATATATGTAATATAACACATATAATAGAAGCCCCTCACCATCCTTATTAACCCCGTTTGGATGCTCTCCAGCTTATCAATTTTCTTCCTAAAATATGGTACTAAAAACTGGACATGATCTTTCCAATATGTTGTGACCAGGCATATAAGGTATAGTAAGACTATTAGCCTCACATTCACTTTTTAGTCTATCACAATATGCTACTGATTCATATTGCTGTAACAGTCCCCTAAAACTTCCACATCTTTTTCAGATAAACTGCCCATGAAAGGCACATAATGTTTTAATTGGTAACAATAAAGAGAATGCAGGTCTATGGAAGATGTATTGGGAGAAGGTATCTTTCTCTTTCTACTATGCTAGCATGAAACACCACTGAGAAAGGAAGGGGCTGCATTTATTGTCTAATTACTATCTGGAAGATGAAGAGGAATATTATTGATTTTTCATAACCAACTCCATAAAATAATGATTTCATTCCGTAAGTCTTAAACACTTTAGGATGTGGCCTCATGTCAATTATTTCATCGCTGTATGATGCCATTGCTGTGAATAGTCTCTCCCCTGGTATCACTTATAATCCACTCACTTTTTCTCATCCTCAATTACTTTGTGTCTCCTAAAGAATCAAAACATATCTCTGTATGGTCTTTTTAATATTTCACATATACTGGCATATCACACTATCTTTCCTCTCTTACTGCTCTTACATGACATTTTCCAGTCATAGATATCCTTGTATGACTTGCCAAGAGATAACATGGCATAGTAGATAGGAAGGAATGAAAGCTTTAAACTTAAGAAAAATCTGGGTTAAAGCCCTGCCTCTGACATATAATAGTTATGTGACTCTGAAAATTATTTAAACTTTCTGCAGACAAGGCAACTCTCTAAAATTATAAATTGTAGAACAGTTAGATGTGTAAATAGGGCAGCTAGGTGGCACAATGGATAAAGTGCCAGGCCTGGAATTAAGAAAATCTGAGTTTAAATCCAGATTCAAAAACTTGCTGGCTGGGTGATCCTGGGCAAGCCACTTAACCCTATTTAACTAAGTTTCCGTGTCTGTAAAATGAGCTGGAGAGGTACATGACAAACCACTCCAATATCTTTGTTAAAAAAAAAAAAGGGGGGGGTCATGAAGAGTAGAACATGACTGAAAAATATCTAAAAGATAACAACAGATGAATGAATGAAGCCAATCTGCATTGGTGGAAGAAGCTTCTTCACTATGAGTTTGATAAACCAGTGAAATCATTGGTCCAATCCCAGGAGAAAAAAAATATGCATACACATACATACATACATACATACATACATACATACATACATACACACATGCATGCACACAAATGTATGTCTATATGTATATGTATATATATTTTTGATGGTATGTTTTATGCTATTTATGATATTTCTGGCATGTAAGTCATCATTTGAGATATGCTACAGCTAACTTAAAGCCATCATTTGTCTTTCTTTCCATTGTCCATTGGGTCTCCTGTAATTGTGATTCTTTAGAGACTATACAGTCCCTTGATTTTTCAGTTATATACATCACTGGGAGAATAGTAGTATAAAAGATATTTTTGTTTCTGTTTTTTTGCATCAGAAGCACTCTGCAATCATTGAAAGTGGTAAGCAGTTCTCTAGATATGACTAATGAGACAATTACAGAGACCTTAGATAGTCAACTTAGACCTCAAATTTCCAGTAAAGAATCACCACCCAATTCTTTCCTCAAGGGCTAGCTTTTCCCAATTTTTTTCTAGTGAAGTTCTACTCCTAGTCTTAAGCCTGCTAAATGTTCACCTCCTTTATCAACCTTTCCCTGATAGCACAAACCAGCGAGGTCTTCCTCTTACTCAAATGATACCTATTATGTAGTACCTCTTTTTACATTTATTTGCATATATGATGAGCTTTTGGAGTGCAGAGAGGATGTCTTGTGCTTCCTGGTATTGTAAATTGCACCTAACCTAGTGCTTAGAATTTGACAGAAAGTTAACAAACTTGTTTCTAATAATAACAATAATAGTAACCACTATTATGGACTTCACAGTGGAAAAATCAGTTAAATAAAATAACTGGCTACATAGTTCTATGATCTGATTAGGAAAGTCACTATACGGATGAGTCTCCTCTAAAGTATATATAATTTAAGATGTGAATTATTTAATAATATGATAATTCTGGAACACTTTGGTGTCCATTTTATAGGTGTTAAGAAATGAGAAATTGCACACTGCATCTTGATCTGGCTTTTCTCTCCTTACCCTTTCCCTAAGGGGTGAAGTAACTCATCTCATTCATAAACAATCACCAAGTATTTATTGAAAGATTACTAGATGTATCACACTGCTAGGTATCTCCTCCAAGACATAGCACTTGCCACTGGCTACATTTTTATGTCTTACTGGTTAATTCTTTAAATCTTAATTTAAGTACTCCATTACCCCAGTCTATGTGTGATCTCACTGATGTGTTGGTTCCCTCCAATGATATATGGTGATCCATTGATGCCTATACATTCTGTGTGACTTTTGTCAATGTCTTCCCATAAGTTTGCCACCAAGGCTCCACTTAACAAGATTGGAGCTTTCCTTGCACTCTCTTACTATGTCAAGTAGACCAAAAGAACATGTGAGCTATCCACCGTTTAGCCTTCACTTTGATGACATTAACTGTAAGTAATGCATACTGATGTTATACAGGGAAATCAGTCACACATTCAACTTTGTTATAGATTTCTCTTTATTATATATTAAGGTTATTAACATTAACATAATATATTAATTCTATATTAATATAATTAATTAATATAATAATGCCTGTATCTTTATTATAGATTAGGAACTGGAAATAACCTTAGCAGTGATCTAGTAAAAACTCCTCATTTCACAGATGAGGAAAATGATACCCTGAGATGTTAAATGACTTTTCAAGGTCATTCAGCCAGTGACAGATTTGGGATTCAAATTCAAGCCCTTTGACTCCAGCTCCAGCACTCTATTCCACTCTACCACGCCACCTCATAAAGCTTATTCATTTCTTCCCTTGACCTATAGTCCAATTGATTTCATCTGTTATTTGCTGTCGGGTTTACACATGCTGCAAAATTTCATTAAATTTAAGCTGAACTAATTTTAAATTTGTGAGACTTCACCTAGTGCCTGGGCTGAAGTTTACCTTTGCTTAGCAATTTTTAAAATATTTATTTCTCAATAAATTAATAATATGAACAAGAATAAAGGGAGAACTATTTCAAGCTCTTAGGAACTGACAGTTTTCCTGCACTAAGTATATTAGAACCACCTATCTATTAGCAATTGAAGTAATTATTGCAAAGCATTTATACCAATTTATTAAAGCAGGTAACCTCCAAGGACCTCTACTAGGCAATCATTTATTAGCTTAGGTTGAATTGTTATATGTCCTTGGAAGGAATCAAACAGCATACATACATACATACATACATACATACATATGTACATATATATATGTATATACATATATATACATATATATATATGTATATTATGACTCAACTTTTTACTGATTTAGATCCAGTTCCCCTGTGAACAATCTGAATTAGTGATGGTTTAATCTACAGGAGTTATATAGCTTATATACAAAATGTCCAAAAACAACTATATCCCTAATAATGCTAAAAATTTAAAAAGTAGTCAATATATATTGATCCATACAAACAGAAATGAGCTAAAATCAGACACTTGAATGAATTTGATTCAATTCAATTGCCATTTATTAAATGTGTACTATGTGCAGATTGCCATGCTAGGTGCTGCTGTACAAAGACAAAATAAGATTCAGGCCCTACTCCCAATGGAGTGTACTATGTATTAAGGAGATAAGAAATATACATAAATAGGCATAACAAAAATTGAAAAGGAAAGAGTAAATAAAAGTCCAAATATGATCCTATTACAAATCTGAGGAGGGACGATTTAGTGTCGGCTGGGAGAGCAAAAGAGAACTTCATGGATGAGGTTGTGTCAGAGGTTGGCCTCATTGAAGCAAAAAGATTCCAAGAGGCAAAGGATATCAATAGACAAGAGAGATAGGAAGAAAGTCCATTCTAGGCACAAGGAGTAGTTTTAGCAAATATATAAAGGTAGGAGTAGGTATATATCAAAGATTAGGTAATGTTGTATAGAAAAGTTTAGCTGCAAAATGAAGTATAAGTTTTAAAAAAAAAAAGATTGGGGCCAGTGTTTGGAAGGCTTTAAAGGCCATACTAAGGAGTTTAGCCATTATTTAGTAGTTTAGAGACAGCATGGTGTAGTGGGAAGAACACTCAACCTAAAGTCATAAGACTTGAGTTCAAATCCCTATCTTTCTACTTACTATTTGTAAGACTTTGAGCAAGTCATAAACTGTCTAGACCTCAGTTTCCTCCTTTGTCTAATGAAGTATTTGGACTCAATGATATCCAAGACACCTTGCATCTCTAGATCTGTGATACTGGGAAAATTTTTCTGATGCCAAATTTTGAGTGACATTAAAGCTTATATAAAGCATATCCAGATTAATATAGGGAGATAAATTAAAAGACTATGAAAATAATCCAGATATGAGATAATGAAGGCCAAAAGTAAATTGGTAACAATGAAAATATAAATGGAGGAACAAATGTGAAAGATATTGTGGGGATAAAGAGGATAGAACTTGACAAATGTGTTGTCTGATCATAATAGCTTTGGTAGTAATATTTTCGCCTGCACCTAACACAGTGCTCTGAAGATAGGAACCAGTTAATAAATGGATGTTGAATGACTGATTGATAACTTTGGGGTTATTAATCATTTGTAATTTGTACTCCCCAAGAAATTCAAAATCATGTGCTAATGCCTACCTAAGAGAATGTGTTCTACCACTTTATTCTTTAGCCTGTAACTTCAACCCTGAACGCAATTGAGTGAAATAGAATGTCAGTCTCTTGTGGATAGGGACTATTTCCATTTCTGTCTATGTATCAACAATACCTAGCAATGCCTTGCACTGTAATAAGTAGTTGTCAAATTGAATTTCAAGGAATTGAACTGAAATGAGCAAGGACAGACAACAACATAGCATGAGGGATAAAGCACTGTACCTAGAGTCAAGAATACCAGGGTGCAAATCATTTCTCAGACACTTACTGGCTGTGTAACCCTGGGAAAGTCTTTGGACCTCAGTTTCCTCATCTGTAAAATGAGGGGGCTGGATTCAATAATTTCTTGGGAATCTGCCATCTCTAAGCCTATAATCCTATAAAATTTCAAAACTTGAACATTAAACTTCTAACTTGAAAAACATTGTTTTGACCTTACTTTTAGTATTCAAAACAGAAAATCAGTCACAGAATGTTTCTACTTCTTGGTGCTGCATATTTTTCTCTCATTTGCTGGCTTGTTTGTTGCTTGATCTTTAAAATGTCTCACAGGAGGCTTGTAGACACATGGACCCCCCAAAAAATAATTTAAGTATAGAAATCACTTGAATTCAAACTAACTCAGCAGACACAACTTTTCCATGTTGGAAGAAAAGAAAAGGGAGACGAGGAGGGAAGCAGACCTTGCACCTGCTGGTCAACAAACTAGCAGTTTGTGTTCCAGAAGGGAAGGGAGTTTCAGTGACAGGGATCCTCAGAAACCTTCTGTGTCTGCTTCCTTGAGATTCAAATATGTCCTTCTACCTTCTCCCTGAGCCTCCAGGCTAGAAAGTCATCCAAAAGCCAGCAACCAATCTAAAGTAGATTGGCTTCCACCCAAATTTAATGAAACTTCCTTAGAGGAAACTGATTTCCCTCATTATCCTTTATGTAGATAATATGTGGAATTAATTCTCCTTCACTAAGTTATCATTACATCGAGCAGACAAACACAGATAGAATGTTATTAAAAGTAATGGAATGGGTTCATCCACTGTTAACTTTAATGGCTTGTATCCCTCTGATCATCTCAAATGCTCAAGAGAAATGGTGCAGCCTTATGGACTTCGAAGATTAAAGGTCAGCAGCTCTGGGTTTCCTGATTTTCTGCATGGGAGGAGAGGATTTTTTCTCTCCCTACTTCCAACCCCTGAAAAAGATCTGAAGGAAGCCTGGAGCCCTTTTCAAAGGCTCTGCCTGAGTTCTAAAAACCCTTGACTACCAGGTTAAACTGCATGTGAATCATGACATGCTGATTTATGCAGTGAAACAGTAAATATGAACTCACTGAATATTTAATACTTACTTGGGGCTTTTCTAGTTGGAATTATTGTTTTTTCTTAAACATTTGATTATCGGGAGACAAGGTCAAATGGAGGTGGGAGTCCAGCCTTGGAGTCAGGAATCAATCAAATTAACAATCATTTACTAAGGACCTCCTATGTATCAAGCAATGTGCTTAGTCCTTGCCCTTAAGAAACTTATATTCTACATTCTTTTGAAGGAAATAGTACACATATATCTAGGTAAAGAACAGATACAAAATAAATACATGGTCATTTGTCCAGAGGTTGAGGGAGGACTAGTAAATGAAGGGATCAAGAATCCTTTATGTAGGAGGCAGCATATGAACTAACCCTTGAAGATTTCCAGTGCCCTAAACAGGGAAAGGGATACATTTTAGGCAAGGGGGAAAAGCTTGTGTTGTTCAGTCATCTTTCAGTCTTGTCTGACTTTTTGTAACACCAATTTGGGGTTTTCTTGCCAAAGATATTGAAGTAGTTTTCCATTTTCTTCTCCAGTTCATTTTAGAGATAAGGAAACTGAGGCAAACAGAGTTAAGTGACTTGTGCAAGGTTACACAGCTATTAAGTGTCTGAGGTTGGATTTGAACTCAGGGAAGATGATGAGTCTTTCTGACTCCATGCTCAGCAGTTCATCCACTGTGCCACCTCGCTGCCTGGACAGCTTGTACAAAGGTACAGAGGAGGGAAATAGAACTCCATGTGTGAGTAACAGCAAGAAAAACAGTATGTCTGGTCTATGAAGTCTATAAGGAGTAATTTAGAACTGAGTTCAAATGCTGCCTCAGAAACATATTAGCTCTGATACCCTTGACAAATCACTCAATCTTTAAGAGCTCTAGGTAGTTCTCTAAAATAACAAAATATACAAGAACTGCCAATTTGTTTTGATGGAAGAGTATCCTTGCCAGGCAGTCGCCATAGTTATTAAATCATAGTTCCAGAACCCCCAAATGTAATGATGATGATTCTCAGTGCAAATCATGTTATAATCTCAGAAGAATCAAAATTGCAGGTGAACCAATGGGGAATAAAGAATATGAGTAAACTATACCATTTTGCCAGTGTCATAAAAGGCACCCCAAATCACTTGGACACTAAGCACTAAAAAATAAGGAGGTAGTAAGAGCAGAAATAATAAACAAAGAGCACAAGCATCGTTCTGGTATTTACAAAATGTCAAAAGACCTAGAGAATACTATCCACTGCGTAGTGTAAATCCTCTTCAGAAGAGTTTCCCTGACCAAAACACCCATCCCTGCCTACCAGTCCCCTATCTATGTTGTTTTCCCTTATTAGAATATAAAGTCCTTGGTGGCAGATACAGTATTATTTTTTGTACTTGTAGTCCCATTACTTAGCACAGTGCCTGACACATAGTACGCAACTAATACATGAGCTTTTTCATTCATTCATTCATTCATGGAAATACATGAAAAAGAATCATATAAGATGAGAAGGCACAAATAGGTTGTAAGCTAGCATTCATGTAGGAAGTACTCACATTGATTACATAAAGGATCCATGTAAGGATCAAAAATTTTACCTATTAAACTATGTGATAGGTAATATCCTTTTCATTTTAAATGCCATTATGTTAAAATTTACTAAAGTATAACTTCAGCAGGCTTTTAGCAACAAGTAAAAGGGGTTTTTTTGTTTGTTTTTTTTTTAATTCATGGTATTACAGCTATTGGAAAGGTAGTTTTTTGTAATAGAAAGAAAGAAGCTCCCAGAGCCATGAAGAACTGGATTCAGTTCTTACTTTTGATTCATACTGGCTACAAGACTCTAGGAAGGTCACTTAGTCTTTCAATGCTCTGGATAGCTCTTTATAATTAGAAGTTACAGAGAAGCTACCAAATTGAACTGTGAGAGTTTTTTTCATCTGACAATTCTCTATCTCAATGAAATAATGGGTTCAAACATTAATCCTTTCTTCTATACCCAGACATAGTCTCTGATTTCCATATGTAGCACCTATTTTTGGAGACATGGATCTTCTCCCCTCTCCACTTCAGAGGAGGCACAGATGTCCTTTAACTTCCAACTGTCAACCAACATGACACTTTGAATTGGCTACTGAAGTTATAATTTGTGGATATATTAAGCTGATAGCCTCCATTCCTTAAGCCTCTTCTTTTTGCTAGCCTTAAAGTGTAAGGATGCCTCTCTGAGCTTTAGAGGTTTCAATAGAGAGATGCCCAACCCCACTGTGGGTCACGAGCTACTAGTTCATGGCTTCCCAGGCAAGCCTCTGTCCCATCTATGTCATTTTTCCATCGACACCAGTCCATGTGGGAACTGCAAAAACAGCTGGCTTCTTTGCCCCTTTCTGATACCCAAACACTGGGATATTAGCCACTTGAACAGTCAAGACAGCAGTAGCAGCAGTGTCAGAGGCAGAGGTAGACTGACTACAAGGGAGTCATCTAAAAAGAGAGAAATCACTGAAAGAAAGAGCCCACTTGGCATTGATCTGGTTGCACTCAGAGGTGATATCTGTAATAACTAATAAGCAGTTCTCACTGAAAAGCTGTCTGCAAATGTCACAACAAGGCTTGAATACTAGCCTCTCAGCTGAGTGTAATCATTATATGATTCTTCATTACTTAGTGATCCTTTTCCAGTGTGGAAATAAAACTTTCAGTTTGGTTCCTAATTCATGTTTATATTTCAGATACTTTTTTTTTATCTTCTTTGCCCCCAACTCGGAAGAACCCTTTAGACTAGAGCCAAAACATAGAATTAGTTCTCAGGAATCTGAGGGGGAAATAGAACTGGATACCTGGGAAGCTTCATTCTCCCACTGAGTAAACAGACAACCCCAGAGCAATGAACCTTGGGGCAATCTCAAGGGGTAGTAAAAGATCTGGAATAACAAAGGTCACCAACCTCTTTGGCTTCAGCTTAGGTTGCCTGTCTGGTCGATGTGTCAGGTAGTACAGCAGCTTAGGAGCTAGGAGGCACCTTGATGATATAATGGATAGAGGGATGGAACTGGAGTTAGGAAGACCTGAATTCAAATCTTGCCTCACATACATACTAGCTATATGACCCTGAGCAGTCACTTAACCTCTGTCTGCCTCAGTTTCCTCGCCTATGAAATGGGAATAACAATAGCAACTGTCTCCCAGAGTTGTTGTGAAGATCAAATTAGATAATACAATAATCTCTTCCACATTATGGGGTTTAGGGGCATGGTGCCCCCATGATCTGGAAAATCTAAATTTTTTGGCCCTCCTTGCATACCAGAGAAGTTGGATTTTTTTCTTTTTCTTTTATGGGGTGTACCTTTTTGTAAAGTTTGGGTTAAGTATTTGGTCATAGGCTCTATATAGTCTGCTGACCTTTGCATGTCATCTGTGGTTTCCACAAAACACCCCAAAATTCTCATTTAATTTCTTATGCTGACTCACGATATATTGAAACTGGGATGGGAAAAGTTGCAATGTAACTTATAACTACATTTGTAAAGCACTTGACAAACCGTAAAGAGCTACATAAATGTGAGAGACACACAAACATAACAGAATAATAGCAATAGACCAATAATAATAGAACACATTTATCTAATATCCTCAAAGTAACTGTGTTTTAAGCACTTAACCCTATTTTGTAAATTAAATTGAAACACACAGAGAGTTTAGATGGTTGCAGTCCAGCTTTTCTTACTTTAAACCAAGTGCTCTTTCCTCTATGCCATATTATGTCCTACCAATAATAAGAAATTCATAACAGATTCAATTCAGCCCTAAAAAATAACTTTGAGTACATAGTACTCAATTTCACAAACCACCTTTTTTTTGGGAGGGGGGATTTAAAAAAATATTCAGTATTTTATTTTTCCCCAGTTAATGTAAAAACATTTTTTTTTTTGCTATTTGGTCAGACAATCAGGGTTAAGTGACTTGCCCAGGGTCACACAGCTAATAAGTGCCAAGTGTCTGAGGCCAGATTTGAACTCAGATCCTCCTGATTCCAAGGCTGAAACTTTATCCACTTTGCCACCTAGCTGCCCACAAAACAATTTTAATATTCATATTTGAAACTTTGAGTTTCAAATTCTGTCCCTTCCTCCCTCCCCCCCCACCCATTGAGAAGGCAAGCAATTCGATATAGGTTATACACGTGTAATCATGCAAAACACTTCCATAATAGTTATGTTGTGAAAGACTAACTGTATTTCCCTCCATCCTATCCAGCCCTCCTGTTTATTCTATTCTCTCTCTCCTTTCACCCTGTCCTTCCTCAAAAGTGTTTTGCTTCTGACTACCGCCTCCCCAAATCTGCCCTCCCTTCCATAATCTCACCCTTCCCTCATACTTTGTGTAGGGTAAGACAGATTTCTACATCCAAATGAGTGTGTATGTTATTTCCTCTTTGAGCCAATTCTGATGAGAATAGGTTCACTCGCTCTCTTTCACCTCCTTCCTCTTCCCCTCCACTGTAAAAAGTTTTTCTTGCCACTTTTATGTGTGATAATTTGCCCCCATTTAACCTCTCCCTTTCTCTTGCTCCCAGTACATTCCTCTCTCCCCCCTTAATTTTATTTTTTTAGATATCATCCCCTCATATTCAACTCACACCTGTACCCTTTGTCTATATATACTTCTTCTAACTTCCCTAATAATGAGAAAGGTCTTATGACCTTTCTATGTAGGAATATAAACAGTTTAACTTCAATAAGTCCCTTATGATTGCTCTTTCCTGTTTACCTTTTCATGCTTCTATTGAATCTTGTATTTGAAAGCCAAATTTTCTATTTAGCTCTGGTCTTTTCTTAAGAATGCTTGAAATTCCTCTATCTCATTGAATATCCATTTTCCCCCCTCATGGATTATATTCAGCTTTGCTGGGTGGTGATTCTTGGTTGTAATCCTAGCTACTTTGGCCTTTGGAATATCATATTCCAAGCCCTCCAGTCCTTTAATATAGAAGTTGCTAAATCTTGTGTTATCCTGATTGTGGGAACAGGATACTTGAATTGTTTCTTTTTGGCTTCATGAAATATTTTCTCCTTTATCTGGGAATGCTGAAATTTGAGTATAATATTCCTGGGAGTTTTCATTTTGAGATCTCTTTCAGGAGGTGATCAGTGGATTAATTTAATTCCTATTTTACCATCTGGCTCTAGAATATCAGGGCAGTTTACCTTGATAATTTCTTGAAAGATTATGTCTAGGCTCTTTTTTTCATCATGGCTTTCACATAGTACAATAATTTTAAAATTATGTCTCCTACATCTATTTTCCAGGTCAGTTGTTTTTCCAATGAGATATTTCATATTGTCTTTTATTTTTATTTCATTCTTTTGGTTTTGTTTTATAATTTCCTGATTTCTCATAGAGTCATTAGCTTCCATTTGCTCCATTCACATTTTTAAGGAATTATTTTCTTCAATAAGCTTTTGGATCTACTTTTCCATTTGGCCAATTCTGCTTTTTAAAGCATTCTTCTCCTCATTGGCTTTTTGGACCTCTTTTGCCATTTGGTCTAGTCTATTTTTTAAGGGGTTATTTTCTTTGGTATTTTTTATCTCTCCTTTACCAAGCTGTTGACTCATTTTTCATGATTTTCTTGCATCACTAATTTCTCTTCTCAATTTTTCCTCTTTCTCTTATTTGATTTTCAAAATCCTTTTTGAGCTTTTCCATGGCCTGAGACCAATTTGTATTTTTTGTGGAGGTTTTGGATGTAGGAGCTTTGACTTTGTTGTCTTCTTATGAGTATATGTTTTGATCTTCCTTCACCAAAGTAAGTGTCTATGGTCTGGGGCTTTTTTCCATTGTTTGCTCATTTTCCAGCAAATTACTTAACTTTTAACTCTTTGTTAAGGTAGGGGTCTGCTTCCAGTGTGAAGAGTGTACTGTTCCAAGCTTCAGGGGTTTTATGTAGTTGTTTTCAGAGATAATTCTAGGGACCTGTAAGTTTTCAGTTTTGCCAAGGTGGCATGCTCTAAGGAAAGATGTTTACTCCTTTCCTGGCCTATGCTCTGGTCTGTGAGAGGCACTCTTTTCTGCTCTGAAACTGTGAGGTGTGTCTCCTCTGCTCTGCTGCTGCAAGCTCTGCTATACTAGTGCTCCTCCTCTCCCCTGGACTGCCATCCAGGACTGCAAGCCAAGCAAGAGTCCTGCCTCAGTGCTAGCAAAGAGACCCCTGTAATCCCCTTCTGACTGGTTGTTTGATCCCCTTACTGTCTGTGGACTGAGCACTCCAGAAGCAGCCACTGCTGCTGCCGCTGATGCTGCCACTGATTCAGTCACTGTCAAGGCCTGCTCATGGTTTGCTGTGGCTAGGGCTGTGCTGGTACAGCCTGTGCTGGACTGTGCTCCTCTCCCAGCCTGGTGCAACAGACCTTTCAAGTTGTCTTGGGCTGGACATTTGCTTCACTGCATCTTTTTGTGTGTTCTGCTGCTCTAGAATTTGTTTAGAGTCATTTTTAAAGTATTTTAGAGGTTTTGGGGAGAGCTCAGGTGAGTCCCTGCCTTTACTCTGCCATCTTGGCTCCTCACAAGTCACATCTTATGGTACATGGTAACTTGATTTTAAGACTATGGGAAAGCAAACACAATTGGCCACAACAGTAATAATCTGCCCTCTGCTGATCGAAGCACTAGAACATTCAAAATTGAATGTTCAATCATCATCTTCTGACCATCAAACAGCTGGTATGGCCCCTAGAATTTATTCTAATTTAAGAGTAGGGCTGTGAAAAGCAGCACATTGTAACAGATAGAGAGTTGATCTCAGAGTCAGAAAGACCTGGGTTCAAGTGGTGCCTCTGACTCATACTGGCTATTTGACCCTAGCCTAGTCACTTAATCCCTTAAGATCTCAGGCAAATCTCTAACGTCTGTAAGGTGCAGAATAGGTGCTGATCTGCCTCAGAGGAAATTTCCTTATTAGGAGTTCCCTGTACAAGTGAAATCACAGGTCCATTTAAAAAAATAGGGAAAGGGTAAGCCTCCTTACTTGGGGGATCACAGATAAGATATAGCTCTGAATCAATACACATCCAGCTCTCATTTAAATAAACACGCAAAGCACCTGAAATACGTGACACTAGGCAAGGCATTGAGGGTATAACCCAGTCTATGAAAGAGATCTGACTCCCCAACCCTAACAGGGATTTGGTACTCTAACCACTGCACCATCTAATTGCCCCAAGGATCTCTTAATACAATAGTGTCATGATCTATTAGAATCTATTACATCCCTTTTGGTTTTAACTCTTATGAATAGATGATACATCTAATGACAAAATATTAGAAATTCAGTCCAGATTCAATTCAATATTTTTTCATCCTTTGGACTCCTTTGGGTGCAGTTACCCCAGGGATGGCATGGATGAGTTTGCTGGAACAACAGAACTACTACATCATTCAAGAGTTTCCTGTCATGGAGATGTAACCCCAAGGTGGGCTATTGTAGGAAGAGCACCCAGGGCCAAGGTACAGCTGGTCAGGGGTCTACCGATAATAGGGATCTTTTTCTTTACTCTCATTTCCTTTTCTTCCTTCTCTACTTTTTTCCCTACTTTCACAACTCTTTCCTTTTTTTCCCCCCTACTTTTCTCCAGTAGCTACAGATAGTAAATATGAGGACATTGGAGGCTGAGGAATTACTAAAACCAGGTTCCTCAAGTGATCTAGACCATTCAGAAAACTCTGATCTAGAATCAATCACCAAATCTTTTTTTTTCTTTTTTGGTTAAATACATGGAAAACTTTAGCCTGGTTTAGCCCACTAGACAGAAGTCAGAGATAAAGTGACTGCTGACCGTTTTTCTAAGTTTAGAAACTGTCTTCTACAAAATGAACACCAGCAATAACTTTATTCCTTTCCTTCCCCAAAAAAAGACCAGGGGAAAAGATCTAGATTAGAATGAGGATGACTTTTTAATAGAGAAATCATAACACTATCATTTCTTCATCTTCTTTCTTTCTCTTCTTGGAGGCAACATGATGTATTGGGAAATAAGAGCAGGAATCAAGACTACAGGTTCAAATTCCATTTCACCAACCTGGTGCTTAGGCTAGTCACTAAACCTCTCTAAGCATCCCTTATTCATTTGTAAAATGAGAGGGAGTTAGACTTCATGGTCTCTAAGGTCCAATTCAGTTCTGAATTTATGATCCTGTGCTCTTCTCTGTCCTCTGTATCCTTAGCTGAATTCAACACTGCCTTGTCTAGTAGTCTTAGATACACAAGTTGCTTTATTGCATATCTTTGATCAATGCTGACTCTATATGTGTCAGAGGTGAAATTTGTGACCACCAAAGTGTTATGATTTCAGGGGTTCTGGAAAGGTTCTTTAAAAATATTCATTCTTGAGCTATCTTGTCAATACTTGAAATTTCACAGATAAAAATCCATTCCTTTGCCTTACCTCTCTGAGTCCTGGTTGCCTCACCAAAAATAGTATGCTGTGCCGGCATATACAGACAATACTTTATGCATACCTGTGCTTAAAATGTTGTTGCCCATTCCAATATAAAATCAAAAACCTTAGGAGAGGAAATATGGAAAGTCTTATCAGTCATTTATTCCTCATTAGTATTACTTACCAAGCACATATTGCTTCATCTTCTTTGATCTCTACAATAGTCCTATCTTACAGTGAGAGAACTGGGTCTCAGAGAAGTAAATTTGCCTAAAGTCACATAGCTGATAAGTATCAAGGCCTGGATAAGCCTTCTGACTTGAAATTCATTGTGCTTTCTCCTATATTACACTGCTTCTCTGTGAAATAATAAATAAAGGGACTAAGTATTTCAGCTTCAATAAAGCCCTACCTCCATGCCTCATCTGGGCATGGAAATAGCCTTAGATTCTCAAAGGCTGTATCTGTAGAATATAAGATCTAGCTGAGTCTTCCATTTCACAAAACCTTTGAATATGATTCTAATGACAGATTGTTCCTGCTGTATGAAGCTTGACCTATCTTAATACACAGAGGTTCATCTCAAGCAATTTGGCCACTAAGTGATGAATTTCCTTGACTATGGAAATTCATCATACTAAGAAAAAAATAGGGAAAAATTGACTGCTTAGGTCCAATGAGTTGGGTATAGAATTGAAGAAGAGAAAAGGAAAGCCTTGGTGGCATTTGGGAAATTGAACAGTGCTTTTAATGATCCAAACGATCACAAAAACCCACTTTGTTAATTTAAATGTTCTCTCATGCTACATGGTTTCAGATTTTGGAACACAACAGTCCAAAGAACCAAAGTTGTAAGTGGCCCAAAAAGCAAAAGACATTTAACAAATAATACAAAGTGGAAAAAAAGAAGCAGAAAAAAAAATGGAGAACACAATAACTGACTTTGTAACAGGAAAAGTGAATGAGAATAAATAGACAAGTAAAGAATCTTAGGGCAGTTAAAGAATGTGCAGGTAGAGTACTGGGACTGGAGTCATGAAGATCTGAGTTCAATCTAGGCAAGTCACTTAACCCTATTTGCCTCAGTTTCCTCATCTGTAAAATTAGCTCAAGAAGGAAATGTCAAACTACTCCAGTAACTTTGACAAGACAACCCCAAAAAGGGGTCACAAAGACTGGGACACTAAAATAGGCTATTTTGTATATTGAAAATTATCCATTAAGTATAAATAATAGTTAAACAAATTTAGTTGATTGCACTGAAGTTCAGTGTCATGGGTTCTTTTTTATTCTTTTGACAAAAAGGTTTAATTTTTTTAAAAAGATAAATCATCTAGGTAGAGTTATAGAATTGGGAAATATCCAAGTTGTTGCATATCAGAATATTTATGCACAAGAACTTTCACATGTAATTTATAGAATAAATACAGTGGAATACAGAATTTGATATGGAAGACAGCGAAGGGGAAAAAAAGGGAGGTAGATAAACTTTGATGGCTGTATTAGAAGGGATGAATCTTGAGGTAGGGAGTAAGCCAATAAAGCAACCTTCACCTCCTTAACTCACCCCCTATGTCTGAGTTTTAATAAATCAATTAAAATTCCAGTTATGTACAGTAGTCATTGGCTTTGAAATATTACCACTACTAAAGGTTGCCTGTAGCACCTTTAGATGTTACAACAGGAGGTCAAGGGATTGGATGACTGTAGGATCTTTTTTCATGGTCACCTTTCAATTAAAGCAGTTGGGAGTTGCTATTAAAATGCCTTTTTGCTATTCAAGAGACCTGAAAGCTAAAATGAGTCAGTTTCCCAAAATAAAACTAATTTCTGCCCACATTAATTTCTTGTACCTTGTAGGTGTGGTTTGATCAGCTCCCTTTCCAAGTGGGATCAGTGTTTTAGTTTTGAATTATGAGGTTTTAATTTTATTGGAGAAGTTTTTGAGACCTGAACTTGAACCTAGACTTGGAGGCAGAAAATCAGGCTTCCAGTTCCAATCCTTGTACTAGCTATATGATCTTAGGCAATTAACTTAAAACCTACATGGAATGAATTATATTGTCTCTACCCGTGCTTTTTGTGAGGATCTAATGAGGCACAGTCTATAAAGCACATTGCAAAACTTACATGATGACATAAACACCAGTGGTTATTATTTCAAAGACTTAATGCTAACATTTCCAAATCACTTTTATTTACAGCAATACACATATTATTACTGAGCTCTTATTTGAGTGTCAGAACATTGGTCCAACAATATTAATGCATCAGAGCATAATGGATAGAGTATATGATGTAGTGGGTAGAGTACTGAACCTGGAATCACAGAGATCTGGGTTCAAGTTCCAATTCAGACCCTTATTAGCTATGTGACTTTAGGCAAGTCACTTAATTTCTCTGAGTTTTCCATTTCCTTATCTGTGAAAAAAAATAATGCAGATACATCTAAGCCCTGATTAATGCAAATAATTAATCCCCTATGGAGTTGAATTATTTGAATTTGTACTGCATATTTACATTGGACAGAAAGCAATTACCATATTCTACATAATTATAACTTCAAATAGTGCTAATTGGAATATATGCAACCTCTTCAGGGGATATATTATTTGCACTAACAGAGACTTAGCTGTAATTATAATATCTAGATCAGAGGGTTGATGTGAGCATCACATGAGATAATGTTTGCAAAACTCCTCCCTCAGTGCCTGGCATATAGTAGGAACTTAATAATCACTTAATATCACTTCCTTGAGTGTAAAGATTGTTTCACTTTTGCATTTGAATCCCTAGGCCTAGTGGAGTATCTAGCAACTAGAAGGTATTTAATAAATATTGGTTGATTGAATAAATAAATGATCATTGATTGTTAATTGATTTGTAAAGCATTTTGCAAACCTTATAGTGCTATATAAATATAAACTAAAAATATTAATCATTTTAGATATGTATATATCATACATCTGTGTCTATGATACATACATATATATTTATTACTATTTTCTTAATATGATGTTAATTTTAGAAACTGTTTCATTGGTATCTGTAAAGTGAATAGCTGAGATATGATTCAGGGATCTTGACTACTAGGGAATTGATGACCCACCTGAAAGTTGTTTTCCTATGTATTTTCTTCTCTCCTTAAAGTAACAAAAACAAAAACACCCTGACACTTCAGGGTTCACCATCCTACTCCCTTTTTAAGTTGGTAATTACAAGAATGGCCTCACCTTCAGGTATATTTTGGGGATTAATGACCAGCTGGGGTTAATGGCCTACATAAGAGTCATGCTCCATCAACACCATCCAACTAGTCATTAATCCACAGGAAATGCCCAGTTCCTCAATTGTTATGGCTTAATTTAGACTCCTTTCATTTTCATTAAGTCTTAAAAATCTTGCTGCAGCCATCACAGCTTTGTGTTTTACGAGTCTGTGTCCAAACAGTTGAGCAAGAGTGGTTTTCCTAGCTACTGATCAACTCAAACAAAAATATACTTTATCAAAAGCTGCTTTAAAAGCCATTGAACATCCCCACACATTTCAATTTTTTCGGCAAGTTAAGCTTTATAGTCAAAGATTGGGGTGGAACAATGTTTTATTAGGAAGCCATCTCTCCACTCCCTTATCTCACCCCACCAAGTAACTACAAACATTCCGTGTATTTTCATCAGTTTTTCTCTAAGGACAAAAAGAAAAAAAAAAGAAGAGAAAAGGTTTCAGAAAAATAATTAGTATTATAAGACATCTTAAGAGGTAGAATGAGGAAATAGTGAAGAGACGGCCAGCATTGAAACCGGAAAGATGGGTTCAATTTCTACCTCCAACATGGTCTATTAGTATGATCCTAGGCAAGAAACTTAAGCTTTCAGTTTCCCAGGCAAAATTTGAGAATACTTCCTGATTTTTATTGATAGAAATAATTTCTTTCCAAGGAAATTCTCATGTCAATGAAATCACAAATCTATGAACATGTGTGTACATATATTCTTACATGCATGTGTGTATATATGTAGATATGTGTATATATGTTTATGCATGTATTTATGGGTTTATATGTGTATGTATATTACACACACACACAGGTGCACATATATTTATGTGGGCAGCTAGGTGGTACAGTGAATTGAGTGCTGGGTCTGGAGTCAGGCAGACTCATCTCCCTGAATTCAAGTCTGGTCTTAGATACTTACTAGCTCTGTGACCCTGGGCAAATCACTTAACCCTGTTTGCCTTAGTTTTCTCATCTGTAAAATGAACTGGAGAAAGAAATGGCAAACCATTCCAGCATCTTTGCCAAGAAAACCCCAAATGGAGTTATGAAAAGTTGGACATGACTGAAAAGCAATTGAACAACAACATGTATATATGGTTCTGTGTGTTTGTGTGAATGTTTGTGTGTGTATGTATGTGTGTGTGTGTGTGTGTGTGTATATATATATATATACATATATATATATAACATATGTGGATATATGTGTATAGTATATATACTATAATATATATATATACATATATATATGTATATTAGATATAAGCATAGCATACACACCCATGTATATATAGTGTGTGTATACACATACATCCTCCCATATATTTACTGTATTTATCGCCAAGACATTTCTAACTCAAAAATAAATTACTATAATATATATAGTCAATAGAGGGACAGTATGATATAGTGGGAAGAAGCATAGGCTTGGAGTTAGGAATTTAAGTTCTGGCTTAGACATATGCTCTCTGTGAGATCATAACTTGGCTGCTCAGTGCCCTATAGGCAATTCTCTAATTCAATTCTCTAATTCTAAACAGCCAATCTACTTGGATGTGGAGGGAGTTCCATTTTAAGGAGTCCCCTATAGCAAGTAAATCACAGGCACACACACACACACACACACACAAAGTTGTCTCAAACACTGAAGATTAACTGCCTTTCACTTTCAGATATTCCACTGCCTTAAGGATATTGCCTTGCTTATTTTCTATGTCTCTAGTATTTACGCTTCATTCACAGAAATGTGAAGCTTCAGTGGCCCTGTTCTCAGTTCATTTCCCTTTTCCACTGGATGCATGGAATACCAGCAGGGCTAGAAGTGACAGTTAGGTACAGGAGAGGTGAGAAGGAATTCAAGAGCTTTCATTAATATGTTAGAAGTCTTTCTCTGCCAAAGTTAACGATGGGAAGAGAATAAGATCCTTATAGAAAGAATAATATTTACACTTTAGTCTAAAAGAGAACCAGGGTCTTAGAGCCCATTTCTAGAATATTTAACAAAAATCTAGAAACAGGACATGGGTAAAGCCTTAATTCTGTGATTTTATGTGGCAACACAAAATAAAGGAATCCTAGAGAAACACAGTTAGAAACTCTCTAACTCTGCAACATGTTCTTGTGATACAATTACAACTCGGTCTACTGTGGACAAACACCTAGAGACCCAAGACCAAGTACCATGGAATCCATTTTTAACACTAGCACTGGAGGATAGAACTAACAGTCTAACAATAGGTTGTTTTGTTTTGGTTTGGTTTATTTTCTAGCTAAAGCTGTGCCTGGTGGCAGGTGCTTTGGGTGGATCAGCATCTTCCTGAAAAACAAAAGATTTGGGTTCTAGACTTGACTTCACTCAGCTCTAGAGTATGATGTTTATTTCTTCATCTCAATAATGTCCCTGAGGCTCAGTTACCTCATCTAGAAACTGAAAAGTTTAGTCTAGTAGATTCCTAATGTCCTTTCAAGTTCTAACACTCTGTGATTCTACAAATCGATATAATAATAAACTACTAAAATAATTTATGACTGAAATCATGAATGAAGTCATTCATTCAGTCATCAAGCTTATATTAAGTTGCTATGATCTGCTTACCATTGTTCCTAATCCTGGGGATAAAAAGACAAAAATAAAAGTCTTTACTGTCAAAGAATATACATTTACCAGCAAATGACATAGAGGATGCTAGATGGCTCAGTGGAAAGAGCTTGGAATGATGAAGACCTGAGTTTAAATCCCGCCTCAGACATTTGTAGCTAGTATGATGCTGGCCAGGTCAGTTCCACCTCTGTCTGCCTCATTTTCCTGATTTGTAAAATGGGAATACTAACAGCACCTTCCAAGTGTTGTTGTGAGGATAAAATGAAACAATATTTGTAAAATACTTTGTGAACTTTAAAGTGCTAAATAAATTGTAGTTATTATTGTTAATCACATGCAATAAGTCCTCCTAGATATTTACTGGATATATCACAAAATGATTTTTAGCTCAACAGTAAGTTTCTGTGGGGCAGCTAGGTGGCACAATGGATAGAACACCAGCCTTGAAGTCAGGAGGACCCGAGTTCAAATCTGGCCTCAGACACTTGATACTTACTAGCTGTGTGACCCTGGGCAAGTCACTTAACCCCATTGTCTAGCCCCCACCAAAAAGTTTCTGTAATGCATAGTCAGTAGAGGGGCAGTGTGGTATAGTAGATCAAGGGACTGGTTTGTAGTTGTCCTGCTTTAGAAAGAGGCAGTATAGTGTAATGCTGTGGTTCTCAAAAGGCTACTCCATTATGTTTCATTCAATGTTCCACTAAAGTCCTTCCTATTTCCCAAGACTTCCATATGCCACCATCCCTAACTAGTTTGCTGCCCATTCTTTCTGATTTGGCATCAGGAAGATCACAATAGCAACTATTATTTTCATAGGTGAAAAACCACCTCCTGTGCTTCTAGACCTGGGGAAATAAAGACAATAAGGGGATAAAAAGATAGAGAAAGAAAAGGAGAGGAATCCCAACACATGGGTCTGGAATCCAACTTAAGTTATTTATTGTGATGTGGATTTGAAGCCAGTGGACATGAGTCTGAATCCTGGCTCTTCCACTTACTACATTGTGACCTTAGATCAATCATTTAACCCCTTTGGCCCCTTCTTTCCCTCTCTGTAAAATGACAGAGTTGAACTAGATGACCTTGAAGATTCTTTGCAGTTCTAAATTTTTGATCTTCACTATGTCGTGTTGCCTTCCCCCATGTGAACTTTTGTTGTTGTTGTTCAGTTGTTAAGTTGTGTCTGACTCTTTGTGATTCCATGGACCAGGACCTTCCATTCTCCACTATTTCCCAAAGTCTGTCCAAATTCATGTTCACTGTTTTGATGACACTATCCCTCTCATCCTCTGCCATCCCTTCTTCTTTTGCCTTCCATCCTTCCTAATATCAGGTCTTTTCCAATTAGTCCTGTCTTTTCATTATGTGGCTTGAGTATTTAAGTTTCAAGTTCAGTATTGGACCTTCCAATGAATAGTCTGAATTAATTTCTTTAAGTATTGATGGATTTTATCTCCTTGCTGTCCAAGGGACTCTCAAAAGTCTTCTCCAGCACCACAACTGTAAAGTATCAATTCTGCCACACTCAGCTTTCCTTATAGCCCAACTACTCACAACCAGACATTGCTACTGGAAAAACCGTTGCTTTGACTATATGGACTGTAGTCAGCAAGGTAATGTCTCTGCTTCTAAGTAAGCTGTCCAGATTTGCCACAGCCTTCCTTCCAAGGACAAGCATCTTTTAATTTCATGGCTGTGGCTGCCATTTCATCATTGTAGTGATCTTTGGGCCCCAAGAATAGAATAGAATAGAAGTATGTGAATAGAATAGAAAATATGACACTAATTCCACTTCTTCTCCCTCTGTTTGCCAGGAAGTGATGGCACCAATTGCCATGATCTTGGACTCAAAAGACTTGGGTTCAAGTTCTGGCTTAACAACTAATTAGCTGTGTGGGACCCATGGGAAAGTCACTTAATCTCTCTGAAGTTAACTTTCCTCATCTGTAACATGGAGAAGATAATACAATGTTTACCTCAGAGGGTTGTTGTGAAGCTCACCCAAGATATTGAACATAAACTCTATTGTAACCATAGTGCACTTCATATGGGAAGAATCTTTTACTTCATCAGTGGGGCAACTCCCAGTGTGGAAACTTACTCCACCAAGACAAATAACAAACCAGCTATGACTTAATATATAAGTCCTAGGGAGTGGCCTGAGGCACATAGCCTCAAGTAAGGTATTTACCTAGGATTACACAGCTGGCATCAAAGGTACCCTCTAAATCTATGTTTTCCTAACTTCAGGCCTTGAACTTTATCCACTTTGTCAATATGCCACTATAGAGTGTTGTGGAAATATAAGCTGCTGTTGTATAAAGAGTCAGTGTATTTAATGGATTGAGAATCAGCTTCAGAGTCAGGAAAACTCCAGGTTTAACCACATACACACACACACACACACACACACACACACACACACACACTATCTGTGTGACCTTGGGCAAGTCATTTAACAACACAGACCCAAAGCAACTCTTTGTAACTAAAAGTTAAAAAGTAATTACTGGCCAGGCATGGTGGCATGTGAAAATAAAGCAAGAAAGGATGAAGGCTAAGGGTCAGTGTTTTCCTCCCCATAAGCCCACATTCTCCCTTCTAGTCTGGTTACTTCCTTTGCCACTGACCTAGAGGTAGACTATCTGGTGGGCAAGATCCACAATCCCCTTTCCCTCTCCCCCTCCTTCCTCTGGGATGGTGGTACTTTTATGACTCTGGGCCCTGGTATCATGGAAGAGAGCTTACACAATCACCTTCCCAAAATCTGGCTGGCCATAGCCTCCCAGGCAATCTTACCTAAGGATCTCCTTTCTACTTGGTAATGGGATTGACAGGAAATGAAACAAACCCCTCACTTCCTTGGCTTTGTCTTAAGTGAATATTACTCAAGGTGTAGCCCTCTCAGATGGAGGCCTGTCTGCTGGCCCAGCCCTACATAGTATGTTTATTTCTATGGCCAGTTCAGGCATAGATTTATCTTGCTACTGAGATAATTTGTCAGGTGCAGATTTGATCAGCCATGCCATTCCATTTAGATTCCTTGGAAAAGGGTCACCTTCAGCTGGCAAATATATGAGTGATGGGTAGTTGCCAATTTTTCATTTTGGCCCACAGGAATGCCCTATCATACTGGGCCAGACTTAATTTTCCAATTATTTTGATACTTCAGTGGGGATTGCCACTATCATTCATTTGATAAGCTAGACGTGGGCTGAAGCTACTGAAGAGAATTATTTTGCCCCTTGCTTATGAGTATCTTGGTACTGTGATTACGTGGGCCCTGGTGACTAGGAAAGCCAGAAAATGTCTAGTTCCCCCATTTGGCTGTTGAATAGTCACTGAGGCATATGCTTTCCCCCAGGGAAAAATCTAGTTTGAGCACCATGTGCCACCCCTATTACTGTTTGCAAAATTTGAAAAGGGAGAGGTCAAGATAGAGGCCAGATATCGGGGGGGGGGTGTCTTCTTCCCCCACCTTAGAGGAAAATTTCCACTCAGGGTTCCACTGTAAACTGTTCTAAAGGGAATTTGTTTCCTCCTGCCTGGGTTATCCTCATTCAGCCTGTATGATTTGTGACTACCACTGCCTAATTATCTGCAACATCTGCCTGTCTCTAGACTGCTAAACAGAAAGGCAGGAGGTGGGGGAGGAGGATGGGATATGTCTACTTCTTGATTTCCCACTACCATTATTAGTTCTTTAAAAAAAAGCTGTATCCCTTTAACTTAATATGTTTCTTTATCTCTTAGTAAAATATTCCCATACTATTCCCCTCCTCCCTCTGTCAAAGGAGGAGGAAAAAAGGAAGAAGAAGGGAAGGGGAGAAGAAGGAAAAGCTCCCAAATTCATGGCCTGTTTGTCAATTATTAAGAAACTTGTAAATATACTTGATAGCATCAAAAAGTCAGTGCAGTAGCTGTTCCTTGAATCAAACATGATTCATCTCTCTCTCTCTCTCTCTCTTCTCTCTCTCTCTCTCTCTCTCTCATTTGAACTTCCCTTTGTAGTCAGTCATTCTGCTATTGTTCAGAAGACTAGGGATGGTTGCAAATTTTTCTCTACCACTCCCTCTTCCTCATAGGTAAGAATTTCTACTATCATAAGGAGCAGCCAGGGGATAGGTTAATCCATTTCATAGAGGAAGATAGGATATTCTGGACCAGTGAAATAATGCTATTTTCTAAAACTACTAATAAGAAGTGAGAAATGAGGAACAGGAATGCACGTAGCTTAACACTGTGCCATATATCAAGTGACTGAGGGAAGGGGAAGAGGAACAGGTAAACAGGTAAGGCCCAATCTCTATGTTTAATGGCTTTAACATACATGCATCCTGTGGGTTACAGGCGGCACCAGTCAAACTGGTTTTCATCAGTTACCAGTTACCAAGTATAGACTCTCCCTCCTCTGTGCTAAAGATAAAATCCTTTCCAAAGTTTTTGAGACTATAAAATGCCAAATCTACCATACTTCAAACCAGCATTTTAAATCACTTATCATTGAGTATCCAGCTTAGTCAGAGGATTATGGTTTTTGTTTAACTACTCTCATTTCTAAATAGACATACTCAAATTACTGTTTAGAACTCCAAAATTTAAACCAACTAGCATCACCATTTTTTGTTCTTATCTATTTCATATGTTGCCATAGCCAAAGAATTTATCACTTAGTGGCTCCTATATGTAGATAGGTGAACCCATGGATGAAAGATTTAGTCTCTATCTGAGACAGTAATCGAAATCTTTCTACATTAATAGAATCTGCCAGAGCTTGTTCTCTAGTGACATGAACTTTGAGTATGTAGATTTACCTCCATGCCATGGGGGTGGGAAAGTGGAGATGGGGAGAGAGAGGGAGAGAGAGAGAGAGAGAGAGAGAGAGAGAGAGAGAGAGAGAGAGAGAGAGAGATCATACAGTGTTTATTATGAACTTAGAATACAATATGGGTAAAGCCATCAGGATGCTTTTTTAAGTGGAAACACATATCCACAAATGGTAACACTGGAGAAACCAAATACACCATTCTAACTCTATACTGTGTTCTTGTCATACAAGTACAGTACAATTTAATCTGCTTAGAACAAACACCTAGAGACCTCAAACCAAGTACCATGGAATGATTTGTAATGTAAGCATTTTTAGCCCCTTAGTCATGGAAGTGTATTTCTACAGTGACAGTGTCAGAGTTGTGAACCAGGGCAGGAGAAGCTGCTAAGAATCATGCAATGTTTAGATTTCTGACAAACATGAATTAGACTGTTAGTACTCAGAATGTAAGATGACTGTCTAACAACCAATTGAGTCAAGGAATTTAAACATATCCATATTGACTTTCTCACTGTAAATAAACTCAGAAGAAGGTGGGACTGCATGAAAAACTCTCTCAAATAGAAAATTTCAATGAATCACTCTCCAAAGTAGGTAGTTTCCTGTGCTTCAAGTTTGACTCCTGCAATTCCACAGAGCTCCCAAGATTTGCCATGCTACTCTCAACCAAAGGCAAAACCTTCTGCCAAAGTCAGTCTTTCACTATCATTAGTTGCTATCTTTGCTTCCAGAGACAGGATGGTCTACAGATTTTCCCTACATGAAAGGAAAACCAATTCTCCTAGCTCTATTATTGCAGCACAAAAAATAGAAACTCCTTGTCAGTAAGGCTCTTCCTCTCTCCTACTACTCTTGTCAATATCTAACTTTATAAAGACTTCTTCAGGTTGTTGTCCAACTTTAAAAGAATCTCTGTCACCAACTTCAGGTCCAGGTACAAAACCATAGGATTTAGAGCTGGAAAGATTTGTCTCATCATCATTTGACAGATAAGAAAACTGAGACCCAAAGAAGTTAAGTAAATGGCTTAAAGTCCCACAAATATTGTAGTAGGGCCAAGATTTACAAGTAGATTTTCTTGTTATTATAATTGCTTTCTAGATAGTACCTGTGATTTCATTGGCATATTTGAGGAAACTCCCTCCACCCATACTGAATAATACCTGCTCTTCAGTCTTAAAGAATTGGTGGGAGGAGGGGAAGGACAGTTATGAGAGTTTAATCAACTTGCCCAGGATCACAAAATGAGTGTTGTCAGAGGTGGGATCTGAACCCAGGTTCTCCTTACTTTGACATCTGCTCTCTATTCCTTATGTCATTCCTTGAAGGTATTCTCTATTGTGAATTGAGCACTGAATGAGAGAAGAAAAAAAACGTAGGCTATAGTAGGTGAAATTAGATTAAACATAAAAATATAATATAAATATGACAAACACTCATTAAAGATATATCCTGGTCAGAACAGTGCTGGAAATGGGGGTGATACTAAGTTCGGAGGAGAAAAGACCATTGCATTCCAAGAACTTATTCTAAGGGAAAAAACATTTACACAAATAGTTATAAAATATGGTATTACATGATAATCTTATTAGAGAGTTCTTCCTGAGGACTGAAAGAAAAGGAATTATTTAGTGTGGGCAAAAGGACAGAAATGAAAGCAATGGGGAAACAAGTTGGGTTTCAGGAAATATTTGGTGTAGTACAATTTACTCTGTGTGGGCTAGTCTTCCCAGGGAATTGATGAAAGCCATATCCTTTGGGACTTTTAAAGCCAGAGCAGATAACATATTAAGAAGCATTTTCTGGGAATCAATTCTGTACTGGGAGGAGGCTGAACTCCGTGACATATTTCATTCTTTATTATGCTTTCCTGCAGTTCAGCAAAATTTCAAAAGATTGAAAAAAATACTTTTCTTTTTTTCCAGTGTTGCCTTTATTTCCACATACACTAAGCCTTCTTTCCCTCAAGGAAGGAAAAGAAATACAAGAACAACTAATAAAAGTGCAAGCATAACTTGTATTATATCTTTGTACCCAGTGATGGAAATGAGGTAGGAGGCAGCATGGATAATGTGATGAATATACATTTATAAATGTGATTTGATAGTAATAAATAAACTTGTAATAGGAATGTAGCCAGAGTTTCAAACTAATGGGGAGAATAAATTTATGTTCCCTTCATTCCTTCCTCCCTCCCCATTATAACCACATTATAATTAGAATGACAGGTATAGAATTCTCTATAGTGATAGCATTGTCTAACATCTAAAGATGTTAGAATTTACCGTGTCTTGAGCACAGAGGTTATGTAAAGGCAAAACAAGGTGGTCTTCTAAAGGCTAAGTACACAGAATCACAGGATCTTGGGTCTTCTCTTCCAACCTATACTTGAACAGAAATCCCACACAGCATACCCAACCAATAAGTCACCCAGGCTCTCTACATGAATGCATCCAGCAATAAATATTTTCTACCTCCTATGGCTACTTATTTTATTACTTTGGGACATCTCTAATGGTCAGAAAGTTCTTTATACTGAGATTGATGGTGATGGTAATGAATGAGTTGGCAAGACAGAGAAGAGTCAGTAGACATAAAGTGGGTTAGATTGGTAACTAAACTCCAGAGGCAAAAAAGGCAGTAGCAAAAGAGTCAAAAGCAGAAATAGCATTTGAAGCAAAATCCATTAGATTGTATGCTGCCTGAGGGTAGGGACAATTCTTGTCTCTCTTCATATTTCCAGTGCTTAAAATAGTGCCTGGCACATAGTAGACGCTTAATAAATGCTTCTTGCCTTGACTTGACTTGACTAGTGGTGGAGAGAGGAGGAGAATGCCAAGACAGTGTTTCTGTCTTAGATATAGAGCCCTTGATGAAAGGCAAGAGAGACTGAGAATGTTTTCCTATGCCTTTTGCATTATTTTGCCCTTCTGACCAAAAAATCAAAACAAAACAAAACTTCTAACAGTGGAATATGGCAAAAGAATTCATTCTCTTCACTAGCATACTAACTTACTGAACATGAGATATCACTGATGTGGCTATTCCATTCATAGACACATCTAACCATCATTATAAGATGAACTTTTTATCTGTGTATTCTTATAAGTGATCTTCACAATAAATTTGAAGCTTTTTTCTGGTGTTGTAACATAGGATGGATATTGGTATAGTTAAAGAAAATGCTTCAATGGAAGCAAAAGAGCACAAAAAAGACTGAACTGTGGACGATACCACAGAGTACATTGAAAAGAGTGTTGAATGTGTAGCCATAGGTCCTACCTTCTAATCCTGACTTTATCACCCATTAATGATGTGACCTTGGGCAGATCACTTTATTTCTCAGGTCCTCAGTTTCCTCACTTGTGAATAGGAGGATTTTGAGTTGACTGACAGCTTTAAATCTATGATACCATGCATGTATTTCCTTCACGCCAGGCTCAGAGTGAGGATGTATTCACATATAATATAACAAATACTAAATTTCATTAAGTAAACCATAGGCACTATAGGAATTCATTTATTCCACAAGCATTATTAAACATTTCCTCTGTACCAGACACTATTCTAGAAACTGGGGATTCAAAGACAAAACCAAAACTTCACTTGCCCTCAAAAAGCTTACCTTCTATGGAGGGAAAACAACATAGATAAAGCAATACAAAATATTTTCAAAGTAAATAACAAGTAATTTTCAGGGAGAAAACTAACAACAGTAGGAATTCTGGAAAGGCTTTAGATAGGAAGTGACACAAGCAAAGGCTAGAAGGAATTCTTAACAGGTACAGATAAGGCAAGAAGGGAAGAGAACAAGCATTTGTATGGTGCCTACTGTGTGCCAGGCAAACTTTTTACAAATATTATCTCATTTGATCCTCACAACAACTTTGTGAGGTAGATGTTGTTATTATCATTTTATAGTTGAGGAAACTGAAGCAAACACAGGTTAAATGAGTTGCCCACATTCACATAGTTGTAAGAACCTGAAGTCAAACTTGAACTCAGGTCTTCCTGACTCCAGGACCAGCACTCTATCCATTGGACCACCTCCTTGCTGAGGGAGAACATTCTATACATGAAAAACAGTGTCAATGAAAGACAGAAAGACAGGAGATGGGGTATCATCTAGAGGGAGTAACAAGTCATCCAATTTGACTGGAACACAAAATTCATTGGGAAAATAATGTGAAAACAATCTGGAAATACATATAAGATCCAGAAGAAACGTGAGGAAAACATTAAAGACTAATTACAAGGGACTCATCAAGATCAAACTATTTATGTATTATTTATGAAAATGTTATCACTATTTTTAACACTATCATTACTAGAGTAGTTTGAAAGAAACATTGGGGCTGAGTTGAGTATGATGGATGATTCTAAAAAAACAAAACTGGGAAGGAAAAGGTGAAAAAGAGCAATTATCTCATACAAATGGGGCATGAAAGGAAGAATTGATACAGAGGAAACAGGTGGGGTTGGAGGGCTGGTAGTGCTAAGAGCTTTAATTATCAAATAGATGAGGGGTTTTGTTTTATTTAGTGTTTTCGTTTTGTTTTGTTTTACTTTGGGGGCAATATGGTGTTAATAGAACTTCTTGAACAGCAGACTGACATGATCAGAATGATTAGATCCACCATGTAGGAATATTAATTTGGCAGGTGTGAGGAGGATAGATTCTCTCATTTGTTGGTGAGAGACTGGAGGCTAGGAGATACTTAGCAGGCTATTGCAATAGCCCAGATAAAGGGTGTTAAGGGACCGAACTGAGGACATGACCGTGTAAATAGAGAGGAGGGCACAGATGTAAAAGATGATGTGTAGGTAGTATAAAAAAAACTTGACAATGAGTTAGATATGGGGGAAAGAGGTGAAGGAGAGTGTGTTGAAGGTGACAATGAGTTTGCAAACTTTGGTGTCTGAATCACAGATTACAAGTAGAAACTACCTCAGAGATCAAACCCTCCTTTTGCAAGAAAGAAACAGGTTAATTGAATTGCCTGGTTCACATAGGCATAGGCAGAAGAACCAGGATTTCATCATAGGTCTTCTGTCTCCAATTCCAGTTGTCTCTCCACTGCACCATACTTCCCTGGTCAGAAGTAAGGAAGTTGGGAAGAATAGTAGGTTCTGAAAAAAATGTAATGAGTTCTATTTTGGACAAGTTGAGCTTAACATGTCAATGGGACATCTGATTGGAGATGTTTGGTGATTAGTGTGGGATTAGAGCTCTGAAAATCTGTATTTATAGGTCTGGGAGTTATCTTCATAGAAATGATAACTCAGTAGGGATATCAATTAAGTCTAGATTCATCAAAGAAGACTTAGGGAGGAGTTAGGACTTGAGCTGGGCTCTCAGGAAAAGATAGATTAGAGAGAGAAAAGAAGAAGAAGGAGAAGGAGAAGGAGAAGAAGAAGAAGAAGAAGAAGAAGAAGAAGAAGAAGAAGAAGAAGAAGAAGAAGAAGAAGAGAAAGCATTCTAGGTGAGTAAATAATATGAACTTTCTTCCATTTGTTGCAACCAACGTATTATGTGTTGCTGTCATAATGGCAGTGAGAACATATGCTTGCAGTCACTATTGCTGCTGGGGAGGGGAAAGAGAGAATCACACCCCTCCCCCTTTGAAATTCAATAGCATTGTTTGTATCCCAACAAAGATGTCACATGGAAAAAAGACTAAAAGCATTTTCCTTATTTCTTGTTGTCTGCTAAGTGGCTCTTCCTGGCTTCGTCATCAGTTGTCTTTGAAATAGCCTGGCTGCCCGAACCCACCTTGTCAAGAGGATCAAAGGACCAACATAGAAGCTCTAAGTATGTGTATTTAGCAAGGAGCCAGAGCACATGTGGCCCACCAGAAGGGCCCAGGGAGTAGGTACATCCCTAAGCATGATCAACAGGAAGGCTGCCACCACAGCATATTCATTGATCATCAAATTTTATAAAATTTTTTTTTTACCAGACTGTGATTTTTTTGGCATAAAGGTAAAAACTTCCTCTCCCAGTGCAGATCAATGTGTTCTCTTTAGTTCACAGTCACAGAGTATTGTCTGGGTCAGTAACTTCCCCAGGGTCATATAGTTATATATGTAGCAGAAGTGGAATTTGAACTCAGGTTTTAATAAATCCAATGCAATCTCTCTTTCATTTATACCATGTTTCCTCTCTCTATAATAATAACTTTCATTTATGTAGTGGTGTTTGGTTCAAAGCACATCACATACATTATCTCATATCTCCTTTTTCAATCACATACTTCATTTTTATTTTGAGCTGGGCCCACATGCACTTTCCTCTAAGATTCTTTCCCAAGCCTCTTGTGCTGCTCAGTGTTATCCTTGGATAGGGATGGCTGTGGCTTTTCCCTTACAAGCAGAGGCAGTTTCTTGGAGGGTTGGGAATTCATTTACTTTACATTTCTAGCCCAGATCTTGCTTTGGCAGATTGTCATATACAATTTTGTTACAGTTAATAATTTAAAATGCCCCCAATGAAACCCAGCCAAGGCATAAAGCCTTAAAAACAAAGCTCATAATGGAAACACCAACTGGTCCCTGATTCTTTAAGTATGGAAACAGAACTATGTTGGTCTTGGATAGACTTTGGCTTGTGAAAAGATATGTATAATTGCTATTTCAGTATGAACTCTCAGTGTCTCAGACCTGGGTGCTTAGTTATGAGAAAAATCCAACCATAAGGAGTGGGGAAATAAACAAGACTATAGAGGAATAATATTCAGTAATGTGCAGAGAGAGAGAGAGAGAGAAGAGAGAAAGAAGGAAAGAAGGAAGAAAGGAAGGAAGGAAAGAACAAAGGAAGGAAGGAGGGAAGGAAGGAAGGAAAGAAGGAAGGAAGGAAGGAAGGAAGGAAAGAACAAAGGAAGGAAGGAGGGAAGGAAGGAAGGAAAGAAGGAAGGAAGGAAGGAAGGAAGGAAGGAAGGAAGGAAGAAGGAAGGAAGGAAGGAAGGAAGGAAGGAAGGAAGGAAGGAAGGAAGGAAGGAAGGAAGGAAGGAAGAAGGAAGAAGGAAGGAAGGAAGGAAGGAAGGAAGGAAGGAAGGAAGGAAGGAAGGGAAAAATTCTTAAAGACCAACTTTTCTATAGCTAATTATGTTACACTTTGCTTTAGTTGATCTAGTCAGAAACAACAACAAAAACAAACCTAAACTCAACACATTTCTGTCCAAAATAAATGAAATGTAGTAAGGTTCAATCTCTCTGTCTTTTTCTCTATGTCTCTGTCTGTTTCTCTGTCTCTTGGGGGTGGGAGGTTCTGATAAAATAGACAGCAAAGTTGGCATTTTGCTGGGGGAAGAGTTCCAAAATAGGTCAGGAATTCCTTCAAAACAGTAGGTGCCATTTAAAAAAAAAAATCAAGCTGTCTGCTACAAATCTAGTAACAGTGTTGATCCTCCAAGTCTTTCCCACTGCCACCATGAAATGAACCAAAAAAGAGCCCCAAAGCAGTTCAGCACCAAAACCCTATAAATTGCTGTAAGGGTTTCATAGCTTTTCATCCTTCTAGAAGGAACATTTAATAAAATCACCTGCTTCTGACTTTAAACCTTAAGTGTAGAATTCACAAGGACATCTTTTCATCTTATTCACAGCAAGCTTTAAGGGCTCTTTGTCCCTGGAATCAGTCGTGCCATCTCAGAGGACATTTGTCAAAAGGCCTGCTATATCTCCAACATTTGTGAGGTGAAGGAGCATAACCCCTAGAGATATCACAGAATATTAGAATGATGGGCTACCAAGCTGGCATTAGAGATCATTAAATCTAACCTGAGCTTTTTGCAGATAAGGAAACTGAGGACCACGAAAGGGGAATGATTCGCAGATGTTTTAAATAGACAGTAAATAACAGAGCAGCTAGGTGGTAAAGTGGATAAAGTGCCAGGTCTCAAGTTAGGAAGATTCCTCCTCTTGAGTTCAAATCCAGCCTCAAACACTTACTAGCTGTGTGACCCTAGTCAAGTCAAAGGCAAGTCACTTTGCTTCAGTTTCCTCATCTGTAAAATGATCTGGAGAAGAAACTGTCCAACCAATCCAGTATCTTTGTCAAGAAAACTCCAAATGGGGTCACAAAGAATTGGAAATATCAAACCAAGCCAGTATCTTTGCCAAGAAAACTCTAAATGGGGTTACAGAGTCAGACTCAACTGAAAAAAAGTGACTTGAATAATAACAAAACAATAGAATCCAGTTTCAAATCCATATCCCATGTCTCCAAAAGTGTTGTCTCCACCACAAAATATTACCTCAGCCATCTTCATGTCCTGATTCTGCCACCCACTAGATAAATCATTGCTTTATGGACCTCCGAAGCTAGGTAGCTCAGTGGATAGGGTGTTGGACCTGGAGTCAGGGAGGCCTCAATTCAAATCTGGCCTCAGACACTTACTGGTTGTATGACAAGTCATGTCCACCTCAGTTTCCTCAACTGTAAAATGAGGATAATAATAACTCTTAGCTCACAGGATGTTGTAAGGATCAAATGAGATAATATTTGTAAAGTGCTTAGCACAGTGCCAGCATATAGTAGATGCTTAATAAATGTTTGTTTTCTTCCTAGGAGAAGGATACATCTATGTGTTGCCTCAGTTTCCTCCCAGCTCCAATGGAGCCTTCTCCTCCAAAATTACTTTCTATGTATTACATGTGTATCTATTTCTTGTATCCCGAATTAGAATGTAAGATCCTTGAAAGAATGGATTCTTTTTGTCTTTCTTCAAAACCCTTAGCACAATGAATGACTAGCCCTATTCAATTCAACAAAGATTTCTGAAATGCTTACTTAATGTAGTACTTATGTTAGGCTCTAGGGATAGATAAAAAGACAAAAACCAAAGGGTCTCTACCAAGGTGTTTGTTATATTTTGAGGAGATGAGGGGAAACATACAACATGTACACAGATAAGTTAATATAAAAGAGATAGTAATTTCAAGGGAAGAGAGCACAAGTAACTGAGGGGATCTGGAAAAGCCTGTTGTGGGGAACATCTGAACAGTGCTTTGAAATCAGCTAGGAACTTGATCCAGAAGAGGAGAGGAGAAAGTGCATTCCAGAAAGGGGAATGACTAGTGCAAAGCCATGAAGTTGGAAGAAGAAATGCCATGTGTGGGGAAACAGCAGAACAGTTTGACCAAAATAGCTAACATCTGAATTGGAGCTGGCTATTTGAAATGACTAGAAAGGGGGATGAGAGGCATATTGTGGAGTGGTTTAAGGCACAGCTGAGGGCTTTGCATTTCGTAACAGAGATGATAGGGAGCTATTGACGATTTTGAGTATGAGATCTGTATTTTAGTCATATCCATGTGGCTATCACACAAGATAATATCCATCCCTAGGAAATTGTCTACACTACAATTCTCAGACGCAGAGAAGAAAAATTATGAATACAGTAAAGAATGGATGAAAAAGCCCTTCCCACCCACCCTCCACCCCAAAAGGCAAGACATAACTTTGACAAATAGGCTGAAGTATGAAGCTTAGTCAAGAAATAGCTTTTAGGGGAACAGTTTAGAAATTTGAATTCACAAAAATTTGACAAACTTTAAAAATCCTTCCTGTTCTCCCACCTGCTCCCTTCCCCATTGAGATTCAGTTTCTCCTTAAATTGCTAAAATACTAGTTCTTTTTCCTGGCTTTGCAGATTTCTCTGCTTTTTAAGCCCACCTTAACGTGCTGAGAATTTGAGAATAGGAGCCTAGGTTGCATTTGAGCAGGTCTATGAAATGCATTTGGGAACTGCTGTTTTCTACTCTCCTGCTTATGAGTTTAGACACAGCAGGCATTCTGCAATGTGAATTTTCTCTATTTTCTGTGCTGCCTCCCTTTTCATTTTTCTTCCTTTCAACAGATTAAGATAAGATCTCTCTTGGTCCATCTTACCAGACCCTAAAGGGTCTAAAATGTGTTTGTAATATTCATGTATGCTTGAAATATTTAAATGGTTTATTGTACCTCAAGGCAACATGCTAGAGTTCAGTCCCACTCTTTGTATAAGACGGCTAGGAAAGCAAATGATACCAATACACGCCAGAGGCAAACATAATGTATTGGATAGAGTTCCTGATCTCAAGAAAGATCTAGAATCAAATCTGAACCCCGTGAGACTACAGGAAATTCATTTATCTCTCCAAGTCTCAGTTTCCTCATCTGCAAAGAAACCAGATAATAATTACTGTTCTATCTATCTACCTCATGGAATTGTTGTTGTGAGGTTCAAATGAGATAATGGTGCAAAGATAATGATGCTTTGATAAATTTTAAGTGTTTTACAAATGGCAGCAATTATTATGCCCTGTTCTTCTAAATCTTTTTTTTTATAGATATGATTGGTTATCTTTTCTTCCTGTTATTACAATAGCTGTTCCTCATGTATTTTTACCTTCTCTTTGATCAGAATTTCCTCCCATTTGAAAACAGAATTACAAGTCTCCTGTTCCCTTACAAGACCCCAAATAATCTTGAAGACTTTCTGTCTATTCAATTCTAGATTAATTTTTGCTTAGCTCACACTTCTGAAACATGAGATTTGACCATGAATTAGTCTTGATCACAAATAACAATTTGGGCTAAAGAATGAAGGTGAGAGCATTGGGTCTAATGTTGTGCTTGGATGCATGTTCATCAATGAATCATCCGGGGATAGACTGGGGACAGTGGAATCACTGTTATTTCACAGTGCCTCATGCTGGGTTGCAATGCAATAAAGATAACCTCCTTCACTGGAGGAATACCTGTCTTCATTTAATCAAGAAGCGTCTCAACTGAAACCCAAAACTACATCACTATGTAAGAATGTACCCTGCAAGAATATATCATATGTGAAGGTGCCATGCATGCAATCACGAATTATACACACTATTATATAATTTCTACATAAAATTCATATTATGTGATTTCTACATATTTACCACATTGCTTCTAATTCTGACCACCGAGGTGAAACAGTATAATCCCCAAGCAGAGTTAAAACTCCTCGAGAGCAAGGATACTTTCATTGATGCTTTTTAAAATCTACTGCCTACCAGACTTCCTGGACACATAGTTAACACTTAATAGAGGCAGCTAGATGGCTCAGTGGATAAAGCACTGAGACTGGAGTCAGGAATACCTGAGTTCACATTTAGCTTCAGACACTTATTAGCTATGCGACCCTGGACAAGTCACTTAACCTCTGTTTGCCTCAGTTTCCTCATCTGTAAGATGGGTATAACAAAAGAAGCTACCTCCCAGGGTTGTTGTGCAGATAAAATGAGACAATAATTGTAAAGCACTTAGCACAGTGCCTGGCACATAATAAGTGCTGCATAAATGTTAAATATTATTAATAAATGCTTGTTGAATTGAATGGAATTGCTGCTTAACTTTTATTAATAAGATTCACAAACGCATGTATACTCTCTGTTGAGGCCTACCAACAGCATCCATTTGTTCTCTCCTTAATCAATATTTACTGGGCCTCTAATCAATTCAAAGCAGAACAGAAAGTCATAGAGTCCTTGAGACACATAGACTGCAATTACTAAAAGAATGAATGAAATTCTGGCAAACAAAAGCATGGTTTGAAATCAATTAACATTTAATAAGCACCTACTAAGACAATCAGTGGATTGAGTGCTAGATAGAATGTCAGGAAGACTCATCTTCCTGAGGTTCAGTGTGGCCCCACACGCTTACTAGCTGTATGATTCTGGGCAATTCATTTAATCCTATTTGCCTCAGTTTCCTCATCTGTAAAATGAACTGGAGAAATAAATGGTAAACCACTTCAGTGTCTTTGCCAAGAAAATCCCAAATGGGGTCATGAAAAAGTGTACATGATTGAACAACAACAACAAAACACCTACTATGTGTACTAGGTTCTGGGGATATAATAAGCACAAAGAATTAAGGAATTCTTATTCATATGAAGCATTTCAAACATTGTGGACTGCTAATATAAAGTTATGGAATGTCATATTCAAGGAAATGCAAGTAGGTCAGTATAACCGAAATAAAGAATTCATGCACAAAAGGGAGAAAGATGCAGAAGACTGAGAAGGTAGGAAGTAGACTGATTCTAAAGAACTTTGTGTGACAAACAAAAGGTATGCTGTTTGATCTTGAAAATCATAGGGAACCCCTGGAGCTCAGTGAGTCTGATGGTTGGGACTGTGTAGATGAAATGGGCAGATCAGTGCTTTAGAAAACCCACCTTGGTAGCTGAGTGGACAAAGAATTAACATAGGGACAGACTTGAGGAAGAGCGACCAGTTAGAAGGTTATTGCTGTAGTCCAGTTTCTCAGTAATGAGGGCATGAACTAGAGCTATGTGCTGGAGCCAGCTTGAATCAGCTCAAGAGAGGAGATTATTAAATTTTCAGTGTGAGCTTTTATACCTCAGAAATCAGTAAATGCTACAGATAAGGCCTTGATCTATTGTTTTGTTGATTTCTAAACTTAAGAAAGTGACAGAGAAAATGTTAATAATTCAGATTAATCTTTAAAGTGTACATTATGTGTAATTATTTTTTCCCAGAGACCAGGTTGCTAAACATTTACCAACACAACCCTGAGGGGCAGTATGAATGGAGAGGGGACATACAAAAGAGATATTGTAATAGTAAAAATGGAAAGATTTGGCAATGTCTTGAATATATGGGGTAAACATGAATACCTAACAAATCCCAATGCCCTCCCTTTTCTTGATAGAAACTGGCAACTTTACCTCAGATGTTCTAATTTTCTAAATTCACTGGAAGCAGATAGTGATAGAAAATACGTTAAAAAAGATATTTACTTTATCCAAATTAAAGGCTTTCCCATGAAAAAAAAGTCAGATACACTGTCATACAATACATTCACCAGAAAAAAAAACCCTAAAACTTTCACATATTTCTAAAGTATATTTTTGTTATTTTAAGATGCCCACATCCTCTTTTTTCCTGAAAAAATGGCATTAATTACATTCTTTGCTGAGGTAAAAATCAAAACATCTGTTTCAGTTCTGAATGTTAAGAAAAATCCTCAATAAAAAGTCTCCCTTTCTGATTTATTCAGTTATGAATAGGATATTTTAGGTCCAAATAATAATCATTGCAACTCCATGCTAGTCTTGTCATGTCACTGAAAAGCTCACCCCTAAACTACAAATCCCCTCATACCAGGTCAGCACCTACACATAACAAATAGACTTGCAAAGTCACCTTGCATAAACCATGCACCCAAGTGACCTGGTTGCCTTTTATCTGAACATAAAACTGGGAAGAATTTATATAACCCTCTGGTTAATTTGACAAAATTATTATAGTGGGCCCATGGCCATGAAAGAAAATTTTGACTCACATGCCTCAGGACCAAGAAGAAAGCATAACAGAAATGAGAACTGGGGAATAACTTCTGCTCATTTCTGCTCCCATTTCACTGAGGTTTCATGAAAAGGCCACTATGTTGCAAGAGCGCCTTTCTGGGCTGGACCATTGCAGAGAGAGAATATTCAATGTGATCAGCCCAATGGGATAGCTATGAGTAGCCAAGAAGCTATAGCAAAGCCCAACCAGGCACAAAACAATCAAAACCAGGTGCTCTGTACTGGGGCAAAGGACCTGAGAAACCCAAGAAACTGAAAAGGCAAATTATGAAGCAGCTGTGGCCACAATTCCCAAATCTTGTTTAGAGGTGTTGTCTTTAAAAAAAAAAACCTTTTTAATCAACCAAGACAGCAACCTTAATTATAATGTCACTTCCAAAATGTGGGATCCCTCTTTAACCTAGGTCAAGTCTTTGAACTTCTCTGCATCTCTATTATGGATGAAGTTCTAAGATGCTGGCAGGAGCCCACCCCTAATGCTCCTAGAACTGGTGAATAATCATTGTAGAATTTATAGCCAGAAGGGAACATTCAATATCATCTAGTTCAGGCTTCTTATTTTGCAGATATTGAAACTAAGGTACAGAAGGGTACAAGGATTTGGTCAAGATCACACATAATTAGTAAGATGAAGACCCAGGATTTGAACCTGAGTCTTCTCAACACAAATCCAATGTTGTTTCCAAGGTATCCTGCCTGACATAGTATGCACTTAAATATTTGTAGATTTCTTGAAGCTACCTTTTCATCCCCTTAATTTTGTGAAGGAGTAAGGCCCACAGAATTGAAGGAAAAATTCCCCAGGCCACTAATGTACACAAGATATAAGACTATATTTTATGATTCTAAAATCAGCATCCTTTCCCTTAACCTCCAACTCCTCCATTTCAAAAGAGAAAACTTACACCCAATAGAATTAAGTGACACTCCAGAGGATCTGGGATCAACTTCTGACCGTACCATTTGCTATCTATTTAGGCTTCAGTAAGTCACTTAATTTCACTGAGTTTTCATTGTTTCCAATTCTGTGAAATGCAGACGATGGATAGGCAGCATGGTGTAGTGTAAGGAATAGTAGATTTGGAGTTGAAGGACATAGGTTTGAATCCTCAATGTGTCAGTTATGCTCATGTAATTTTGAACAAGCCACGTCATTTAGCTCAACATCAATCTTTCTATAGTATTTTTTCCAATTACATGTAAAGACAATTCTTAACATTTTTTTTTTTCATTTTGAGTTCCAAATTTTCTCCCTCCCTCCCTCCCCACTCATCCTAAGAAGGTAAATAATTTGATATAGATTATGTATGTGCAATCATGTAATATATATTTCTATATTAGTCATGTTGCAAAAGAAGAAATGGGGCAAAAGAAAAGAACCATGAAAAAATAAAGTAAAAATAGTATGTTTTGATCTGCATTCAAACTCCAGTAGTTCTTTTTCTGGATGTTGGAATTGTTTTGAATCATTGCATTGCTTTGGAGGGCTAAGTTGTTTGTAGTTGATCATCGCACAATATTGCTGATACCATGTACAATGTTCTTCTGGTTCCACTTACTTCACTTTGCATCAGTCCATGTATGCCTTTCCAAGTTTTTCTGAAATCTGCCTGCTTGTCATTTCTTACAGCACAATAGTATTCCATTACATTTATATACCACAACTTACTCATCTAATTGATAGGCATCCTTTCAATTTCTAGTTCTTTGCCACCACAGAAAGAGCTGCTATAAATATTTTTGTACGTGTAGGTCTTCTTACCCTTTTTTTGTGATCTCTTTGGGATATAAACCTAGTTGTTGAATTTTTGCATCAAAGAGAGCTCAATATTAGTCTTGCTGCTAATCCTTTTCTATACCTGTCCTATGAACTTACAGCTGGTCTCTTGCCTTGTTCATTACAAACCAGTCCCCACTTTATACCCTAGTCCTTGGCCTCTGTCTTATTTATCCATTCCTCAGACTTGCTTTGATTCCCTGCTCCGTACCTCAGTTCCTCTAGGACTGGGGCCTGCTTTGGGTCTGCTATGTTCCATTCCCTCCTGCTAGTGTTCAGATCTACATATCTGGAAGAACTGGCATCGACCATTTATTTTCAAATCATAGAATCTTAAGGTTGAAGGGTAACATAAAGATGTCCTAATCCCAATAAAGTTGTAGTCCAACAAAAGAACTCTTCATCTTCAGTGGAAAAATGAATGGTCAAGCAACCAGTAGACAGTGTCTGATATACATTTGGTGGTGAGGAAATAAATAGCTAGAGGTAAATTGGAAGTTGGATATCTATAGGAGATCTTACAAACAATAGCTAATAGGTAGCTGCTGTTGGCATTAGGACACTGGCAAGATCTACTAATTCTAAATCAAATGTTCCTGAATAACTTGTACAAGATATAAGAAAAGGCAAGGGAAAGTTGCTATTTTTAAAAATTCCTTACTCAACATTTGCCAGTGCAGCAAACAGGTGGTTTTCTGTGGAAGTTATTCAGAGAGTTCACAGAAAACAAATATGACAAGAAATTAAGGATTTCCATTTTGACTAATTTGGAAGAAAAGCAATGCATTTCAATGACCTATAGGGAGTGTACTTTATTTGTGTTTCTTCCAGTAACAAATAGCAATTACATTTGCATAATTGGTCTCCCTACTACAGGGAAAATCCCTGCTCTGAAGGAATTCCAGACTAGGATTTGTGTTGGCACAGACCTCAGATGCCTGACCTGCCATGTGGCTATGAATTTGGGCAAACCTCTTGGTGCTATAGTGGCCAATCCCTTTTCTATAGCATACTACATCTTCACTGTCATAATTTGACTGAGAGTATAAGATAATTGTGTTTATTGTTTGTTTACATAAAAAAGTATTTGATTACATGGAACAATATGCCACCTTAAAGGATCCCCTTCAAAAAGATGCAATACTTTGAATACATTAAAACCATAAGTCAATGTTTTTTAAACAGTGCAATAACTGAGATATGTCTCTGTTGTTATTTATGTGACACAAGACAGGGAGCTATATACTTGCCAAAGATATTTGCTGCTATCACAGAGTGTCAAGTGTAGAGTCCAAATGAGAGAGGAACTTCCTACAAATGATGATAGTCCTCAGCTGCTCTTATTTGCAGATGACATTATGCTGATTGTGTTTTGATCCAGATCATTAAAGAACCTCCTAAATGGAATCTAAAATCACTCTCATAAAAGCATTATAGAAAAACAAATAGACAACTGACCTAAAAGAGTCTCAATTTCAGATCCCTCCTTTGACATCTATTGACTAGGTGACCCTGGGCAAGTCATTTAGACACCCAGGAAACTCTTTGAGGTTATATACTGTTGAGCACGTGGTCTTCTGAGCAAGTCTTTTCATAGAGACTGCCTATGCTGATGAAATCACAGATATGATCAAAAAGAAAATATGAAAGATCATTGAAAAGAATTTGCTCAACTATCTATCTGAGAAAAACCAAGTTGGAAAAGAGTACCCATTGTCCAAATACTAATATATAAATTATGAATAATCCATAGGGCTATATAATAATTTGGTCAGATGGGGAAAATCAAGTAGGACAAAGAGAACTTGAAATGCATTTTGGGAAATGATGCTGCCACTTTAATGACCTCAAGTTCCTCCCTGAAGCAAAGGGCTTTAACATCAATATTCTTCTAGTGGTGCTATTTGAATTTCAAACATGGAAAATCACAAGAATGAATGTTTCACATTACCCAGAAAGCAATGGAAAGGGCCATGATGATCATGCATATGATGAACAAAGAACTTAATATGAAAAGCAATATATCTTAATAGGAGGGAGTAGTGAAGATCAGTCAGTCAGTCAACAAACATTTATTAAGTACCATATGTGTTATGAATGTAGTGAAAGAAGGGCTTTGTTAATAACCATATAATGTCAAGATTGCTAGAAGGACTCCAGGATGTTGGGTGGAATATCTATCAAGGATTTAAAGCAGGAAAATTTGTATGTTGGGAGGAAGTGTTTGCAACCTGAATCACTGGACAGAGCACCCACATGGATGAAGTCAGAGATTCATCAGAGTATCCACGTAAGAGTAAAATAAAAGTTAAGAGCTGGCCAAGTAATGATGAATAACAATGAAGTCCAATGTGAGAAAATGTCCCTCATACCTAGGGATTCTATTTTTTTTTCAATCTTACTCTATGCAATACATTTTCTTTAGAATTGAGAATCAATTTAATATTCATAAATATTTTAGACTCATAGACTCCTACAGCTAAAAAGAACCTCAGAAATCATTTACTCTAAGACATTCCTATTCCATAGGTGAGGAAACTGGAACTCAGGAACATTAATAGACTTTCCAAGATCACAGGGCTGGTAAGTAACAGACAGAGCTGGAACTTGAATACGTGTCTCCTTTCTCCCTGCCCAGTGTCTTTTCAAGGCAGCTAGATAGTACAGTAAATAAAGCACTGAGGCTGGAGTCAGGAAGACTCGAGTCCAAATCCAGAGTCAGACACATGACTAATTATATAACCCTGTGTTTCATTTAACTTCTATTTGCCTTAATTTCCTCAGCTGTTCAGCTGGGATAATAATAGCACCTACCTCCCAAGGTTGTTGTGAGAATCAAATAGGATAATATTTGTAAAAGCACTTAACAATGCCTGGCACATAGGAAGATTTCTATGAATGCTTATTCCCATCTCTTTCCAGCATACTCTAACAGTTATATCTTTTCTTAACAGAACATAGTAGACACAGTTATGGATTCTCTTTTATTGTTCATATTTACATTAAGGGACAGATGGATGAAAATGTGATTGTTCAGCTGGTAGTAGCTGTTGGAACTTCAGGTATATTGTCCAGGAGGCAGGTATAGTATATAGGAAATAGCAGTGAATCAGTCCACAAACCAGTTTGAATCCTGGTTCAGCCACCATCTTTTTGACTTTGGTCAAATCACATGAACTCCCCTGTACTGCAATTTCTTTATCTATCAAAGAGTTGGATTTCACCAGATGATTTCTAAATGCTGAGGGAGAGATAAGTAGGCGAAAGGTATCTGAACTACATCATCTCTAAGTTTTTTTCCAGCTATAACAATCTATGAGATGTGATCCACTTTGGCCTATGATTGAATTGTGTTCACCAATTATTCAGAGATCAATTCCTTCATTTCCTTTTAATTCATTTTTACCTTCCTGGCACTGCTCCATGTTAGTGCTTCACCCTAATTAGGATTTACTGCTATCTTCTCAAAGTGACATCTCCCCATCCTACTAATACTAGCCTGTATAATCTCTAGCCTATATTAGGAACAGGTGTGCTTAGGATGCCTTATCATTCTTCCAACAATTCTATCTTCCAATACATTAGTGAAGTTGAGTGTTCACAGAATCACATAATTTAACTTAATTAGCATGTCAGTTTCCAATACACATTTCAAAAAATATTCACCAATTAAACCCAAACTAGACCAATGCCGACTGAAATTGAAATGTCACTATGGCATTTGCTGTCATGTTACAGAACTGTAGTTTCCAAAGCTAGCCCTTCTGAAGCTTTGTTATTTCATCTTGGGCATCATGCCTTCAATATGGGTAGTTGACATCAGGCAAATAGTCACCTCTGGATATGGACGTATTGAACAAATTGTGCTTTCCTCACAAATTGTCCTTTGGCACAGACAATTGTATGTCCGGTTATAACACACAATTTACTCAATCATGCTTTTGCTCAAAAAGAAAAATTTAACTCCATTAAAATAAGCACACACATAATGAAGTGATATCTAATTAGGGATATTTACCTACATATTTAAATAATGATCCAATGTGATGTGAGAGGCAGCAGCATGGTGTAGAGGATAAAGAACTGGCTTCAGAGTCCCATAACCTGACTTAAAGTTCTACTTCTAACACATACTAACTGTATGACCCTGGATAGCTCAATCTCTCAGTCTCCCCTAACCCCCCCCCACCATACACCCTAGCCAAGTATCTAATCCCTAAATTGAAGTATAGGTGTCAATCTGTATTAATTGAGGGAATTTCTCACTGAGAGTTCTCTATAACAATGAAATTGCATGTCTAGTTTCCTTCATCATCCTTCATTCTCCCCCCAAAAAAAATTAATATTTAGAGGAATGAGACTAAATTCTTTAGTATTTCATGATTTCATTGCTGTTGGTACTCCCTCAGCTCATGTAAACTGCAATCATCTATGCCTTCTTAGTCTGGGCTATTCTTGTTCTGTAAATCCTCCATGGCAATCTGTGATGTACTGAAGCAGGTAGAGTACACTCATTCCTTTTGTAATATATGTCCTATTTTGGAAGCAAGTTATCATTGATAATATATTATAGTCTACTTACCCATCTACCATATGACTTTCCATTGGCTTTTGGGTCATTTCATTTTTAATTGTTGATTATAATAACAATAACTTTGATATTAATGATATAGCATTTATAGAATGCTATAGAATGCAAAAGGTTTCCTATTGCCTTGAGTACATCAACTCCTTTGATCTTGACAACAAGAATGTGAGGTAGCTGTCATTATTGTCCCTATGCTCTGTGTAGTAAGGCCCTACATGTAGTGAGGACATTCCCCTACATGTACCATGAAGGTGTCATCATGTGGCTCTAAAGGAAACAAAATAAACAATTCAGCTCAATTAAGTAAGATATTAGTAGTTCTCCAACGAGGGGAAGTGCCTCAAAGTCTGTAGTGTAGCAATATGGGTATAGGGACATCATGATGGAGACTGCCAATTCCTCCAGTATCTTCCCAGACTCTTTTCTTTCAGCAAGCTGAAATGGGATTGGCATTTTCCATATCCCCTCTCAAAGCTAGAAGCCAGAAGGGCCTGAAGTAACTTGATGGTTGAAGAGAACCCAGAGACCTCTGAAGAACTGAGTATCTCTCTTGCTCTCACCAGCCCTGCCCCACCCTTCACACAGGGCAGTACATTCATCTTCCCTAAGGAGGACAGAATACCATACCATTAAGCCTTAGGACTGAAGTTAAATGTGGATGAGGAAATTGAGCTAAGAGAGGTTAATTGACTTGCCCAGGATCACTGTGGCAATGATTTAAACTCATATATTCCTGATTCCATATCTAGCTACTCTATTATGCTACGAAGATTCTGATATGCTACCAAGATTCTTCTGATGATGTGGCATTCCAACACTCATAACCACATACTGTCATTTGGGAACTGTTGGTATTTTTAAAAAAAGAATACATGTGATAATGGAAGGTCGTATCATAGGATCATTGAAGCAACTGAGCATTTTCCCAAAGCTATCCAATCCACTATCCTTCTGTTCAATTCTAGTCCTAGTTTGTCCATCTGCAGTGTCTGCACAAAATTCAACTAGTTGTCTATCCAACTACATGCAATGCTGTGAACACTATGAACTCTTCATTCACTTGCTTTATTCAGTGTTGATTAAGTAGCTGTGAGTCTATTTTTTAAATTTAATTTTTATTATTTAGGATAAATATTTTCTCTCCTTTCCATCCCCCCAATTAAACAACAACAACAAACAAATGACAATAACAACAAATCAAATATGGGCAAAGCAAATTCTTTCATTGACTATGTCCAAAAATATGTCTCATTCTGTCTATTGAGCTCATCATTTCTCTTTCCAGAGTTGGGTAGCATATTTCATTTTCAGTCCTCTTCAGCAGTTTGCCATTCCATTAATAGAAGTTCTAAAGTCTTTCAAAGCTGTCTTTTCTTTATAATGTTGTTGTTTTATAAATTATTCTCTTGGTTCTGTTCACATCACTCTGCATTAGTTCACATAGGTCTTTCCATTTCTCTTACATCTGTACATTTCATTATTTCTTGTACATTTATTTGTATATTATTTCTTGTATATTAAATCTTGTACATTTCATTATTTCTCATGGTGAAAAAATATCATGTTACATTATCTGTGACAGTTTGTTCAGCCATTCCTCAATAGGAGGATACTCTCTTCCTTTTCAATTTTTAGCTACTATAAAAAGCTGCCCTACATATTTTTGTACATATGAATCCTTTTCTTCTTTCTTTGATTACTGTGGAGTACATACCCAATGGTGATTTCACTATATCAAGGTATATACAGAGTTTAGCAACTTTGGGGGAAAAGGTCAAAAATGCTTTCCAGAATATTTGGACTAAACACAGCTCTACCAACAGTATATTAGTGTGCTTATTTCCTTGTAATGTCTCCAATATTTGTCATTTGCCTTTTTTTGTCATCTTTAACAATCTGATAGGTGTGAGGTGGAATCTCAGAGTTGCATTATTTTGCATTTCTGAAATTATTAATTATTTGGATCATTTTATGTAACTATTGATAGATCAGATTTCTTCTTTTGAAAGCTTTCTGTTCATATCCTTTGATTATTTAATCTATGGTACAGTGCTTATTATTTTTATAAATTCTAATCACTTTCTTACATACCTTGGAAGCAAGATTTTTATAACTAAGGAGACCTTTTGATATCTGAGGCAATGAGTACAATGTCATCTGATAACAATAACATCTGTAGAATCTCACTATATAAATGGAATCACTCTTACATTTGGAGTCTGTCTAGGACATCTTCCTGCACAGAGTGGTAAATAAATTATCAAATAAATTATCCTTTGTTTTATCCATGAAAGAATTATGTATGATCTTAACATGTGCATAAGACACATCCTTTTGGATTTGAGTTTTAATGTTACATTTTGCTCTTAACTGTTCTTAATCAGCAAACCATAAACACAGCAGAATCTTGTATTCTTTGCACTTTGATTCTTGATCTGACTAAAGATGGGTTCTGCTGAAGAGAGCAGTCTCTGAAGATCTGCCTGTTCCCTTCTCATATTTTTATCAATGATACCCTCAAACTGGGCAGCACAGTGGATAGAGCACCAGACCTGGAGTCAGGAAGACCTAAGTTCAAATCAAGCCTCAATCACTTAGCTGTGTGATCCTGGGCAGGTCACTTAACCCTGTTTACTTCAGTTTCCTCATCTACATACCTTTGCCAAGAAAAACCCAGATGGGGACACAAAGAGTCAGACAAGACTGAAACAACTGAAGAACTCTCAAACTAAACAACCATGTATATAGGTGTACACACAAATATATATTATATATAATAAATGTATATTGAATATATTCATATATATTGTGAATATATATGTTTGAATATATTCAGACTATACATATATATGTATGTATGTGTATATATAGATATAGCTATATACATTATATCTGTATCTGTCGATACACACATTCCTCTTTTGTTCATTAATGTCACTGTTATCAACCATCACTAAAGTTAAACTTATTTTGAACCGTTTCTTATGGTCTAAAGTTTTCCACAGTTGTGGCTTCGGCTCTTTAAGGTTTTATGCAGATTGACATCAAAAGATCTTATAACTAACTAGTATTCTTTCATCTTTCAGCAGCCTTTAACTACCTGTTTACAATTTAGCAGGGTGGTGTTAATTACCACCTGAACATTTCAATTACTTCTTTAAGTATTTCCAGCTCATTCGCTTTTCTCTGCATCCTTTTAGCACTAAAAAGAAGGTGTTCTCTGCTTTGCGTATTTTAGCTTAAGTTGGGAATAGAGAGAGGTAACCTCCTACATACATGGAAACTAGAGGCAGCACAATTCTCCTTAGATCCACTCAAAACCCTGTAACTATCTTTTCCCAATCAGGAAAAGATAATGTCCTTCTATTTGGCTTCTCCCAGACTCACTAGCTCCCTGACCTACCTTAGCAGGAAATGATTTCTTGGCTCAGTTCTGCAAGCTTCTGAATTTTACAACCTAAGATACAATCAAGACTTTCTGAGAGAAATTGCTTCTTTTTTAAGGGGCCCAGGCCCTTTTTTCCTTTAGAATATTTTAAAATAAATTTAATACACAACAGAAGCAGAGATATAGAGTGGTCTCTTCATAGCCACATATTTCCTTAGAAATAAAGGCATTTCATTAATTTTGAAAGCTAAACCTTACTCAAAAAAGCAAACTATGTTGGGGATGGAGGGTGGACTTGCCTACTTAGAAAAAAACAGATACTTTGGAAAGAGCCTTGACTCTGTATTCAGATCTCATCTCTGATACTTACTACCTCCGTGGCCTTGGTCAAGTCATTTAGTTCCCCTGGGCCTCAGTTTCCTCTTCTGTAAAATGAAGGTATTGGACTAAATGACCTCTGAAGTTCACTTCAACTCTAAATCTGTGATCCTTCCTTTTCTTCCAAATTTATCTGCCTCTCTTACCTCTTTTTTCACTCCTATTAAGGAATTTATTCAGCCTAAGAATAGTTATTTAAGTCTGCCTTGTCCTATCCAGAAAAGCAATACCTGAGCTTGAATGTTTACCGGCCCTGATGAAATATTGCAACAAACCATGGGTACTGAGGAAATCAAGGTTACTCATTCTTCAGACTTCACTAATCTTTGACTGAGGGGGAAAAAAAGTTTGTCTATGAGAATCCATGCACAAATGAAGATGACTTCCTTGAACTTTAGGATATGGAGCCCAAGTTTGTGGCAGGGGCAAAAGAATATTACTAAGCCTTGATTGGCTCCACTAATGAGAGCTTGTGATTTCTTCCTAATAACCCATGCTGTTTCCCTATTAATTTCATTTCAGTGCTTAATCGTCAGTGCATGACACTTTAACCACTAAGCTTATTATGCTACAAATAGTTGCCTTGCTGTTCCTTCTGAGCAGACATAAATGGGAAGAAATCTCTTGTTTCCAAAATACCTCCTTAGTGTTTAAATGTTAAGACCAGAATTGTACCGGGTGAAATAAACCAATCAACCAAGATAAAAAATGATTTCTTCGTTCTATTTAATTTCCTGACCCTGAATAGGTAAAAGGCTTTTTTAATGTATTTTTCTCTTATGAAACATCACTAGGATAGATATTCTTTTATTGGTCCAGAAAAGAAAAGAGGCTATGTTTCCATGTGAGAGCATTAGTGTGTCTCTATCTATGCAAACAGATCAAGCTAGTTCATTCCACAACACCTTGGGCTGTGTCATGTCAGTGCATTTTTATAACAACCTCAAAGATAAAAATAAGTTACGGAGGATTTTATCAGGACCCTTGGTTATGGGAATTCATTATGCCGAGGGAACAAGGCTAGAGTCAGGTATCAAGGAGGAATCATAGGGCATAATTTCAGCTTAGCAATAAATAAGATTTCTTTCTGTCTCTGTCTCTCTGTCTCTCTTCTTCACTCCCTTCTCTCTCTCTCTCTCTCTCTCTCTCTCTCTCTCTCTCTCTCTCTCTCTCTCTCTCTCTCTTTCTCTCTCTCTATTTTGTAACACTGTATTACTTCATTGTTACTGATGGAAAGAAAATGTGGCTACATTAGTAAATCAGATTTTCAGAAATTATGATGAAATGCCTCCAAGAACTACCTTCTGGAAATGGGATGCTACTTCTGGGGACAGTGTCCCTACCCACAAAAATAATAATCTAGTGGCTAGAATTGAGCATGTTTAGATTTTAGTTCCAATCTGGCCAAAAGCTCTGATATACAGATGACATTGTATAATTCAACAGCCATTTATTAAATGTCTGGTACGTAAAAGGTGCTATGCTTTTTGTTGTTGTTGTTGTTCGGTGTTTTTCAGTTCTGCCCAACTCTTTGTGACCCCATCTGGGGTTTTATTGGCAGAGATACTGGAATGGTATTAGCCTTCTTCATCTCCCATATCCCTTTAGTCCTCTCTCTCTTTAAATTATTTTGTGTTAATTTATCAGTGAATATATTTTTCTTAATGTGCTAAAGTTGATCAAGATCCTTTGTTACATCATCTCATTCATTTAACAGATGAGGAACTGAGGCTAACAGGGTTAAGTGACTTGCCCATGGTCACACAGCTAGGAAGTATCAGAAGTTGGATTTGAACACATGAAAATCCAAACCCAGTTACTCTATCCACAGTATCACCTAGCTGCCAATGATTTATTAGGGTTTTTTATTGTTGTTGAATTGTATATGACTTTTCATGACTCCATTTGGGTTTTCTTGGCAAAGACTAGAGTGGTTTGTCATTTCCTTCTTCAACTCATTTTATAGAGGAGGAAACTGAGGTAAACAGAGTTCAGTGACTTCCCCAGGGTCACATACCCAGTAAGTATCTGAGGTAAAATTTGAACTAGTGAAGATAAGTCTTCCTGGCTCTAGGTCAAGTACTCTATCCACTGTACCTAGCTTCAGGTATTTACGACCTAAAGAAGTTCTAACGAAGAGATAAAGAAATGTGACTCTCTCCCTTCTTTGAAGAGTAGAGAACATCTGAGTGTGGTACTGTCAGGTTCAGTTTATAAACTAGTTAGCTATGGCTGGCATTTTTTTCTCTTATTTTTTATTCTTTGTTACAAGGAATGGCTCACTGGGTAGGGGGAGGAGAGCAATGTATTGAGAAATGAATGAGATGATGTAACAAAGGATCTTGATCAACTTTAGCAGGTTAAGAAAAATATATTTGCTGATAAATTAACACAAAATAATTTAAAGAGAGAGAGGACTAAAGGGATATGGGAGATGAAGAAAGCTGCAAAGGGCTTGCGGCACCTAATATGAGCCTTGAAAGAAGAGAAGGATTCTGAAGCTCGCTTAGTTTGTGTGTTCTTCTCTTCATCTGTCAAATTCCTTCCAGGAGCTTTCTAAAGTCATCACTCTTACTCAGTATAAATGTGATTCTGTTCTAGTAAATGAAGGGAAAACAACAGAACCTGACTTTATTGAGGTGACTTCCAACTCTTATTTAAGAAACTGATTTAAGGAGTTTAAGGGCAAGTCCATCAGAAGTGTCAGATAAGGACAGAGATAGATGATGAATAAGAGAGAAGCAAGTATACCTAAGAACAAAGGGGACAGTGACAGGAGGGTGAAGGACAAAGCAACTCATCTCATCCAACGGAGACTTTGATGATAACAAAAGACCAATCATTCTTCTGAATATGGTGATATGAGAGACAAATAGAGCAGCAATTTATGTTTACCTTACTATCAAAACTTACAGGTCTGTGAGGTCCAGGTTGACTTTCCTACCTAGCTTGTCAGAGAGGAGACCTATGCTGGAGATTTAGGATGAGAGGAGCAGAAGGTATAATAGTAAGCCTTGGGCTTGCTTAAGGTCACAGGCTTCTGCTGAACATTCTTTCTTCAAATCTATCTTGAAATCCACCGTAAGTAAAGGCATTTTGCTTTCCTCAATTTTGCTAAATTTAACCTCCATATTTTGTGCATAGATCCAGAGGCCATTTCATATGCTTTTTATGAGTTTCTGAGAGAATAAAATTAGGAGAATGATACTTTAACAAAATGTAGTGTCAAAATGTTAAATATATACTTATGTGTATGAATGTAAATATGATACACCCACTAATTTGGTCAGAATTATGCTATCCATTCTTTCCATGGTCCTTTAAATTGACATGCTTAATTTGGTATCACCTATTTTAGATAGCCAGAAAATGGCATTATTTTTCATTCCAATCTCTTTCCAGCATCAAAAAAGTAGAAAATAGAACATAAATGTATAATACCACTTCCAGGGCTACTTCCTTAGCTCTAATTTGCACTGGCTTGCTGGGTACTCCATGAGCAACTGCTGTTATTTTCAGAAATCTAGGGATAACTCTGAGGGACTTCCTTCTCAGTACCGTCTCCTGTGAGCTCTGACCACTATGATTGCCATTGACAACTATCAGACTTAATTAACATTTAGGAAAGATATTTTCTGAGAAGTTTACAAAAGCCTTCTCTCCAAATGAGGGGCATACTCTCCCTTTCAACACAAAAGGTCTCTGGGGAGAATGGGCTAAAATTAAAAGTATAATGTCAATGAGGCACACATATAAAGAATATATGTGGTAAAAGGGTACCTCTCAGCTCCTGGGTACTGGAAGTTCTTTTCTCCATAGTAGAATCCTCATGAAATCCCCATTTAGTATAGCTCTGTAATAAGTTTAAAGGGCTAGTGCCCTCATACAGTTCATAGGTGACACCTCTCTATCTCAAGGGGTCACAACTGACCTTCCCAACTGTGTCTTCTTTGTTTTTTATGTATCTCTCAACTCTTGGTATAGATGCTGCCATTAGCTGTTACTGCTGTGATGGACACTGTTACCAATGCTACTGGGAACTCAAGATCTCCTGACTTTTTGAAGTTCACAAAATCACAACCTGTTTGATTCTGTCTCAGGATTTTTTTTTGTGTAAGATCAGGAAAAAAAAAACCAAGCCATGTGCTCATAGCATCTAAGATCATGTATGAGACAGGGAAGCTACCCTTACCCTTAGCATCCCCAAGGATAACAGCCCTAAAGCTTACCATCTTTCAGACAAGAACTAAGAGAATAGGAGTGCAGTATCTTCTTTTCTCAAAACACTTTCTGTTTACCTCAAGTATGTCTCTTTTTTGCTCTGGGTTGGTCATATTGGTCCAATTTCTCTAATAACATGGTCAATGTAGGTTGCCAGATTAAGGGTTTGTCCACCCATTGTGATTAGATTAGAGGGAAAATTCTTAATACTCAGTCCAATGATTATTTGATTGATTGATTCAGTTAAGGTGTCAGTGTCAAGTCAAATGTCTGTGATGTGCCAGGCACCATGTTAAAAGCTGGAAGTACAAAAAAAAGGGGGAAAAAAACCCAGCAGTCCCTGACCTCAAAAGCTCACAGTCTAATTTGTCTCTTTTCTGTTTATATTACCTGAGGTAGGGGTGGAAATTCCCACTCTTACATGCATTCGATAAAACAAAAATTTTCATGAAAAGACTGGTCAAAGGAAGTAGAGAACCTCTTGTAAGTGGTAGTAGTTCACCTCTTACTAATTAGGTTCATTGAATAGCCTATAAATGGCAATATTCAGTGTTAGTTGTTATTATCATTCAAGATTTTTGCTCCCTACCCAAGGGATGTGCTGAAGCCATCTCTAATAGTCTCCTTAGCACTCATTAAATTTTCTATAAGAATATTTTTATGCCTCAAACACTGGCAAATACTAAAACCAGGACTTGGTTTACTGTTTTATTGGTTGTCTAGACTTAAGAAAGTGAAGGAGAAAATGTTAACAATTCAGATTAAACTTAAAAGTGTTTTGTGCTTACATTTTTATTTTTCAGAGAGATGGTTGTTAAACATTTACCACTACACCCATGCCCCACTCCCACCACCTTCTGAAAACACCTATGGCAGTTCACTTATGGAACACAGAACAATAGAAATAGAACAATCTATTTAGAACCATAAGGGCCCTTAGAGATCAACTAGTCCAATCTCCGCACTTTACAAATGCGGAAGCAGAGGCCAGGAGAGGTGAGTCAAATTGTACTACATCTTATTGATTACAAATAGCAGAGTCAAAATTCAAACCCAGATTCCTTGATGCCAAACTTAGCACTTTTTCCACTGTACCATGCTGAAGGGAACGGAAGGAATCAGTTTTTTTCTGAAAATAGAATTGAGTCCATTATATCGTATAGATTATATATTTAATTCTAAGTTTGGGAATAATCAGTTGATAAGAAAAATATTATAGATTATGTAGTTTTGACCTTCTGATGAGAGAAAGCTGAAAAAAAATCATCTACCTTAATATTTCACCTCCATGTAATTCAGTTTAGAAGTAGCCATGACATAGTGGATAGGGAGCTATCCTCAGAAGCAGTAAGACTATTTTAATTCTTATTTCTGATGCCTACTAGCTATGTGACTGGCTATTGAGCAAGTTTCTTTACCTCTCAGTTCCCCAGGCACTCTAAGACTAAGTTTCAAAGAACTTTATTAATAATCAGCATTAGCAGAAGGAGGTTCCTCACCAAGGATTCTCTTTACCAACGAAATCAGAATTGCACTCCAAAACAAACAAACAAACAAAAAAAACCTAAATGAAAGTCAGAGTTTATTGCCAGTATCCTTGGATAAAGGGCATCAAGTGACATAATGAACAATATCTCCAATTGTATTTTTGCAAAGGACACAGAAACTCTATTTACTAGATGGTTCTCAAATTGACAGAGGTCATAACATTGAATCATTACTCAGGGAAGGCATTTCTGCAAGGTACTGAGATAATGGAGGTCTTGGTAATTTCTGATAGTATAACAATGCAAGGATAAGACCTGGAGCATCTAGATAAATGGATAGTTAACATGGCCATTAGATTGTCTATCTCAAATATCAGGTTTCTTAAATGAGATTTGAACAGGTGCTAGATCTCATTCCATTCGCACGCAATCAGCCACTCTAGCAACTGCCTACAACGCAAATATTCTTTGTTGTTGATTAAAGTAATAGTAATAAACTTTAGATACCATATGTGACAAAAGCAAAGTTAATAATCTCTCGTGGAAATGTAAGAGCCAGACTTGTATTCCTGCCCAGGAAGTGTCAAAGAATGCCTCCCTTGCTTGATACTGCTCTCTGTGGTAATGAGAGGGAAAGTTTCAAGCTGTAGCTTTATTGGGCACATGATGAGTCAGCAGAGCCCAGAGTCAGATATCATCCATCACAAGCTCATTTGTGTTTTGACTTCAGAAGGCTAGATTGCACTCCAGCCCTTTTCCCACTGCCCATGGACAAACAAGACAAAAACAGTTCTAGACTTGGGACTCCTACTCTCCTGGAAAATATGGGATCAAGTCCCTGGTATCCAAATACCCCAGAGGGAAAACCCAGGGAATTGCACCAATTAACACAAAGGGATGTGTAGGAATGGAACATCAATGATATTTTAAGATCACAAGTTTCCCTTGCTTTAAAATCTCCTCTCAATATGTGTCTAGCTCTCTTTTTTTAATGAATGAATGAAGCATGTATTAAATGCTTACTATGTACAAACACTGTGCAAAACACTGGGGTTATAAACAGAAAATTAACAGTCTCTGCTGTCAAGGAGCTCACATTCTTGTTGGGGAAAGATAGCACATATGGGAGGTTTCAGCTTCATGGAAGATGAAAAGGTCGCATGGTCCTTGGGGTGTTGGCCAAGCAGTTGTTAATGCCTTTTCTTTAATGTCATTTCCACTGATAGAATCATCAGTTGAACTATTTGAAAGTGGCAAGAAGACACTCTTCTGGGTATTCAACAGCTTTGGCAATAACATCTGCAGCATCCAGTTCTTCCTATCTATAAACAAGCCAGGAGCAATCACCAGATTCAAAAGCTATAAAGAGTTCATCACACAAATATTTTAATTAGAATTGTTGGAATGATTTATTCTCCAAGTATCTATTTAGTTAGCATTCTTCTTATCCTATGACTACCAAAGATAATCTGCTTTCTTAATCCCTGTGATTCAGAACCAGTTCTTGCCTAGATGAATATTCTTTTCCCTATTGCCTCTTCTCACATAGATATTTACATTTAACTCAGCCCTACCCCGATCCCTAGGTACGTCTGCTCACCTTATCCCCTGCAGTCTCTAAGATGATCAATGACCTTTTAATTATTAAGTCCAATGTCCATTGGGGCAGCTAGATGGTGCAGTGGATAGAGTGCCAGGCCTGGAATCAGGAAGGCATCTCCCTGAGTTCAAATCTGGCTTCAGACACTTACTAGCTGTGTTATCCTAAGCAAGTCACTTAATCCTGTTTGTCTCAGTTTCCTCATCTATAAATTGAGCTAGAGAATAAAAGGGCAAACCACTCCAGTATCTTTGCCCCAAGTGGGGTCACAAAGAGTCAGATATAACTGAAAAATGGCTTAACAACAACAACCACTAATGTCCTTTCCTCAGTCTTCATGCTCCTTCAACCTTTAGGAGAATTGGACATTTTTGACAACCCTCTTATTGATTCTCTGCCCTCCATTAATCTTTTTTACACTGTCATCTTCTGATTCTACTCCTACCAGTTTGAACATTTCTGTTTACTCTTTTTTGCTGGTTCATCTTCCTGTTCTCATCTCCATTAAGACTCTCTTCTCATCCCCCTTATGTGACCTAACTTGGAGATCTCATCCATCTCTCTGTCTCCATTTATCAACTCTAAGCTAATTCAATCCAATTCAGTCCAACTTGTAGGCATCAAATATCTACCCTCTGCCTGTCATCATGATAGGAACTGGAGATATAGAGATAAAAGAAACAGTAATGTTTTCAAGAAGCTTTCATTCTACATGAAACAAAATGTGAAGAATAGTATATGCAAATGTTTTTGCAGTATATGCACTAATAACTGGGGTGGGGAGAGGAGGGAACAGAAAATCAGGAAAAACCTCCTGTAGGAAGTAGCACATGAACTATGCGTTTAAGAAATCCAGGGAACTGAGAAGGCAGAAGTGAAAAGGGAGAGTATCCCAGGCATAAGGGGAACAGTGGATAAGCCAGTTTGGCTGGAATATGGAATATGTGAGCAAGAATAATACATAATAAGCCTGTAAAGAGAGGTTGACAGGTTGATTGTGAAGGATTTTAGATGCCTTAGAAAGGAGACTGGATTTTATTTATCCTAGAGAAGGGTTTTTTTGAGTTTTTGGTGTCAGGGGCCCTTTTGGAAGTCTGGTGAAACCTATGGATCCCTTCTAAAATACATAAAATAAAATATATATTACAAAGAAAAACAATTATATTGGAATAAATATATGTATATATATGTATGTATGTATGTGTGTGTATATATATATGTATATGTATATATATGTGTGTATATATATATACATATATATATACATATATATATATATACATATATATATATATATATACATATATATATATATATATATATATATATATATATATATATATATATATATATATATATATATATATATATATATATATATATTTCTGATCTAAGTTCATGGACCCCCTAAAGTATTTATCTGTCCTAGGGGATTGCTAAGTACAAGTCCTTGGGTAGGGGAATGACATGGTCAGACCTACCCTTTAGGTGGATTTGGTAGCTCTATAAAGAATGAATTGGCAGGGAGTCTAATTAGGAGACTATTGTAAGTGGTCCAAGGAAGAGGTGATAAGAGACTGAAATAGAGTAGTTGTGGTGTGAATGGAAAGAAAGAGATAGACAGGAGAGATGATAAGGATGTAAAATCCACAGGACTTGGCAACTAATTGTACATAAGGAGTAAAGAAGACTGAAGTGTCCGTAGGATGATTCTAAAGTTACAAACCCAAGTGACTGGAAGAATAATAGTGGCCCCAGTAAGAATTGGGAATGTAGGGGAAGGAACGAGTTTGATGGGGTGTAGAGAGAAAGATAGTGAGTCCTGCTTTGTTCATGTCAAGTTTGAGAAATCTATGTGACATCTAGATGAAGAGGTACTGGAGGCGCTTGGTAATGTGGGTTTGGAACTCAGGAGAAAGAAGAGGGCTAGATACATAGATTTGTCCAGGCCATTTTCCCAATAATCCTGATCTATATCTTGCCACTGGACCCAGATGGCTCCAGGGAGAAAGTGAGGCTGGACTTTGCATGGCCCTCCCTCACTTAAATCCAATTCACTTGCAAGGCATGACATCATCTTCCTGATGCCATGATAAGCTTCAAGAATGAAGGACAAAACAGGAACAACATAGATTGAGAGCTATCTGCAGAGAAATGATAATTAATTCCATTGACCTAATGAGGAGAGAGGGAGAGAGAGAGACAGACAGAGAGAGTTTCTTAAATCCATATAACCATTTTTAATCTGTTTCCTAACCTTTAAGCCTATATTTCCAACTACCTATTGATTGTATTCACTTGCATCCCCTGCCAGGGCCTTGAATTTAACCTGTTCAGAACTGAATTCCACACCTTCCTCCTTAAACTTATCCCTCCTTAGAAGTTCTTTATTTCTGTTTATGGCACCATCATCTTCTCTGTCACGTATCTTTAACATTTCTTTCTTCCTCCACTTTCAATTGGTTGTAAAATTCTATCCATACTATTATACTATAATTTGCCTTGCTTTAATCCCCTTTTTCTATATATAGAGTATACAGTATGTGTAGAATGTATATAAACTTTTCTATATATATATGACACAACCCTCATTCAGACCCTAATTAATTCTTATAGACAGGTCATCCATTCATGCCCAGAATATACTTCCTGTACTGCACTGCCAGTTGAAATTCGTATCTTCATTTAAGATACAGCTCTGGGATCAAACCTTCTATGGAGACTTCTCTAATTCTTGCCCCCCCCCCACTTAAAGTCTCCTCACCTCAAATTTTCTTAAAGCACACAGTCTTTATTATATCTCATTTTTTTTCACTCATTTTGTTCAAGTTTATTTGTTTTTATACATTATTTCATCCTCCCTCTTTCTCCTTCCCCCATTAGAATGCAAGCTTTTATAGCGTAGACATGGTAGAGATTGTGTTGCTTTTCATCTCTGTGCATCAGGGATCTGGGAAGCTGCTTTTATGTGGCAACTGCTGGATAAATATTGGTTGAAAAATGAATTGAATATTCTGCATGAATAATCCACCACAGTGAGGCTACAGGCTCTCTTTGGCTCCTACAGAACAAGGACAGTTCCTCTCATAATCATTAGTTTCTGGGAAATGTAATGCAATTTTATATAAGTAAATTTTCAATAATTAGTGCCAAGAAGGTTTTGGAAGCAGATAAGGAAGGATAGTTGGGATATTCTTTAAAGGCCTATACATGGGTTTAACTCTTCTGTTGTTCACTGTACTATTACATTTTGGAAGGGTTGTAGCCCTCTGTCTCATGTGGTTGAGATTTTTGGGAAGGCATAGATTCCACAGCTACATCAGAAGTAATGACATGTCTGCCTTCACTATAGAACTTCAAGGCATTAAGTACCATTCTCAGTAAACATCAAATATGGGACATGGTACACTGCCTTCGATGACCACACTCTTCAAAATACTAGCAAGTAGAAGGTCAGGTCCCTTCAACTCGGACTCACATAAAGATTCACATAAAGCCAACATTTTAAAAAATTTGGAATCTTCTCAAACTCTAATGATTTATTGGGATTCAAACAATCTATACTGTATAACATGAAAAAACTATGTCGGACTTAGTTTTAGTACAATCCCTCTGGACTCTATAGTTCCTATGGTCTTTTTAAATTTGTTTCTTTTGAATTTTCATTTGAAAATTGTTTTATTGATTTTATATCACTATCACTTTCCAATAACAGCATGCCAGTAATAACAACAACCATGAAAAGCACCTTGCCACATAGCACAAATCAACAGAGTGGTCATGTCTACATATGCCTAGTTTTATGGTGCATGTAATTTAAAAACTATATTCTGTTGGCCTACCAAGATAGCTTGACTGCAAAGTATACCCTTAAATAACTAAACTACTTGTTAGCTAACCTACTTAAATTATTGAATAAAATTCTTTAGGATTAACCATTCAAAAGTGGATGAATGTTCACCAAATACAACTTTATTTGGGGTTTAATTAATGGTTTATGGAAATAGCTCACCAGCATTTTCATTGATTCTAAAACCATTCCTCATCAAAACCTAAGTTTTATTGGAATGGTAAGTTTGTGGCCAAGAACTGAGGAATGCATTTGCTTAAAAAACTGCCGCTATAATTTAAAGTAGGAGGTTGGGTTTTTTTTTTTTCATGAAAAGAAGGAAAAATTAAAACTCCTATTTTCAGGTGACATTGTGCAAATAAAGCCACAGAACACTCCATGGTGTCCTCAATGACATTACACCAAAGAGAATAGCTTTAGTAATAATAAGAACAATTTCTCTCACATCTCCTTTATGATAATAATTAATAATCTAATTAATTCCTCAATGAATTTGTTGGGAAGTATCTAGTCTGGTATAATCAAATGGGTCAACTTTTTTTTTAAATGGTTGCTACATTTTTTAAATGTACCATTCTAGAGTAAGTAGATTCAAGAACTTTCAAATATCCCTAACGTGACTAAGCTACATGAGAAGGCACATGAGGATTCATAAACTTCCTGTGGTGCTCAGTGATTATACGCATGGATTCTTCAGTAACCCTACATTGTTCTATTTATTTCCCCTCCTCCCTCTAAGAGAATGAGTCTAGTTTAATCATTCTTCTAAATCAGCCACCTTTTTTTTTTCCTTTCAGGCTAGGATAAGGGTTCCAAAAAGTACTTAACAGTAATAATTGTCATAGAATCATAGCCCTAGAGCTGGAAGGGACATCAGATCCTCTAGACTGATCCCATCATTTTATTGGTCTAGAAACTCAGGCCCAAAGATGTCAAGTGAATTACTTGATGTCCCACAGGTATAAAATGTCAAAGATGGGATTTGAACAGGTTGTCTGATTCTAGAACAAATGTCTTTTCCTTTGTACCACATCATATCTAGTCCTCTCCAAATCCTGTTTTGACAAATACTTCCATAGGTAGTCTGAGTTGTTTAAGGACTATAGAAATAAGTTTCTAGTATTTAAAATAATATCTCCTTGCAACCCCTCGCCTCTAAGCACTTCACAGAATGATTTGAAAATACCTAATTTTGACATTAACAATAGGCTTTAAGAGTATGCAGTCTTGAAGAAATTCCTAGCATCCAGCTTCTCATATGCTTTCTTCTCATATACCAATCTTCAGATTAGGCTAGTTGATAGGTCTGGATAATGTCAAAAGGCTATGTAAATTAGACATCATAATTATTAGTTTTCAAATATCTTTATGTAAGTAATGACAATGTCTAGAAAGAGAAAAGACACGAGTCCCCAACAATTAAATCAAGAGCTATGAATAGATTTTTGAAGTGTTACCAAGTAGATTTCCAAAGTAATTGTCACTACCATGACCTTCTCCCTGTCACCCACTGGTTTTGCTTGTATTCCAGTCAGAGAGAAAAATGAAGTCAGCCACATCACTCTCCTTTTCTGTTAATTATTTTTAGGAATACCCATCAATGAGGTTCTTTACTCCCTGCCCAGGGACATCATTCTCTCTCCCATGCCCCCAGTTTCCTGAAGTCTCTGAGGAAATTATAGTATAGTGATGAGTTGTCCATAGCCCACTGAGTCACATTGCCTGTAACTGAAAGGATCCCTGGCTATCTATACATCTCACTCTTTAAAGCAAACCTGGTCTAACTTCAATGATCCAGCCCAATCTTCTAAGAAGAAGGTAAGAGTCCCTTCCAAAAAGGGAAAATAATTGGAAAGAGAGTAGGAGTGCTTCTTTAAGCTCCAAAAGATTCTATGGGAAATGTTGATTTAAGCGAGTAGCTTTGTCTGTAAGTATAAGAGGTAAGATGAAATAAACAGAGACTTGCCATGAACCAGATCAGGACAGAAAACAGAGACCATTAAGGCAGTCCAGAAAAATGACATTCCCCCAGCCACCTGAAGAGACCCTTTATGCAGAGGGTGAGACTGTGGGACCTAGATGTAAAAATAGCAGGAGGTTTAAAAAGGCCAGTGGTGATTATTGCCCTAGAGGCAAGAAAAAATACACACTGCCACTTACTGCCCAAGCTGCTAAAGAGCTGGCTCCTGGGTAATGGATAATTATCACTACCATCTGCTGGAGGAGAGCAAATAGTAAGGAAGTGAAGCAAAGAAGGGACATTGAGAATATCAAGTAAGATCAATGGATCCTATTAGAAATGTTGACTGGAGGAAAACTGGCAGCAAGGACTATTAAAGCATGAAGCTTTTCCTCCCTTGCTATGACTGTATCCAAAGTATTATTTTACAAGGGTTGTACAGGTGCTTAGGGTGAGAAGGTGGCCTCCATCTAAGGAATCTCTTGATCTTGACTTCTTATAGACTTCAAGAACTTTGTGTTCTTTACTGTGCAGGTAAAGTTGTTAAATGTTTCCATAGAATCATGAGACCATAAAGTCATTGATTTAAAATTGGAAGACACCTTAGAGATCATTTAGTCAAATCCAATTTTTACACATCAGGAAACTAAGGAACAGAAAGGCTAAATGATACCCTGAAGATCTCACAGCTAGGAAATAGCAGAGGCAAGATTTAAATAGGGATTCTTTGACTCTAAATCCAACACTCTCCAAACCACCATGTTACTACGCATTGTGACCCCAAGTACTTGTAAGGGGAGCTTGTGTCTGCCCTTTAGACAGCACCTCTTACCTAATTTGTCAGTTTCCATCTGGCAGTAAAGTGGCTAAATCAATGATAAGCCTTCGAAGTATACCTGGGTTCTTGGTATCCAGAATAAAATAATAGAACCATTGAATTTCAGAGTTGGAAGGAACCTTACAAAGCATTAGAAATAGTTTTTACCTATAAAAAGTTTGGGAACATGAATATAGAAGGAATCAGTACTATTCTAACTGCTCCACAGAGCCTTCCATGTGCATGTGTTTGGGCATTTAGGCATTTTGTTTCATTGATTAATACATTATTTTTAACTCCTCTGCCTCTGTAATAGCTGTATCTCTGTGTTGTAATATCATATTAATGTTATTATAGACAAGTAAAGAAATGCTTTACTAGGCATAGTCAGACATATACTAGACTTTTGGAAATAAAATTCTAAAATTTCAGGCAAAAGATAAGCACAACCAGCTGGCCAAAAGTTCTGAAAGAGTAGATGCCTAGAGTAGGATAATAAGCTTTAAATATGCAAATGTTGGTGTTGGAATCACATTTTTCCAATAAGGAAAAAGAGGAGAAGACATCTTCAGAATCTAAATTGTCTGTACAAGGAGTACTCCAAAAACGCTCATATTTACAAAGGGCACATAAAGAAGATGGAGGGGCACCTACATTAAAAGATGTGATTGCTGTACCACCATCAGTAATCTTTGTGGAAATGGGAAGACTGGAATGGCTCCAAGAAACTAAAGATGATGAAATGACCCAATTTTCAAAGAATAATGTTGAAACTACAGAACTGTGGGATTTATGTCAATCTTTGGGAATACGTAAACCAGTTATAGTAAATGCTTGTTGACTGGCTGACTAGTTTGTGAACCTTTAGAAAAGGAAGTAGGAATCATAAAAAGCCAACACCTGCTCATTAAAAACCAGACATGTCATAATAGTCTCACTAATTGTTTTGAATAGGTTTATAAAACCAGCTTTTTTTTTCTCAAATAACCAGACCTATGATTTCATTGGTATAACAACATTCAATGGAGATATTGACTCTACCAGTGAAGATCAGCAATTACCCTATAATATATAGTCCTAAAGAGCCAGTATAGCAGAAAGCACAAACAGCCAGTCTTTGAATCAGGAAGTTCTAGGTTCAGGTCTCATTCTAGCTCTAACATATACCATCTAGTCAACTTGGACAAGGTATTTAACCACTCAGTGTCCCAGGCAACTCTCTCTAAGACAAGCATATTAGGCCAATGTTGAAAACCTATCTTGAATTACTATAATAACCTCCCAATTAGATGCATCTAGATAGTGCAGTGAGTCAATAGAAAACTGGACCTTGAGTCAGGAAAGAATTGAACTCAAATCTTGCCTCAGACACTCACCTGAGCAAGTCACTTAATGTTTGTCTGTCTCAGTTTCCTCAGTTGTAAAATAAGTATAATAATAGTCCTACCTCCCAGTGTTGTCGTGATGATCACATAAGATAGTATTTGTAAATCACAACACAGAGCCTTGCATGTATTAATATGGCATGGATAAAGGCTTGTTCCTTCCCTCCACCTTCCCTTGACTCCTTCCTCTCTTTCTTCTGTAATCCATCTTTCATGCAGCTGGCCAAATAATCTTACGAAGCCCTAAGTTTGACCACATCATTACACTGCTAAAATAAAATGAAATATTCAATGTTTTCCTATTACTTTTAAGTTAAACACAAGCTTTTGAATCTGACATTTATGGTACTCCATAATCTGGTTCTCACTTCCCTTTCCAGCTTCATTTTGAATCACTCTCCTTCACATTCTCTACATTCTGGGCAAACTGGACTACTTCCAAACTAGAGATATTATTTCCAATATACTTTCTCCTCAACTCTCCCTTTCAGAAATCTTCTTTTCCTTTGACAATTCAGATTTCCTTCCTCTGTGCAATTTTCTCTGATCCCCCATATGTATGTGTGCTTTTCCTCTCCAAATATTCTGAGAACACTTTATTATATTCCCTTCTCTTCTCCTTCTACCCACGTACCACCGATAAAAATATAAGCTTTTGCAGAGCATCTCTTTTTTTGTATCCCTATCACTTAATACAATGATAGACATCTGATACATTTGTTGAATTGAATCATCAAATTTGAAGATGACCTTGAGATTTTTTTGTTTTGTTTTGTTTTTGGTTTTGCTAGGCAATGGGGTTAAGTGACTTCCCCAGAGTCACACAGCTAGTAAGTGTTATGTGTCTGAGGTTGGATTTGAACTCAGGTCCTCCTGAATCCAGGGCCGGTGGTCTATCCACTGTGCCACCTAGCTGCCCCCTGACCTTGAGATTTAAGTTGATGGTACAGTGGATAGAAGTATTGGCCTCGAGTGAGAAAAACTTGAGGTTAAATCTGACATCTTACTAGCCCTGTAACCTTGGGCAAGCCACATAGCTTCTATCTGCTTCAGTTATCTCATCTACAAAATGGAGATAATATTGTACATATCTCCCAAGAGAGTTGTGAGGATAAAATGAAAAAAAAATAGTTATAAAGCATTTTGAAAACATTAAAGAAATATAAATGCTATAGTCTTGCTTTCACCACAATATGTAAGCAGTGTGTAAGCTCCTTGAGGACAGATTTTATATCACCAGTGACTTGTTCAGTGCATTGAAAATGTATAGTGAATTTGATTTTACATGACAGACCAGGGGCAGCTGGATGGCGCAGTGGGTAGAGCACTGACCCTGGAGTCAGGAGGACCTGATTCAAATCTGGCTCAGACACTTGACACTTACTAGCTGTGTGACCCTGGGCAAGTCACTTAACCCAATTGCCTAGCCAAAAAAAAACCAAAAACAAAACAAAAATAAATGACACAGACCATGCTATTAAATAGCATATAAGAATTTAAGGGAGAATTGTGTATTGATAAATAATATGATGCAAACAAAAGATCAAAGGCTAGATAGTCAAATAGGAGAAATCTAGGCAAAGTAGTATGAGATATTTGAGGAGTGATAGACTACTCCATCAGCAAAGGGCAGAGCCTGTTTCATGGGAGAAATGATACCATCAGAGTTGATCCTTAAAGGCAGGGAGAGATTTTAATAGATGAATATGGATATGAGTCCTTTCCAGGCATGGGGAGCCAAATGAGCAGGAGCTGGACAAAACCACAGGATGTAGAATAACCCAGTTTGGCTAGAATATGGAACATGTGAAGGAGAGTAGCATGAGATAAGACTGGAAAAACAGGTTAGAGCCAGACTGTGAATGATGGGATGCCAGGAATGGGAGTTCATACTTTAATTGGATTTTGGGTAGAGGAGTAGCATGGGAAGAGTGATGCATTAGAAACACCGTTTAGACAGTGGTTTGAAGATTGGATTGCAAAAGAAACAGGATGATGGCAAAGACATTGGGTCTTCAGATCTTGTTCTGTATAATAGGTCTTCCTCTAACTTCCTGCATGGACTTGGATTTAACTTCAGCTCCTTTCACAAGCAGCTGCATGCCTTTTGAATGGATTCTATGCTGGTTTATAGATCATCTCTTTTTTGTCTAACAGATTAGTTTAGCTTTGGCAAATTTTGACTTTAGATTCATTTTTATGTGTTTTGCCTATAGTACTGTAAAAATAATTTTAGCTTTCTCTCCTACACCCAGATATTGACCCTGAACATGAAAGCTAGCCATCGTTGTCATAGGTGAGGCTCTACCCCTAAATCTAAACAGGGACAGGGCCAAAGTATACAAGACAAAGACCTGGCAGTAGGAAGTTGTGAGAAAGATTTCAAGGCTTTAGGAGACTGGAAACACTATATGACTCAACAGTATGATACAGCAGCCAAAAAAAAAAATAATGCAGTCTTCAGCCACATTAATGAATATTTAGCGTCACCAAAAAAGAGAGATAATAGTCTAACTTTTTTTCTGGTCTGATTATACCATTTCTACAGTACTGTTTTCAATTCAGAGAAGCTTTAACTGTGTGGCTTGGTAGTCTAGAACCAAGTAAATGTTGGTGATATTCATTGACATTATTAACCTAATCATGCACTCTTGATGCATCTCAAATGTGGACCCATTAGTGGAATTTGAGGAAACTCAAGTTTCTCAGAATACTTGGGTTCTAGCCCTGCTTCAGCTAATTAAGTAGCCCTTTAAGCTTGGGAAAGGTACTTCTCATTTCTGAGACTCATTTTCCTGCTTTGTAAAATGAAGAGGTTGAGTAAGATGATCTTTTAGTTCCCTTCCAGTTTTAAAATTCTATCAAGTACCTCAATGAATTGGGTAGCCAAACTGGTCAGGTTACTTGAAATAGTAACACAAAGAGACCACTTGAAGGCACTGACTGGCTAACGCAGAGAAAAAGAAGAATTACAGAAGACAATGGAAAGAGTAAACATAATTCCAAGGAGCAGAGTCAGGACCAATGGGTAGAAGATGAACTTCACCTTAGTATCAATAAAAGCTTCATAACAATTATAGTTTTTGCTAGGTGAGTTAATGAGCTCTTTCACTAGAAGTATGACCCCTTTTGAGGGATGTTAAAGTATGACAGATAGGTAGGTGGCTCAGTGGATAAAAGGGCTGTACTGGTAGTCAGAACACACTCAAGTTCAAATCCAGCCTCAGACACTTACTAGCTGTGGCAAGTGACTTAACCCTCTCTGTGCCTCTATGCCACAAATTACTCCCCTATCTTCCAAGTTTGTTGTGAGGACAAAATAAAACAGTTGTAAAGCACTTTGCCAACTTTAAAATGTTATATAAATGCTAGCTATTGCTATGGAATTATTCTTGTGGCTGGGAGGTTGGAGTAGATTACCTCTAAAATGCCTTTCAACCTGAATAAATTCATGGAGAACTTTTATCTACTCCTCAAATATTAGTCCTTCCTATCAATACTAATGGCACACATTTGGGAAATAGTCTAAGGTTGTGATATTCCTCACAATAAACCTATCAGTTTTTTCATCCCAATTTGAACATAATGAAAATGAGGATAAGGGAGGATAAGTGATGAGTTGCCCATGGTCACACAGCTAAGCATCTGAGGAAGGATTTGACTCAATTTAGCTAGAATATAGGGTATGTGAAGAGGAGTAGCATGAGATAAGGTGTCCTGATTCCAACTCCAATGTTCTTTCCATTACTACATGTTGTCTCTTGTGTGACCTCTGCCCAAAGGGGGCGAATCTATTTTAAAGTAGTCGAAGAGACTCTGGAAATCTGTCAGGACAAAAATCATCTAGTGTCCTTTGCTTAGGGCCATCTTATTAAAAGTGATCAAATGGCTCAAATGAAGGACTTGGCACTCTAGGGTATATACATTTTTAGCAAGCTATATAATTAATAATAATAATGGATTAAGTAGTAGATAATTAACACACACAATATTTTTAGTAAATGACTGGATGGTTCCCTATTTTTAATTAACTAACACGTTTCCAGAATTAACAATATACTAGGAACACTATGGATTGTAGATTGGAGAAATTATGTTCTTTATATGGGTGAATATTATATCTAAGAGCAGTGTTGAATATTACCATTTATGCATCTTAATTTCAGGTATTAGCAATTACACATTGTGTTTTTCAGTATCATAAAAATGATATGATTTTATGAAATAAGATTAGCTGAAACTGTAAGACACTCATTAAAACAATTTTAATAGGTGAGCCACAGAATTTTTTGCTAATACAGGAATCTATGCCCATGCATGCACTATTTATGATACCATTTGAGACTTACATAAAATATAAGTTGAGAGAATGCATTTCATTCAATAATTCACAAAGGTAGCAAATAACAGCAAGGGGAATTGAGAATAAACCAGGTCTTTTCACTTACTGTAATATACTGATATTGCATCTGTGGTCTCCAATATAAAATTCTTATTTTGAAGCCAGACAAGCTGTGCACAATGGCAAGATTAGGAGGCTATCTGAAGACAGAAAGGAAAAAAAAAAACAACTAGGAGCTGTTTCTGGTTCACAATCAGGTTTTCAAACATGCTAATCAAATTTGGGTGCCTGCTAACTTGATAATTAAATTTACAAATGATTAGAAATATTTGCCATGGAAAGATTTAAAGTCTTTTTTGGAATCCTAATGAAAGCTCAAGCATTATGTGTATGCCTCTTGAGGACCCACCAAGGATAGAGTGTATTAAAAATATAATTGGTTTTAAAGCACATTTGATTAAATTTTTTTCCCCTGCAATTCATGCTGTCTGCTTTGTAGTCACCTTTCAGGTTATTTCCCACTTCCTGAACAATGTACTTAAAATACTGATAGGTGAATGCGCCTCCTCTGGTTTACACTAGCTATTCTCTATACCTTATCCTCCAACATAAATCTCTCTTATAGAAAAAACTGGAAGAATAAGTTCTCAAATTGGTCAATACTTTTAAAAGAACTATTTGTATTATTTGAAATGGAGACAAATAGTGCATTGTTAGGGAACCTGTGTAAAACAGGTGATTTTTTTTTTTTGGTGAAGTCTCTATGAAGTTGTAAAATCCTTAATTTGCCATGTCAATGACTTAGGTCTGATATGTCAGTTCAACCCAGACCAGACACATTGCATTTCCATGACAAATAAAGGCATTGTTGAGTCAAAATTAAAATGTGCAGCATGTTATTGTCAGAGAAATTAAATGAATTTCTAACAGACTTTTCCAAACCTCCTGTTGATGGAGAAATGCCAACTTCCCAATTTTCTACTGGTTGTTGTTAACAACCCCTTGTGGTCAATCCTTTTGAAGGCACCCATTAAAGCAGGGTCAAGGGGCTACAAAATAAATTGGCTGGAAAATAATAACAGTGGTGCCCTGGGATGACCTCATCTATAATTGTTTGCATAAAGGGGCTGTAAGAGCAGCATCATGGTTAATCTGAGTGTCTTTATTTCAATCTATCCAGGGACCTTAAGGGTCGATGTGATTTACTAACATCCCTTGCAAGTTATTAAAAATGTTGAACAAAATTGATGGAAAGATGTTATTGCTTTTGTAATAAAAATAACTTTCATGATACTGTTTACAAATAAATTTTATTAGATTTTACTTCCAGTCTGCCTACCCTATTCCACCACCTCCTCAAAGTTTCTCAGCTATTTGATAACAGCTGATTATTTGTGGACACTTTGCTTTCTTTTTTAGTTATATAGTGCCAGTGACATAGATGATGTTCTGTGGGGTTTACAATATAGATGAAGATGCTGTCTGCTCCGGACTGCTGGAAGGCTCTTGTCTCCCACAAAGGACAACAGGACAGGCAGAGAGCCCGCCTCCTTCCACCTCCCCCATCATATAATCATGAGAACTGTTGAAAATAAAGATTCAAATGATTTGGAGCCTTGCTGATTTAATAGATCACTCCAGGCAAGAGGTACCATTAAAAAGTGGCTTGAATGAATTTTTAACCATTCCTCCCTGAAATAGAACCCGCAATGTTAGCAAAATACCCAATAGCCACCAGCAGGCATAGAACAGCACAGAAGGGAGAAGGTGAGCAGCACTTTCCAATAGTTTGTAAAAGGAGGCGAAAACTAGAGGAAGAAATGGGACAGAATGCAATAGATCTTCATCTTTGCAAGGCATTTATTAAATACTTAATTGCCTGAGGAACTGGAGTGTGTTGTATATGTGAAGAAATACAACTATATTTTCTAGCTCCTGGGAATTTGATGTCCAACATATTATAGACAGAAGAAACAAGAATGTGTACAGAAATGGGCACAGCAAACAAGTTGTGGGGAGTGGGAGGAGGAAGAGTATATAAAAAGAGAGAGATAAAAGAGGAAATTTCTTCTTATATTCAAATGTCACTATCACATAGCAAGCAATGCAGAGCCAGACCCTGTGCTATTTGTATCATTATCAAGTGTGGTTGTAAAGGTAATTCTAAAAGCCAACAATGGAGTCAGAAGACATGGGTTCTAATTAGATCCAACGTTAACTAATCCTTTAAGGTTTTTTGGTTGGTTTTTTTAAAAATAATTTATTTACTATTTTTGCTTTTGCATCACATTTATTTCCCAGATATATCCTTCCTCCACTTCTGTCCTTAAAGATGTCTCTTGCTTAATAATAAATAAATAAATAAGTAGAGAAAAAATTCAGTTCAACAAAGTCAACCAACACATCATCTATATCTGACCATATAGGTAATATTCCATATCCTTAGTCCCTCACTCCTACAATGGGAGTTGCATTTTCTCAACTTTTCTCTTGATCATTTTAATTCCACAGCATTCAGTTTCATGTTATTGTTCCTTCCTTTTTATTGTTAAAATTGCATATAATATTTTCTTAGTAATTCTTATGTCAGTTCATATACCTTTCTGTGCTTCTCTGAATTCTCCATATTTAATTTCTGACAGCATAGTAATATGCCATTATGTCCATTCATGTCCTACAATTTGTTTGGATATTCCCTAGTTAATTGGTAAATACTTTGGTTCCAGTTTTTTCACTACTACAAAATAAAACTGATGCTCCTAACAGTGCTTTGGTATATATGAGAACTCTCTCTCTCTCTCTCTCTCTCTCTCACTCTCTCTCTCTCTCTCTCTCTCTCTCTCTCTCTCTCTTCTCTCTTTCCTACTTGAAGTAGATGCCTAGCAGTGGAATTTCTGGGTCAAAGGGTGTTTCCAAATCACTTTAGAGAATACTTACACTAGTTCACAGACCCACAAACAGTATATTTGTGTTATTGTCTTCTTAGTTCCCTCTTTCTTCATCTTTGACAAGTTGTGATGTGAGGTGAAACCTGAGTTGTTTTGATTTATAATTAGTCATTCTCAGCAATCATTCATGTAATTGTTTATATTTTACAGGGTTCTTTAGTTTTAAAATGAATGAGGTTGGACCAGATGCTTTTCTTAAAGATTCTTTCTACCTCTGAAATTCTGTGATATATGTGACATAAGGAAATCAATCTCATTTCTTTGTATTTGGACCTTTTTATTTTTTTACCATCCTGTACTAAATTAAGGCTTACATGTAATATTACTTTGTTTCTAAAAACATCAGAAATTTTCTCTTTTAAATATCTACAGGCTATTCAAGGGAAACTTATAAAGTCAAAGTATTTTGTGACATACAGGACCTTTCCTATATCTGTCTCTAGTATAGTACCCAATAGCAGCTCAGTAAATATTTTCTGATCAATAAATCTGAAAATGTTTTCAGATTTAGTGTGGACACTAGTTGCATTTTAATTTTAGTTACATTTTAGTATTTTTCATTTTACTCTCAAATGCATAGTATCTCTAGGTTATTTTCAATGGTAGTTGTCTAAGAGGTCATGAATTCTAATCCCCCAATTTTACCGAAAAGGATACTGAGGCCCTGAATTAGATGACTTGCTTCTAGTTATTCAGCCAAATAACAGTCAAATTGGAACTAGAAACCAGGTGTCCTCACTACCAATGTAGGGTTTTTTTTCCATTATCGCAATGACCGAATACAAGGGAATAGGTATATAATTTAGTATTCATAAGCATAATGTTTATGTATATTAACTTAATAGTTAAATTTACAAATTGATAGAATACAAATTTTAATCTACATTGAAGTCACATTAAATTTAAAGTAATATTGTAGTTGGCTTTCTTTTTTTGAAGAGGAGGAAGTTACATGAGATGAAGAAAATAGTAAGTCAAAAATGTGATACTCTAACCCACTGTCACGTGGATTTCCCCAGTGGTTCTATTGTAAATTAGAAGAAGCCCTACCTACAGGTATCAAAAAAATAGCAGAGAGCCATGAGAGGAAGGGTCTGAATCAAGCTCTGCAGCAGTGATGGCAGCAAGAAAATGGAATTGAGAAGAAACAGGTCTTGGGAAGCATCAGGAATGAGATTGGAAGGTTACCCAAAGGAGAGGAGAGAGAATTCTAAGTGTACTTGTGCAAACAAATATATAAAATGGGACTAACTAGAGATTGTGACTCAGAGTGGGAAATTTGACCTCATATGTATCATTCAGACTTAATGGGATGAGACTCATATCTGAAATGTAGCTGTGAAAAACTGTACCTTATTCAGAAGACATAGAATTTATACACACACACACACACACACACACACACACACACACACACACATATATATATATATATATATATATATATATATATATATATATATATATACATATATGATGAAGCAGCATTGTAGAGTAAGAAAATATATTAATATGAAGAACTCCAGAAATCTGAGGTAGGAAATATAGTGAAGAATGTTCAGGTGAGAATAAATTAAGAAGAAAACAGAAATGATATTTCCAGACCACCAGAACAGAAGAAAGAATTAGATAAGAATTTTAGGAAACATCATATGCCAGTTGTGGAGGCACAGTGTTGAAGTGACAAAATGATAGTTGAAGTTCTCCATCTGGACCTCTGCCAGAATTTCTTTCTTTCTCTGTGTGTGTCTGTCTGTCACTCTGTCTCTGTCTTTTCTCTTTAGCTCTTTCTTTCCCTCCCTCTCTCCTTTTCTCTCTCTTTCTCTCCCTGTTCTTCTCTATGTCTCTGTGTGTGTCTCCATCTCTACCCCCACTCGTTATGATGTGCACCCTAGATTTTGACAGAGCAGATTACAGAGGACTTAGAGAAAGGCTAGGTAGTAGGTTCTCATTACCTAATATTCCCTAAGCAAAATCAGGCTAGGGTTGGGAAACTTTCAGGAATAAAATAATAAAGAAAGACAAAAATTACTACACTGAGAAGAAAAAGAGGTAGTTGTTTCAAAAACAGACATGACTGTATAAGAAACTTATGAACCAAGTGAGACTTTTAAAAGTTATACATGGAAGATGGAATCAGGGAGAAGTAATGGAAAATGAATACTAAAACACATGACAGTTATATATAGACAATATCAAGAACACTAAAACTGTTAATGAGATGAGCATGGTGGTATGTGTGAAGGCCAAAAAAATTGTTAAAAGTTTAGCTATTTGGGGTTCAAGAAGAAGATACAAGGAGATAAAGGACCTCACTTAACAGCAGACAAAACAGTAATAATTTATGACAATAAGAATAGGAAAATACTCAACTCCTTTATCTTTGCTTTTCTGTTCCAAGGAGAATTATTTGGGGACTTGAAAAGATAGAACAAAAATGAAATAGGAGACGATTGAAATTGAAGATAAGTACAGATATTATAAGAAGAACACGAGTGCCCTCAATTAGTTCAAATCACCCGGCTCCAATGAACTACCATACTAAAATACCGATAAAACTAGTAACTATGATTATTGAACCACTGTTGGTGATTTTTGAAAAATAAAATTGTTTGGAAGATAACACTAGCAAGAGTAAATGTTATACAAGTTTTCAAAAAAAGGGTAAAAGAGTAGAATCTGCAGACTATAGGTTATAAGTCAAGTCCTTATAAAATTCTGGAATACATCATAGAAGGGAAATAGGTAGGGGCAGCTAGGTGGCGCAGTGGATAGAGCACCGGCCTTTGAGTCAGGAGGACCTGAGTTCAAATCCGGACTCAGACACATAATACTCATTAGATGTGTGACCCTGGGCAAGTCACTTAACCTCATTGCCTAGCCAGAGAGAGAGAGAGAGAGAGATGTAAGCATTTAGAAAGAGAGCAGCGATAATTAAATCATGGCCTCACCTCAAAGAGGTCATGAAAAACTGTATATAAGAAAAATTCATGATTTAATACATCATCTTGGGGCAGGTAGGTGGTGCAATGGAAAGAGCACTGGCCCTGAAGTCAGGAGGACCTGAGTTCAAATCCAGCCTCAGACCAAACACTTGACACTTACTAGCTGTGTGACCCTGGGCAAGTCACTTAACCCCAATTGCCTTAAAAAAAAAAAGTCATCTTTTGGGAGTGTTTTTTTTTTTGTATATTTGATATACATGCTCGTGCTGGTTGATGATTGTTAAATTCATAATAAAAAGGTGACGTTTTTGTTTGTTTTAAGAAAAATTGCCACTGAGACAAAATATGCTGTCTTCCTATTTGGATCAGAATCTCCTTGAAAACAGTAGGTGCTGATTTCATTCACCAGTCTTATAATCCTGCTAGTAATTCATAAAATAAGCAGATCCATTGTTTATTATGGAGTTCCATTTTAAATGTTTAAAAAAGTGTGCATATCCAAAACTAGAACATCTGTACTAACAGAAAAGATTTTCCAAAATAAATGGAAATCCAAGATGATTTATATTAGCTTTATAGTACTTTTTAAATGTTTATATCTGGAAATAGATTTGTTTAATGTTCTGTACTTTTACAGTACCCAAGTAATGATCTAACATAATGATGACCTGATTCACAAACATTTAAAGTTATTTGGTTCCCTAGCCAACATTCCAGGACAAATGCTATCTACTAAGTTAGTCTCTGCTGGGGATCAACAGCATTACTCCTCAGTCTTATGTGAAGTAGTGGTTGAAATAAGTTATCCTTCTTCTCAAAGTTAGCTATCTTTCTGGCTCTTATCTTCCTTTGAAGTAGAGAATATAATTATTTTTGTTTTAAAGGGTTTTTTTTTCCTATCAATCTCAATAACTGAAAAAGAAACCAAGATAGGATAATTTTACCAGAAATGTTAATGATAAGCAAGATAATGTCAACAAGCAATGAATGAAGAACTTATATTGAATAGCATCCATGTATAATCTAAACGAATATAGAAGGAATATTTCAGTGTTCATTTTGTCTTAGTAATGTACCCATAAAAATAAAAAGCACTTGATAAGAGTGCTCTCACCTAGCAAGGTACCAGACATGTGGTAGAACTATAATATGTCTGTTGATTGATTTAACAAGAAAACTAAAAGATTACAGATGATAATTATGCTACAATTGAGTCTAAGTATCAATTTACACTTAATCTAAGTAAAATACTATTTATATGACAGTGACTTTTACTTAAAAAACAGAAGAGGGAAGAGGAGGAGGAGAGTGAAGGGAGAAATATGGCAAAGTTGGAAAGTGAATCAGATGGGAAGAAACTTCCTCATTAGGAAGGATAGTTAAGGAGGTTCATTGTATTGAAATGAAGATATATGTATTGGCATTTTCTCCCTTTCTGTATGGTGGCCAGAGAAGGAGAAGAAAGAGAACTGATTAGGGGGAGTAGTCATTAAAGCAAAGAAAAGTCACCAAAACCCAGGAAGTTAAGGACACACTTTCAAGACAGAATTTTCATGTTGTGCTGGCTTAAAGTACAAGAATCATGAATTCATCCTGAAAAGGGATTTTGATTACAAATTTCAAGATACTGGACAAGGTAGAGGAAAATGTTCTTTGGAAACTTGAGGACTAGAGGAAGGGAAATGAGATTAGATTAACCAATTGTTAATAAGGATTGAGGATATATGAGAAAGATCTCAAATTGTATGCCCAGGCTTTTATTTTCTATAAATATTACCCTTTATCAATAGAATATCTTTAACATTGTTTTTAGCTGATATACTTCTGATATTTTGAGGAAGATACATGACTAGAATGGCACATTAATTTTTTTTAGGAACTATGTCTATAAGAACATGACTATTCAAAGCAGTAGACTATAATTCTACTACCTAATAGTAGCAGAGGGGCAGCTAGATGGCTCAGTGATTAGAATGCTGGGCTTGGAGTCAGGAAGACCTGAATTCAAATCTGGCCTCAAATATTTACTAACTGTGTGGTACTGGGCAAGTCACTTAACCTCTGTTTGTCCAAATCCACTGAAGAAATAAATAGCAAACCAGGTCAGTATTTTTGCCAAGAAAATCACAGACAGTATGGTCCATGGGGTCATGAAAAGTCAGACAAGCCTAAACAACTCAACAACAGTAGGAGCAACATATACTAATTACAATAAAAACAGCTAAATCATGGAACCAGCTGGAGTGATAAGTTTGAAGATGTACACAGGCAAAACGATAATCAAAATCATAGAAAAGCTAGCAGGAGGAGAATCAGGTAAGGGAATTTCTCTGGTTAATAATTTTCATTAGGGGAATCTACCAGGGTAAGGAACCTGAGGCCTCAAGGCCACATGTGGCCCTCTAGGTCTTCATGTGTGGCCCTTTGACTGAATCCAAGCTTCACAGAACAAATCCCTGAGACCCCGTAGACTGAAGTGGAACTTGCTGGTTTGAACAAAGTGCCCTTCCATGGAACAAACACTGGCTTTTCTTAGAGAAGGTTCCAATTATGTGCTATGTCCTCATCATCAACATTTGATTCCTATCTTAGAAAATCAAGGAATGCTTAATCAGTGCTTTCCTAATTTCCTAAAAGACCCTGATACAGGGAGAGATTGAAGGCAAAAGGAAAAGGGGAAGGCTGAGGATGAGATGGATAACATGCCACGGAAACAACAAAAATAAATTTGAACAGACTTCAAGAAATAGTGGAGGACGGAAGGGTCTGGTGTGCTATGATCCACGGGGTTGTGAAGAGTCAGACGCAACTGAACTATAACAACATGACTATTTTAATGGTCAAACAAAAACAACAAACCTAGACACTTTAACTTCTTAAAAGGGGGGGGCCTTATTTTCCCATGGAACATAGTTTAGAAGGATGGCAAATCAAGGCTAACAAACACATAAATAAGTCTAAATTTAATCAGTTTTAAAATAGTTTTTTGTATGTAATAAGAAATTATCAAATGCACACTTTTACAGAAACACTCTACAGGATCCCCTTTGCTTTGACTGTGGCCTTATTTCCCTACCTTTTAAAAAGTACAATATTAACAAATGATTGTTTAAGAGAAGTGTCACCAAATGTAGATTATCCATTTTAGTCCCTCAGAGAGTGAGGAGTAGGGGGATTGAAGGAGGGGAGAGATTTTGGCAAAAGCTGATCTAACTGTGTAGGAGGGAGATTAATGGAGAGCAAATTGGGGAGCAATTAATCAAACAGCATTAGAAAGTGAAAAGTAAGAAACAAAGATTCAGGGCTTGACAGGAAAATTCTAAGTTCTTTGTATTTGGCACCAGTCAAAGAAGAAGAAGAAGAAGAATTGGGCTGAAAAGTTCATGAATATGCTTCAATTAATCTGTATGCTGCAGCAATGCTTTTTAGTTTGGTTCATTTCAATCTGAAATTCTCTTCCTCATTGATGTCAGCTAGTTAGCCAAGATGGTGTATTACTGTTATGATCACTGTAGCACACATAATTTAGATTTATCTCTTTGGGGACTCAGCTCCACCCCCTGCTAGCTAATATGCTCTCCATGTTTAATGATGCAAAAAATGTCCCTGAGTACAGGTTATTTATCTTTATCAGGGCCTTCCTTGGGCGGGCTGTCAGTTATCAGCTCAGATGTTTGTTCCTAAATGGTTTGTTCTCATCCACATTCCAGGGTAATCCTGAAGCCCACATCTTCACCCATGTTTGCAGCTTAAGGTTTCCAGATATACCTTAATAATGCTGATTTATGTGTCTGAAGGAGCTGCTCTTATGATCCAGGGCTACAAACTCTGAAATCATTGTCACGGAGATACAAGACCAGTCCAAAATCCCAGAAAGAACTTGGATTGAGAGGAAAGATCATAAACAAAGTAGGAAGGGTTTCACTGAGTGGTTTTCAATGGGTACTCAGCAGCAAATAATAAAGGCTCTTCCAATAATGATGAAGACTGCCCAGGTATCTATCAATCAACATTTATTAAGAGCCTACTATGTGTCAGGCAGTGTGCTAAACCCCAGGGATACAAAAAGAGGAAAAATGTAGGTTCTATCCTCAAGGAACTTACAATCTAACATGACTTGAAAAGGAAAAATCAACATTATCAGAGGTTGAAAAGCAGATCAGGAGAAATGAGAAAGTCAACACGCATCAGTTAACGCATATTTGGGGGGAAGAAAAGGGAATAAGCACTTATATGATGCCTACCAGGTGCCAGGCACGGTGCTAAGTGCTTTTTGCAAATATTATCTCATTTGATCCTCATGACAATCCTGCAAAGTAACTGATTTTATTGTCCCCATTTTACAATTAAGGAAATGGAGACAAACAGAGGTTAAATGACTTATCCAGGGTCACATAGCTAGTAAGCATCTGAGGCCAGACTTGAACTGAGCCCTGTCTTGACTCCAGGCCCACTGTACTATCTATGTTGCAACCACCTGGTATACAGATCTGATGATTTATTGGGTATTAGGAGCCCCCTGGTGAGGAAACTCTACCGAACAAAGCAGATCAGCAACTTTGGATCTCATAATGGCACAGTGGAAAGGTTGCTGGATTTGGAGTCAGAGGACCTGGCTTTGAATTCTGCTCCTACAACTCACAATCTGTGTGACTTTAGGCAAGTCATTAACTTTTCCATGCCTCAGCTTCCTATTCTGAAAAATAAGATGATTCAACTACTTGATCTCTAATGTCCCTTTCAGATCTAAGCCTATGACCATTTGTTGTTGTTAAATCGTTTTCCAGTCACATTCAACTCTCCATGATCCCGTTTGGGGTTTTCTTAGCAGAGATGTGGGAGTGGTTTTCATTTCTTTCTCCAGCTTATTTTACAGATGAGGAAATGGAGGTAAACAGGATTAAGTGACTTGCCCAGGGACACACAGCTAGTAAGTAACTGAGGCCAGATTTGAACTCAGGAAGATGAGTCTGCCTTACTCCAGACTTGGCACTCTATCCTCTGTGCTACCTCACTGCCCTTATAAGTCTCTTAATTTATAATCTTCTTAGACATTTACATACCATGACACTTCAGCTACCCTCCCACCAGCAGCTTGGACTCTACCCCTAGGACTCTGGCACTGAGGATCAAGCTTTCATCTTATGTTTTCTGGAATCAGGTTTCTAGGACACATTCTAGACATTTAAACTGAACCATGCCACCAAAGGCACATATTCTCCCCCCTCCCATTTATATTTTGTCTTCCCCTGTTACTATGTAAACTCCTTTTGGGTTTTTACATATTTTGCTTACCTATATTTTGAGTTACATCCTTAGCACTTAGCATAGTGCTCCATCATAGTTATTGATTAATAAATATTTTCTCTTTCATTCATTGAGAGTTGTCTGGGACAATGAGAGATTATGACTAGCCTAGGATCACATACTAGTATGTGTCAGAAGCCTGATTTTAGGTCATATCTCCCTGATTCTAAGACCATTTCTCTATCCACTATCCCATGCTGCCTATCATTCACCATAAAGATAAAAAGTGAAATCAAAGAAACACATCTACCTTTAAAGGAATCAAAAAGAGAAGATCAGAGAAAGATTTATACTTTATAATTGGGTCCCAGTAGGTCACTAAAATTATCTTTTATTATGTGCTGCCCCTCCCAACACCAAGGCATTTAGTTGAGTATAAAAAGAACAAATAAAAATTATATTCCTACAACGATTAAGATTTCTAGTTGTTCCAACTATATTGTTCCATGTGCTTAGACAGAGCCTTTTACTTATAATGAGACTGCTCCGTGAGCATTTGAAAAGTCACAGTGGCTAGACAACATAATGTTTTGACTGGAACCTTTCCTTCTAGTTCACTTGGATGGAAACATTACAAGTGCTTGTCAAAGTCCATTGCTGGTGCTAAAACATCTTCAGGGAAGAAACAGATAAGCCCGTGGATGGTGAAAATTATGGGCCCTTTGATACGGTATTTTGGATTAGTGGATAGAGAGCTAGCCTCAGATTCAGGAAGGATTCGATTCAAGTTTGGCCTTTGACACATATCAGGCAGATCACTTAACAGGAGGAGCAGCTAGATTGTGCAATGGATAGTGTTCCAAGCCTGGAGTCAAGAAGATTTGAGTTCAAATCTAGCTTCAGACACTTACTAGCTGTGTAACCCTGGGTAAGTCACTCACCCTCTGCCTGCCTCAATGGGCATTGCAATAGCACCTACCTCACAGGGTTGTCATGAGGATAAAATGAAATAATATTTGTAAAGTGCTTAGTACAGTATCGGGCAAATAGTAGGTACCATGTAAATGTTAGCTATTATTATTATTACTATTCACAGAGCTCTAGCCAATTTTCTAAGACTTGGCTGCCGAGAAAGTGCTTGCCTGCGTTTATGGAGGGAATTTTCTCATAGTAATTACGTCACTGTTCCAGTCCATATCCCATCCCCATCCCTAAGGGAAAGTTCAGAATATAAAAGCATGTGACTTCACAAGAAACATTCAAAGGAATGAAAAGTATGAATGAAAAGGAAAAAGGAACTACTAAGGGCAACCTGATGAGACTCTCACACTGGGGCTAAGGCTAACCCCTCCAGTCTAGATAACCCACCCACCACCCTCACACTGATGCTGTTACAAACACCTCCAAAGTATGACTGGGAAAAAATAGACAGGATACCACCAGGCATTTCACCAGTGAACCTCAGCATAATGGTTTTCAGTTAATGGCAGGGAAGAGGGAATCCATGATGGTCCAGGATTACTAGATCCACAATTCATAGAAACTTTGGTTGTATCAGTGTCAGGGTAGTTGGCTTAGCATAATATTCATGGCCACTTGCTAAGGACAGAGGTCCTGGCTGCTCCGGAATGATGATTGTATAGGTATTTCAAAGGACAGGGATAGGTCCTGCTTGGGCAAGTTTGATTGGGTTCCTTCTCCTGAAGCCTTAGGCAGGGAATCCTCTCCCAGTTAGGAAACTTGGATAAGTTTCCAAGTAGTATTTGAATAATTGGATGTCTGAAAGAAGGGAGAGGGCAGAAGGAAGATGTTTCCAAGGAGGAACAGGAGAAATGGCTAAGGAATAGATGTTGTTAGGTCATTTCAGTTCATGACCCCAGTTGGGGCATTCTTGGCAAAGATATTGGAGTGGTTTACCATTTCCTTCTCCAGCTAATTTTATAGATGAGGAACTGACACAAACAGGGTTAAGTGACTTGCCCAGGCTCACACTGCTAGTAAGTATCTGAGGCCAGATTTGAACTCAGGAAGATGAGTCTTCCTGACTCATGGCCCAGCTCTCTATGCAGTGTGCCACCTAGCTGCCCCAAGGAACAGATACCCCATTGGAAAAGAGAGAGACTCAGGCAGATTTTTTTTCCCCAAAAAACTACAGCAACATGGCAGACTTCAACTGATAAAGGAACTTCCCCAGAAACTTAGACCTGTGCAAGGGTCTGTGATTTTGAGCACTTAAGATAAGTTTCTGATTCTAAGAATATAATCAATGAAACTCTCACATCTGTGCACAGTACTCTACACAGTTTTGTTTTGTGTTGGTTTTAAAATGATCTATAGCATTTCAGTCGTCTTCTACCACCATGAGATTGCAATGGACTGGTCTGCTCAACAGAAAAGAATGAGTCATAATCATTAGGATAAGAGAAGTAGCCCTATTACTGTTCCTATATCAGGTCTTTCCATTTCTTTTGAATTCAATTTTATTATGCCACAGAGAGCAAGAGAAGCCTCAAGCACACTCAAAAGAGGTCAGAAACCATGATTTTATACAGAATATGCTTTATTTTTAACTACATGTAAATCACTTATTTTGACCTTTCCTTTAAACAAGAGTTGTAACCTTGTTTTTTGGAGGGGTCAGAGGAGAGTGGTGCTTAATTAATTAACACATACTATTCCCCTTTAAAACATGAAATAATGAGACCACTATATAGTTGAAGTTTTCAAAGGAGATCTTGGGTATTTTGAACTATGACTCATTTTTTAATTAATCTATACTACAATAAATCCCCTCACAATATGTGAAATATTCTCTAAGGCCTGACCCAACTTTCCATACCATGAGTCTCCAAAATGAATACACTATTTCAACCACACCAGTCTTTCCATACTATACCACGTTATCTACACTTTACCTCCATTGTTTTCATTCCTTCCTTCCTTCCTCCATAGATGAGCCATAAAGTTGGTCCATCCACTTTAATAAAGTGCCTATAATGGGTAGAGTTCTGAGTATTAGAAGAGATAACAAATATAAATTATATCTTCTTGCTGCACTCAAAGCACTTTCCACATGCTATTTCCCCAATCTGGAAGACTGTGCCCCTTTTTTCCACCTCTCTAAATCATACACTTCTGTTGAAATCCAGCTCAAGTCTCATGCCCTTCATAAAACCTTCCCTGATAATTATAGCAAATGAACATCTTTAGTTTCCCTGAATCCCTGTAGCATGAATGGTTTATAACACATAACCTAGCATATGATTACATCCTGTTTTATATTCTCAAGGAATTCATGTCTCTACCTCCTCTCTCCCATTCTACTTATACTATAAACTCTTCAAGGGCAGAGACTTTATCTCCTACTTCCTTTGTGTTCCCCAAGCACCAAACAATAGCTGGGCACATACTGGGTATTTAATAACTGCATGGTTAATAAATGGGGACATTTCTTTGGAAATACATCATTTGTTGTTTTTGAAAGAAAGCTTTGAATCACTCTGGAACATCCATCTTTTGAATGGGGGATTGTGGAGGGAAGAAACCAACATAAAGATGTAAATTAAGTGCTGTTTTCCACAAAGTTCTTATTACCATTTGGTCTAGACTAAATTATGTCCAAATTATGGTGAAAACACTTGAATGAAGTAATTTTCACAGGAGGCTGTTAACTTGAGAAAATACCAAGAAATACAGATCAGACTGAAATGAGCTTTAGTTGTATACTCCTTGATTCAACTATTTAGATAATGTACCTTCATTTCAATCAGCAACTAAACGTGAGAGAGATAATGGTATTTCTTGTACAGGTACAACGAGACATCAGTCCAATGACATGGAGTAACATTAAAAAAGATAAAGGAATTCTGGAATAGCAAAGGCTTAATTACCCCATTCACCACTCTCCACCAGTTTGTCCAAGTCCCTATGTACTTCTCATCTCACACGTCCCTCCCATGTGCCCCAGTCACCTATATCCTATGTACATACATCTGTCTTTTTTTCCATTTACACCTATAACAAATAGGAGATCTGGCTAAGAAGCTGTACCTCTTGGATCAAAATTGTGATTTCCCTCAAGTACAAGAATTGCAAAAATTTGCCAAAAGGGTAGTGAGTCTAGGAATTCATTGACAAGCATTTATTAAACTTTTACTATATACTAGACACTGTGCTAAATGCTGAGGATTCAATGAAAGGCAGACACAGCCCATGCCATCAGGGAACTCACAAGCTAATGAATAGGATCTAATAAAGATCTCTGCCCTACTCTTCAAAATGAGGAAGATACAGTGTAATATGGATGCCATTTCAAGTTCTAGTACACTTGAGAGCAGGTGTACTAGAATAGTGAGGACATTTTTGAGCCAGTACTGGGCAGATGATTTTCTGGCCTTTTCCACCAAGACAATGTGGCAGTGAGATGGTTTTCACAATTTGAACCATAATGATGCAGAGAAAATGGAGCATTAATTGGCTGAGCTAAAAAAATGACTGTGCAATGAGAGAGGGGCAAAAGTCAGGCAGAAAATGGCAAAAAGGAATTGATTTTCACGTGTAGATGGAAGAAAAGAATATAAGCATCTCAAACACTCTGTACAGAGATTTCCACAGAATGGGAAGACTTGTGGTAACATAAAGAGCCCAGGTTATTTTTTCACACAGCTTGGCTCTCTACTTCTTCAGGAGACCTAGGATGATGTCTCTACTGAGTATCCCACATAGAGAAGTTGACACCGAAATCCCAATTTGCAAGCCAGCAACTCACAATGTAACAGAAAGGAATTTGATTAAAAGGAAAAAAAAAAGATAAATTGAATTCTCTTCAAAGAGGTGCATCATGGTAACCTAGTCCTGCAATGTCCACATTTCCACTTTTCTTGCATATATCCTTAAATGTATACATCTTGTTTCCCCTTCCCACCTTTTGAACCTAAGTAGAAATCTGAGTAGGAATTGTTTCATTCTTTGTATTTGTATCCCTGGTATTTAGCACAGTGCCTGACATGTAACAGGTATTTAACTGATGTCATTGATAGATTTCTTGATTCATGTACTGAATGGTTAATCTTTTTTATACATAAATTCTCTGGTTATACGAACTCTTCCTAAGAAATCTATTAAAGACTTTCTTACTGGCATGATTTGCGCACCACAATTGTTTCACTGTCTTCTCTGAGAAGGGAACTGGCAATCTCTCATTGACACTCTAGTTATTAGCTGAGTGTGGTAGCACAGATTCCCTCCAGAATGCTTCTTAATAGAATTTCCTTCTGTAGCAATAAGATGCCAGATTAAGGCCTCCTGTAGTCCTCCTTGAGGTTTAGTTAGCCCCAATCCCTACTTCAGCTAGACCTGGACATCATTAATTAAAGTCCTCATATATGAATTAAATTGCCCTTAGCACTATGTTTGTTGTTGGAGGAAATACAGAACTAAAGAGGAAGTAGTTCCTGTCCTCATGGAAACTTAAACTCTATTAGGACAATAGACTATCTACTTTCCCCTCTTCCCAATCTGGAAAGCACTGAGAGACAGTTTTATAAGACAGCTCATAGAGGGGAAAATACCGGAAGGATATGAAAATTCAGGCCAAAAAGTGATTAATAGTATAACAAATAATGACTGATCCCATATTTCCTCTTTCTCATTTTTACAAATTCTTTACATAAAACAATTATTTATATATTGAGGATATCCTGGATGAAAATAAGAGAAAAGGACAAGTGCTATATACTTTCCAAAGTAATTTTGTACAGGCATTAGTCTATATATTCACTGTTACATATTTGACTCAAAAATACAACAAACACAAGATCCTACTAGGCTTATCATCTGTTGATTAAAAAACTGACTAAATAGAGCAAAATTTAGTCTTAAAGTTTCTTCTCTATGAAAGAGTCTCTGCTTCATATTGTAAGGGCATATAGAATTCCAAAAAAATTTGACTGGTCAATGAGCCTTTGTTGTTGAGGAATGAAACAGGGAGAGGTTTGTTTATGAAAGATGTCAACCATAGTCATGGGGAATGTCCTTCCTAGGGTCTAAACAAAGACTCTTAGCCTGGGGTCTGGGAAATTTTTTGTAATATTTTGATAACCATGTCAATCTAACTGGTTTTCTTCGTAGTTGATGGCACTACTGTCCCCCTGGATACTCAAGCTCACAACATAGGTGTCATTCTTAACTCCTCACTCTTTTTCACCCTTGCCATATCAAAACAGTTGCTAAGTCCCATTGATTTTACCTTCTTCACATCATATGTGTGTATGCATACATATATATGTATTTATGTATATGTATGTGTATATATGTATGTATGTATGTATGTATGTGTGTGTGTGTGTGTGTGTGTGTGTGTGTGTGTGTATTCCTTCTCCTCTTCTCTGACACTGCCAACCATCCCAGTACAGGTATTTATTACCTCATAGGTAGATTATTCAATAATCTGCAAGTTGGTCTCCCACAAGTCTTTTTCCACTCCAGTCTAGTCTGCTGTCAAATTAAACTTCCTAAACCATGGATTTGACCATGACATACCATTACTCATTATCTTCCCTTAAATCCTTCTCCAACCCCATACTTTTGCTATTACTGTAGAGGACCCTACATCCTCCCAGTCCCTGAGGCTTACAACCCAGGTGTCACTATCTCTCACCTCCCACATCCAATCTGTTTGGTATTCAAAGTCCTTTATAATCTGCTTCCCTCCTCCAACCATTCCATTCTTTTTTATACCTTATTCTCCCCATGTAACCTTGATGCAGTGAAACTGCCCTCCTTGCTGTTTCTTGTATAAGACATTCTATCTTCTGACTGCTGGCATTGTCACTGACTACCTCCCATGCCTGAAAGATTCTTCTCTCTTCATCCCTGCCTCTGGCTTCCCCAACTTCTTTCAATTTCCAACTAAAATTCCACCTCCTAGGAAAAATCTTTTCTGGTCCCCCTTAATGCTAGTCCCTGATTACCTCCAAAATTTATCCTGTATATATCTTGTTTATATATAGTTGTTTTCATATTGTCTACCCCATTAGACTAAGTTCCTTGAGAGTAGGAACTATCTTTTGCCTTTCTTTGAATCCCCAAAACTTAACATAGTGACTGACACAAAGTGGTACTTAGTATATCCTTATTGATTTGGGTTTTTTTTTATTTTATACACTTAAAAACACGATTCTGAGAAGTGGCCTATATGCTGCACTAGACTGCCAAAGGGGTGAATGAACCAAACAAGGTTAAGTACCTGGAGTCAAAATGGTATCAAAATGGAGTTGGAAGGGTCCTCAGAGGCTATCCAGTTTTAACCCAGAGTTGATCAAAGATCCCTTTTCTAATATCCCCAATAAAGACTCATCCAACTTTTACCTAAAGACTCCAAGAAAAGAACCCACTACCTCTCAAGGCAGCTAACTGGATCATTCCATTTTTGGATCATTCCCATTGTTAAGAAGTTTTTAAATTTCTATTTAGCAGAATTCCTGCCTCTTTATAGAGAAGAATGATTTCTAACACATGGTATGACCCTCCAAATGTCTATGTTTGCAGATGTTATTGCACTGATTGAATCAACCCAAGAATATGACAAAGTCTTGTCAATAAAATTTTGACTACCCAAAAGAGAAGTCTAACAATGGATATAGTTAAACCAAATGAATAATGTATAGCCCTATGTTTGGGTTATCACATACAGTTGAACTGCTAATTCATTGAGTTGGAGCATCAATGCAAGTACCTAGATCGAGCCATTGAAAACAGACAATAAATTTGATCCAGAATTGAATAGAAGTGGGAAAATGGACTAAATCCACTTGAGAAACTGCATGATGCTTTCAATGATCCCTAACTGCTCATGGTTTTAACATTTATGTTCTCCCAGGGATGATGTATCCTGCGTAACCAAGATATCCAAAGAATAAAAATTGAGGGTGATTTAAAGGTCAATATACAGACATACATGTAAGCTCCAGTATATTTTCAATAAAGATTTTCCTATAGGTTATGTGAAGGATGTTATCCAAAGGGGAAAAAATATGATCAGAACACTAAATGGAATAGAGATTGAGTGACTTTCATATGGGTGCACAGATGACTTTCCTAAGGACAGCACAAAGCTATAAATGGACAACCAGAGTACATGTAAAAGAACAAGGCCCCAAATGCATTGAGGGATAGTCAACAGAGGATCTCTGAGAGAATATGAACAGGAATCAAAATTAGAAGGGATAGGTGGGCTGCAAACCTTCTAAATGGGATAACAGTTCCATCAAAGTATTAAAGAAGTAATAATTATGTTGAAGAGTAAGAAAAGTCTGTACGAAATTATTGTTGTTTGGTTTTGTCTCCATTTGGGGTTTTCTCGGCAAAGATACTGGAATGGTTTGCTATTTCCTTCTCCCACTCATTTTACAGAGGAGTAACTGAGGCAAACGGGATTAACAGAGGCAAAACTTGCCCAGAGTCACTCAGCTACTAAGCCTCTGAGGCCAGATTTGGACCCAGGAAGATGAGTCTTCCTGATTTCAGGTCCAGAATTCTATCCACTGCATCACCTTGCTGCCCTCTGTACAAGATGTGACAATGGAAAAGGTTCTTTGTGAGTGAGGGGAATGTGGAAGAATGTAGTATTGAAGGTGCATTTTAAAGAAAGGGTAGGATTTCAATAGGCAGATATTGGTGGTAGGAGTGGGAATTTTAGGCATAGATAATAGAGATACACACAAAGAAGAGAGAGAGGAATGTGTATGAGGAATGATGAATATGCTACTTTGTCAAATTGACCTGTTTTAGGTTTAAGCTTTAGATTTAAGGAGGAGGTACTCACAACTGTGCAGTCACCCTAAGTTTTGTTTTGTTTTGTTTTGTTTGTTTTGTTTTCTTACCTGCTACTGGGGCTAAGGAAATGGAGCCGAACCACTCACAGCATTTCAACACTTACATTTATAGGGTCACCTACCTTGGTGGTCATCTGACTTAGCTAGGACGCAGCTCAATGTAATCCCTGGCTGCTAGTGCCTAACAATGGCTGTTTGTTTTTTTACATACTGGGTCAGAGAACACCTTGCTGTCACTGGCTGAACATCCAAGGTTCTCTATGCCTTGTATCTCTTTTGTATGTTTTTTTACATCTCTAACTGTAACATAGTAGTTAGGCTAAAGGGTAAGACTATTAATCCCTTTTACATGGCCCCCATCATCTCGAGGCCAACCTACTATTCACCTTGAGCAGAACATCTCCAACCACTCCCTTGGTTCCTTTCCCGTAGAAGTGGCCTTTTTCTCAAACCAAACCTGGGGAAAATGTGCCATCTCAGCAGCAGCCCAACTCATCTCAGTGGCCTTAGACACTACTAATTCAATGCCTAGGAGAACCTTGGTATAAGGAGTCTTTTTGCTCTGGCCAGTTATAAGAATGAATCAACAGTACTCTTATCTCTGGGACCCTATTCAGACATAGCACTCTGGCAAAATATGGCAGTTTTGTGTCTATTCTTCCCCAATTATTTCCAGCCAATAGTATTCCCAATGATTGAGTCAGATTAGCTACGTAAGTGTTCACAGATTTATCATAATTGCTAGTTTAAGAGATAAAGTAAAAGTTCAAAGAACAGTAAACACTTCTTGCTTTTAAGAAGCAAGATAAACCCCCCTGGAAGTCATCAGGTTTCTCCAAAAAGAGCAGAAAAGAAGAAAGGAGAGGAATGAAAGATCACTAGCTCTGGTCTTAGGAGCTCTAACCAGTTCCAGCAACTGCAATGCCTGCCCTAAGTCTCATATGTGGTTTGATCATATTGCTTTTGTTATGACATCTAGAACTGATGAACTCACGTCTCCTCCTTCATCTTGTGGTTTTCATTATCCCAGCTACATATTTTCTGACCTCCCTTTCAAGCTTTTCAGCTTCCCTTTCCCATTAAACCTTGTGGTTGGGGCAACTAGGGGCTACAGTGGATATAGCATAGGGCAACTGGACAATAGGAAGACCTGAGTTCAAATTTGATCTCAAACACTTACTTGCTGTGTAATTCTGGGCAAGTCACCTAACCTCTATTTGCACTCAGTTTCCTCATCTATAAAAATGGAGTTAATAATAGCATCTACCTCACAAGATTATTGTGAGGATCAAATGAAATAACATTTGTAAAGTGCTTAGCCTGGCATATAATAGGTGGTAAATAAATATTACCTAGGATAATAATGATTCTGATGCTGATGATGCCAGCTTGTCAGGAACAATTCCAGGATAAAACTCTTTAGAGGGTTGAGGAAGAAAATGCTAGTGTATTTCTGCCTGACAAGAGGGTATTTACTTATCCCCTGTGGTTTTTTTATACACTTATCTATGTATGTACATACTGTTTCTATGATTAGAATGTAAACTCCTTGAAGTCAGGGAGTGTTTTATTTTAATTCTTATATCCCCAGTGCCTGGTACCTGGTATATAGTAGGTACATGATAAATGCTAGTTGGCAGATGACTGACTAAAACATAAAATATGTGCAGAGAAATAGCATCAGAAAAGGCTAGAATTGTAGGGTAGAATCAGCTTGCATAGGACTTTGAATGAGAACTTAAGGACTTTGGTTCTAATTTGTTAGATACCAGAGAGCAAACATCAACTCATAGTAATACTGACCTGTCTCCTGTCTCATCTGAAGCTCTCCTTCTGACTCTGGCTTTTGGAGAGAACCATCAGCAGTGAGTATTTGCAAACAGAGATATGTAAGCTTATTAGTAGCCTTGGTCTCCCCAGCTTCAATTCAGTAATGCTAAATATCAGTTTCCTAAAAGACTTACCCTCTATCTGTCTAAGACTTGGCCATTCATCCTGGTTGTCCCTAATTTACTATTGTAGGTGACTCGATATAAATAGTAAAATTGTGAATCCAGTTACCATTACCTCCATTGTAGCTAAATTGATACTCAGTGGTTTCTGAAGTAACTATAAGGAGTGGGAAAAGGGGTATCTCAGTTCTTTTGGTGTGAGCACTGGGAGGGAAGGAAGAAAAAAGGGAGGGATCAGACATTCTAGTTGTACCTAAGCAGAGTAGAGCTTCAGCGTTAAGAAAAAAGATGCTATTGTAACTACAGGGGAGAAATGACTTTGGTGTTCGTGATAAGAATTAAACAAAAGAACTGGAAACAGGAAGATGGAGGCAGAGGAGGAAGATAGTCTAGCAGGAATTATGCAGTCCTGAGTTAGGATTTGGGTAAAGCAGTAGTCACCAAACAATTTTGATCCCACATCCCATAAGTAAAAATGTTTTTAAGTACATATTCCCAATATACTATATGAATTAATTTATCAGTTGCTCTTGAGCCTCACTATTGTCTCCAGGGACTCATCTTCCTGCAAGATTGAATCATCCCTGAAATTCACTCCTCCTCAGAATCCCCAGGCCCTGGGAATCATACCTCCTTCAGACTGGAAAGGGTGAGGGGTGGACATCTGTGATCTCTCAGATCTTCCATTCAGGGTAGGACCCAGTAGAGTCACCTCATCATCTCCCATGAGACTGTAGGACTTCACCATACCCCATTCTACCCCCATTTCCCCAACTCTACTTTTCAACTTTATTTACATGTCTATATGTTTATATGTATGTATAAATATATATATATATACATATATATATATATAATTCACACACACACACGTATGTTTGTGTCTTCCTCCCCTCAAATTGTGAGCTCCATGAGAAAGAAGCCTGCTTTTTGCCTTTCTTTGTATCCCCAGCACTTATCACAGTGACCATCACACGTAATAAATATTTATTAACTATAGACTATTGATTATACAGAATGTATTTTGTGCATTATTAAATATGTGCAAAAATAGAAAATGGATAAAGGTGAAATAGACAACATTTTAATTTTTTTATTCATTAATAGTACAAAAATTTCTTTTACTCTCATTAAATTATGAATGACAATTTTTTAGTGAGTCAAATGTGTGGTGGATAGGTCAGACTTGTAAATAATTGTGAGTAACTGATTCTTCTATTGATCAGTGTTGTTAGCTAAGCAGGTAAATTTCTTTTTTTTTAAAGATTTTTTAACTTTAAAGATATATAGTACAGGAATCAAATAATAGGTTATACTGGTCAATGAACATAACAACTTTTTAGGAGGAGTTATGTTTCTCTGTGTATAGATACTAGCCACAATGCAAAACAAACAAACAAAGCAAGCAAAAGTGATTTGTATCTGACTTCAGCTCAGTAGGAAGTATTCAATATGAATTCATTTCTTTTTCTTTAAGTGGTTCTACATAATAGATAAGATCATATCTTAACTTTCTGATCATGCTTTGACATTTTCATTGTATTTTTGTATTATGAAGGCAGTTAGGTGGCTCCCTGAATAGAGTGCTGGGTCTAGAGTCAGAAAAATCTGAATTCAAATCCATCCTCAGATACTTACTAGTTGTATGACCCTGAACAAGTCATTTAATCTCTGCCTGCCTCAGTTTCTTCATCAATAAAATAGAGATTATATGTAGAACCTATCTCCTAGGGATTTTGTAAAGATAAAATGACAATATGTTTAAAAAGTTATGAAAACTTTAAAGCACTCTCTAAATGCTATGAGGAGGAAGAGGAGACAGAGGAGAAGGGAAAAAGAAAAGGAACAGCAAAAGATCAGTATAACTAGGCCATGTAGCACAGAAAGGGGATAGGTAAAATAAGATTTGAAAGGTAAGTTGGGACCAAGTTGTCAATAGCTTTATATGTCAAATTGTCATAATAGGAATCTGCAAAAAAAAAAAAGAGAGAGAGAAATTGAAGCAAAAAGTTCCAAGCATATTTAATTTATTAGCTAGCAGTTGCCAATAAATAGAGTCAATGGATCCTCAGTAGCCAAAGACATTCATGGCAGAGCATTCCTAGAGTCTAAAAGGAAGAACTAATCAAAATACATATTCATGAGATTAATACATATTCGTAGGATTTAAAGGAATAGGGAAGTAGGCTGATTTGCAACATTATAAGTGTTCCCAACTCCATGTGACTTTATTGGACCAAAGTTAGGCTTTCTCACTGGTTCAGTTATCTGTGATTAATGAAGCAACTTATTGATATGCTATGAGAGCATCATGGAGTGTTTTGTAAGTTTTCATGAGTCCAAGAGAGGAATTAACTTACATCCCAAAAGGGGGACTTTAACTCACACAGTAAAGGAGAAGTCTTACAAGACAAGGGATTTAGGCTCGTAAGAGTAGGGAAGTTAAACTCTAACAACTTACTAATAAAAGCTAGCTTAATTAAGTTTAATAATTCATAGCAGGCCTTAGCTAAAAATCGAGTCTGATTATATTGATTGAATACAATTCCCAATTTGCATTTCTCAAAATAGAAGAGTTCATATTTCATCCCAGAATCAATTGGGAGTGACTAGAATTTGTTGAGTAGAGAGGGTGACACGATCAGACCTGCCTTTAGGAAAAGCACTTTTGTAGCTATACTGAAGATGGATTGGAGTGGAGAGAGGGTTGAAGGAGAGAGACAAATCAGGAAGCTACCACAAGAATTCAAGTGAAAAGTTATAAGAGCCTGGACTAAGGTGGTGGCTGTGTGATTGATGATAGTTGATAGTGAAAGAAATTTGACTACTACTTTCACATGTGGGATGAGTGAAAATGGGAAATAGAGGATGATACCAAGAGTGGAAACCTGGATGACTGGAAGGATGGTGGTGCCCTTGGGAAAAAAAAAGGGCAGAGGATTGGAAAAGGGATAGGTTTGGAGTAAAAGAAAATGTCATCAAGTCTATAATGGAGATTGCAACCCATACATGCCTTCTTAAACTTCAATTCATGTCTTACCTGAAACAGAAAGGAAAATGGAGGAGCTTACTCACTGTTTGCTGGCCCAAATCACAGAGTCTATCTTCCTAGGGATACCTGTACAGCTACAAGTTGATCTTATGGGGCATGTTGCAAGAGGTAGGATGTGTGTGGAATTTTCCCAAATGAACTTGTGCAACTGCTATGGGAGCCCCATCATAGTTAAGCCGTAGCTGCCCCAAGGGGCCATTTACCATGCAGAAGCAGGGAGATTAAGGGGTTGCACAGTTGTAGTAAAGAGAGGATTGAGAAACGGGAAGATAATATGTGAAGGGTACATTATGGGCAGAAGGGGGAAAAGTGAAAAGTTCAGCCAGAATGTTTAGACTGTTGCTAGTATGGGGCTTACCAATGTTAATGTGCTTTCAAATTCCTATCACACTGGCAGTGTTCATAGACGTCATGAAAGTAATAACATTATAATATAGCTGGGGATCTTGTAAATATTATGGAGAATTCAATTTATGAGATCAAAATACTGAAAAAATCAAACTTGGGTCGACTTCATAAAATTATTGGGTGGCCCTTAAAATAAGTAAGACTAAGATCTCATAAACCACTACTTGAAACTCTAGGGTAGCCATGAAAATAAGCAGATGTCTACATGCACAAGACCTAATTTTAAATATGCTGTCTCTTCTTAATATTCTCCTTTTTTGCATTTTAAACTAGACTTAAGACTTGGAAGTAGAGAACTGTGTATATTTTTCCAGCTTACTAGCCCAGTGTCTGGCTCCTTTCTTATTCTACCCCTAATTCCAAGTACTGCTGCAATAAACACACTATGCTATGAAGCACCAGAGACACATAGACACACCACAATTAACACTCTGCCCCCAGCCCTGTCAGTTATGTTTCCTTCACTCATCACCTGGATCAGCTCTTATCTCATTATTAATCCTCGTCTGTCCATAGACAATGCTAAACAGCCTATGCGTAGAAGTCAACATGATATAGTAGAAGTATATGCTGGACTTATCTAGTTCAAATCCTATCTCATAGTTACTAGGATAGATTGTAACCTTGGAAAAGGCATTTAACCTCTCTAGGTCTCTGTTTCCTCATCTGGGAAACGAAGGGGTTGGACTTGATAAAAGAGAAGGGAATAATACACATTGATACGTGCACCTACTCTGTACTAGGCACTGTGCTAGTGCTTTACCAATACTATCTCATTTAATCTCTACAATAACCCTGGGCAGAAGTGCTATTATTATCTCCATTTTTACAACTGGGGAAACCAAGGCAGACAGAGGTTCAGTGACTTACCCAGGGTCAATAGCTAGTGTCTGAGGACAGATTTGAACCTCTTCATTCAGAGCCAGCACTGCTATTAATTGCAGCACTCTTGTTGCTGTTAATTCATTCTTCAGTAATGTCTGACTCTCCATGACTCCATTTGGGGTTTTTTGTTTGTTTGTTTGTTTTTTGTCAAAGACGTTGGAGTCGCTCACCATTTCCTTCTCCAGATCATTTTACATGTGAGGAAACTGAGGCAACCAGTTAAGTGACTTGCCCAGGGTCGTAGTTAGTAAGTGTCTGAGGCCGGATTTGAACTTAGGAAGATGAGTCTTCTTTACTCTATGTCTGGCACTGTATTCACTACACCACATGGCTACCCCTAACTGTGCCACTAGCTGGCTGTAAGAATGATAAACCTCTAAGGTTTCTTTCAGCCCTAAATTTATGATTCTATAATCTATCATCCTATGATCTTCCTTAAATAGCCATATTATTGCTGCCTTTTTTCTGTTAAAAATGTCAATGAAATCATCCCTATAGACACTTCAGCTACTTCTTTCCTGTTCAGTTCACAATATTTCTTCATTTACAAGGTCAACAGATAAGGGCCAAATACAACTGACCAAGAGGGGGGTGGAATTCAAAGTAATCATAACTATAATTTTAACAACATAATAATGTGAATTTCTGTTTAATGACAAAAGGCAGTCTTTTATCCACCTATATAATTGTTCACAGAATGTTAAATATAAAAGAATAATCACAGTATAGTGAATTGTTCCTGGACCATTTCTGTCTGAATTCCACTGAAAAACAGAAGAATAAGATAATAATAAGAATAATGAGGATAATCCACAAAAACTGATCTTCCCAATCAAAACTTCTCTACTATATCATATGAGCTTCAAGACTGGAATTAGAAAGAATCAGTTGCTTCTCTGAGAACTGCATATAGATATCACAGTAACAAATGTTAACAGAGCCTCTTAGCACTGAGATATATTGCATTCAATTCATAAAAGAGTTCTTTTCATTCTATTGGTCAAAGAAAGAGGTCCATTAGCTCTGCTGGTCCACTAAGTAATTCAAGTTGCTGTCACTGGGGTTAGTCAAAGATCAGCCTTATTCTTCAAAGAGCTCCTATGTTAATGTATCATAACATTACATCAGGATGAGTTGCTCAGAGGAGCAGTTTCCATGATTGTGAGTTAATCTGGTCATACATTATTTTACTGAGATCAAAAATGGTCAGTTCTTCTAGGGGGGCCAACTTACAATTATGTCCCACCTTAAGCAATAAATGACAAAGTAATATCTTAACTCACAAATAGCAGACACCCTCAATTTCTACAAGCACATTAAGGAGCTCCATTTTACTTGGTTTGTAAAGTGACAAAGCACAATGCAGTAAATACACCCATTTCCCCACCTACCTCAAAGAGTTGTTAGGTGGAAAGTGCCTTGTAAATTGATATTGCACTTTGTAAAATATGATATAAATGTGAGCTATTGTTATTACTAAGTTTCTCCACAATTTGTCCATATTTCACATTGTTCTCCATTGCAAATTGCATTCCAGCCATATAGGATTACTAGCCATTTCCCAAACTAATATTCTAATCTCCTTCTCCAAGAATTCACACATGCTACCTCCCATGCCTAGAATGCACCCCAAATCTCCCTTTTCTCTTCCCTTAAGGTTCAGCTGAAGTACCTTCTTCATGAAACCTTCCTTCTCAGCTGTAAATTGTCTTTCCCTACTCTTATGTTGAGAATGTGGTCTGGAGCACTCCTTTTCCCTTATTTCCAATACATACACCATGTAATTTCTGTGTATAAATATATATATATACACACACACACACACATATATATATATATATATATACACATATATATGTATATATGTACATGCATATGTTATGTTACAATATGATATAATATTGAGATAGTATATATGCATATAAAGCTATTAAAGCTAATATATACACATATATATATAGATATAGATATACATATACATATATATATATGTATATAGACACAGAGAGAGGTACTTAATTTCATTAAGCACCCATTGTACGCAAAGCCTAGGAATTCAAATATTACAAGTGATACAGCCTCTTCCTGGAAAGCGAGTACATTCTAAAGGGCAGAAAGAACTGTATAGGATATTTGCACATAGTGGGTACTTAATGAACTTCATAAAAATAAAGCCTCCATACTCCAGATATTTCAGTCTATTGGGGAAAGTAATATAAAAGTAAGGAAATCAGTATGATGCAAAGGAGAACAAGATAAAGACAGAGAGATCTAGATGAGGCATTAGGAGAAGTCTGAGTAGAAAAACAACATTTCTTGGTGAGAAAAGAGTTAACGGTCAAGGAAGGCTTCATGAAGGAGGTGGCAGATCCCTGTTGGGTCTTAAAGGAAGGGAAGAAATTTTACAAATGGAGATTCAGAAAGTCCATTCTAGGTATGGGAAGAGAGGACTCTGTTTAGGACATAATCTGCCAAATGCCATTTTTTTTTCATTATACTCATAAATATTTGCCACACTCCTCCACAACAAGAAAATATTTGGAATCTGTCATAAGTGGATTTAATTCTAAAGCCATGTGACCTTGGGCAAATCACTTAACCTCTCTCAGTCTCATCTGTATCTTATCTCTCATCTATAAAATTGGGGATAATAATAGCACCTATCTCACAGGACTGTTAGGAAATCAAATGATGTAACACAGGTAAAGTGCTTTGTAAACCTTAAAGCCCTATATAAATTGAAGCTACTATTGTCATTGTCATTATTATTATTATTATTTCTTTACATCATGAGATATGACAGAGAAGAAAAGAAAAGGAGGTGGGTAGCATGACCCAGAACCCTACAATGTTGACATAGGATGGGTTAGTAGGAATGTTACATTTAAAACTAGGGACTCTAGAACTCTCCAGGTCAAATGTCACCTTCCCCCATTTAATAAACTACAGAAGGTCCTTATTGCTCCTAGGAGGATCAAAATTAAACTCCTATGCTTGATAATTTAACTTCCCCAGGTCTGTTACCCAGCTTTTCTCAAACTCTAGGATGCATACATACTGTTCTTCAAACAGGAACATTTCCCATCTTTATGCCTTTGTACCATCTACCCTCCCCACTCACCACCCCATGCCATGCCTGGAATGCTCTCCATCCTCATTTTGCCTCTCAGAATCTCTGATTTCCTTCAAGGTTTGGTTTAAAGACAAACCTTTCTGATTTCCCCCAAACTACTTTGGATTAATTTTATACACATAATGCATGTATTCAGATGTATACATGTGATCATCCTCATTATAATGTAAGCTCCTAGAGAGCAGAAACTTTCACTTTTGCCTTTGTATCCAATATAAGCAAAGTGCTTAATAATTATTTGCTGATTGATTAATTGATGGCAGTGTTTCTCCCTACCCTCAAAGTATGTCACCATGGACAGATGATCTCTTTCTCTCTTCTCTCTCTTTCTCTCTCTCTCTCTCTCTTCTCTCTCTCTCTCTCTCTCTCTCTCTCTCTCTCCCCTTTCCTTCCTCTTTCCCTCCCTCCCTCCTACGAGTTTCCCATCTTAAAAATGAGGTGCTCATATTATATAACTTCTAAGGTCCCTTCCATCTAAAAATCTACAAACTAAGTGGGGAAAGTACAGCAGAATAGCAGAGATCAGGAAAGGAGCCATGAGACTAGCCTCTGAACTGTATTTTGAAGACTCTGGCCATCAGTGGTGAGTGGGTAGTACATTTCAGACATGGGAGACCACCTATGTGAGAAGATAGAGAAACAGGAAGTGAAATGTCTGAGGGACAGCAAATAGACTCATTTGTAATGGACAATGCAGAAACGGAAATAATAAGAAACTAAAAGGTGAGGTGGGAGCTAGGTTGTATATGACTTTAAACACCAGGAGGGAAAATTTGTATTTTTTTTTCCTAGAGGCAATAGAGAACTCCTGAAGATACTGGAGCAGAGGAATTACACAGTAAGATTTATATTTTAGAAATTTTTGTATATGCCCATCCCACATGACAGCATTAAGATTTGTCTTTTACATTTATTCAAAATAAAGGCATAAAGCTTCATGAGATAGGAATAGTTTTGATTGATAATGATATATACCTGACTCTTTCTTAGCATGAGTTAGTACTTATATAGCACATTAAGGTTTGCAAAGCACTTTGCATATTTTTATCATATTTAAAGTAAACAATTTATCCTCACAAAAATTCTGTGAGATAGGTGCTATTATTGTCTCCACTGTACAGATGAACAAACCGAGGCACAGAGAGGTTAAGTGACTTGCCTTGGGTCACACAGCTAAGTAAGTGTACAAGGCAGGATCTGAAGTCAGGACTTCTTGACTCCAACTCCTATGCCCTATCCACTAATTACTTCAATTCAGTTTAATTCATAAAACATTTACTAAATAACAACTTTATGCCAGGCACTCTAGTAGGCACTGGGAATACATATGAAAATTAAAAAAAAATGAAAGCAGAGAACTGGCATTCTACAGGATAATAAGTAAAATAGATAAAACTGATGGAATTTATCATTATTCATTGAGTTGATTTTGTTTTAAATAACTTTCACGTAAGTGACTTTTTGTTGTTATTAACATGTTTAGTTTTTTGCTGTTGTTTTTGCTTTTTTGGGGGGAGGAGTAGATATTTGTGTGTTTTAACTAGATACTCATGATTTCATAGTACAAGGGAAAGGACAGTGAGGAGACTGGGAGAAGATGACAGACATATCCTGAGGACATAGGACAAAACTTCTGCAATAAGGTTTCATCAATGCAACATTGGCCCCTCTCACCCCAATGCTAGGAAAATATAAAAATAAAATAGTCAATATACTCAAGTGTCAAAAAGGTGCCTTCTATTTCTTCACATTCCCAAAGTCAAACAAAATGTACAATTACATATAGGTGCATTATGGGACTCACCTGATAGTGAAGTAATAAGTTGTACCCACGAAAGAAAAGCAACATTAAATGATATTTCCTTAATGTTTCCTAAAGAAAAAAAAGAAAGAAAACAGAAACACAGGATTATTAAATGCAAATTGTTCAGCTTTTTCTATTATGTCTCAAAATTTGATTGAGCAATCCTACATAGTCAGTTAACAAAAATAAATCTAAATGATAGCCTTACTTTCCTTCTCTCACTCATATCAACAATTTATCCGAAAAAAGAAAAACACCCAAATCATCATAATTTAAATAGATTCTTTTTAACTTGCCAACAATCTTAGAATAAGCCATTAGACTGAAAGGTGAAAAAAAAATGCATTAACAATAAAGTGGGATACTGAGATGAATAAATAGGAGAACATTTACCGTCAGAAGGTATGCTATTCATTTTTATTTTAATTCAAATAAATAATACTTTATGGAGAAGCAAGGCAGAAATGAGAGAGGGGGAGTGAAGGAAGTAGTCTTAGCATCACATTGTGAAGCATAAAGCTAAAACTTGTCTTTCCTCCCCTGTAAGACACTGCCAATGTTCATTTCTTGACACATTGAGGAATATCAAATAGAGATATCCAATGAAATTATACAAAAGAAGTTAAAGAGAGAAAACACTTAATAGGTCTTGGATTGTCTTCATTGTGAGAGTTCTTTATTCTGAGGAAAACACTGGGTACAACCAGTCTAGTTTTAAATAATAGAAGTGAAGGGGAATGTAATGAAAAATTTTGTTAAACCTCTGGTTTTTAAGTGTTTTGTGGATTCCATTTATCCTTACTTCACTCATTACCAGAGATAATGAAGAATTAAATATGTGTAGTATACTTTGTTAAAAAAAATACTTATCAATGAATTTTGTCCATGTAGAAATGCGTTGTTGTTTAACACATTTATGTTAAAGGCTTAATTCTCTTTAACTTCTGTTCATTGTGGTTAAAAAGTTGGACTCCTTTAAAAATTCAGCTAGTTATGCCTTCACACTAAAAGGCAAAGAGTGGGATCAAAGAGGAGCTCTCCTTCTAGAAGGTAGAAAGTCCAAATCTGAGTAGAAATCATTCTAAGAGCCAAAAAGAAATCAGACCTGGAAAATCCAAGACATCAAGACTATTAGTAACATTGATCAATAGAACAGTGTTGTTGAGGTTTAGAGGTTCAGGGGTGCTGGGACCTCAAAATCACTTGTGCATTCTGACCAAATGAATTTGAACCAAGCTTTCAGCCAAAGGCAAGGTTTATTAGAACATCTCCAGTATTGGCCAGACTCTTAAGGAATCTAAGCATTTGTATTGCTAATTGCAAGCAGGCCAGATCTTAAGTATCTGAGCCCTTGGCTAGACTTTAAGAATCTAGCCCACCTAATGGAGGCAAGATGGACCTTATATACAGAAAGACTGTGGGAGGGATCTAGGAGTGGCCAAGTAGTTTGGGGTGACTGTGAGGAGGGGTCTAGGGAGGATCAAGATGGGAGTGACTGGGAGGTCCAGAATGGGATCTAGATAAGTAGCTGAAGGCCCTCTGGAGGTAACAGACAATAGGGAGATGGGCTAAAATCCCACCTTGGATTCTCCTTGAACTCTCCCACTTGGAAGGAAGTCTCTAGTGGTTGCCCGAGGCTATAATCCTATCAACTGGCCTTTCCTCATAGCCTACACCCAGTCTACCAATTCTCTGTAACCCTTAACCTAGCCAGACCCTCTATTGTCTGTGACCTTGGCCTTCCCATCCTATCTAGATGCCATTCTACCTTCCAGTCACTCCCATCAAGATCCTCCCTAGACCCCTCCTCCAGTCACCCCAGCCTACTGTCCAGTCCTATCAAAATACCCCTTCTCCCATACCCCTTCTCTAGTCACTCCAAACTACTTGTCCACTCCTAGATCCCTCCCACAGTCTTTCTCTATATAAGGTCCATCTGGCCTCCATTAAGGTGCTCAGATTCACCAAGACTCTAGCCAAGTGCTGAGACTTACTCAAGCCTGCTTGTCATTGCTAGAGTCACAAATATTTAAATGCCTTAAGAGTCTGGCCAATATGGCAGATCTTTAATAAACCTTGTCTTTGGCAGAAAGAAGGCTCGAGTCGAATTCATTCAGGCAGGACCTATGTCTCTTGCACTTGATATTTTGGGGTCCCAGCACCCCTGAACCTCAACAAGTGTACATATTGATATTTTTAATCACTTATCTACAAACAAATTGCCACAGGCTTCTCTAAAGTTGTATAATTTTATCTAAATTATTTTATGTATTCAAACATTTAAGTGATTGAGCATCAAATGTTCATGTTTGAATGCATATATAAATATGTATATATGATATGTACATATATTTCTTCTAAACTAAATTTTAAGAGCTTTTAAATACATATATATCATTGATCCATTTTTTATGTCACAATCACAATCATTTTAATCTTGCCATCTTCAAACTGAACCCTATTTTGTGACAAAGAAGAATAATTCAGCAAAAACATTGACAGTGGCAACATCTGACAATGGATACAACATTATGTCCTTGAAGTTCCTGACCTTTCCGCTATGAGGGAAAGATGAGTGTTATTTTCTATTCTTAACCTTCATTGGTTTTCCAATTACTCAGAATTTTTATTTAGTGATATTTTTATTTATATTTATGTTACTGTTTTTAATCCAGGATCATAGAACTAGTATTGGTAGCAATGTCAGAGGTCTAGTTAAACACTCTCATTTGACAGATGAGAAAACTGAGGTTCTTGATATTGAAATTTCCTGCTCATGACTGCACAGGCAGTAATTGATGGTCAAGATTTGCATGTTGTCATCTTGTTTTTGCAAATTTCACTTCTATATAAGTTTATTCAAATATTTTTATGTTATTCTAAATTACTCATATTTATCATTTCTTATCACACAAGACTAGTCTATTTTTCATATACAATAGCTTTTTACCCATTCACCAATCAGTCATAATGCACTGTTTCCAGTTCTTGGCTACCACAAACAGTGATATAATGCATATTTTGGAATATACTTCCTTGGAGCAAATGGCCAGTAGTGACATCACTGCATGAAAGGGAATGAAAAGTTTAGTCACCTTTCTTATATAATTCCAAATTTATATCCAGAATAGTTGGACCAATTCATAGCTCCACCCCTATGTTAGTGTGCCTCCAAAGGTACGTTAATTGTACTCATATTTCATCATTTTTGCCAATGTACATGATATGAAACATGCTTCAAAACTCTTTTAACAGGCAATTCTTTAAGTATTTTTTTTTAGGCAGTTGGGGGTAAGTGACTTGCCCAAGGTCACACAGCTAGTAAGTGTCAAGTGTTTGGTCTGAGGCCAGATTTAAACTCAGGTCCTCCTGACTTCAGGGCTGGTGCTCTACCCACTGCACCACCTAGCTGCCCCCACTTCTTTAAGTATTAATGCTATTTATATATAATGATTAATAGATTACAAGCTTTTTCACAATTCTCTTGGTTTTAATTATATGGTAGGTCATATTGCATATGCATTTTAGGGTCACCATGGTAAAGAATATCCAATTGAGAGTCCATGTCAAGGCGAGGTCCTCTACATGCTTCTGTTTGTAAGTTACACCATATTAATTACATGTTAAGAGCCCTCAAAATATTGTCAAGCCTCCTGGAACAGACCTGTAAATAGAAAGGCATTTTACAAGAATTCCTTCTATGATACCAATATGTTTGTGATATCTAAAATGAAGAGTTAAAACAGAGAAAGAAAACTATAACTCCATATCCCTAATGAATTAATGATTACATAACAGCTGCAGAAAAGGTCTTTAACAAAATCTAACACTAATTTCTGTCAAAAAAAATGAAACAGACAGAAAACAAAAGAATAAATGATTATTTCCTTAATATGGTAAATAGTACACATCCACATCCAACAGATAGCATTATAAATAATAAGGATAAACTAGAAGGCTTTTCAATAAGATAAAGGGTAAACAAAGATATCAATTATCTCCCCTACTATAATATAATGCTAACTATAACAATAAGAAAAAAAATTGAAGGATTAAGTGTAGACAAAACTATTGTTCCATAAGAAATATTGAGCAGGCAGACTTCAGAAAAATCTAGAAGGACTTGAATGAAATTATGCTGAGTGAAGTAAAGATAACAAGGAGAACACTGTATACAGTAATAACAACATTATGCAATAATTGACTTTATTACACTTAGCTCTTCTGAGCAATATACAATGATCTAAGATAATTCCGAAAGACTCAAGATGTAAAATGCTAACCACATCCAGAGAAAGAACTATGGAATCTGAATAAGATCGAAGCATACTATTTTCTCTTTCTTTTGTTGTTTTTAGTTTTTTTCTTTCTCATGATTTTTCCCTTTTGTTCTGATTTTTCTTTGATAACATGACTAATGTGGAAATATATTTAATATAATCATACATGTATAGCCTAAATCAGATTGCATGCCATCTTGGGGAGGGGGAGTGGAAGGAGGGGGGGAAATATAGAACTCAATCTTATAAAAACAAATGTTGAAAACTAAAAATAAATTTTAAAAAAGATATCATCCATCCTCTTACCTCTCTGTGGATGTATCTGTGTATACATATTCCACCCTCAATTGATAAGATTAGATCAAAATGAGGTTCTAGGGACTCCTGTTCCACCGATGGTGTGAGTTACTAGCAAAATAAATGATGCCATGGGGCAGTGAGGTGGCTCAGTGAATAGAGCTCTGGCCTTGGAGTCAGGAAGACCTGAGTTCAAATCCAGCCTCAGACACATAACACTTACTAGCTATGTGACCTTGGGCAAGTCACTTAACCCCAATCGCCTCACACAAAAAAGGCAAAAACAAAAAAAACCCAACAAGATAAATGATGCCATCTTTTAAAATTTGATCCCTTGAAATGTCCAATCCTATCCCCATTAACACAAGAATGTGTTGCAAGAGCCTTGTTTTCTCTCTTCCTAACTCTTCAGAGCCTCTTTTCAAAGCTGTAAAATTATTCCCTTTCTTTTAGTTACAACCACTTCACATTCCTTTCTCTATGACCTCCCTCCTCTACAATATTTTTTTCACCTCTTCCATCACTGCAAAGACAGGGAGAAAAAATTGAAAAATATTTATACATTTCTCCTCTCAAGTCTTGACCTGTGTTTACTTTCATCCCCTTTTCATTGCCTGTAAGGGTGGAGCTTCTCTATACTATCTCACAACCTCTATCATTGATTTAACTAATGAGAAAAGGAGATTTTTCCTTCTGAAATATTAATTCACTTTTTTCTATTCTCTTGTATTTTCCCTTTATTTGCATGGCTCATTGATGCTTGCTGCCTTCTCTCAGTCAATGAGAGGGGGGTTTTTTGGTTGTTGTTGTTTTTGTTTTTGAAGAAAGAAGTGTCAAATTAAAAGAATCCCCCAATCCATATCCCTAGTTGTGTGTAGTTCTAGATACCCTGCATTTAATTTCTTATATTCATCTTTGAATTCTATCTGAATTTTCTTCTGTTTGGCCAGTATGGATTTTGAATACTTTGCTCTCCTGGATTTTTAAAAATTATTCAAATGTATCCCTTTTTTTGAATTTTTTAATGTTTAAATTCAGCTTACATCTTTGCAGGTTGTTACTCTAAGTTGGCAACTGATCTTCTTTATTCTTAAAAATATGCTACCTGAAAAATTTGTTGTTTGATGCTATATTTATGAATTAGACTGCAAAGTTTCTTGGTGGGTTAAACTTGGAGTTTCCTTCTTTTGGTGTTCTATGTTTCTCTTGATATGTACTTTGCTCTCTGCCTCCAGTATTTCTGGTAAGGTTTTGTGTGATTTCTTGAAGTATGATATTCAAGTTTTCCTTTTCTTAATTTTTTTGAAGACCTATCATTTATAGATTTTCTCTTCATGACTTATCTTTAAGTTCAGTGTTATTGTTTTATAGAACTCTCACATGTTCTTCAAAGCTTAGAGGGTTTTGTTTTGGAGGGTTTTTTTGTTATTTGGTTTTATTACAATTTTTTTTCCTTTTGCTTCTTAATTTTTGCTATTCTTTATTCACAGGATCCCCTCTTATTGAAAATTTCTCTGATATTTGTTCTGTATTATCTAGTCTCTGTTTAGATTTGATGATTTCTTCTTCCATGAGTTTTAATTCCTTTCCTTATTTCTTTGATATTTTTGCCACGTTCTCATTTTTACTCTCAAAATTATTTTTGGTGGTTATTGAAATGGTTCCATTTCATTTCAGCAATGTCTTACAGAATTTGTTGTAATGCCTTTAACTTCCTCAGGAAATTTCAACAGTTTAGTTAGTTTTAGGTAATTATCCACTGAAATGGCTCTTTTTCTTTTCTTGAAATGAATGATAATTTCTCTTCCCTAATAAGCTTTGTCTGTCTTTATCAATCCCTCTTTTAATTTTGCTATGGAATCCTTGCTATAAGTGTGCTTTTTACTGCCAATTCTATCACTTCAGAAGACCCAACACTGTCACACCCCTCTCCCAGGCCTTCACAATGACTAAGAGCTGTAACTCTGAAGAAGTGAGCATGAGCAGTTGTGATATCGCAGCAGGAAGGCACCAAGAGGCTGATATAATTGGACCTGTTCTGTACCTTTACCAGTCCCACCCTTTCAGGCTCCATCCTTCTCTTTCATTCTGATTTTCTTCAATCCCAAATTAACCACAGAAGACTTGTTAAGAAGTGGGTGGGAAAGGATCACCTAGTGAATTACTATGGGTAGTGTAATTTATAAAAAAAAAAACCTTTTTATTAAGGTTAAGGGAATAAATGAGAAGAGACATGTAACCAACTATTTACCTTCCCAACAGAATTTCATAAAATTACCTTTAAGAAAGATTTGGCAATTTGGTGGTCAGTTCAGAGGCTGGGACATAACTAATAAGGAAATTGGGGCTTTACCTTGGGGCATCAAATGTTTAGGTTACCAATTTAGAGGGAATTATAAGAATTTATAATCCTTTAGTAGTGTGTAAAAGCAAGGCTCAGTATTTGTTTAGCAAAACAAATAGCACAAATAAAAAGATAACCAATGGCAAACTTATGTGAAACCTTCCCTCCTACCACCACCCCAGCTAGTCTTTGTCTTGCACTCTACACTTGAAAGCACACTTCATACTACCTGCACAGTTTGTGGCAAAATAAGTCATTACAGTTCTGGTGAGAGGAATAGGTCATTTGTTTTAAAACCAATTTTGTACAAATTATACATGAACACCAAACCTGGTAACCTCGGTTCTATATCTCCTGATATTTCTATCAAATTGAAATGGGAAGCTAATCTTCTTACACAAAAGAGATGGAATAACTTCTGTTCCTTACCCTTTTTTTGTAAAGAAAGGCTTACTGGAACTTTAAGGAGGAAGAGGCAATGTGACAATCTTATCATTCAGTGTTTTTCAATGAAGTAGAGATAGTGTCCCAGAGGGAACTGGGCAGTAGCTCTTGAGCATCACTATCCTGTCCTCATCATTGTTCTTACTCATAAATGGCTATAATATGCTTGTTTCTTCTGTTAAGTAATCTAAGTCTCTCATTCATGAATAATGAAACTCTTAGGTTTCTCTGGACCTTGGCTCTACCAGAAACAACAGCAGCCGTTCAAAGGGGCAGGATATTGTGAGCAAAGATTCAGTTGAAGCCAAGTCATAGAGTGTAAAGGATGAAAGAAACCCAAACCAAAAATGAAATCCAGTGGGTGGTATGTATAATTTTAATTACATCATCCTGTTCTGTATCTATTTTCATCCCCAAACATATTGTTAACTGCTGTTATAACTTATTTCTGCTTTTCCTTCAGTAAAATGTAAAGTATCCATCATGCTGAAACACTTAAGTTGCTGGCAGTTTACTCACATTAGATCTCATTAGCAATTATACTAGTGTTCAAAATACATTACCTCATTTGTTTCATCCCCCTTATAGTTTTTCCATAATGAATTAGACCAATTAGCTTCACATGACAGAAGGAAATCTTAAATAACACTGTCTTTACTTTAAGAAATGTTTAGCTGAAATGCAAGGTGGGGGGGAGAAAGAGAAAAGTGAACCACAAATATACAAACCTGATGAATTAATTTGCTTTGAAAAATGGACAGAGATAAAAAAAAAAACCTCAACCCCCAAATCATTTGTTGTTTGTATAGTTGATAAACCAATATCGATTAGAAGAAAATCAGCCTGCCTCCATAGAACTTTCATTTGAGATTATACTGGGCCTTTGGGTACTTGAATATTCAAATGGATGGATCAATCAGACTATCAACAAGCATTTATCAAGCACCTGCTTTGTGATCAAGGAGATAAATATGATTCCATTAGTGTAGGTGTCTCTTCCAGTGACAGAAATTGCAACCCATCTATTTCTACCTATCTTGTGCATCTCTTGTCTATTTCTTGATATATGTCTGCCACTAGAGATCCATGAAATATGATGAGTCTTACTCAATTTGTCTTGACATCATAAGAATATCAATGGAGTACATGGTCTATCCATAGTTATTCTTTACTCTTACCATGTGACCAACCCATCCTATTTTTCAATCACCCATGTCTTTAATGGCATCTCTTACTATGGTTCTTTGTTCTCTCTCTCTCTCTCTCTTCTCTCTCTCTCTCTCTCTCTCTCTCTCTCTCCTCTCTCTCTTTTTAATGTTCTAGAGCCTGCTTGTACCTGCCATGTGCTTCTCCATTGCCTTCTGAGTAAGACTCATTTTGGGTATTCCATAATTCACAGCCATACAACCACACTGCAAGAACATTGGTATTAAAGAAAATGGACCTCCTTTGTTTCAGAAAAATATTTGACATCATTAAGATAGTTTATAATAATTGAAATCTGCTAATTGCCAAGGACGACTCTCATATTCATTGATAGCTAGGAATTTGGGAAATCATGAGATCATCCTCTGTACATATTGCCAATATAAATTTATATTGGTCACACTTCCCCCCTGCCTCGCCCCGTCCCAAATGTATTAACCCATCAAGGAATTGAAATCTTACCTACTAATTGTGCTATAACATGAGAGGAACACCACCATAGGTCCATCTCCAGGAAGAATCAAAGGGCATGTGAAGCTAATAAGAAAAAATTTCAGTTAGGCAAACTGTTAAGGTACTTCTAGAAACCAATCTCTGCATTTTATGAGCCCTATCACTAGGGCACTGGAGTGCCTTGTTACTAATCAGCATAGTCATTATCTCTTTTCTTTGTAGATCATAATTATTATACCTCATTGCTCTATCAGGAACTGCCTTTGCAGTGAAACTTACATGGACGAGTTGTCCAGATATAATTGGGTAGGAGCAGGAAGTTATCTGCTTAATAAGTCATTGTCACATGAGGAGTCAACAGAAGAGATATATCCAGAAACAAAATCTGCTCCTTAAATTTCCTCAGTTACCTAGAGGTGAAATTTGACCAGCTCACTCCCCCTTTCTCTAGGTGACTTTTAATAGGTCTCTTAATGTCATAGTAGTTAAAGGTAATTTAACTTGGAAAGGGAAGTGAAATAGGGACTGTGGGTCAATAGAAAGGAAGGCTTTCACATTATGAGAATGTGTTTTTTTCCCTTTTCTCCAAAGTTCTGCCTCTATCTGTGCAAAAGAAAGATACATTAAAGAAAATGAATCATCAAGACAGTAGAATTAGAGTTCCTTTGAACATGACTGATTTGAGGGCTCATTTTATTCTCTTTAGTATTTTCTGCTGCTCTTACAAAAATTGTCTGTACCACCAAAAAAAAAATCTGCAGAGTATCACTAAAGTCTGTGTGCCGATTGTCTGGGCAAGTTGCATAGTTTGGAAAAGCTGGCTTTTGAAAATACTTATACCTATCAATTTTGAAAATAATTTTCCCATTATTTATTTATCACAACTGAGCCCAGAGAATCTAAGGAGCTCAAAGTTAATGTTTTCATCTTCCCTCTCCATCCACCCTCAGAAACAAATATGAATATCTTATTTTCAAATCCAAAAGCAAAGCCCTTTTGTTAACTAAGGAGCCCTAGGGCCATTGTTAGGCTCAACAAGACTTCATAGTGGAGTCAGAAAATGTGGACTCATGTCCCTATGGTGTCATTTTCTAGTCATGTGATACTTGGAGAGTTTATCAGCAAAAGCAGAAATAATAGTACTTGAACCAACTAATATAAGATAACTGAACTCAAGTGTAAAAGTATGAGTTAGGGGCTCAGAGTGCTAAAAGGGGGAAAGAAAGAAAGAAAGAAAGAAAGAAAGAAAGAAAGAAAGAAAGAAAGAAAGAAAGAAGGAAAGAAAGAAAGAAAGAAAGAAAGAAAGAAAGAAAGAAAGAGAGAAAGAGAGAAAGAGAGAGAGAGAGGAGAGGGAGGGAGGGAGAGAGAGAAGAGAGAGAGAGAGAGAGAGAGAGAGAGAGAGAGAGAGAGAGAAAGAGAGAGAAAATAAAAAAGAAAGAAAGAAAGAAAGAGAGAAAGAGAGAAAGAGAGAAAGAGAGAGAGAGAGAGAGAGAGAAAGAAAGAAAGAAAGAAAGAAAGAAAGAAAGAAAGAAAGAAAGAAAGAAAGAAAGAAAGAAAAGGGAGGAAGAAACAAAGGAATGAAGGGGAGGGAGAGAGAGAGAGAAAGAGAAAGGAAAAAGGAAAGAAGAAACCATTGTGATCCCACATGATAATAAAGGAAGGCTTCACAGAAGAGGTAGAACTTGAAGAAAGTGTAAAATTTGGAGACTAAAAGCACAGTTATCTAGATCCTTGTTAGGAGTTCAGAATAGATCAGTCTCTATTATTAGATTTCAAAGTCTTTATGGGTTGTTCCCCAAGTCAGCTGCTTCTACCACAAAAAACTATAGAAACAAGTCATTCATTTATTCATTCATTTAACAAACATTTACTAAATGTCTACTATGTGCACTGCGCTGTGCTAGGTGATGCAAGAGATTCAAATTTTATATAAGATCTGATCCTTTACTTTATGGAGTTTAGGGTCAGAGATGGATTTAAGAGTAAGAGTATGTTAAGAAGCTCGAAAAGTCCTCTTAGCCCCAAAATATCCACTTTCCCCAACATTTACATCACTTCTTGAGAGTGGATTGATCTGCACAAAAATTCTATGAGGGTAATTACTAAAGGTTTTATTAACCTCATTTTAATGATCAGGAGACTAAGGATGAGGAATTAAATGACTTATTCAGGGTCACCCATATGGTAGGTATTGAAGGGTTAGCTATGAGCCCAAGTTGTCTTGACTATAAATCTAGAAGTCTATCCACTAAACCAGTGGTATTCAAATTACTTCTTCTTCTCCTCCTCCTCCTCCTTCTGGTAGTACAGCACACTGAACATTTAAGTCAGGAATAATATTTGAGAGTTGGAGGCTCATGCGTGCAATTGCAAGTGTAGGTTCCAAACTATTCATGACACACCTAGTGTGAAACTTGAGGCATAGTTGTAGGTAACATCACACATGCTGAAAACCATTTCATTATATCATGCTGCTTACATAATTCATGGCTTCTTGATTTGCAGAGTTAACATGTCTTTCCATGTGATTTTCATAAAGCCATTATCTCATATCTCTTAACTCCATAAAGTTAAGTAAAAAGTAATGTGCATTTATGTAACCTATTGCAATGTTAGGCTAAGTGAATGTTCAGGATGTAAACCACTTACAATTCATAATAGATATTTCGGAACAGAGATGAAAGAAGTAAACATTGCAGAGGGTAGTAACAGGCATTTACTCTTTGCTCCAATCTCTGACAAAGAGTTGTCCCTTCTTGCCAAGGTTAATCCTTGTATATTTATATTTAGACTTTAGATTTAACAACAATTTATTTATTAAGCTCCTACTATGAACCAAACACTGTGCTAAGTGCTTTATAAATATCTTATTTCATCCTCTGAACCACTCTAGGAATTAGATGTTATTATTTAATATCTCCTTTTTAAAGAAAACTGTGGCAAACATAGACTAAGTAACTTGCCCAGGTTCACATAGCAAGTTAGTGTATGAGGGCAGATTTGAGCTCAGGGCTTCCTGACTGTAAGACCAGAGCTCTAGCTACTGTCCCACCTAGATGGCTTCTACATGTATGCTTGATCTTATCTCCTCCCATGTTCTCTAGTAGTGTGCATCCTCATTCATTCCCCCTCTTCAAATCTTCATCCTCTCCCTTTCAACTGATTTCTTACCTACTGACTTCAAACTAGGCCAGGATCCCCCAGCATTAAAAACAAACAAAAATTCCTTCGCTATATATTATATATTCTTTCCAGCTATCATCTTTGTCTCTCCTGCCTTTTGTACTCAAATTCCTTGAAAAAGTTATCTACATTTCCTCTACTTTCTCTCCTTTCACACATTCGTCAAAACTTAGGAGTATTGCTTCCTACTTCATCAATCAACTAAATCTGTTTCAAAAAAAAATACAGCCTCCAATAGTCTCTTATTTGCCAGATGACAGTCTTTTTTTCAGTCCTCATCCTTCTCAACATCATCTGTATTTGATACTATTTATCATGCTCTCCTTCTAGATAATTTTTTTTTCTGTGAGTTTTCATGACATTAATGTCCTGGTTTACTTCTACTTGTCTAATTACTCTTTCTCAGTCTCCTTTGTTCACTCATCAACCACATCTCACCCCCAACCATGTGTTCTTCAAGATTCTATTTCAGGTCCTCTTTTCTTTTTATATATTTTCTCTGGATAACATCAGTTCCCATGGATTTAACTATGATCTCTACCTAGATAACTCTTAGACCTACATATCCAATCCCAATCTTTCCTTTAAGATTCAGTCCTAGAACACCAATTACCTATTAGATATTTCAAACTGAATGTCACAAATAGATCTTAATTCAATATATCAAAAACTGATTTTATCATTTTCTCTCTATACCGTCCCTTCCACATCCTTCTATACCTCCGCACATCCTTCTAGTCTCCAGAATCATAATCTCAGCATTATCCTACAGTCCTCATTCTGTCTCACTCAAGATGTACGAGTTGCCAAATCTTGCCATTTCTATCTTCACAATAGCTCTGCCTTACAACCTCTTCTTATCACTCAGATCGCTGCCACCTTAGTTCAAGCCCTCATTATCTCTCACCAAACTCCAATAGCCTGCTAATCATTCTCCCTTCCTCAAGTCCCTCTCCCCACCCTAGTCTACGGTATATATTGCTGCCACAGTAACTTTCCTTAAGCAAAGATATGACTCTCGATTTCCCTACTCATTCAACCATAGTGGCTCCCTATTACCTCTAGCATAAAATATAAATGCCTCTGTTTAGCTCTGAAGGCCCTACACAATATGTCTCCAATTTATCTCCCCAGCCCTTTTGATGCTATGCCCCATCCTGCAGTCTATGATCCAGCCAAATTGTCCTCTTTGTTCCTCACACATGACACGCCATCTCCCATCTCTACACCTTTGTGCTGGCTGGCCCCTGTGACAAGAATGTACTCCCTGCTTACATCTACTTTATAGACTCCTCTTCTTTTAAGGTACAGTTCAAGCACCATCTTCTACATGAAGCCTTTCCTGATTCCCCAACTGCTAGTGTCTTCCTTCCCAAACTACCTTGCATTTAACTACTTTGTATGGTCTTGTATTTATTAACTTTATATTTATGCTGTATCTAATTTTATATGTACTTATTGTTGCTTCCATTAGAATGTAAGCTCATTTTGAGTAGGAAGGGATTGTTTTATTTTTTGTACATCTAACCGCAGGGTTTAGCATAGTGTCTGGTATATAAAAGCCGCTTAATAAATACTCATCAGTTGGATGATTAACTGCTATCCATATAATCCAAGGTAGAATGATTGAGAAAAGAGAATTCTGCTCATTCATTCTTTCAAAAATTTATCTTGAGTTCCGGGAGCCAAGATGGCAGAGTGAAAAGGTAGTCGCTCTCACTCTCCCATATCAACCTCTGAAAACCCAGAAAATATCACCCCAGAAAAAAAAACCTGGAACACCTGAACTAGAAGAAAGATGAGGAGCAGCAGTGCAGCAGCCCACCAAACGGGTCTCCCAATACCTCAGCAAAAATAAGGGAGGCAGAACTACAAGGGGCCCCAGGCAGACAAGTACCCTGTGGCATTCATCTGAAAGGAGGTGAAGAAAACAACCTAAAGGCTTCCTAAAGCCCCAGCCTTTCTGATTCCAACCCAATACCAGGTGAGCTGTAGGAGCCCTGAAGCCTCCAATTGTGAAGAAATCCTGAAGGCCATGTGGTAGAGCAGGCAAACACCAACACCTGGACCTCAGAGTGCCTCATTGAGGGTGGGGGGAACTGGTGGAAACCAGCTCAGAAAACCACCAGGAGCCTCGGCACTCCACCGCAAAGGAATCTCCCAGTGCATTAGCAGAAATGAGGGAGACAACACTGCAGGGGGCCCCAGTCAGATAAACACCCTGCAGCAGCCATCTAAAAGGAGCTGAAGAAAGCTAAAGGAAAGGAAAAGCAGGCAACCTAGAATTGCCTGAAAGTTCCAGCCTTGCTGATTCCAGCCCAATGCGGGGTAGGCTGCCAGAAACCTACAGCCTCCAATTTCCAGCATAAGAGGACCTAGGACATAAAGCCAGTGACCAGGACCTGAGCTCCCAGCACAGGAAGTTTGGGTCAGTGCTCTCTGTTCCCCAGCAGGAGAGCTCAATCTCTTTAGAGGCCAAGGAATGGGGAAACCATGAGTAAAAAGAAACATACCACAGATTCATATTATGAGAAGGGTGAAGATCAAGACAGAAATTCTAAGGAGGACAACATTGTCAACAAACCTACACCTGCAATGTGAAAGGGGAATATGAGCTGGTTTGGCGCCCGAGGAGCCTTCTTGGAAGAGCTCAAGAAGGATTTTAGTAGTCAAATGAGAGAGGTAAAACAGTCCTTCAAAAATACAATTGGCCAATTGGAAAAAAAACACACTGAAGAAAACAAGTCCCTAAGAAACACAATCGGCCAGTTCAAGAAGGAAGGACAAAAACTAACAGAAGAAAGCAATCTGTTAAAAACTAGAATTGGACAAATGGAAACTAATGTCTCTATGAGAGAGCAAGAATCAGTCAAACAGAAACAAAAAAATGAAAAAATAAATGAAAATGTAAAACACCTCATCAGTAAAACAACTGACCTGGAAAATCAACTCAGGAGAGACAACTTAAAAATTATTGGACTACCTGAAAATCATGATGAAAAAAAGAGCCTGGACAGTATCTTTCAGGAAATCATAAAGGAAAACTGCCCAGAAGTCCTAGAACCAGAAGGGAAAATAACCATAGAAAGAATCCACCATCACCACCTGAAAGAGATCCCAAATTGACAACGCCAAGGAAATATAATAGCAAAATTCCAAAATTACCAGATGAAAGAGAAGGTGCTGCAAGCAGCCAGAAAGAAACAATTTAAATATCATGGAACCACAGTCAGGATTACACAGGACCTTGCAGCTTCTACATTAAAAGACCCAGGGCATGGAACATGATATTCCTAAGGCAAAGGAGCTTGGAATGCAGCCAAGGATCAATTACCCAGCAAAAATGAGCATCATTTTTCAAGGGAGGAGGTGGATATTCAACAAATAGGAGACTTCCAAACTTTCCTGATAAAAAGACCAGAGCTCAACAAAAAATTTGATCTTCAAGTACAGGAAAGGACTTAAAAAGGTAAATGGGACAGAAAGATACAATATGTTGTTAATAAGGGGGGGGCTGTTTAAACCCCTACAAGGGAATATGAGACTTGCAACCCTTGAGAACTGTATTGTTATTACACTTGTTAAAGGAGTATACATAAAGAGGGTGGATATTAGTTGACTTTGATGTAATGATAAAAAAAATCTAATCAAGTGGGTTAAATGGATCCAAATAAGTGGATCAATCTGATCTTAGAAAATGTACTGAGAAAGGAGGAGGCAGACAAGGGTAAATTACATTACAGGAAAAGACACAAAATCCTATTACAGCAGAGGGAAAGAAGGAGGGGGGAGCATTGTTTGAACCTTACTCTCATCAGATTTGGCTCAAGAAGGGCATAATATATAATCAGTTAGGTATAGAAATCTAACTTGCCCTATAGGCAGTAGGAGGGAAAAGGGGAAAGAAAAGGGAGGGGGAAAGAAGGGGGGGAAAGAAGGAGGGAAGCAGCAGTAAGACTAAAGGGGAAGAAAAGGGAAAGGGATAATAAAAGGGGAGGGACTGAAGGAGGCAAAAGCAAAACACTAGTGAAGGGGGAAAGGAAAAAGGAGAAAGAAAAGCATAAATGGGGGAAAAGGATGGAGAAAAAGACACAGATAGTAATCATAACTGTGAATGTGAATGGGATGAACTCTCCCATAAAACGGAAAGGATTGCAGAATGGATTAAAAACCATAATCCTACAATATGTTGTTTACAGGAAACACATTTGAAAAAGAGTGACACATACAGGGTAAAGGTAAAAGGCTGGAGCAGAATATATTATGCTCAGCTGAAGTAAAAAAGCAGGGGTAGCAATCCTGATCTCAGACAAAGCAAAAGCAAAAATAGATCTAATCAAAAGAGATAAGGAAGGAAACTACATCCTGCTAAAAGGCACCATAGACAATGAAGTAATATCATTACTAAACATATATGCACCAAATGGTATAGCATCCAAATTCTTACAGGAGAAGTTCAGGGAGTTACAGGAAGAAATAGACAGCAAAACTATACTAGTGGGGGACCTGAACCTCCCCCTCTTGCACTAGATAAGTCTAACCACAAAATAAACAAGAAAGAAGTTAAGGAGGTGAATAGAACATTAGAAAAGTTAGGTATGATAGACCTCTGGAGAAAACTGAATGGGGATAGAAAGGAATATACTTTTTTCTCGCAGTACATGGCACATACACAAAAATTGACCATGTACTAGGGCATAAAAACCTCACAATCCAATGCAGAAAGGCAGAAATATTAAATGCATCCTTTTCAGATCATGACAAATAAAAATTATATGTAATAAAGGGCCATGGAAAGATAGACTAAAAAATAATTGGAAACTAAATAATCTAATCCTAAAAAATGATTGGGTCAAACAACAAATCATAGAAACAATCAATAATTTCATTCAAGAGAATGACAATAATGAGACAACATACCAAAACCTATGGGATGCAGAAAGCAGTTCTTAGGGGAAGTTTTATATCTCTAAATGCTTACATAAATAAAATAGAAAAAGAGGAGATTAATGAATTGGGCATACAACTAAAAAAACTAGAAAAAGAACAAATTAAAAATCCTCAACTAAACACCAAATTAGAAATATTGAAAACCAAAGGAAAAATTAATAAAATTGAAATTAAGAAAACTATTGAACTAATAAATAAAACTAAGAGCTGGTTTTATGAAAAAACAATAAAATAGATAAACCTTTGGTTAATTTAATTAAAAAAAAGAAAGAAGAAAACCAAATTACTAGTATCAAGAATGAAAAGGGAAGCTACCACCAAGGAAGAGGAAATTAAAACAATAATTAGGAATTATTTTGCCCAACTATATGCCAACAAATTTGACAATCTTAGTGAAATGGATACATATTTACAAAAATATAAATTGCCCAGATTAACAAAGAGGAAGTAAAATACTTAAATAACCCCATCTCAGAAAAAGAAATTGAACAAGCCATTGATGAACTCCCTAGGAAAAAATCTCCAGGGCCAGATGGATTTACATGTGAATTCTATCAAACATTTAAAGAACAATTAATTCCAATACTATATAGACTATTTGGGAAAATAGGTGAAGAAGGAGTCTTACCAAATTCTTTTTATGATACAAATATGGTGTTGATACCTAAACCAGGAAGAGTCAAAATAGAGAAAGAAAATTATAGACCAATTTCTCTAATGAATATAGATGCAAAAATTTTAAACAAAATACTAGCAAGTAGATTGCAGCAACTTATCACAAGAATAATACACTATGACCAGGTAGGATTTATACCAGGAATGCAGGGTTGGTTCAATATTAGGAAAACTATCAGCATCATTGAGCATATCAACAACAAAACCAACAGAAACCACATGATCATCTCAATAGATGCAGAAAAAGCTTTTGATAAAATACAACACCCATTCCTATTAAAAACACTAGAAAGCATAGGTATAAATGGAGTCTTCCTTAAAATAATAAATAGCATATATCTAAAACCTTCAGCAAGCATTATATGTAATGGGGACAGGCTAGAAGCATTTCCAATAAGATCGGGGTGAAACAAGGATGTCCATTATCACCACTGTTATTCAATATTGTACTGGAAATTAGCTTTAGCAATAAGAGAAGAAAAAGAAATTGAAGGCATTAGAATAGGCAAAGAAGAAACAAAGCTATCACTCTTTGCAGATGACATGATGATATACTTAGAGAATCCTAGAGAATCAAGTAAAAAACTACTTGAAATAATAAACAACTTTAGCAAAGTTGCAGGCTATAAAATAAACCCACATAAATCATCAGCATTTCTATATATTACCAACAAAGCCCAACAGCAAGAGATAGAAAGAGAAATCCCATTTAAACTTACTGTAGACATTATAAAATATTTAGGAGTCTACCTCCCGAAACAAACCCAGGAACTCTATGAACACAATTACAAAACACTTTTCACACAAATAAAATCAGATCTAAATAATTGGAAAAACATCAGTTGCTCATGGGTAGGCCGAGCTAATATAATAAAAATGACAATCCTACCTAAGCTAATTTACTTATTCAGTGCCATACCAATCAAACTACCAAAAATTATTTTATAGAGTTAGAAAAAATAATAACAAGATTCATTTGGAAAAACAAAAGGTCCAGAATATCAAAGGAACTAATGAAAAGAAATGCAGGGGAAGGTGGCCTAGCAATTCCAGATCTTAAATTGTATTATAAAGCAGCAATCATCAAAACTGCTTGGTACTGGCTAAGAAATAGGGAGGTGGATCAGTGGAATAGGTTAAATATGCAAGACACAGTAGTCAATGACTATAGTAATCTATTATTTGATAAACCCAAAGACCCCAGCTTCTGGGATAAGAACCCACTCTTTGAAAAAAACTGCTGGGAAAACTGGAAAAGAGTATGGCAGAAACTAGGCATAGACCCAAATCTCACACCATATACCAAAATAAAGTCAAAATGGGTTCATGACTTAGATATAAAGGCTGATACCATAAGTAAACTGGGAGAACAAGGAATAGTTTACCTATCAGATCTATGGAGAACAGAAGAATTCATGACCAAACAGGAGATAGAGAACATTATGAAAAGCAAAATGGATAATTTTGATTACATTAAATTGAAAAGTTTTTGCACAAACAAAGCCAATGCAACTAAGATTAGAAGGAAGGTAGAAAATTGGGAAAGAATTTTTACAACCAGTCTCTCTGATAAAGGCCTCATTTCTAAAATATATAGAGAATTAAGACAAATTTATAAGAACACAAGCCATTCCCCAATTGATAAATGGTCAAAGGATATGAACAGACAGTTCTCAGATGAAGAAATTAAAGCCATCTATAGTCATATGAAAAAATGCTCTAAATCATTATTGATTAGAGAAATGCAAATCAAAACAACTCTGAGGTACCACATCACACCTATCAGATTGGCCAACATGACAAAACAGGAAAATGATAAATGTTGGAGAGCATGTGGGAAAATTGGAACACTAATACATTGTTGGTGGAGTTGTGAAATGATCCAACCATTTTGGAGAACAATTTGGAACTATGCCCAAAGGGCTACAAAAATGTGCATACCCTTTGATCCAGCAATAGCACTTCTAGGGCTATATCCCAAAGAGATCAAACAAATGGGAAAAGGACCCACATGTACAAAAATATTCATAGCAGCTCTTTTTGTGGTGGCAAAGAATTGGAAATTGAGAGGATGCCCATCAGTTGGGGAATGGCTGAGCAAGTTGTGGTATATGAATGTAATGGAATACTATTGTGCTATAAGAAATGATGAACAAGCTGACTTCAGAAAAACCTGGAAAGATTTATATGGTCTGATGCTGAGTGAAGTGAGCAGAACCAAGAGGACTTTGTACACAATAACAGCCATGTTATGCAATGACTAAGATTGTTAAACTGAACCCTTCTCAGCATTACAAGGATCTAAGACATCTCCAGAGGCCTCGGGGATGGAAAATGCCGTCTACATCCAAAGAAAGAACTATGGAAGTCAAATCACTATCACTTATTTTTACCTTCTGTTGAGTTTTGTTTCATCTTTCTGATGGTTCCTCCTATTGGTTTTCATTTTTACTTACAACTTCACTAATGTGAAAATATGTTTAATGGGTATGTAAATGTAAACCCTATATCAGATTGTGTGCTGTCTTGGGGAGGGGGGAGGAAGGGGGAGAAAAATTTTCAACTCAAAAGCATATGGAAGTGATTGTTGATAAATCAAAATAAATTAATTAAATAAGAAAAAAATTTATCTTGAAAGAAGCAATGTTGTAGGAGTGTTAGAAGGTATATCAATAATTCAAATCAATAAACATTGCTAAGCACCTACTATGTGCCAGGCACTGTGCTACGTGCTAAGCATTAAGCACTGGAAGGTGTGGAGTATCCAAAACTGTGTTAAATAGCCTGAGGAGACAATTTCAAGTGATCAGCTTATCTTGGGAGGAGATTCTTGTTGTGTTGAGTTCAAACCAAGCAGAGCTGCAGATGGAAAGTGGAGAATGAATGAATGAATCAGTATCGGCATATCATCTTTTTTTATATACAGGGAAGAGAAGCTCACAGAGCCCTGCCTCTTTTTGACTATGTAGGGAGCAAGAAGATGAAACAAAGAATATGACTCCTGCTTGCCATAAATGGGATGTCCAGATAATATTTTTTTTTGATAGAACTGCATCGTACCACCTCATCAGCCTTATCCAGATCAGGATGACGCCACTCTGGGGTCTGCTTTTCTGATGGGTGAGCTCTTGGCTGGGAGGATCATTTCTTGAGGGGCTCCAGCAACATTCACTGTATGCTCAGCTCATTGCCCAGACTGATCCGTCCCCTCACCAGCAATCTTTTGCGTGGTTATTATTGTAAAACTCAAAGAGAAAATTCCAATCTATGCCATACACAAGACTAGGTTGAAGGAAATGAAGCTATTTAATCTGGAGAAGACTTAGGAGAGATGGGATACATTTCTTCAGATACTTGGAGTATTGTCATGCAGAAGAATGGTTGAACTTTGTGCTGCTTAGCCCTGGAAGATAACATTTGGAATAATGGGGGAAAGTTACAGAAAAATAGACTTCATCTCAACCTGAGGAAAATATCCTAATTACAGCTCTCCAAAAGTGAAATGTGCTATTTCAGAGAGTCACAAGTTTCCTATCCCTATAGTTCTTCAATTAGAAACTTGATAAACATTTCAGGAAATTCATCCAGCAGTTACTATTTACCTGTGTTACACCAGGCACTATACTTGGTACTTAAGAAAGAAACACTCCTTGCCCTAAAGAAACTTCAATTCTACTAGGAAATTGAATGTGATTATGTAGAAAGGATTTATGATTTGTGTAGGAGATGGACTAGATAATCTTTGAGGTAACTTCCAACTATAACAATCTGTGATTCCCATTTCACAATTTCCAATTTGACCAATAAAGAAAAAGAGGCTCAAAAGGTCACATAGCTAATAAATGTCAAAGTTGAGACATGAACTCAGTATGATTCCTATTCTCTAGGAGTTTTCTATCTAGTTGAGAATATGAGACTTGAATATTTTATCATCATCATCATCATTATTATTAATAGCTGGCATATATTTAGTGCTTTATGGTTTTGCAAAGCACTTTACATATTTTATCTCATTTGATCCTCACAACCTGTGAGATAGATGCTATTATTATCTCCATGGACCAGATGAGGCAACTGAGGCAAAAAGGTTAAGTGACTTGCCCAGAATCATAGAGTTAGTAAACACCTGAGGCAGGATTTGAGTCTTCTTGACTCTAAGCCCAGCACTCTATCCACTGTACCATCTACCTGTTCACTGTAGTGCACTACAAGGCAGTGTTTGATACAGTAAACCCTTCCTGCATTGTTATTCTGTTTTACTATATATTTCTGTTCTTACCTCTTTAACTATACCTTTGTTTCACTGACTGGCTCTTTGTTAGCTTTCCAGGTTCCTTCATGGTTCTCCAGGTTCCATCCTGGGTTTCCTGCTTGCCTAATCCATCAGGCTTTATTTATTTCTCTCAGAATCCTGCCAGATTTGAATAAGCTTTTGTTCTATTGCTTTTTCTCTTTAAGTCTCTCCCTTGTTCCCCACCACTTCTCCTATCTACTTGAATTAATACTCATTTCAACATAGTACCATTAATTGCTGCCAGAACTACCACCCAGTCTGGTCCTAACACCTCTGGGATATTTACTCTTTGAATTGAACTCTGACCCTCCTCTTGCTTCTTCCTCCCCTTTAAGACAGATATTCATCAAGGCTCTATCCTCAGTCTTCTTTCTTCTCTCTATATTCTGTCTATCTGGAGTTCATCTACTGGCAAGACTTCAACTATCACCTCCATAGAAATAGGTCCCAAATACATATCTCTTCTCCTCATCTCCAGGTTTGCAGTTCCAACTGCCTACTGAACATCTCCACCTGAGTCTTCCACTGTTTCCTTAAGGTCAAAAAAATAAAAAACTGAACTCATTGTTTATCTTAAAATCTGCTTTTCATCCTAATTTTTTATTTTGTCCATGCCTCCACCTCTCTACCAATTACTCAGACTCCCAACCTCATTTTATATTTCTCTCTTTTTTATTCTATATTATCTAGTTAATCACTAAATCTTATCATTTCAATGTCCATCAGATTTCTTACATCAGTCTCTCCTTACCATTCCCACTGCCATGATCCTGGTCACTTTGGGGTTATTACTTCTGTAATATACACTTTTATGCACACATATTATTTCCCTGGAAAAAAATATAAATTGGACTAAACAGAGATGCCGTTGAATTTTTGTCTCTGTAGCCTTGGTGTCTAAAACAGGTGCCCAGCTTATAGCAATAATTTAATGAATATTTATTGATCGATTGTATATCTCAGTAGCTTCCTCCCACTTTCAATCCCTTCTCCAATTGGAGGGTAAAGCCCCTCTTCAATCCTTTTAAGAAATAGCTGCCAGAGACTTCTTCCTTAATGTATAGGTTTGGTTATATTGCTACTCAAATGCTTCAATGATTCTCCACTACCCACTGAATTAAAAAAAAAAACTCCTATGATTGATGATTTTCCAAAAATTCCTGTGGAAAACCAAAATAAAATGAAAAGCATCTTTGGAACCTGAATTCCCAAATTCTGTACCAATGTACACCTACACTCCAATACTTTTCCAAATAAAACCTTAGATAAATCAATGAATCTTACTGTTTATTCTAAACACAGTAGTCACTTTAAATATGTATTGTCCTTACTTTTATCAATTTATGCTGCCTTTTAGGAATTGGGTGCCAAATTCTTCCGAGGAAGTTCATTCTTTCTTCCAAATTGGTCTATTAAAAGAAAAGCTCTCTATCCCCTTAATGGGGAAAAATTCTCTATATGATGGCTATGTGTGTAGCACATAACTTGCCACTGAATTTCTTACAGAGAGGAAAAAGGCGATTAAGGCAGTGATTGTATCAACAGATTCATCCAGGCACTAAAAATGTATTTGTAAAATTCCATCTACTCTTCTGATAACCCTTCATGATTCTGTAGCATTTTAAGTTTCCTCTGAGGTGGTTCAGTGATGTGGAACTGAGTCATTAGCCAGTTTTTCAATGTGTAATTTCTCTTACCGGTGAAGAGAGGTGGAAAATGAAGTGTTTGAAAGTAGAACAGGAAATTCTAGTTAGCAAAATGCCAGGAGAATGGCCTCAGTGGTTGTTCTGCAGAGACTTCTCTCCCCCTCCCCACAAGGAACACCTGCCCCGCCCCATGCCAGGGAGGCACCAGACCCTATTTCCTCCCAGGGTGCTGATAACTACTATCTAGGTGTTTTAATAAGATTCTTAGCACTGTATCACAGCTGCATTCTGACATATAAAATATATTATCAAGTTGGCATTAGACTGAAACAAGTCTCAGGCACTGCTGTCAGCTTTACATCCTCTTCTCTCTCATGTGACCACTGAGCTGCTACTGGCAGCACTCCCTCACCAGCAAGCGACTGGGATGTCAACATGACAACAATCCACATTTATCCTACCCAGCCTCATACACACACACACACATACACACACACACACACACACACACACACACACACACACACACACCATTACAACACACACACACACACACACACACACACACATACATTATGGTATCTGGGATGGCCTTCAATGGCTGAAACAAACTGTTTCTTCTTTAGAAGCATATCCATAGCTGCATAAAGCAGGGACTGCCAGCACTGGGGGACTGTGAAACCTTATAATTGTTTCTATAAATTTTAATAAGGAAAAGGATAGGGATTAGAGCTGTGATTCCTTGCTATAAGAAACTCTTAGGTGAGGAAATTCCCTCCACCATTGCGGGTAGGCATCTTCCCTGCAACTTAACATCTTAGACAGTTGGTTAGAGCACTGAGAGGTTAAACAATTTCCTCGTAGTCATACGGCCATTGTGTGTCAGAGGTAGTACACAAAGCTAGGTATTCTTTGCTTCAAGGTCAGCTCTCTATCTACTACATCACACAGCTTCTTGACTTCTCGATGCTATTTTGAAAATCCAGAAGAATGGTGTTACAGAACACATTCTTAAATTAAGCTATTTCAAATTGATTTTGTTTTCATAAATTTGCACTAAGTTCTCAAGAAAGGCAATATGGTACAATAAATAAGGCTTAGCTGGGCCTTAGAAACTAGAAAATCTGGGCTCAAGATCAGCCTCTGACAAAATGGTCTATGTGACCTTCAGCAAGTCACCCAATCTCTCAATGTCCCCAGGCAACTCTCTAAATTTGTATGGAAGGTACTTATCTGCATTGGTAAAGGAAGATCCTCACTAACTGCTCCTATGCCAATTAAATCTCAGATGTAGTCAACACTATGATATATTCTTTAAAAAGCTTTCAACATCTCATGTGACATGACCCAATTTTTTCTATGATCCTAGTGCCACTGTCTTTGTTATTATCCAAATCTAAATCCAAATCACAGAGTCCCTGACTTCAAAATAATCTCAGAGATCATTCATCCAGTCTATCCCACCCTTAAATAGTAATTCCCTCTATAACATTCCCAAAAAGAAATCTCTGCATGGAAACCTCCAGTGAAAAAGGAATTATAGCCTCCTAAGGTAGCCTGTTCCAACTTTGGGACAGCTCTAATTATTAAGAAGGTTTTCTTTGCATGGAGCTGAAATCTGACTCCCTGAAACTACTGTTTATGATTCCTTGCCTTTTGTGGCGAGCAGAGGGTGGGGGGAGGCAATAAGGACAAGTCTAAGCTTTCTCCTTCTTGACAATACTTAAAATACTTGAGGATAGCTACCTTGCCCCATTCCTTGGGGAAAATACTGCTCTTCAAACATATACATGCTTGTTGTCACAGGAGAAAAATACATTTGAAAATAATTGAACAATCATTTACTGTTTAAGGTTTCTTTATAGAATTTTTAGTGTGAACCACTTGGACTATGGTCATAAACTCCCAAGGAATTCACATGCCACTAAGTAGGAACTACTGGTCAATTAGAAAGTATGCCAAAAGAAAATGGGCATCTTCTTTCCTGGACCAGAGCTCATATGCTTGCTAAATGTCACTTTTCCTGACAGTCTCCGACCTCCTGGATTCCTTAGGCTACCTGGACCTATGATACATTTTCTTCATCTTCTACTTCTGTCCTGGTGGTGTGTGATATCATGCTGCAGAACTAAGGATGGCTATCACTAGATAATAAGTCAAGCCCCACTGGGAATAGTGAAAAAGTTAAAAGATCTAAAAACTCTTGATTAGAGTATTTAAGAAAATTAACATTTATTAAAAGTCATCAAGCTATTATAAGAATGATCAATAGGGCACCATAATTGAGTGCATGATAGAATTTGAATTAGAAAGGAGCTCAAAGGCCAAAAAGACTAATTTTTACTTGAATGGGAATTTCTCCCAAGAACAAAATCTGCTAATAGTATTTGGTGAACAGATTAGATACATAAAACTCAGAAGTAATAGAGTATAGTGGCATAATGTTTGATAAAAATCAAGAACTCAGACTCTTGGAGTAAGGACTTGTTATTCAACCCAAATTGCTGAGAAAGCTGGAAGGCAGCCTGGGAAAAAATAGCTTTAGAGCAATATTTTACATCATATCACAATAAGGTCATTTAGACATGATCTAGTTATAAAATGTCAGATCATTAAAAAAAATTAGAAGAGCACAAATGGAACTATGGAATATGAAAAGTTATTTAGGAAACAAGATTTGGAGAGAATAACAATAAATAAAGTGAGAAATTTTGATTATGTAAAAGTCATATTTTTGCACAAACAAAAACAATGCAATTAGAATCAAAAGTATATTACAGCAACTCTCTGACATTGAAGACATATGAAAATTTTTCTCAAGAAAAGGGACCTAAGCAATCAACAATAAAAATCACTAATAATAAAGGGAGGACACAAACTGAATTAAATTTGTTTCATCTCACACCCATTACATTGTCAAAGATGAGAAAAGGCGAAATTATAATTATTAGAGGAGCTGTGGGAAAGCAGGAACATTAATGTATTATTGGTGGAGCTGTAAGTGGTTCAACCCTATTGGGAAAAAAAAATTAAACTATATTCAAAATGCAAGAAGAATATGCATATACCTTAACTCAGCAATGCTATTGTTACACTTACACCCAAAAGAAAGGGTACAAAGGAAACATATGTACTAAAATATTTATAGCAGCACTTTTAGCTGTAGCCAAAAACAAGAAAATAAATTGAATGTCCATCAATTAGGGAATGGATGAACCAATTATAGAATATTAATGTAGCAGATGTTTTTGTTGTTAAAAATGATGAAAGAGATGCATTCAGAGAAACCTGGAAGGATTTTTATGAAATGATGGAGAATGAAGTGAGTATAAGCAAGAGAACAATTTATACTATTACTACATTGTAATGGAAAACAACTATGAAAGACTTAAGAATTATGATCAATGTAGTGACAAATAACAACTCCAGAAGGCTGGTGAATCACATTTCCCTCCTCTTGGCAGAGAGGTGACACACTGCAGGTACAGAATGAGACATATGTTTTCAGACACAGTCTATTTGTGGGTTTATTTAACATTCATTATACTTCAAGGGAAGGCTTTTATTGGCCTGAAGGAGGGATAAGGAAAAAGAGATAGAATGATAGTGATAAAAACAAAAGGAGAGAAAATATATAATTGTTGGATCATTAAAAAAAGAAGAAAGTAGAAAGATGTTCAAAAGGGGAGACAGATAAGCAAGCTTGAGCCAGCATTTTAAATTTGAACTATTAAAAAAAACTGTATGTAGTAAAGATTAAAATCTTCATACGCCATCCTCTTTCTATGGTCTCCTTTGTACATGGAAATGTTGGTGTCTGTTATATCTATTAAGTTTGCAGTAATAAAAAAGGATTTTTTTAAAAAAAATTTAAATTTAAATCTCTTAGAGTTGCATGCTCAATTCAAAACAAAAGACTTGAGAAAAAGAAAAATGTAAATGACCTTCCAACAAGCAAAATTTGGTTTGGGAAGAGGGGTGATTGCCGTGAGAAAAGGACAAATTGTCCTATATGAATGTTATAGAGTACTATTGTGCCATAATAAATGAGGAAATATGTAGTTTCAAAGAGACGTGAAAAGATTTGTATGAGCTGCAGCAATGAGAAGTAAGCATAAAATGCAAAACAACTTATAACATCAATTATTAAAATGAACAGTTCTGAGGACTTTCATAAACTGAATTTATATAATAACAACACTATAAAATAACTTTGAAAGCTGTAAGAACTATGATCAATACAATGATCATCCAAAATTCCAGAAGACCAATAATCAATCATGTTATCACCTTCTGAAAATAAAGTGGCAAATTCACAGGGGAAAAGCCAAGATGGCAAAGTAAAGGCAGGGGCTTGCCTGAGCCCTTTCAAATTCCCTTCCCAGTAACTTTAAAATAATGCCTTATAATGAATTCTGGAGTGGTAGAACAAACAAAACTATGAGATAAAACAATTTTTCCAGCCCAAGGCAACTTAGAAGGTCAGCAGGAAAGATCTGCCTCACTGGGGTAAGCTCATGCCATCAACAAGTCAGTAGGCCTTGAGGGCAACTGAATTGGCAGTGATGGCTTCTGGAGCTCTCAGCCCACAGATTGTAAAGGGTTTGGACCACTAGTCAGAAGGAAATTACAGGGGACCCTTTGCTGGAACTGGGTGCAAGAGTCTGTTGCATTAGCCATTCACAGTTCTGGTCACAGTCCCAGGGCAAAGAGGAACACTAGCATACTAGAACATATGACCACAGAGGACTGGAGGCCCCGGTCACAGTTCCAGAGGAGAAAAGAATGTTTGTGATATCTCATGGACTGGAACATAGGCCAGAAGAGCAATTATCGCACCCCTCATCAGATTATATCACCTTGGAAGAACTGAAAACTCGCAAACTCCAAGAACTAGCTCTGAAAACGACAGCATGAAAAGCCTTAGGCTTGGAATAGTGCCCCCATCCATCCCAGGAGTCGAGCCCAACTTTAACATAAAGTAAACATAAAGAAATAAGCTGGAAAATGAGAAAAAAATGAAAAAAGAGAATCTGACCACCAAAAGTTACTGTGGTGACAGGGAAGATGAAAACATACACCAAGAAGACAACAAAATCAAAACAACTACATCCAGAGCCTCAAAGAAAAAAAAATTGAATTGATCTCAGGCCCAAAAGGAACTCCCAGAAGATCTAAATAAGGATTTAAAAAATCATAGAAGGGAGGTAGAGGAAAAATTGAGAAAAGAAATGAGAGTGTTATTAAAAAAAAACTATGAAAAAAGAGTCAAAAGTTTGGTAAAGGAGGCACAAAAAAAACACTTGAGAAAATAATAACTTAAAAAAAAGAATAGATCAAATGATAAAAAGAAGTACCAAAAAAATCAACTATAGAGGAAAAAACTCCTTAAAAAGCAGAATAACCTAAATGGAAAAAGAGGTGCAAAAGCTCACTGAAGAAAATAATTCCTTAAAATTTAGAATTGGACAAATAGAAGTTAATAACTTTGTGAGACATCAAGAAACAATGAAACAAAATCAAAAGAATGAAAAAAGAAAAAATGTAAACTATCTCATTGGAAAAACAACTCACCTGGGAAATAGATCAAGGAGGAAGAATTTCAGAATTATTGGGCTACCTAAAAGCAATGATGAGAGAGAGGAGAGAGAGAGAGAGCCTAAACATCATATTTCAAGAAACTGCCAAGGAAAACTGCCCAAAAATTTAGAATGAGATGATGAGATAAAAATTGAAAGAATTCACCAATCATCTCCTCGAAAAGATCCCAAAATGGAAACTCCCAGGAATATTATAGCCAAATTCCAGAGCTTCCAGGTAAAGGAGAAAACATTGCAAACAGTCAGAAAGAAACAATTTAGATATTGCAGGTTATCACAAGATTTAGCAGCTGCTACGTTAAAGAATCATCATATCATATTCATATCAAAGGCTTGGAATATGATATGCTGAATTGCAAAGGAGCTAGGCTTAGCACCAAAAATCACCTACTCACCATGGACACTTACTGAAATAGAGGACTCTTAAGCATTCCTGATGAAAAGAACAGAGATGAATAGAAAGTTTGATTTTCGAATACAAGATTCAAGAAAAACATAAAAAAGTTAAACAGGAAAGAAAAATCATAAGGGATTCAATAAGGTTAATCTGTTTACATTCCTACATGGGAATATGATACTGGTAACTCCTAAGAACTTTATCATTATTAGGGTGGTTAGAAGGAGTATACATAGACAGAGGGCATGAATGTGAGTTGACTATGATGTGATATCTAAAAAAAAAATAAAACTAAGGGATGAGAAAGAAAGATGATTATGATGGTATAATAACTGAAAAAAAATGAAAGATATGGGAAAGAGAAATGCGCTGAGAGAAGGGGGAAGGGAGTGGTAAAATGGGGCAAATTATCTCACATGAAAGAGGCACAAAAGAGCTGTTATGGATGAAGGGAAGATGGGGAGGTGGCAGACAATGCTTGAACTCACTCTCATCAGAATGGGCTCAGAAAGAGAATAGCACACACTCAGTTGGGTATAGAAATTTATCTTACCCTGCAGAAATTTAGGAGGGGAAGGGGATAAGAGAAAGGAGGGGAGACAAAAGGAAGGACAGATTGGGGAAGGTGATGGTCAGAAGCAAAACACTTTTGAGGAGGGACAGGGTGAGTGAAGAGAGACAAGAAACAGGCAAAAAAATTAGGATGAAGTGACATACACAATGACCATAACAAAAAAAAATTACAATAAGTTTCTTTGATAAAGGCCTCATTTCTCAAAAATCTAGGCAACTGAGTCAAATTCACAAAAATATAAGTCATTCCCCAATTAATAAATGGTCAAAGGTTATGAATAGGCAGTTTTCAGACAAAGAAATAAAAGCTATCGACAGTGATATGAAAAAAAGTGCTCTAAATCTCTATTGATTAGAGAAATGCAATTAAAACAGATCTGAGCTAGGACCACACACCTATCAGATTGTCTAATATGACAGAAAAGGAAAATGTAGGAGAGGGTGTGGGAAAATTGGGACACTAAAGCATAGCTGATGGAGTTGTAAAATGATCCTACTATTCTGGAGAACAATTTGGAACTATACCCAAACGGCTATTAAAAACCGTGTATATCCTTTAACCATGATACCAGTACTAGATCTGTATCCCAAAGAAAAGTTTTAAAAAAGGAAAAGGACCTACATGTACAAAAATATTTATAGCCACTCTTTTTGTGGTAGAAAAGAATTGGAAATTGAATGAATACCAATCAGTTGGGGAATGGTTGAAGAAGTTGTGGTATCTGATTGTGATGGAATACTATTGTGCTATAAGAAATAATGAGCAGGATGCTTCCAGAAAAACCTGGAAAGACTTACATGAACTGATGCAAAATGAAGTGAGCAGAACTAGGAGAACAGTGTGCACAATAACAGCAATATTGTGTGATGATCAACTGTGAATGACTTAGCCATTCTGAGCCATACAATGATCCAAGACAATTCCAAAGGACTTATTATCAACATGCTATCCACTTCCAGAGAAAGAACTGCTGGAGTCTAAATGTAGATTAAAGCATACTTTTTAACTCTATTTTTCTTGGTTTGTGTATTGGTCTGTGTTTTCTTTTGTTTAACAGTATTTTATTTTTTTCCTTAATTACATGTCAAGACAATTTTTAGCATTCATTTTTACAGATTTTGAGTTCCATATTTTTCTCCTTCATTCTCACTCTCCCCTCCCTTCTTCCCAAAATGGTAGGCAATTTGATATAGGTTATACATGAGCTATCATATAAAACATTCCCATATTTGTCACAGTTGTGCAAGAAGAAACAGATCAAAAGGGAAAAAAAACAGAAAAAGAGCAAAGTAAAAAATTTATGCTTTGATCTACATTCAGAGTCTATAGTTATTCATCTGGATGTGGATAGCATTTTCCTTTGTAAGTCTTTTGTGCTTGTCTTGGATCATTGTGTTGTTGAGAAGAGCTGAGTCATCCATAGCTGATCATCACCCAATATTGCTGATACTGTGAACAATATTTTCCTAGTTCTGCTCATTTCACTTTCCATTAGTTTGTACAAGTCTTTCCAGATTTATCTGAACTCTGCCTGTTCATCATATTTTATTGCATAATAGTATTCCATTACCTTCATATACCACAGCTTGTTCAGCCATTCCCCAATCAATGGGCATCCCCTCAATTTGCAATATTTTGCCACCATGAAAGGGCTGCTATAAATATTTTCACAGATGTAGGTCCTTTTCTCTTTTTTTATGATCACTTTGGGATACAGACATAGTAGTGTTATTGCTGGATCAAAGAGTACACACAGTTTGGTTGCCCTTTGGGCATGGTTCCAAGTTGCTCTCCACAATGGTTGGATTAGTTCACAACTCCACAAACAGTGCATTAGTGTCCTAATTTTCCCACATCCTCTCCAATATTTATCATTTTTCTTTTTTGTCATATTAGCCAATCTGATAGGTGTAAGGTGGTATCTCAAAGTTGTTTTAATTTGTATTTCTCTAATCAAAAGTGATTTAGAGCACTTCTTCATATGCCTATATATAGCTTTGGTTTCCTCATCTGAAAACTGCTTGTTCATGTCCATTGACCATTTATCAGTTGGGAAATGGCTTGTATTCTTATAAATTTGACTCAGTTCTCTATATATTTGAGAAATGAGGCCTTTATCAGAGACACTTGCTATATTGTTTTCCAGCTTTCTGCTTTGCATTGGTTTTGTTTGTACAAAAGCTTTTTAATATAATATAATCAAAATTATATGTTTTCTATTTTGTAATGCTCTCCATCTCTTGTTTGGTCATGAATTTTTCCCTTCCCCATAGATCTGACAGGTTGACTATTCCTTGAAGTATTCCTTTTTGTTCTGATTCACTTTTCTCCAAAGATCTATCATATCTAACTTTTCTAATATTCTATTTACTTCCTTAGTTTCTTTCTTGTTTATTTTTGGTTAGATTTATTGAGTAGTGACAGGGGACAGCTGAGGTCCCCCACTAGTATAATTTTGCTGTCTATTTCTTTCTGTAACATATTTAACTTCTTTAAGAATTTGGATGCTCTCACATGAAAAAATGCTCTAAATCACTGTTGATTAGAGAAATGCAAATCAAAACAGCTCTGAGGTACCACATCACACCTGTCAGATTGGCCAACATGACAAAACAGGAAAATGATAAATGTGGGAGATGTGGGAAAGTTGGAACAGTAATGCATTGTTGGTGGAGTTGTGAAATGGTCCAGTCATTTTGGAGAGCAATTTGGAACTGTGCCCAAAGGGCTATAAAAATGTGCATACCCTTTGACTCAACAATAGCACTTCTAGGGCTGTATCCCAAAGAGATCATAAAAATGGGAAAAGGACCCACATGCACAAAAATATTTATAGCAGCTCTTTTTGTGGTGGCAAAGAATTGGACATTGAGGGGATGCCTATCAATCGGGGAATGACTGAACAAGTTGCGGCATATGAATGTAATGGAATACTATTGTGCTATAAGAAATGATGAAAGGCAGACTTCAAAAACACCTGGAAAGACTTGTATGGTCTGTAGCTGTATGAAGTGAGCAGAATCAGGAGAACGTTGTACACAGTAACAACCATGCAGTGCAATGACTAATATTGATAGACTTAACCCTTCTCAGCAATACAAGGATATAAGACATCTCCAAAGGCCTTATGATGGAAAATACTATCCACATCCAAAGAAAGAATTTGAATGCAGATCAAAGCATACTATTTGCTATTTTTTTCTTCTGTTGTGTTTTGTTTCCTCTTTCTAGTGGTTCCTCTTTTTGGTTCTAATTCTTACTTACAACATCACTAATGTGAAAATGTGTTTAATAGGAATGTATATGTATAGCCTATATCAGATTGCATGCTGTCTTGGGGAGGGAGGTGGAAAGGAAGGGGGAGAAAAACTTGAAACTCAAAAGCTTATGGAAGTGATTGTTGATAAAACAAAATAAATTAATTTTTAAAAAAATTAAATTAAATTAAACAAAAGAATTTGGATGCTCTACATATATACACATATTGTATACATATATACATACACACACATGTATGTGTGTTTAGTATTGATATTGTTTCACTGTCTATGGTACCTTTTAGCAAGATGCAGTTTCCTTCCTTATATCTTTTAATTAGGTTCATTTTTGCTTTTGCTTTTTCTGATATCATGATTTCTACCCCTGTTTTTTTTTAACTTCAGCTGAAGCATAATATATTCTGCCCCAGCCCTTTACTTTTACACTGTGTGTCTCTCTCTGCTTCAGGTATGTTTCTTGTAAATAACATATTGCAAAATTCTAGGTTTTGATCCTCTCTGCTGTACATTCCTTTTTATGGGATAGTTAATCCCATTCACATTCACAGTTATGATTAGTAACTGTGTATTATTTCCTGCCGTCCTATTCTTCATCTTGTTTATCCTCTCACTCCTTTCACCTTTTCCCTCCTTCACAGTGTTTTGCTTCTATCTACCACCTCCCCTGATCCCCCTCCTGCCCCCCACCACCCTTTACTTTATCTCCTCCCTTCCTATTTTCCTGCTATATTTGACTAACTGTGTATATTATTCTCTCTTTGAGCCAATACTGATTACAGTAAGATTCAAACAATGCTCATTGCCCACCCTCATATATTTCCCTCTACTGTAATAGGTCTTTTGAGCCCCATTCTAACTCTCCCTTACTTCTGTACCCATTGTACTCCCTTTCTCATCCCTTAATATTTTTATGTCACTCCCTCAAATTCACCATATACCCATACCCTCTATGTATATTCCTTCTGGCTGTACTATTAGTGACACAATTTTTAACAATTACTAGTATCATCTTCCTGTGTAGGGATTAAATAGTTTAGCTTTATTGAATCCCTTATGTTTTCTTTTCCCTTTTTACCTGTTTATGCTTCTCTTGGGTCTTGATATTGGAGGTTAAGTTTTTGGTTTAGTTCTGGTCTTCTCCTTATGAAAGGAGAAATCCTTCTATTTCATTGAATGACAATTTTTTCCCTTGATGTATTATGCTTAGTTTTGCCAGGTAAGTGATTCTTGGTTGTAGTTCTAGCTCCTTTGCCTTCCAGAATATCATGTTTCATGACCTCTGATCTTTTAAAGTTGCAGCCACTAAGTCCTAAATCCTGATTGTGACTTCCCAATATTTGAATCGCTTCTCTCTGGCTACTTGTATTTTTTCCTTCACCTGACAGTTCTGAAATTTGGCCATAATGCTCCTTGGAGTTTTTATTTTGGGATCTCTTTCCTGAGGGGATCAGTGGATTTTTTTCAATGCTTATTTTGTTTTCTGGTTCCAGGATACCGCAGCAGTTTTCCTTGATAATTTCTTGAAAGATGCTGTCCAGGTCCTCCTTTTGATTATGGTTTTCAGGTAGTCCAATGATTCTGATATTGTTTCTTCTGGATCTATTTTCCAGGTCAGTTATTTTTCCCATGAGGTATTTTACATTTTCTTCCATTTTTTCATTCTTTTGAATGTGTTTGATTGATTCTTGATGTCTCAGAGTTATTAGCTTCCACTTGTCCAAATCTAACTTTTAAGGTGCTGTTTTCCTCAATTAGTTCTTGTACTTTCTTTTCCATTTGGCCAATTGTACTCTTTAAGGAGCTGTTTTCTTCGGTGGATTTTTGTATCTCCTTTTCCATTTGGCTGATTCTACTTTTTAAGCAGTTTTCTGAGCTGTTGAGTCTTTTTTCATAATTCTCTTGTATCACTCTCATTCCTTTTCCCAATTTTTCTTCTACCTCTCTTTTATTATTTTAAGCCGCTTTTTCAGGTCTTCTATGATTTCTTTCTGGGCTTGAGACCACTTCCCATTTTTATTTAGGGTTTTGGCCATAGGTGTTTGACACTGTTGTCCTCTGCTGAATTTGTGTCTTAGTTTTCCCTGTCACCATAATAATTTTCTATGGTCAGATTCTTTCTGGGTTGTTTTTACTCATTTTTTTTTGGCCTTTTCCCTTTCTTTTATATTTGAGCTCTGCTCCCAAGGTGGAAGGGTCTTCGTCTCAGGCTTTTTTTGCCAGTGGTTGCTTACCTGGTGCCTCACTGCTGTTGCCCTGAATCCTGTAGGGGGCCTTCATGTTTGGTGCTGTGCTAAGGGGGTGAGGTGGGGGAGAGCTGGTGCTGTTGAAGGCCTTAGGGGTCTGGCAACTAGTACTGGTATCTGGCATGTACTGAATCCAATGCAGTGTTTTTGCATTTCCCTAGGGCTACACTGAAGCACTGTGGTGGTCTGGCCACTGGCTGCCTGTTTGACCAGGGCTATGCTGAAGCACATAGTGGTTCTCAGAACTAAGGTCTGACAGTTACCCTGGCTTTCCTGAGGTAAGTGGGGGGTCCTGATATTGACTTTGTCTGCTCCACTATACAGGCTCAGGATCTCCTGCTGGTTTGCTAAGGTAGGGCTTGATGCTGGCTTGTTAGAATGCTTCCTGCCCTGAATTGCCCTCCTCTTTTACCCGAGTGAGACAGACCATTCTTGTTTGGTTTTGTATTTTGGTTTTTGGTTTGTTTGGGGGCTTTTTGGGGGGTTTTTTGGTGAGGCAATCAGAGTTAAGTGACTTGCCCAGCTAGTGTCAAGTATCTGAGGCTGGATTTGAACTCAGGTCTTCCTGACCCCAGGACTGGAGCTCTACCCACTGTGCCACCTAGCTGCCCCTGAGATGGACCTTTCTTGACAATCTTCTAAGTTTCTTGGCCTAAAAGATTGCTTCATCCCATCTTTTTGCTGGTTCTGTTGTTCCAGGATTTGTTTTGGGGCACTATTTTATAGTTGTTTGGAGGTAAATATGGGAGATTTACTTCTCACTCTGCCATCTTGGCTCCCAGAAAGTTGAACCTCTGCGTTTTCTTTCATAAAATGATTAATATGAACATATGTTTTGCATGATAGTACATGTGTAACCTATTTCAAATTGCTTGCCTTCTCGATGAAGGGGAATAAGAGAAGGGAGGCAAAGAAAGAATTTGGAACTCAAACTTTTAAAAAACAAATGTTAAAATTGTTTTTACATATAATTAAAAAATAAAATATTTTTTAAAAGAAGTGGTAGATTCAGGGCATAGAACAAAAAAATTTTTTTTGGACATGGACAACAAGAAAATTTGTTTGACTATTCACATTAGTTACAAGGGATTTCTTTTTCGCTTTTTTCCCATTTGGGTCAAGGGTAGGAATGATAAAAAATAGATTTCTGACAATTAAATAAATGAAATTCAATTACAATAAAAATAGTCCACAAATCAGAGGGATTCATCAATTAAATCCCTGAATATGGCTATCTGAGAAAAAGTGATAGTCATTGGAGTGCAACAGGCCCATGGCATCATGTCTTCTAAAAGTTAAGCATCCCCACTTAATCATTTTTCACATGATATTTTCAGACATCTATGGCCTGAGTTTAAATCCACCCTCTGAAACTTACTACTTGTGTTACCTTGGTAAATTGTTCTGCCTCCTTGGGCTTCAGTTTACTTTTCTGCAAAATGAGAAGTTGGACTAAATGACTTCTAACGTCACTTCCAGCTCAAGATCTATGATTTTATGATTTCAACATCCTAGTCACACTTTTCTGGACATTCTCCAGTCCAATATTTCTCAGTGAGTGAATCCCAGAACACCCTAAACACAGTGTCTAGCAGAGCAAGAATATCAGTGCCCTCAATAGGAATGGTACATTACAATAAATACAGCCTAAAACTATATTTGTTTTTGGATTGATAACATCACAATATTTTATCATATAAAGCTTAGCCTTTGAAATTATACAGTTTTCTACATTGCTATTTGTTAACCAAAGTCCAAGGTGAAGAAGCAAAATAGAACTTTCAAAGTTCTCACTTCTTTCTATTATATCTCATCTCATTTCTTATTTCATCATAGAGGCACTTAAGTGGTATAGTGGATAGAATGTTGGGCCTGGAGGACCTGAGTTCAAATCTAGCCTCAGATATTTATTAGCTATGTGATCCTAGGCAAGTCACTTAACCTCTATTTTCCTTAGTTTCCTCATCTGTAAAATGGAGATAATAATATCACCTACCTCCCCAGCTTGTTGTAAGAATCAAATGAGATAACAATTGTAACATATTTTGCACAGTGACTACTATATGGTAAATATTATATAAAATTAACTATTATTATCATAGCTATCTTCCTCAGCCATTCAAAGAGGTATGGCTTCCTAAAATTAGGTGATCATCCTTTTGTACTCCACTCTGGTCCAGATTATTGTGTTTCATTCTGAGAGCTAGTTTAGGAAGATTATTAAAAGAAACTGGAAAGCATTCAGATGAAGGCAACCAGTATAGCAAAGAGGCTGGAGACTATGTCCTATGCAAATCTGTTGAAGGAAATGTGTACTTTTAGCCTAAAAAGAAGAGACTAGGGGTATGTGATAGCTGTCTCCAAGCATTTGAAGGCCTGTCATGTGGAAAAGGGATTCTACTAGTTCTATCTGGCTTCAAAGGAGTACCATGGAGCAAGGAGTAGAAATTTCTAAGAGACAAATGTTGGGTTAATCTCAGGAAAAAAAATTTCCTATTAGGATTCTTCAAAAGTAAATGTGCTGAGCACTTTTTTCTTTCCTAAAAGGATGTATATGGGGAGGAGAGACCTTTCCTCCAATCCCACTGAAGGTTTCTAGTCTGAGACTAACTCATCAATGATAGTCAGGTATGTTATAATAAAGATTCTTGTTTTCAGGTTGACATAGATATCTCCTGAGGTCCCTTCTGGCTAGAAAATTCTGTGATTCTGTGATGCTCTTCTTTTTCTTGTCCACCTTTCTCCAAACTCAAATGGATCTGTCCTCATTGATTTAAAAGTCCCCTCCAATGATGGAAATATCAACCCATTCATTGTCACCTATCATTTTATTTGATTACTGTCACTGTCCTCCCATAAAATCACCACCTAACTTGTGGCTACTTTCCTCAATTTATCCTAAAGGTATCTCAAGAAAATTTGAAGCACATGGGATATCCATCAATTATTTCTCACTTTTTCTATGTTGCCAAACCATCTTTTTCCTCAATCAAAGATTTCTTAGGTTGTATCTTTTGTTTTTCTTTTTGGTGAGGCAACTGGGGCTAAGTGACTTGCCTAGGATCACACAGCTAGTAAGTGTCAAGTGTCTGAGGCCAGATTTGAATTCAGGTCCTCCTGACTCCAAAGCCAGAGCTCTATCCACTGTGCCATCCAGCTGCCCTTTTGATTGTATCTTTTACTCCAGTTTGTCTTTATAATTTGTCATTTGTTACATATTTCATTCTTCTCAAACCCACCATTTTCTATAGTCTTCTGAGTGATGTTCTTTTTTTAAATTGTTGACAAACTATAGTGCAGACCTTGATTCCAATAATTGTAGCCTTGCATTATTGGTAGAATATTATATTAGAAAGATGAACCTATAATTTTTTCGAGATGTTTGGGGTAATTAATTGAGCTTTGTAATTTCCCAAGCTTGATCCAGTCTTTTTACTCTATTTAATTCTGAACCTAACTTATAGTTCATGTTTATTCTATTCTAGATACATAAACTAATGGATAAAATCTGTAGGTTATCCATACAATTGCATGTCATAATTTGGACATCCACTTGGCTTTTTTCCCCTTCATCTACCCAGCACATTATGGAAATGTGGATGGTTAAGCCAAACTCTTTTTGATTTGATGCAGCCAATGTAGCTGTTTTTGTTCATCCTTCATTTTCGAAGAACGATAATATCATCCACAAATAGGAGCATATGGAAGATCTCACATGCTATAAGGAATCTCTTCATAACTTAGGTTCTGCTCTGGAACTCTATGATGGCGATGGGGATATGTCTCCTTATTTCATACCTTGTCTGTCATTTATGATCAGAGAGCAATAGAACAAGATTACATCTGTTGTTATGTCTTTTAAGAGATCTTTCATAATGTTGATGTGTGGCTAAGAGATACCTTGTTGAAAGAGAGATTTTAAGTTGACTTGTTGCTCCACTGACTCAAATACTCTCTTTGATAGTCCATAATTAATACAGTAGGATCTTATGTTCTCTATATCTTTCAATCAGTTGTATGATGATTAACATGTAGTCAGCTATGTACTAGGGGAAGAGAATAAGCATTTATGTAGTATGTACTATGTGCCAGGAACATTACAAATATTAACCCATTTGAGCTTCATAATAACTGGGAGGTAGGTGCTGTTATTATATCCATTTTAAAGTTGAGGAAACTGAGGCAAAAGTGGTTAAGTGACTTGTCCAAGGTCATACACCTAGTGTGAGGCAAGATTTGAACTCCTTTCTTCAAGAATTCAAGCCAAAAGCTTTATTTACTGTGCCACCTAGCTGCCTACTATTTATTCTGAAAGCTTGACTGTTCTCCCTACTTGTGCCATCATTGACTAAGCCCTTGATATGTGTATAGATTATTACCACAAAATGTTATGTTTATGGGAAATTAGGTATGTAGGCCAATAGTTATTTATGTTTCCTCCACATTTTTAAGATATTAATAAGGTCCATGATTTTTTTCTAAGCCTACATTTTTTGTTTTCTTTGGCATATTTTGCAAGTGAATCATTTAATCAAAAGTGTAAGCTGAGTATGAACAAGTCCTTAATCAATTTGAGAGGGATAAAGTGTTTTGATATTTGGATAATGTCAGATCATGTGACAAACAATATCTTGAGGATGACTAAAAGAATCAGAAATATCTCTAGCCCTATATATAAAACACTGAGCTGGTTCAGAATTGTGAGTCCAATGGCAGCCCAACCTATAGGTAGAGGACATGCTAAGACCTTGAGAAGGAATTGCATGGCAGTATGTGTAAGGGAGGAGGAGCAGAGAGTTTGTTTCTTTCTTCCATTCACCAGGTGAACATGTGAATTTGGGAGATCCTTGGGTCCCAGCAGAAGTCTCACAGGCTACTTTAGCCAAATGTAGAATCCACTAGAGCCTGAAACAATGGCCACCAAAGGAAGAACCTGCAGAGGGATGTAGAAAGACAGTCACCAAAGGATGATGGCGGGTTCCATCTCTAGACTTGGTGCATTTCCACTACCTGACTCCCATGACTAGAATGTTCTCCCTTCTTACCTATGACTCTTGGAAATCCTGACTTTCTCCAAGGTTCAGCTCAAAATCCACCTTCTATAGGAGGCTTTTCTAATCACTACAGGCAGCCAAGCCTTCATCTTTAATGTTACCTTACCTCTATGCTGTATCTATATTTGTATGTACCTATTTCTTTACATATTATCTCACCCATCAGAATATAAAATCCTTGAGGGTAGGGCCTTTTTTTTTACCCCCCCCTTAGGAAAATAAATGACAAGCATTTAAATGCTAACTGTTTAATAGATTGTGTTTAATATTGGCATTATCAGAAAGGAAGGGAGATAGGTGGTACAGTGGATACAGTGTTGGACCTGGAATCAGGAAGACTCATCTTCCAGAGTTCAAATCTGCTCTCAGACCTGGGCAAGTCATTTAAACTTGTTTGCCTTGGTCCTTCAATCTGTAAAATGAGCTGGAAGAGGAAATGGCAAACTATTCCAGTACATTTGCCAAGAAAATCCCAAATGGAGTTGCAAAGAGGCAGACATGACTGAAAAACGACTGAACTGAACCTGAACCATTATAAAAAATAAATATGGAATTTTGTTCACTTGAATTTTGCACCTTGAGTGAAACTGATGGTAAATGGTGAATAGTTTTCTCACTAAAAAAAAAAAAATAGAAGCTGCAGCATAAGATCTGTTAGATTGCTTTATACCCAAACCCCCTGAATAGGACTTTAATATTTGCTACTTTTTGGAGGGCAAGGGGGATGAAAGTTGTTTTCTGAGTGCTTAGTTCTATAAATTTCAGTAGGGGGTTGAAATAGAAGTACAAAGCAATATGCTTCAGAACTTTCAAAGGCAGCATGATTTCCCAGTTATCTCACTGGTCACTGAAATTTTAATTAAGTGGTCTTAGATCTCTCTCTTTGCTTTCTAAGAATAGTAGCACCATGGAAGAATAGTATAGGCATTTCTACCTTTACCATGAAAGGAAAAGATTTGCCATACCCACAAATGACAGACCAAATCTATCTAAAACTAGTCTTAGTGAAATTAGCCATGAATCTTCCAGGGTGATGAGCTTCTCAATACCTTTGTTAAATAAAACCTATTTCACAGATTCCATGTTGAGAGGGACCTTGACAACTTAGAAAATGCAGCCCCCTCTTTTTATAGATAAAGTTAAGTGGAGCTCACAGAGATCATGACTTGTTTAGGGTCACAAAAGTGATGGAACGAGGATTTGAACTTAGTGCTTTTCAGTCCAAATCTGGCCCTCTTTCCATTTTAATAGAACATGCTACACCCCACTGACTTTCTCCACGACTGCAACAATGAAATAACTATGTTAGATTGTTGGTATTTCTCTCTTTACTGGTGTAAATCCTATCATGATGAAAGGAAGAAAGTATTACAAAAACAAAATCTAAATTAAAGCATTTTATTTTCCTCTCTAGCCACATTTTCCATGTAACTTTCAGGGGAAGTTTTCAACATAGTATTGAGGAAATTTATCATTTTAAAACAATGTATCATTATAAATAATTTATCAAAGTCATTCTAAGGATTCAAGTCAAACACTTTCTAAGGAAAAGGCATCATGGAAAATTGAAAAGAGCCCTGAATTTAGAACTCTGGCTCTGTCACTTACTAGTAGTATGTCTTTAGGTAAGTCATTTATTCTATTTGAGCCTCAGTTTCCCCATATGTAAAAAGGAGATAATAATCCTTATATGACCTCCCCAACAATATTATTGTAAGGCTAACACTTTGTAAACCTTCAAGCATAATGGAAATGGGATTACAGATGCCTTTTAGTTAACACAGTCAATATATTTCAGAAGTACTTCTGGGTATGACCAGATTTTTTTTTTATAAATTGAATCATGTTTTAAATACACTGGGGTGGTTAAATATTAAAAGAAATGCTGTGGTGAATCCTTTCCTAAAGCAAAGAATCCTTTCGTAATGCAAATAAACTCCTACTTTATCTGCTTTCTAGTTCAAAGTTATGATATGTTTCCTTAAGGCAAGGCACACCTAGAACATTGAAAAATTAGGCTGCCACAGCACAGTGGTCCAGATCCAGTTGTCTGCTCCATGGGATACTTGAACATTGATGGAAGATGCTTGCATTTAATGGTTACTACTAGTTAGAGGGCAGGGCCTCGTGCATACACTGCTGGACCAGAAGCCCCCAGGGAGGGATAGTGGCTCTTTATTTCCTCCAAGATAAAATGCAAACTCTTCTGTTAGGCATTTAAGTCTCTACACAATCTGGTTCCAGCCTACCCACCCCAGTTTATATATCAGATGCTATTCTCTTGTGTACATTCCATGTTCTAGCCAATATAGCATACTTGCTATTCCCTCTATAGAATATTCCTTCTCCAGTCTCTGTCCCTTTCTACTGGTTGTCCCCATTCCTAGAATGTGTTCCCTTCTCACCTCCAATTTATAAAATTTCTAACTTCAAGACTCAGTTCTTCCATTTGAAGCCTAGTAGCTTTTCTGAAATTACCTTGCATTTATCTGTGTACCTGTTGTCTACCCCTTCTCGTCCCCCAGAGGAGACTAGGTGCTGGATGGCAGATGATAGAGAGAGTACTAGGCCTGAACTCAAGAAGACCTGAATTCAAGTCCAGCCTCAGATATTTAATAGCTATGAAACCTTGGGCAAGTCACTTAACTTCTGTTTGCCTCCATTTTCTCAACTGTAAAATGGAGACAATAATACGACCTACCTCTCAGAGTTGTCATGAGACTCAAATGAGATCATTTTGTGCAGTACTTAGCACAATGCCTGGAAGATAGTAAGTGCTTAAGAAATGCTTATTCCCTTCCTTCTTTCTTTCCTTCCATCCACTACCTGCCCTTTAAACTGTAATTTCCTTGAGGGTAGAGATTGTTCCTTTTTTTTTTTTAATATCTTCAATGCTTAGTACATTGCCCCAGAAAAGAGGAATCATTGCTCATTGGATGAATGAATGAATAAATGAATTAATGAGCCAGAAAAGCCTGAGTTCAAATCCTACCTTTAACACTTGCTAGCTGCACAACTATAGACAAATCTCTTCAATTTCTATATGCCTCAGGCCAGAAATGTCTTTGGCCCTAATCAGATCAAAATGTAATTTGAAAATATTTGGCAAAATACATTAAAATACAATAGAACATAAATAATATTAATATGTGGTTTCCTAATTCAATATGCAGCCACTCATAGGGATCCTTATTATGGTTTAGTGACTCCATTTCTATATTATTTTGACACCACTGCCTCAGGCAAAACATTGGGACTTTTCTAACCCATTTTACAGATGGAAGAATATCTATCCATAAAGATATTTCCATAAAATCTATATCTATATCTATATTTATATAAGTCTTAGTTCCTTCATCTGTAAAATAGGGATAATAATACCTTGAAGGGTTGTTGTGAGGCTCAAAAAATAATTTCTATAAAGCACTTGTGAACTTGGAAAGCAAAATATAAATAGCAGTCATTATGACTGCAAACCTGTAGTCAACTATTTTGAAGGGCTAGCTCTAATTAAAGATGGAGCAAGAGCTCCCAGAAATTGGCAAATCAGAGCTATGTGTATCCCATCCAGCTCCAGTGGCAAGATGGAAGATGAGCAGACAGATAGTGTACTTTCCTTTGCCTCCCCTTGGAATAGTTCTGCAGGCAAGCATGACATTTGTATTGTGAAGGACTTGTTTGAGGCAGTGAAGTATTCAAATGTATAAAAAGTATGGCATTCTCTCCTTCACAAATGAAAGAATTGAAACTCTGACCACCATAACCAATACGCTTAGCAAGCTCAAATATAGCATGAACAAGGAGCTGAACTTGGAGAAAAGAAACCAACAAGGAGGTTTATGAATTCCTGAACAAGACCAATAAATCCTTCAGCACATGGTTGTCAGGTTCTCTGCCCGTGGGCCAAATGTAGTTGATGGATAGCTTTATCTGTCCCACATGGCAAATTCAGATTGCTCTGTGATTTGCTGCCCTTCTACCCCCAACAACTGAAACTAGTCTGTAGGCATTCTCTCAACTATTTTCTTCAAAAGAATATGATTTTAAGTTAGGGTTCCCCTCACTTCCATTTCTGCGTGTTCCCCCATTTCTGTGCCTTCCATGGTCAGCATGGCATTTGAAAAACTACGCTTCAGTTTTAAATGCATCAAAGAATAGTGGCTAATGTATTGGATCTGTAGAGAGGAAAACCTGGGTTTGCATATCCCTTCTGATCCAAGCGCTCTGTGCACCTGCTCCAGTCCTGTGGTGTGTGCCTCAGGAAACTCCATAGGATTTCTCTTCCCATTTTACAGGTGGGGAAACTGAAGGCTGGAGATATTAGGGTCAATTTTTTAGCTTCAAGACTCCAAAAGTGAGGTTACTCATTTAGGAAAAGAAGATTATTTATTGTTGCCATCAACCAAATAGTATTTATCAAACTCCAGGTGCTGTGTTCAGAGAGTATACAAAGTCACAAATGAAACAATTCCTGACTTCAAGGACCTTACATTTCAAGGGAAACACAATATGTTCGTATACAGACATATTCAAAAAAAGATACAATAAGATTGGGGAAATAGAAGGCGCTAGCATCTGGGGATTTTAGGAAAGGATTCATTTAAAAGGTCCTCAAACAGTGACAAGTCTTTATGAGCTTAAAATAAGTCTCAGCTTTGCTTTAGGCAAATAGCATTCCCCACGTGAGTTCAGAACAAAAGTAAGGGAAGTCACTAACTCTAAAAGATACTGAGTGCATAGCCAAACAATAAAGCAGTCTGAACATAGAAAGATAGCATCAGAAAACATGCTATAAAGAGAATATTGCTGCACACCAGTCATTTAGATACACATTTAGAAGTATTGCTTTTTTTGGCCTCCGCTTAAAAATCTTTAGGTTCTAAACTCAAAAGAATCAATCTAAGTGGACCTAAAACAGAAGTCTAAAACATCATAAACTGGCGCCTTCCTTCTGGCTTCACCAGAGTCCTAACTAAGGTAGTGAATAGCTATCAGTTACTTCCAAGCCTCCTTTTTCACCTTAGCTGCAGCCCCTAGGAGAGCTGGCTTTGATAAGGCTAAGGCTGAAACTGGAGTCTATTTGAAGAGACTAACCAGTGGGGGGCTAGGGATGTCTGCCACCACCCTCTCTTAAATCATGCTTTCAATCCACCTCTCCCAGCCTGGAAGGTGATGGCACACACTAAGCGAAGCCTGCTTAAAACCCAGCAATGTGAGCTTTCACTATAGCTTCAAGTCTGCCATGTGGACACTTCAAAGGCTTCAAAAAAGCAGCAGCCACAGTCCCCCAGTTTGAGCTGAAAGGGAAAGTGTGAGACTCAGCAAGGGCTTGAGAGCTGGTGTGGGGGGAGGGAGGTGTATGCAGTGGGGAGAAAGGTTAGGTTCCAAGAGCTGGGAGCGATTTTTCACTTTAAATCCATTGAAATCTAGTGAACAAAAAAAGAAGCAAAACTAAACTGGAGAAGGGGGAGGAGAGTGTGGAGAGGGAAAGTAAAATCTAGTTTAACATCTCCCATGTTCATGTCAGGGTTTTATAAATCCTCTCAGGCTTGGTGGGATTCGTAAACTCAAACAAGCGTCTGGACAGCTTGGTTTGCTGGTCCAAATCCTTTGCTGTCCTCCATTTAGCTGTGTACTTTAATAATAATTGGTTTATGAGAAGGGCCTAATCTAAATATTCTAAAATGCTATAATTTCTTCTAGTTAATATCCTCATTTTTAAATTTACGTACAAACCTAAACTGTTCCTTCAGTTTCCTGAATAACTCACTGGGGCTGGACTTCATTTGGATTTGATTTCCGGTATTATGCCTAACAGTTTCATAAGCTTTTAACTAGTGCCCATCAGCACTAATGGCTGGGTATTTCAGATGGGTGCTTAGGGGCTGAAAATCTTCTATTTGCAGGAATCCTGGCTCTCTAGTTTGGGCACTAAAATAATTAGGACCCTTTGCCCATATACATGGTATGAGTGAGTGCTTTTCTAATTGAAAACTATGGGCTTGTATGGTGTTGTTTTTAACTGATTTCTCCATGAGCAGCTCGGGTAAAATGGATATTGTTTAATTTTCATTTTGAATTAAAGACTCAGAGACCTGAATAATATAGAAGCTAATGATGAACTCAGCGGTGCTGAAGCTCCTCAGAGAGCCATAGAGATGTATTAAAACAAGAATTATTTTGTACACTGCACTGTACTTCAACAGGGGAACCTCTGCAGAATGTAAAATCACTTCCAGGATAATGAAATTACAAAAGAATTTTAATATCATGTTAAATCTCTTACTACAAATTATTAGGACAAAAAGAAACAGGGGAGAAAATGGTTTTCTGATGAATTTCTCCTGTGAATCCCCAAACTGGACATGCTTTCTGCTTCAGTTACTTCCAAAGCTTCATCACTGACAGAGAGTAGAAAAGCTTGATATTTGCAAAATGCAGATAACACTTAAGCAGCTACTGTGAGAATATTTAACTGGTGAAGACAGAGAGGCATGTCAAACTTTATATTTCAACAAGCGCTGCTAAAGAACCTACTATGTGTACACTGTAAAGTGCTGGGTTTACAGAGATCAAAAAATGCCCTACCCCCTGACCCTTACAGAATTTACAGTCTAGGCATGCACAAAAACTAAAATGCATTTGTTTTTATCAGGCCTGTGATTTCATTGATAGGGACCTCCCAGTAAGGAAACTTCCTATACTAATTCAGATCAGCATCTGAGATATAATTTATAATTTTAGATAATTATCTGGGATGCTGAGTTGAGCAGTATCACACAGACAGTATGAATCATAAGCAGAACTGGAACCCAAGATTTTCTTACAGTCAGGTTAGTTCTCCATAACGTAAATTAGAATATGAAAAGTGCATTAGAAGATTATCAAAGTGATGAGAGATTAAGGAAGGTAGGAATTAGTTCCAAGAGTCAGGAAGGGGATCAAGAAGGTGTGGAAACAAGGTATGATTATTTAAAGCAGGAAGGAAACTTAGAGGTCTTCTAGTCTAATGCAACCACTGCCGCACCACAAATATTTTACAGTTGAAGAAACTGATGCCTGGAGAGGAGAAATTACTGGCCAAGGGTCACATAGGTAATACATGATGGAAGAAAAAAAAACCCAAATTATTTGACAAAAAATTCTCATGCTTGTTTTACAGAACAACATTGGCTTCATGAAAAAGGTGGCAATTAAACTGGGTCTTGAAAGAAGAAAAGAATTTTGTCAGGTGGGGATGTGAAGGGCTTCTATTCCTGCAAGGGTGGCTAGGGTGTGGGGCAGGGTATGTGGGGAGTATGTCTGTGGTCTCCACAAAGACATAGAAACAGGAATGAGTGGGATGAGATAAAAGAATAGGTAGTAATCTAATTTACCTGAAATATAGAGTGGGTAAAAAGGAATAATATGAATGTATGGAGCTGTAAAGATAGTTTGGAATGAAATTTCAGAAAGCCTTGAAGGACAAGGAAAGGAGCTGGAATACCACGATAAGGAATCTAGATAAAGGTGATGATAATAATAAGCTAGAATTTATATAGCACCTAGTATGTCTCAGGTATGGTACTTAGCACTTTACAACTAGGTGCTATTATTATCTACATTTTACAATTGAGGAAACAGGCAAATGGAAGCCAAGTGATGTACCTATGGTCATACAGCCAGGAAGTGCCTGAGGCCTCATTGATCTCAGGTCTTCCTGACTCCAGCTCCAGTGCCCTATCTGCTGTGCCACCTAGTTGCCTCAGTTAATACCTAACTGATGATACTAGAAAGACACTTTTCAAACTTCTGTTACATTTAGATATACTCACAGACATCATCCTACTGTTATTTGTTTATATTTTTTAAAAGTGGTATCGATGACTTTTGTTTCTACATTTCAGGTAGTTCTAATCTATCCCATCACGATAAGAACCACATCCAGAATTGAGCCCTTCCTCATAAGGAAAAAAAACAGGTGAGCAAAAACAAACAGCGGCTGTGCAAGAGCTTGAGATGTAAGAAACATTTTGTCCCAGTTGTTCCCTGCTTCTTTGCTGATAAGGAGGGAGATATGTTTTGTCATCTGTTCTTTGGGGCTATTAATAGTTTTTCAGTAACTCAGAATGGTGCTTCCTTTTCATCATCTTTTCATTTGCTTTACTATTGTCATTATTTTTATTGTTCTTCTGGTTCTGTTTATTTCATTCTGTATCAGTTCATACAAATCTTACCATGCTTCTTTGAATTCTTCATAGTCAATACTTATTGCTACATAGTAATATTTCATTACATTTATATGCCACTTGTTTGTTTAGCCATTTATTAGCTGATGGGCACCTATTTTACTTCCCTTTCTTTGCTAACACACATGCACACACGTATGATACATACATACATACACACACATGAATTCTACTATGAATACTTAAACCTTTCTCTTATAGCTTATATATATATATTTTTTTCTTTTCAAAAGCATGCATATGCTTACTTTTTGATGGCATGATTACCTCATTGAAAAGGCCTATGAGGTCAGATGGTACCCTGCCCTTAAATTGGAATGAGGACTCCTACTTAAACTGCTGAAAAGACAGATGGCACTTTGGATCACCACACAACAAAAATCACACCATTACTCACTGCTATATCAACAATGAGAAACTTCATTCAACACACAACATAGTGCTAGAATAGATCTGGCTTTCCAGCCTAGATATGAGATTCCAAAGGAAAGAGTAGAGGGTAAAAAAAAAGAGTGGATCTACTCTGATCCCCATGGATATATAAAATGTTGACAGTACTCAGCTCTTGGTCAGAGGGAATGTACCCCAAATATTTGAAAAGGAGTAAGTCAGCCAGATGCTTGATCAGTATTTGAGAGTTGACTCTAAAGATTGGCTCTTGGGTGGCTGAGGGAATTTCTATTGCCCTAAATGTGGGAAAATCAGAATACTCGATACCAGATCTGGTTGGCAACTGGTAATTTTCCCATTCTCTCCTTTGATAACTGTTCCACTACCCCCAGCCCCAGAGTCAGACTGAGCCAGTTCTGTGATTCTTAGGTGCTCCAAGATAGAAGCAGTACTCATATTCAACTCCAAAAAGGTAATTTTTGACAGAGATAAATTCATAATATTCTACATAACACCTTATCAACCACATATAAAATAACCTCTCTTAGGAAGCATAAGTATTTTTCCAGAACATCAATCTGCAATATCAAAATACCCTCAGCTTCTCTAAAATAAAGCCTAACTTCAGAAAAATACAAGTCCAAGAGATGTACAGATACCACATAAGTTATTCAGTCACTGAAGCAGCCAAAATTTGAAGTCAAGAATGGAGTAGGGGTGGGGGTAGGAGGAAGCCAAAGAGAGACAGTTATGGTAGGGAATTAAGTTAATGTTGATAGACATAGATAGAATTAATATGTAGGCTTATTTTTCTATTCATTAGGCTAATGGAAGAATATTAGACAAAGCTTATGTTAAGCTTTGTCAACTACAAGATAAATTTGCGGTTGAGGTATGTGTCATGAACCAAAATCCTGGTTTAGACTGCCTCACCATCAGCCCAAAGTAAAAGCTACACTGGGGAAAATAAACAGGCATTTGGGTGTTAAGTAAAAAACAAAAAACAAAAACAAAAAAAAACACTAATGTACCTCCTTAAAGAAACACATTTGCTGTTTTTTCCATGTCAAAATATAAACACTAGAGTATTGTTTTGTTTTCTCGATTCAGTTTTAAGTTTAGACCATAATGTTCTTATTCAGTGTTCACTGGAGTGTCACAATCCTTCAGAAATTTGCATTGGAAGAGCCACCAAACCCTTTGTTGCTTCTGCTCTCCTAGACTCGGTTCCCTCACTTGTAACATGAGGGAATTGGAATAGATGACCTCTAAGGTCCTTTCCAGATCTACAATTCCATGATTTTAGTTTCACAGACTCTCCAGGACTCAATTAACCTAACAGAAATATCTATAGGCTTAAAGAACCCTATCTTCCCTTTGATCATTTTGAGAGATGATCACAAGTTCTTATTCTCAAAGGTGTGAATTGAGACAATAATGATCCAACTAGCACTTTTCATCTCCATAATACCTATGCAGACCAGAATTAAACTGATTTAATTTCCAATGAGGTTTTTTTCCTTTCAAATTACAACATTTTTAAATATCATATCTCAGAAGGCTCAGAAGTTGATTGTTTATTGACTTTTCTACCAGGTCTATATAATATAATGAATCTTTATATCTCTATTTTTAAATTGCTTATTGGATTTTCCAGATTAAACAAATCATATAACAGAAGTTACAGTTTTGGAAATTGGGAGATTAAGTCAAATGAGTATATAATTACAATATCATATCTATAAAAGTAAAAGAGAAAATACTAAAAGAATGAAAGTTTGCTTTTAAGAAGTTTTCGTACTTGACTTTTTTTTAACCCTGTATTGATGCCTTTTGTTTTTTACATCACAGTCCTTTCTGGATATATCTCCCCCTCCCTACTCCATCCCCAACATGTATACCCTGCATTGAACCATCCCTTCTCACAAAGAAAGAGAGTTAAGCAAAACCAAAAGACAAAGTGACCAACTCTGACAGTCATTCTGTAACCATAGTCCTTAACTTCTGTCAAGGAGAGGTGGGCATGTTTCATTGTCTGTTTACCAGGGCCAAGATTGGTCTGTAGAGCTGCCTTTCAAGGCTTTTATTTGCATTATGTAGTCCCTGTGTATAGTCCTCTCCTGTGTCTGCCAGCTTCTTTGTATATCAGTTCAGCCTAGTCTTCTCTAAATTTCTCATATTGATCATTCTTTTCTTGCTGTTGTTTATTTTGAGCCTGTTTTCAATAGTTTGGGGAACTTTCAGTGAGGAAACCTCTATCGATACAGACTAGCAGTTATTCTACAATTTAAAATCTTAGTTGAAGAGAGAGTTTGTCACTGTGTCCAGGGTCATGTAGGAAGACTTTCCTACAACAGAATCAGGACTCCCTCCCAGGACATTTTGACTCTAAGGTCAGTTCACTCTCTCCTATGCTATACTGCCCCTCCTTTTCTTATGGTCTATCTTTGCTGGGGCAAAATTGTTCAGGATTGGAATAAATCCTGAATAAAAGATACTAACCAGAACAACCATCTTTTCCTCTACTTTTTACTCATTTTTGAACAAATCTCCCCCAACTAATTCTTGCTGAATTTTTCATTTCAGCCCCATTTCCCCTCTTTCCATTTCCAATATATATTAAATGATTGCATATTTCCTAAATAATACCTGAAATGAATTTTAATTGTGGAACTCACCTAGCTGGTAGTGGACAGTATTCTACTTTAGGTATAAGGTTAGAATATTACACACCCATTTTTGTAGATTTTTCAGCTTTGTTTAGTTCAATTTAGTTCAAATTGCCACTTGTAGAACCTAAGGTAGAAAAATGTCTGGGTCACATTTGTCCTGGTCTTTTAAACTACTCTATTGTATCAGCACAATGGAACTAAAAGAGATGTGATTCCAGAAGCCATGTCTGCTTCTATTCATTTGTGCCAAGTTCCACATTATATTTATCTCCCAGCTATCACCCAAACACAGGCCTGATTCATACAAAACAGCCTTTGTACTACCACCAGGATTCCTTTCCTAGGGCTATAAAAAAATTAACTTTGAATTCCCTTTGCTTTCACCCCCAAAGCTCTTTGTTTCCCTTTCATCCTTTGTTTTATTTCTTCTATTGCTAAATAAATGGGGAAAAACCCTTGTAAAAATTCAATTTTAAAATCCTATGTCCCAGATCCCAAGGGAGTCTCTTGTGTTCCAAATTGGGTTAGTTAAACCAAGAAGCTATTTAGTAAATAAAAATGCTACATGAGATGGATGTTTCTGGACGGTGTGAAAGAACATCTTTCCTTTTGGTCTTGAATTAAAGAGATTAGAAAAGCAAAACTAATTTTTACTCATTCTTATCTGCTTAGAGTGAAAAATCCAGAATTTAAAGCCTTTTTTTTTCCTGGGGATCCTCAAATGACTTGTATTTCTCAGGATTTGAGGATGTAAGGCAGGGTAAAGTTAAGTGACAAATGATTGTGTCAGTCAGTAAAAAGATATCGGAGATTTACCAACTCTGGTCAAGATCCAGGATTAGGTCATGTAATATGATGGCTCAACTTCTTATGTAAAGCAGAACTAGTGCCAAATTCAAGGACATAAATCAAAGAAGACCCTGCCTTAGCAGATCGCTGTCTATTGGGATGACATCATTCCCACAGCCCTGTCTAAGATATCATTATCTCCCCAAGATAGCAGTTCAGGATCTGCAGAGAATGTTCACAGATTTCTAAATAATCCATTCATTTGGGATATTTGAATGTGCCACTGTGTAGAAATGGTACCCTTAGATATAATTGGGGTGAGGTGATAAGATATAAGTTGTAATGCCTTCAAAATATTTAATATTGCTCAAAAAGTTTTGTCCCATTTAAAAATATAATTTCAGATTACAAAGGACTTAAACTCTAGATAAACTAGTTTAAATATCAATCATGTGATCATAGAATTAGTATAACTCTTTATGTACAACTATTTACATATTGTCTCAATCATTAGAACAATGATTTCTCAGGGCAAGGACCATGTTTTTACCTTTCTTTGTTTCCTCAGCACTTAGCATAGTGCCTGGCACATAGTAAGCACCTGACAAATGCTTATTGACTGACTGACTGATTGACCGACTGACTGACTAATGGAAGTGACCTTGAGAAAACACATATAAGCCAACCCTCTCATATTACAACTGAGAAAATTGAGATTTATAGAGGTTAAATGACTTGACCAAAATAGCACAAATAGTGACAGAAATTGGATTTTTCTGCCACTGTGTGCTACATGAAACTATTACATAGAAAAGAGATTAAGGTAGGTCATTTGTCAATCTCCAGAAAGTCAAATCTAGCAAACAAGAGACCACAAATTTCCATTTCTGGTTGGAAGGTGGGAGTAACTACATTCCCCCCTCTCACTTAGTCCCCTGTCAATAGGGTAGAAAAGTCAAACTTCACAAGACTGGAGAAAGAGAAAGGAAGGAAAGTAGTATGAAGAACATGAACAATCCCAAAGGTTACATACTCTGTAATCCTTTTCTAAAGTCCTATTCTAATAAGGCATCATCAGCTGAAGGTGATCCTGAGCTGTCAAAAGCTATGTCATTGACATAGCTCTGACAAGCCTTATCAACCTAGAAAGGCTTTGTGATAGCCTAGTGATAGATTATGCATCTACTATAGGTAGAGCAGCCTAGTTAAGCTAAGAGAGAGTCATAATCAAAAGACAGACCACCAACCGATTAACTTGTTTGACCACAGCATGAAACCATCTACTATCAGTAAGCTGGTTTTCATGGAGAGGTCATAAACTTCTCCTTCCCTTCCTTTCTCCTTTGACAGGAAGAGAACATTTCCAAGTGTCAAGAGGATGTCAGACATCTACCCATCAGGATCTTAATCAGCATCTCCAGATCAGCTGGAAGTAGTGTCTGCCTTTTCAGGGGCCAAGAACAGTTTGAATTTATGGCTTTACATGGAGCCCAGCAAAGAGACTATGTCACACCTAAGGAGAACTTCATGAGCAATCCAAGAATGGGATAAAAGTACTTCCATCTACTTCCAGGAGTTGAGTACATCTTTGCCTCATGTACTCTCTCAGGTGGAGCCAACATTCCCCTAGGATCTAAATGTACTTGTGACAGAGTTTGGGGGGGGGGATGCTTTGTACCAACTGTGCTCATTGTACCACCTTAACAAATATTCCTTTCTAAAAAGCTTGCTGACTAAAATGATAAATGTGGGAAAAGCATACTACTGGGGTCTTGAACTAATGGCATTAGAAAATTATTCCTGACCCCCTCAGGGATACCTCTAGAATTCTGAGGGGAGATTTGGCCAGTCTAGCTCTGGGAGCACATATGATGATCTGTAAAAAAAGGGAGTTGGGATAAGAATGTTTCAGAGCTAATAGCTAAAATACAATAATTATTATTTGTCTCATCTAATTTATAATAAAATTATCCAGGTGAGAAGTAACAATGGCCTGAACTATAGTGATGACAGTGTAAAAGGAGAGAAGGGAATACATATAGGAGATATTGTGGAGATAGAAATGACAGGATGTATCTGGTAGGACAAAGGATCATAGGATCATAGATCCTGTGTTAGAAGGGTCCTCCAAGGCCATCTAGTCCAATGGCCCTGGATAAAACGCTAAACTTACTACACAGAGACACATCTCCTTAAGGAGCTTGTGTGCTATTTTATTAAAATCACCTATATAATTTAACATGTCATTGTCAAAAGACATTGGTCCTTCATATAGATTTTATTTATCCTAACAATCCGCAGCAAAAATTCTGGGTAATTCTATTTCTACAGAGCTCCTACCTGCAAAATGCAGGACTATTGAATAAGAATAAAAATATAAGTACAATAATTTTTAGTCAGAGCCATAACTAGGGTAGAGACACCAGGGCCTTTCCACAAGGTGTCTACATTTAGAATGTTCACTTTCTCCTCAGTGGTTTTATCTCCCATGAGCTATCTACCAAATACTCTACCATCACAGAATTTCACAGTTCTCTAGTTGGCTTGAATTGTGTAATAAAACCTTAGTTCTTCATCTTGCATCTGCCCAAACAGGATCCCATCACCATAATGCTTCCCTCCCAGGACTCCTTCCACCTCCAAGCTTGGCAGGGGAACTGGTAGTATTTTCTGGTTGACGGACTGCACATTTTCCAGATTAAGGGCACCTAAAGTTAGTCTGTCCTTTACCTCATCACTGCAATCCCTCTTTATTTCCTATCTCTTCCCTTCATTTGATATTCTCTTTACCAGTGTCAGTCCTAAGAGGCTATACTCCACACATGCCCTTCACACATGTACCTCACACTGGGTAAAAGGTTTCCTAGCTATGCCTCTATCTGTAGTTACCATTATACCTCTGGATGGGTTTTCTTTTCATTTGTTTGAGGAAGGGCTTGCCCCTACTTGTTATATAAAAAAAAAATTCTCAAATTCAAAAATTATAGTTGTGCTTTAACCATTTTCTCAATTAATTTTTCATGTTCCTGCCTTTGTGTCTCTCATTACACATAAAAATACAGTAATGCAACCAATTTCTTTATATATTTCCTATAAGAGATTATGGTGGAAGATAGAGAAAAACAGGAAAGTATAGGTATAGGTCATTATCTCTTCCCTATGTTTTTCTCAGATACTGGCATAGCATAGATTAGGTTTCTTAGGTCATCGTAACATATCTTTCCCTGACTCAGTCAGGGACAAATTTCACCTGCTGGTCTCTGACCTACTTCTAGTGGTAATCAACACTTATGGGCTCAAGGCCATCCATACTCAGCAGGTAGAACACAATAACGTGGTAAGTAAACTGCCTTCATTTGAGAATCAGAGTTCTTCACTTGCTTGTTGGTGCTGATATGCTGGATTCTGCCAGTCCTATAGTACCTATCTATTCTTAACTGACTTTCAAGGTGGCCTCTTGTCTAGACCTGCCATATCTGCCAGACTCCACAACTGGATTAACTGGATTCCCATATTAGCCTCTCCCAAACTACCTTGTCCCATTGCTCTTCATGCCCTAGCGTGACAGGTGTTTAATCAAAAGCTGAATGTGTTAAGGGGAAAGAAGAATGTGTTTCTTTGAACTAGATGGAAAATGCCTGAAGAGGAAAATGATCTCAGAATCTCATCACACCAGAGATAAAAAATACAGTATAAGCTCATTAACTTGAGCTGCTCATTAATTTGAAATCTGAGATAACTCAAGCTATAGTTTAAGTTTATCTTTTCCAGTATCTATGAAAAAAATTGTTAAGCAAATTAGCAGTGTTCAAAATCATGGAGGAAGCACAGAAGCTACTTAAGAAAGGGAACTATTCCCCAATAATTTAGTAAGGCCCACTCAAATTATACATCACTCTTATATAGTCATTATTGTAGGTGATCTAAGGACCTCTACAAAAATTAGCCTAGTGTATTTGGTGTAATTAGTGTATTTATAGCAACTGAATTTATTTTTTTAAGGTTGTTCAATTCTTTTTTTATGGAACCTTCCCTAATCTCCTCGGGTGAAAATGTTATCCCATATCAGATTTTCCATCACTTCCTACATATACTTTAGTGTATATATTGTATCTCAAACTCCACACCCCAGAAAAATATAAACTTTTTTTTAGGTTAAAACTTTGATACCTAGAAAAAATGCTTTACACATATTAGAGGCCTAATGAATTTTGGTTTAATTTATGACTTCTGACACTGTCATCATTAATTCTAATTACTGAGAATTTTTTTCTGTAAATTGACTACTTAGACCAAGCAGTCCAAGTGTTCCTTGATGTTCACATGCCTCAATCACTTTGTCCAAAGAAGCCACTCAAGGGCAAGTACAGAGGTTTACAAAGGCTGCAAGTGAGCAGAGATTCTTGGTGCTCATAGGCTTATAGATCTAGAGCTTAAAGGGACCACAAAACTCAAAACTAATCTATGTTCACTGCCTAGAAAGTTGAAGAAAGGGATAACCAAAATTCCTACACAGTAGGTCAGGAGCTCAGGTGAATGAGACTGTGCAGACAAGACAAGTTGCTAGAAAGAGCCTAAGACTGGTATCTGAGGTAGAAATTGGGTCAAAACAAGGTTTGAGAGGGACTGGTAAAAAGAGAAACCTAAGGTTACAGGCAATGGGAAGAAGAGGAGCTTTGAGTAAGACAGTAGTTATAACATGTAACTTTTAAGTCTGGCCTTTTACAGTCACTTTCTTGATCCAGAGTTGCCCAAGTTTTCTTCTATGAAAGAGCTCCCTCAATACTCTTAGTGTGGTGGAAGTGATAACCTAAACAGGACCCCTACCACCTCCTCCAGGTTATCCTGAGAGGTTTTAAGTGTCCCACTTGAGCCACCACCAGTGTATTGTTCTCTTTGTTAGGCACTAGTAATGAGCGCTCCAGTTCCATTTAAGAATTTAACATCTATTAGCTTTTACAAAGGGTTGAAAGTTATAACAAAGAAAGAAGTTTGAAGTTATAAGCAAACACTCCTTTCAACATCTCAGGGATATACTCTCCCTGCTCCTACCTCAGTCTGTAAGGAGAATGGGCTTACTCTTAGAACAGTTCCTATAAACATTGGTTTTACCCAGACCAGGTCTAGATGATTGCTAGATGAGTCCTCAAAGCCGCTATAATGGGCTATGTCCTGAAGGTTACTCCAAAGGTCATTCCTTGTTCCTTGGGATATGATGGAGAACTGAGTGAAAGAAAACCCATATGCTGGGAATTGGGATGCTACCCTTTCAAAAAAGAACAAATGCTAAGACAAGCAAAGAACTCGGGACCATATTCATAGGACCACATGGTATCTCATTGGTAGAAAAGGCCCAAGCCTTTTCCCCTTACAATATTTTCCCTCACCAGATGCCATCAGTGAAGGAATCCAAAAAATTCCTCAAAGAGAGCAAATAGCCAATGACCACATCTGAGGTGATTCAGGCCTTTGTGAAGATTCTCCCCACTCTCAGCTATAGTAAATTAAAAAAGGTTTTACATTCACCATATGATTAGCTGGCTACCACCAGTTATAGACTATCTACACATCCTACATAGTCTCTCTAAGGCACTCCCATTACATGTCATCATAACTTCTCTGGGAAGTAGGTTCCCCAGCATCTCCACATGGGAAAATGCCTTCTTAGACGCTCTGGGTATGCACCAGATCTTAAAAATACTTAAAAAGTATTGAAGCTGTCTTTGAGATTTCATTGGCCCAGGAGACAAGGGCATGGGTCATTGACATGGCTTCTTGCTTGCCTAGGTACAAAACAGACAGGACAAGCAAGGCTGAAGCTTCAAACCATAGAACAGCAGAATGAATGACACTAAGAACATTGTGCTTAATTGAATCACCAATTTTATCCTGGAGTGACTTCCCTTTCTTGCTCTGAATATCCTTCCCCTGCTTTGGATGGGTAAATAAGTGTTTCATTTCATTCCAGTTTTGGACCAAAACTATCAGGGGACTGCCTTGAATGAAGCCCAGCCCCTTACGTCTGGTATAGATATGCTACAAATGTTTGGTTATATTTCTGGCCTTCTTTCAACAAAATTGACACCACTCAGGGGAAAGAGTCACAGCACCATGTAAATGAATATGTAAGTCTGTAAAAAACTGCAACTCGCTGGACCACAATGGATGAATATTGCATGCAAATTATTCACTAAAGTTTTTTCATCACTAGCTACATTGCTGAGTAATTTCAATCTGCAACAATAACAAATAGTTCCACCCCTTATCATTAAACCCATCTACCCTTTTCCATTTGATTTTCTATTTCTTACAATTGCTTACATCATACCCTGAGGGTTAGGGAGCTGGTGTTCCTGTGGTTTGATTTTAAATATTTTAATTAAGTGGTGCCTTCTGCCCCACAGCTTCTGAAAGCAGTTTTTGAAAAGTCAAAAAGAAACAAAAGAGACAAACACTAGAGTACCTTTGATAAATCAGAACTGCTACCTACACTGTTTTTTTATTACAGTGCCCAAGCACTTTTGATTTCCAGTAAGTAGAGAAAACTAGAGGTGATTGTAAGTAACATGGCATCGAAGTCAAATGCCTCCCCAGAAATGTAAAACTCAGAACTCAGACTTAGCGCTCTAGAGAACATTCATTCATTCATTTATTCACCAATCAAGCAAGCATTGATTAAGTGCCTATTATGTTCCAGACACTATTGTTAGTGCACACCTATTGCTAGGTATTGGGTTATAATTTTAAAAAATAAAAATAAAACCCTGTCCTCAAGGAACTTAAATTCTACTGGTCATTATACATAATCCTACAGACCCTTATTGTATAAGAGTGAAAGTTTCTTATAAAGAAATTGCTTTGAAAACCATAAAACACTTATAGAAATGTAGGTTACTGTTTTACAACAGAGGTCCCCCAATTTTTCCTGACAAACTAGATCCTCAGATCTATTTATCCAGCCCTATAATGTCTTTCCTGACCTTCATTCACCAACAATAGACATTTGTATGTACCATAGACATCTCAAATTCAATTATCTTTTCCCTAAAACCATTCTGATTTCTGAACTTCCTTTTTATTGGTGAGGGCAAAGCCATCCTCCCTGAAACCCAGGCTGGCTCACAATTTCTTACTCTTCCCTGAAATATTCAATCTGTTGCCAAGTCTTGTCATTGCTGCCTCCACAACATCTCAGATAAATGCCCCCTTCTGTCCATTTAGACAGCTGACACCCTGGAGAAGGTTTTCATCACCTCACAGCTGGACTATGTATTGCAATAACCCACTTGTTGGCTTGCCTGCCTCAAGTTTCTCCCCATTTTAGTCTGTCCTCCACCCAGATGTCAAATTAATATTCCTAAAGCATAGATCTGAACATGACAACCCTTCTCCCTCCAACACACACACATACACACATACATACACTCAGTCTCCAATGAGTTCTTATTCCTTTAGGATCAAATATAAAATACTCTGTTTAGCTTTTGAAGCCCTTCAAAACCATGTCCTTTTTTATTTTTCCAGTCTTCTTAGACTTTACTCTGCTCTGCATATTCTACAATCCACATTGACCTGCTTGCTGTTTCTTGAATAAAACACTTCATTTCTTTGTGGTCTTTGCAGTAGCTGTTCCCAGCCCCTCCTCACCACCCCCTTGCCTGGGATGCTCTTCCTCCTCACTTCCACCTTCTGGCTGCTCTGGTTTCCTTCAAGAATCATCTCAAATCTCACCTTCTACAATAAGCCTCTCTTAGCTCCCCCCATTGCTAGTGTGTTCCTTCTATTAACTCCAATTTACACTGTATATATCTTGCGTATACACCATTGTCTGTGTGTTGTGTCTCCCATTAGAATGGAAGCTCTTGAGGGCAGGCCTTTTGTCTTGTTTCATGTCTGTAAAGTTTAGCACAGTGCCGGGCATATAGTAAGAGCTTACTAAATACTTGTTAGCTGGCTGGGTTGTGATACGAATCACATAACAAGGGAGGCAATTTGGAATTAAATGAAGGTATTATAAGAAGACTGAAGGGATTAATAGGAAAAATATTAACCATGGAGTCAGGAACCCCTGCCTCTAACATACAGTAGCATGCATACATACATACATACATACATACATACTTACATATATACATACATACATATATATATATATATATATATATATATATATATATATATATATATATAGTGACCTATATATAGATATAAGTCACTAACAATTTTGGTTCCCACAGGAAACTCTCTAAGACTTTAAGTTATAGAGAAGATAGTTTCTTATCAGGAGTTCCTTATATGAATAAGGCCATATATCCAAAAAGATGTAATTTTTTGTATTAAGAATGATTTATCTCAAGGAAAGATAATATTCATTTGGAAAAGTTGGGAATTAGTTCAATCACTTTGGAATGCAACTTGGAATTATGCTAAAAAATGACTCAATACTTATGCCCTTTGACTCAGAGATCCTACTGCTGAGTACACATACCAAGGAATTAAAACACAGGGAGAGAGAGAGAGAGAGAGAGAGAGAGAGAGAGAGAGAGAGAGAGAGAGAGAGAGAGAGAGAAAGAGAGAGAGAGAATTCCAAAATATTCATAGTAGCACTTTATATGAGAGCAAAGAACTCAAAGAAAGGCTATCAATTGAGGTATTATGAAACAAACTGTATTATATCAGTGTAATGGAATATTATAATACCATAGAAATAATGGACATGAAGCATACAGAGATAACATGGAAGATTTATATGAACTGATACAGATTGAAATAAGCAGGACCAGAAAACAAATATACTAAATAATTACAATAAAGAAAATGGAAAGAACAAAAAAATGGAGTTGAATGCTTCATAATTAGAATAACCAATCTTGACTCCAAAGAAGAAATCAGAAAATCCACCTTCCTCCTTTTCTTGAAGTCAGCAGGGGGCAGCTAGGTGGCACAGTGGATATAGTGCTGGTCCTGAAGTCAGGACAAACTGAGTTCAAATCTAGCCTCAGACCAAACACTTGACACTTACTAGATGTGTGACCCTGGGCAAGTCATTTAACCCCAATTTCCTAAAAAAAACCCAAAAAACCAAAATAAAACACATTGATTAGAAGTCCAGACTTGGTTCATATATGGGTTGATTTTTCTGAGCAGCTTTGTTTTCCCTTTCTTTTTTTATTCTTTTTTAACAAAGGATGGTTCTCTGGGTAAAAGAAGTGAAATGAGATATATCAGAGTGGAAAGTGACATAAAAACAGTAATACCAAGAAATATAAAATTTTGAGGGAAAAAAAAAAGATCTGCCACTATGTGCATTGTGAGAGTTGCTGGAAATAGCAGGGGCTGGTGAGGATAGATAGCTCTGATCACCCTGCTCATCTCTTTCAAAATCTCCTCTAGCTAGGAATGGGTAATGGTCAAGAGCCAACACCTAGCTTCATCAACCAAGTAAGGCAGAGAGGTTTACTAATGGAGGTGTTTTGTTTTATAATATAAAGACAAAAACACAACCTTTGCTTATTTTATAGCTATCTTTTGTAATAAAGCAAGCAAGTCACTTAACCTCTGTTTGCCTCAAGTTCCTTTACTGGAAAATGGAGTTAATAATAGCACCTGCCTCCCAGGGTTATTGTGAGGATCAAATGAGATAACATTTGTAAAATGCTTAACCTAGTGCCTAACAAACATTAGGTGTCATACAAATACTATCTATTATTAGTATTAATATTGTTGCTGTAGTTACTGTTATCTTCCCCAATCACCCCAACATCATGTTCTGATTGCCATTAGAAACACATTGTAAATCACCTCTTTTGATTCTCTACTCCATTTGCATGAGTTTCTTCTCTAAACAGAAAAACAAAAATCCATGCCCTTTCTATTTCTGTTGCTTACAGTACTCAAGTTCAGAGCTGTGTTTCCGCTCAGCCAGTGTTCTTTTTGGCATTTTCCCTATACCTTCAGTTTTTTTGCTTTGACCATCCGAATTCCTAATTGGCCTCATTTCCTGCTCATCACCTAGGCCTAGGTTGGTAACTTCTCCCATGGGAGGAAAGCTCAATGGCAATCAGACAGAGAAGTGCCTTCCTTCCATTAATGGGAATAACCATAGATGCACTATGGACCTACTCACTAGTAGTCAATTGAACCCATGCAGCTTAGCACTTTTACTGCTGCTCTACCCCCTACTTATTTTTTCCAATAATGTCTTATCAGTTCCTCCTCTAATCCCATCCATTACAGGAAAGTGAAGCATCCTTCATTTATTAGCTGCTTTCTGTTAAGACTTGGGGGACGGAACAAGGAGGAAGAGAGAAACACTCAACCATGGAAATTTGGTCATTTTAGGAAAGGGGGTGTTGAAGTCTCTATACTCAAGAGGTTTCATAAAACACTTCAAAATAAATTACCACTTTTGTCACATTTTCCTCATTCCTTTTGAAATGTTATATTGACACTGGCAGCACAACCACTCTTTTTTCACTATCAGCAATAGAGTAATAAGACTGATTGATCCTCTTATCTTGGGCTGAGCCTTCTTGGCCTTTCAAGTGCATTTCCTGTATCATTAAAATTTCCATTTCCAGTTTCTCGAAATCAACAACAAGTAACTATTTCTTACTCTTTTTTATAGGACAGTTGGGCCCTTGTCATTAACAAACACTTCAGGTTTCTTAACTGACATTTAGTTCAAGTGGATGTCAGAAAATATAATTAGGCTTTTTCTCTCTCAGGTGTTTATTGCTTTGGTACAATGCTCTCACTTTCAGGACACTTCAAGATGCTGTGGGCAGGGTTGGATTACTTTTACAGAGCAGGTCAAGTAAATGCCCCTAGTGTAAAGCCTTTTCCTTAGCATCCTAGGATAACTGATTTATAGCTGGAAAGAACTTTGGCAACTATCTCATCCAACCTTCTCATTTTACAGATGAAGAAACTGAGACCCTGGGGAACTAGGTGACTTGTTCAAAATGCCAAAACACCCAAGGTCAGCAGTCCCCATCTGTTTCCTCCTTTCTCCACTTCATTCCCCAGTGGAAGCTATTTAAAGGATTATTAAGTTATTAAAATATTTCATTAAGTAAGTCATGTCAGGTGTTGGTTTCCCATCCTGCCAAATTGACCTCAATGACCCTATCCCAAGAGCCCCACTCTCTCTGAGTTATTAGGCATACTGATTTATATTTCACAACATATTTGTCACTTTCAGATGCACCCATGTTGATCTTCACTAAGAAGTTTTAAAAATGTTCATCCTTCTGATTAACATAGTTGATAATATGGTGGTTCTCTATCCACTATGCTACACTGACTCTGATATTAAGAAATATTGGGAATATAAGATGTAGATCTATAAATGGAAGAGGCCTCAGAAGTCCAACACTTTTATTTTACAGATGAGGAAACTGAAGCCCAGGAAAGCTCGTGATTTGCCCAATGTCACAAATGTAATAAAGATCATGGGTGGAATTTAAACCTTAGTCACTCAGACTCAGAATCAGTGCTCTTATTAATCACAAAATCCTTATTTCCTCTAGCTAAGCCATTAATCCATCAATAAACAAACATTCATTAAGCACCTACTATTTGCCTAAAACATCAAATGCTTTACATACCACAGAATAAGCAACATATCCAATATGCCCTCAGGTGAATTTTTCTTTTTAAATTAGGTGGGCAGTATCTTAATCTCAATTTCATGTCTCCATTCAAGAGATTTCCAAGGCCCAGATTTTCTTCCTGATTTATAGGCACACAAAAAGAGATCTATTCTCTCTTCTAGCCATGCCACTCCTAGCAAATAGGTAAATACAACACCTCTCTATCCCTGCCTTATATTAATTGAGATTTCAGTCATCTTCAGGCAACTTTCTAAATCTATGATTTCTATGATTCTGTGATTATAAGTAACAGATGAGTTGCCCCATTTACATCAGTTAAGGGACCTTTCACACCAGGAGCTCTTCATCTTGATAAAATCCCAGGACTGGATACCCCCAAACACTTCCAAAACCTATCAGATGAAACATATTACCCACATTTCTTATCAGACTGTTTGTCTAAGGGCAATAGCAATGGACGATAGAATAAGGAGGTAGAAGAGTCAGCGCCCCAAAAAGTCATATGTTGTAGTCTTCTAAGGTAGCCAGCCATTATAGCCAAGAGGACAGGTAACCTAGAGAGTGAAAGGGGTAGGAGCTGGAGAAAGGCAGGTGGGGGGGAGGGGAAGAAATATTAGAAGTTGTGCAAAAATTCCAGCAATAATAAAGAACCTGGCAACACCTGCAGATCTACACACAGCCCCATTCTCCCAACTCCTTTGATTTGTACCCACAATTGGCCACTTATGCCTCAAGTTGAGGATGTAATTAGCCAATTTGCTAAAGTTGGGAGAAAAGAAAAGTGAAGCTTGGTAGTGCTGCATTTCCTAAGGCTGTCTTAAGGGTTCTTTCTGGGAATTCATTACAGCACTTAGGTTCACCCAACAGCCACTGGCTTTAGATTTCCATTTCTATAGAATTCTTATTCAGGAGCCTAATGGCACACCATTGGAGTTTATCCATTAGGTTAAATTGGCACATTTTGGTGGAGTACCTGTGAATTTACTACCACTCCTCCCATTTAATTCTGTTTGACCCCAACTAAGATCCTATGTCATTTAAAAATCATCTTCCTGGTTTGACATGAAAATCTGGGAACAGGAAAAAGCACCTGTCATTTTCAATATTTGTTCTCCTGTGGGCAACCCTTTCCCTGGAAGAATGGCATTGCTGCAAAGGGGATTTTTATTTTCTTAGCATTTAAGTTTTTTTAAAAAAACTTGGCTTCTGTATAACAGAGAGATTTACTATTCAGGCCTCTTCCTGAAAAAATATTTTCTCCTGAAGGTTTTCTAGTAAAGAGGCATTGTCTTTGTTTCTTCCAGGTAAAAGATTTACATGAAACACTTCACTTGGAGCACCTTTGTCTCAATCTCCCTTTCTGTGTTGTTCATCTATTATTTATTTCTTTTAAAATGGTACTTTTCCTACCTAATTGTTTATGGGAGACTTACAGATGGACTAATAGTGGAGAAACATACTTCTTACTATTTAAGAAGAAAATTATTTGTATTACTATTGACCAATTATTATAATAGTACCTTGTACCTAAGTGCAAGACCTTACACAATGATTACATGCATGCATGCATGCATGCTTACTTGCATGCATGAATGAAAGAATGAATTTCCTTAGAGGTCCCCAAAGAATATTTTAAAAAGACCATCCATTGAGTCATATGAGGACAAGAAGTCTTGGGAATTCCAAAGGTAAAGATTCACACAGCTAGTCAGTGCCTGAAGCCAGATTTGAACTCATGAAGACGAGTCTTCCTGAGTGACAGCCATTTATCTACCATACCACCTAGCTGCCCAAGAGTTCATTTAGGAGTAGGGAATTTTCTCACAGCTATAAGAGGATGGAGTGGAAGAAAATTAGTCTGATCTAAAATGAGTTGATCTCCTCTTCCTCTTTTCCCTTTTCTTGCTTTCTCTACTCTCCTCACCTTTATCCTCACCCAATCAAATTTCCCCTTCCACAAGGCTGCCAGTATTGAACCAATTAAAATTATAGGCATTAACATCTGAACCATTACTAGACACAGTCCTCTAAATGGGTATTTGCTTCCAAAAAGAGAGAAACTTGACTGTCCTGTTGGTAGAGTGATAGAGGTGATCCACTTCCACCATGACCTTCCAACTGTGAACTATTGATGGTTCTTCTATCAGTGGTCCATGGTTGCTTTAATCACTTCTGCCATGGTCACAACCTCAAATAATAGTAATATATGATCTGGGGTTTTCTGCTTTTCACTCTCCTTACTTGTATTCAAGTGCTTTCCTGTCCCCAGCACCCTTGTTATTTTCTACCTCCTGTAAGAGCTCTCAAGGGAGTAAAATAGTAATAATTCCATTGTTAGATATCCTGCAGGTGCATGTCATTCACTTGCCCTTTCTTATCTTTACAAGTAGCTCCATAGCCCCAGTGGCTCAGGAAAACTGGAAATATTGCCTGTGGAGAAGGGAGGATGTGAGTTGATACAAAGAATAGTCAAGATCAGAAATAGAGAATTCTCAAATGTAGAAAACTTTCTGTCTAAATTAGAGTCTCATTAAAACATAAGAATCTTTTCAACACTAGTCATGAGTAGTTTTTCTTTTTCAACTCAGTCTTTACAGTATTTTACAAGTCATTATTTAATGTCTACACTACATAAAAGGTACAGGAAAGAAGCCAATATAATGAATCCCTTTTTTTTTCCCCCTTGGCCCAGAGCTGTCATTTCATTGGTGTGAGCTAATTCTTGGTGTGGATAGTCTCTCCTCTAATGAAAATAGAAAACTCATCTACTACTTGTTGCCTTTGCCACTCAGGGTCTCTGAGAGGTTAAGAGACTTGTGCACATTTGATGTATGAAACTTCATTTGTAAAATATTGCATGGATATAATGAAGACCGCAAGGTGGTACAGTGGATAAAGTGCCAGGCCCAGTCAGGAAGACTCCTCTTCCTAAGTTCAAATCTGGCCTCAGACACTGACTAACTGTATGTCCCTGGGCAAGTCACTTAACCCTGTTTGCCTAAGTTTCCTCACCCGTAAAATGAGCTGGAAAAGGAAATGGCCAACCACTCCAGTATTTTTGCCAAGAAAACTCCAACTAAAGCCATGAAGAGTCAGACACAACTGAAACAACTGAACAACAAAAATGAAGACAGAAACAAATTATACTCACAAGGATCATGCCTAGTTATGATTTATTGATATTCAAACAAAGCATACAGTTAGGACATTTGACAGGTTGTCACATAGCTGCCCAAAATATGCCATAACATATATGAGGCCCATCCATGTGCTTGTCAACTCTGCCAGGGCCACAGAATAACCTTAGTGGCCATTAAATCTGAACTCTGAATGGTTTTATGTTCAAGTTGACAAAGGGAGAACACAGTTTTTATAAAAATCACTAATTTAAGATAAGCAGAGCACAAGGACCTCTGAATTTACCAGTTAAAAATAAGCTAGATAAAAATACACAAAGATATTGGCTTAGATACAGGAAATGAGAGGGACTTTAGAGATCATTTTACAGATGAGTAAACTGAATCCCATGGAATTTTAGTGACTTATCCAAGGTCACCCAAGTAGCAGGAATATAGCATGTATAAAGGAAAATAGCATGCATTATGTCTGGACAGGTAAGCAGAGGCCATATCATAGAGGGTTTTAAATGTCACAGAAGTATGAATTATATCCTAGAGGTATTAGAGAGAAACATTGAAGATTTTTGGTCAGGAGATTGACATTGTCATACCTATGTCTGAAGAAGATTGTGAGCTGCATGAAGGACAGACTAGACTTAGAAAAGCCTATGTGCAAGAAGAACAATTACGAGGCTATAGTAGATGATCCAGGCATGGACAAAGATAATGGTTATATAAGTGAAGAGAAAGTGATATATGTGAGAGATGATATGAAGTACAATCAATAAGGCATGGCAAATGATTCAATATGAGAGGGGGAGGAGAGATTGAAGGAAGAGTTAAGGGTTTAAATCTAAGTGACTAGAAGGTTGGTAGTGCTTTTTACAGAAATAAGGAAGTTTGTAGTAGAGATAGGATTGGGAGAAAACATAATGAACATGGTTAAGGTCATGTTAATGATGGTTTGCTTCAACATATTTACAGTTTTTTGCACATCCCAAAATATAGACTATGGTAGTATAATTGTAAGGGGCCATTGAAGTTTGTTCTGGCTAAAATGCAACATTAAAGTCAATAATTTTGTTGCTGGTAGACATGAATGATATAAGTAATGCTGCTTGGCAATATAATATACAAGCATATGGAACAGGGAGTAGTTACCTACACATTTTATCTTTATCTTAGGTAAATTTTCGTGCCAATCAGTGAATAAGATGGGAGCTAAAAATTAAACCATTATTCCAGTCCTGAACCATTCTGAAGTTAGTTAGATTTAAACCAGGGGTGGGGAACCTTCGGCCTAGAGGCCACCCGTGGCCTACTATGTCCTCAAATACAGCTTCGTGGCCACAGGTTCCCCACCCCTGGTTTAAACTGTAAAAATATGTTTGGGCTACAAGGATAACAATCAAAAATTTAACAAGGAATTAAAAGAAATTTTCTAATTCTAAGCTTAATAATTATCAGGCATAAGGAGAAAGGAGGTCAGATAAGTAGAGATTCTTAGCCTCAGGATTCCTGCTAGCTTTTGTTAGTTGTCTGGTTGGTTGTGGTAGTTTATAGACCTAATTGACACCCTCAAAGATCTTTAATCCATCTACCCCTGTCAGAGAGAAGCTTACCAGCCCTAGTTGATGGTGGCAAAGAACAGCAGATGGCTATGAAGATATTGCAAATCTCCAGTTCATCCAGAATTGCCTTCTACAATGCAAAACTACCACTGTCCTATACAGGTGTTATCATTTTGCTTTTTGTTGGTCTCTATGGAATATCACATTTGGGGTTGTCTCTACCCTTAATTCTCTTATCATATCACATTATCTCCACTGGGTGTCTCTGAAGATCTCTGGTTGCTAAACTGTACTTTCTAGTAGCCACCAGCCTTCAGATTTCAACATCTCCATAGTCATATACCACTTTCTACTATCATCTACTAGTGTGCACCAGCTAGTAAGTTTCTCTCTGACAAGGGTAGGTGGACGGAATCTATGTCTCGAGAACATAGATTATGAGGTCCTAGAAGGCAGGAATTTCCTTTTGCCTTTTTTTGTATTCCCAACACTTAACACAGTGCCTGACACATAGTGGGTCCTCAATAAATGTTTATTGATTGATAGATTGAAAGGCTAGGGTTATGAGCTACCACAAGCAACCAGATAACTAATAAAAACTTACAAGAAACCCAAGGCTAAGCATATCTATTGGTATGAATTCCTTTCTCCTAGTGTGAGAAAATTACTAAGCTTAGAGTTAGAAAATTCCTTTTAACTTCCTGTTAAATTCCTAATTATCATCTTTGTCACCAAATTTGCAGGGGTTAAATCCAACTAATCTCAGAAGAGCTACATGAGGACTGGGATAATGGCTGAGGGCATTAAAATAAATTTTGTTGTGAGGCTTTAATTTTATGTCTTAAACTCTTGAATTTGGGGAAGTCACCATTCTTTCAATAACTGCTATTATTTTAAATTGATTTTTAAGCTCCCTTAGAAGCCAAAAATTTTGGTTAGTTCAATGTTTAGATGAGATTGAAATACTCTCAAAACAACGGAAAACAATAAAAGTACTTGTCTCATTCTGTCTGAGATTTTCAGAGTATAAATAAGTCCACGTATATGTGGGATTGGACTGCCCCCATAGGATAAGCAGGTGCTTATCTGGTGTACTACTTTAAAGATTTAAGATAATAACTAGCATTTCTATATCTTTAAGGCTTATAGCCCCTTAAGGTTTACAAAGTGCTTTACAAGTATTATCATTTTTTTTATCTTCACAACAACCCTGGAAGGTATGTGCTATTATTATCCCCACTTACAGAGGGGAAAAATTGAGACAGGGAGAGGTTAAGTGACTTGCACAAGGCCACACAAATAGTAAGTTTCTGAGGCCAGATTTGGACTCGGGTTATTCTAACCCTAGATCTAGCCCTAGATCTACTCATTGCACCACCTAAGTGTCTTAAATTTGTAAGAAGGAAAAAACATAAAATTGAGACATTAGGGCCCTCTCGCATCTTGCAACTCTATTGACATCAGTAGGATTAACCTGACTTCCGTTGTGGAAGCAACCATCCAACTCTGTGTTTATGAAATACTAGGAGAAAAGTCACTAAATGAATTTCAAAAGCTGTCTAATCATCACATATATGGGTTACCACTTTGAGAATCCTAGGATCAGAGCAAACTCCCAACTGAATAAATCAATCAAAACTTAGCAACATGCTAAGTTCTGGAGACATAAACACAAGAACATCCACCTTTAGGTGATTATATTTTAATGTGGGAGACAACTGTACATTAGTTCATTATTAGCAGGGTTACTAATAGAAAGTGTATTTTTTCCCCACTGGAAGGAGGAACTGAAGAATCAAGGTAGGTAGAAATGAGAGGGGTGTGTGGGGGTGGGGGTGTGTGTGTGTGTGTGTGTGTGTGTGTGTGTGTGTGTGTGTGTTGGGGGAAAAAATCAAAGGCACTTTGGATCACTGGAGGGAGAGGGAAGGAGAAATATATTCCAGGTCAGCAGCTATCTGATTGCCAAAGAAGGAAGCTGCTATCCTGAACTAAATATAATCGTGAGCAGTTGATTCCTTGTTTGGCTCAATGACCCACTTAAGGACTGATCCATCTGGATAGAATTTGCTACCACATTCAGGCCTGGCAAATCTATACCTTCTCCATTTCCTCTCCACCGTCTGCCTCATTGCTACATGGTGAACTAGCATCACCTTAGGTGTTCATGTTCTCATTAAATCTTGCTTATTTGCTGTCTGCAATCTTATAATGGGTTTTGTTTCCAGATAAATATAAGCTGATTTTTCTCACCTTCTTAGCAATTGCTTACCATAAAAGAGTGGGTCACACTATATGGGAGGTTGAAGGGATCCCTGGACCAATAGACCTAGATTTAGCCATTAGCCAATATGAAAGCTCTCTGCTCAAAAAGCTTCGTATATAAATGCAAGAGAAGATCAAAGGTAACCCAAATGGGAAGATGCTGGAAGCTTGGAGGACCTGGAAAGGGTTCCAGCAGCAGTGGTGTTTGAGTTAGCCATTGAAGGAAGCCAAGGATTCTAAAAGGAGGAGGTGAGGAAGGAGAGCATTCCAAGTCTTGGAGGATAGTCAATGCAAAAACATGGAGAGGAGAGACAGCATGTGTTAAGTATGACTGGATCATAAACGGCATGAAAAGGAGTAAATTGTGAGACAGCTAGAAAAGTAAGAATGGGTTGGGTTGTGAAGAACCTTAAATGTCAAACAGAGTAGTCTTTTATATTTGATACAAGAGATAGTAGGAAAACATTGAAGTTTATTGAGTGGGGGGTGGCGGGGGGAGGAGGAATGTGTGGATGTGACATGGTTAGCCCTATGCATTAGAAAAAACACTATGAAAGCCATGTGGGCTGTGTGGTTCTAACAACCAGATCATGAAGTACATCTTTAAGGCAAAGAAAAACAAAATTTTGCGAATGCATGTACTATATATCCTTATTCTGAATAAGTGTTATAAAATGATAACAATAATGGCTAACACTTATAAGGCATTTTCATGTATGCAAATCTATATATATATACATACATACACATACATATGTATGTGTATGTATGTATGTGTGTAATGTGTGTATATATACATGGGTGTGCATATATAAAGTCCCTTTTTATTTTCACAATAACCCTGTAAGTTGAGTATTATTATAATTCCCATTTCACAGATGAGATAACTGAAGCCGAGAGACGTTAGGTTGGTAAAGGGGAGGGAACAAACATTTCTTAAGTGTCTACTGTGTGTCCTGCAGGAGCTTTACAGATATAATGATCTCATTTGATCCTCACAACAACCCTGCAAGACAGGGGCTATTATGATCCTCGTTTTACAGTTGAGGAAATTGAGGCAGACAGAGGTTAAGTGACTTGGCCTGGGTCACACAGCTAGTTTTAGACCACCTTTGAACTTGAGTCTTCCTGACTCCAAGCACATCACTCTATCTACTGTGCCACTAAGTTATTAAATAACTTACCTAGGATAATATAGCTAGTAAGTCTCTGAGGCAAGATTCAAACTCAGGTCATCCAAGAGGCACACTCTATCTGTGACCCATTGTGATTTATTTTTATTATTATTTTGGTATGCTTGGGATAGGAATTGATGAAATAATCTTGTTCTCAAACGGTTATTTTCTCTCTAAATTCACTGGGGCAGGGAGAAGGGTAAGAAAAAGCATTTAATATAGCATAGCGTATACGCATAATATCCTAGACAGTCAGTATATATCCTGGGTACCCAATACCACGCACTGCTTTTAGAAACCCTTCAAGCAATTCTGCTGCATCCCTTTTAATCTACTGGCCTGTTTTTGATACTTTGGGGAGCCTGGAAATCATTTTGCTGCCAAAAGCCTAGCGAAGGGGGAAGAGGGGGCAGTGAAAGCTTCTGCTTGGCAAATACAAAGCAGCATTCTCTCATCTAGCAAAACAATGAGATTAGCTCTTTTATCACTAATTTTTTGCTCTCCTCCACTGCTTGGTAAACACGGCCTGTATGGCTTTGCTCCTTATCAGCTGCAAAATGAATCTGTTTTTGTTGAAGCACTGTCAATCAGAAGGGCTTTTCTGTTCATATACTTAGTGATATGCCCAACTAAAAAAGACAGACTCTCATTTTCTCCCTGCAATATCTAGCCCTCACTTTAACAGGAAGGAACAACAAGAGAGCAAAGCAAAACAACCCCTCTCCCTCTCCCCCACCCCCCAACAAAAAGAGCTTTTCTGTACAGGAGAACCTGGAGTTCGTTTGCTCAGTTGGACAGATTGAGATAAAAAACAATGAAGGTCGAAGCTATCAACGCTTGGACTAGAGGACATTCAGCCTGTTAGGCTCTGGTTATGCAGTGCCTGTCTAATGGGCTGGTTTGTTTCCAACATGTCATGTAAGCACTAACATTAGCTAAAGCTGGGGTGGTCTGGGGCCAGCCTGATCTTTGATTAGCTCCAACAACATTCAATTCTATGTATCCCAATCTGAATAGTCAATGAACCTCTTCATTCTTTTTTTTCCCTCTTGATTGTGTCATTTCCAAATAGACCTTAATTTGATTTCCTGCCAGCAACCTCATGGTTTTTTGTTGTTGTTGTTCCCAGTGATTGACAACTTCCTCACTGTACTTTAATTTGAAGTCCAGGACCTAAGACTTGACAAAGGATGCCCTTGATCACCAGGAAAAGGCAAAGATGCTTGGGGGCTCTCTGGGAAGATAACCTCATTTGATTATATACTTGTCAACATACCATGAAGCAGTTACTTTCCTGGAGCTCAGGAAGTTACATCATTCCTTTGTTCCAAAGGTGCCCAGAAATTAGAGTTGAATGCTCTGAAAGCACTTCCTGAAATAAACTTCCCCTTCTCCTGAATCCCTAAACCAACCATCCAACCACCCACCACACAAACACAAATTCTAATTCCATTTTTCATAAATGAAGTGGAGTTATATGTCTACCTTTGGACATCTAGTAAAGTACCCCAATAATATTCAGTCATTCAGCAACTGCACTGGACTATATTTGACTTCTCATGGAAAGCTTTGAGGCACCTTTCCTGTCTCTTTATGCTAACTGGTATAACTCTGCTCTCAGGAATTGTGATTCTCTCTTCCTTCCTTCTATGCAAGTACTATTCATCTTTCAAATCCAAGCTCCTCCATGAGTCTTTCCTTGAGTTTTCCTCCGCAGAACTTCCCTAAAAATGTTTCATTCCTTTGAATGACAACACTTTTAACTAGAGAATCTTATGATGAAGGAACTAGATGACTTCAAAGATTATCTAGTCCCTGAGGCATGAATCTCTACTATGAAATCCATGAAAAGAGTGAGCAGGTCTCTAAAAAAGAATGTGAATGAAGGATGTGAAGAAGAGAAGTGGAAAAAGAAAAAGGGTGATAGATCTGAGGAGGAAAGGATACAGAAGAAGGATGTGAGCTGAAGGAAGAAGAGGAAAGAGAAGAAACAGGCTAAGAAGAAAGAAAAGGAAAAGGAGAAGGCAGTTAATAAAGCAAAGTTAAAATCAAATTGGTAAGACAGTGACAGAAGGAAAAGGAAGTTGAGCATCACTGTCAACATATTAAGAGGTTATCAAAAGGCTATCAATAAATTAGTAGGGTGCAAAAGAGGTAAGAAAGAGAGTTATAACTTTGGAATATCAATCACCCACAGTTTACCTCCAGCACATCTTCAGGGAAACCACTAGCAATAATGATAAAGAATGTGGATCTCACTTCTGTTAAGTACAGTCAGCAAGTCAGTCCATAAGCAGTTTAACAAATGCCTACTGTGCGCCAGGCATTGTCCCAAATGCTAGGGATACAAAGAAAGACAAAAGACAGTCCTGGTTCTCAAGGAGCTCATAGTCTAATGGGGAAGACAATATATGAATGACTATATACAAGCAAGATATATACAGGATAAATGGGGAGCATCAAAATTTTTCAAGGATTTATGCACCTAAAAATGTATAACATGATAGGATATGATATAAAATAACATGACATGGTATGACATGATATAATATGATATATGATATGGTATGGTATGAAATGATAAGATAGATTTGTTCTGCCATAGCTAAGGGACTGCTGCTACCTGTGCTTGAAGTGGGAGGCTGGCCTCCCATTTAGAAGAGAAGGTAAACAACCTGATGGAATACCTTAGGATCCTCCAGGTTATTTGGGACAGTGCTCTGAGGAGGAAGTAGTTACAGTCACTGCTTGGTGCCTTCTATACATCTAATCCACTCACTTGCTGCATGACCTTGCACAAATCACTTAATCTCTATGGATCTCAGTTTCTGTAAAATAAGGAGAGTTAGACCCAATAACCTCAAAAATAATGATCCTATTACTTACTTCAGTCATTTAATAAGAGAGAGGGAGTAGAGAGCTGTTCTGGGGTTTAGGAAGACCTGAGTTCAAGTCCTCCTTCTGGATTTCTGCTTGTATAACTGTTGGATAGCTCTCTCAGCCTCAGGAAGCCTTCTAAGACTATAATATGCAGCCAAGATTCCCATCTGATTGCTGGAGGGAATTTTTTCAATGCCTTTCATATGTCAGTGATTTTTTTTAAATTTGTGAAATAAAACAAGCGTTTCCATAAAATAGTAGAATAGGTAAAAAAAAAAGATGATTGTACATGAAACTTCAAATCTATGTGTACAACTTGCTATTCCTTTTAAATATATAATCAAATTATCGTGGAACTTTTTTTTCTTTCTTCTCCTCCCCCTGCCCAAGAGATGGTTACAATTAGACACGTGTGTGTGTGTGTGTGTGTGTGTGTGTGTGTGTGTGTGTGTGTGTGCATGTGTGTGTGTGTAGCAAGTCTAGTCCAAACAAGCAAACAACAGGCATTTAATTATAGTGAGATTATTTCTTTTTCTTGTTCCGGGGGAATTGTTTTTAGGAGTGGCAAACACTAAGTGGGGCAGGCAGTATTTATTGTTTTCTTACTTGCAGTGAATTAATACATTAAACAGATATGAAATAATCAGAAAAGTTGATAGAACCTAGGCCATCCCCACCTAACCAGCTTCTACCTTATTCATTCATTCATTCATTAGTTCTTCACCAACATAACTTTAGATGGAACTATATGCTATATGGGACATTCAGTTCTAGAGTAATATATAATCAGTGACAGATATGCTCTGGGAACTTTATCTGGATAGCAGAGCACTGGACAGATGGATTGGAGAGACCAAGGACCAGTGAGCATATGGGGAATTAAACAGTAGAGGTGGTTGGCTCCAAGACAAGAAACAAATGTGAATGGGCCAGGAAAGGCATTTGCAGAGACTAAATAAGAAAGCTGAAGAATCTATGACATTCTGGAAAGTGGATGAAAGAAGAATTAGTTTTTTTATGATCTCTATAACTGGATCTAATGAGAGATGCTCAGATAAGTTTGATCATTGTTCCTTAGGGGGCAAAATGTATGTATATACAGACACACGCATGTGTATATGTATAATAGACAAATACAAACATGGACATATAGTGCATATTTACATACACACATGCATGTTTAAGTGCAGGCATGCATATATGTGTGTTATGTACATGAACATATATGCACACATGTATATGCACCTGTATTTACTCATATGTGCATGTAGACACTTTTTCCATAGCTAAGAAAGCCACGATTCATCTTCTCAGAGAAGAAAAGGAAAAACTGTTGAGTAAAATATGTAGAAATTGACTAAATTTGGAATCTAACTGGGAATAAAATTTTTGCCTTTTCCCCCCTTCAAAAATAAAGGACTGAATGTTCTTTCCATTATGTTCCCCATGTTTTATTGTACCTTTGGACCCATTTCACCCTACATTTCAATTCCTTAGACCATCATTTTACTCAATGCAGGAGACTAGTTTTCCAAAATTTTCAGACAACTCTGAATTTTTAGATGCTGGTCCAGAGGAAGCCTTTGAGTATTGGTCCCTCCTTATCTCTGCTCCAGGCAGTCTGAGCCCAACAAGCTGTAGGATAGACATTAAGGGCTATAAAGTGCAACCTGGTCAACCAGAGTTATCAGTGTCTTACACAGAAACATAGAAAAGACTAATCCTGGATAACCTCTAGAGAGCATGTGAAAGTCCTGAAAGCTCTTAATACACCTAATATAAAATAGACTTCTAAGGGGGTGCTCAGTTTCACTTCAAATCCCAATCTTTTTTATGCTGAGCAACAAAGGATGAAGAAATAGTTTTTTAAATAAGTCTGGGGAGTTCCTGGTCTAATTTTCTCCAGGAAAAAGAGGGTTGTTATTGTTTTCAAATGGACAGATTTTTTAAGCTAATTTTCTGCAGATGTTTACAGAGAATTGCAAGCTAGCAACCTAGGGAGAGATGCAGCTCATCACTCATACCATCCCAACCACAGAATGCTCTAGTTCAATGGAACCTTAGAGAACATTGGTCCAGTATTATCATTTGACAGACATCCTGTCCTGAGGAACCCTATGGGAATAAGGAAGGGGTGAATACCTGCTGGGGACCAGAAGATAGTTAGCAGGGGGTCAGCCTTAGGCAAGAATAACGGCATCACCAAGCTGCAAGGAGATAAGACCTTGTGTAGTCCAAATGCAATGCCATAGGTTGAGAAGATTTAGAGCTGTAGGGTACCTTAGAGACTATGTAGTCTAACCTCTTTATTGCACATAGGATAAAACTGAGGCCCAGTATGGTAAGTGATTTATTCAAGATCACACTGGCGACAAGTAGGTTAGATAGGATTAAAACTTGGGACTTTCCGACTCCAGATCCAACATTCCTTCCCCAATACCGGAAATAACCACAGCAAAATAACAACATAGTCCAAAGTTTAACATCAGGGTATTTTATTGGAAAGATACAAGATTCAGGAGTTAATCAGATAAAACAGGGTCTAAGTGACAAGAAGTGGGTTAAAAGCAAAGGAAACTATAGAAAGTAATTGAGAAAATGATCAGAACATGGCACTTTGATATGATTGATTTGTTTCACATAATGGCTTCACCTAAGCCAGTGACATTTTATGACAGCATGCTAGCCCCTCACTCTTGGACGCCCCCAAAGCATATGAAGAAGGAAGCAGTATATCTGTGGATGTGCATGTTAGTCCTTGTCCTAGAACACTTTCCTATGTCTGGCTTGGTGAAATCTGGTTAGTGACAGTTGATGATTGACTCTGGGACATGTGAGTTGTACTTGGGTTCTCCTGTTCTTTTATTGGGACTGTAGCTCTTCCAGTCCACTATATATTAGAGGTCACTTCATTGCCACTACAACTTACTGTTCGGTTGTTTTCAGTCATTTCTAACTCTTTGTGACCCCATTTGGGCTTTTCTTGGCAAAAATACTGGAGCAGTTTGCCATTTCCTTCTCCAGTTCATTTTACAGATGAGGAAACTGGGGCAAACATGGTTAAGTGACTTGCCCAGGATCACACAGCTAGTAAGTGCCTCTGAGGCCAGATTTGAACTCAGGTCTTCCTGACTCCAAGCCTAGTGCTCTTTATACTGTACTACTACAAATTAAGAATTTCTGAGATTATATAGTCTTCTTACCTTTTCATGATTAGTGAGAGTTAAATAAAGATTTATTAACTACAGGTCTATCTCAAGGTAAACTCATTATTAAAAAAAAATCATTGTACCCCAGATCTCCCATTTTACTCCCTGTATGACACTGAGCCATTTAATCTCTTTGGGTCTCAGTTTCCTCACCTGTAAACGAGAGGGATAGACTATAAGATTCCTTCCCACTCAATCTATGACCTGTGAACGAGGAATGGATGTATAGTAAAACTGATAATCCTAGCCAATAGTCCAGGAACATAATTATCTGTCTAATGGGGAAAGGACCTATTAGTTTATTATTTTAAGTTTATAGAGATCCTGAACAGAGATGTAAGGCAGCTAGACACACCTATTCTCATAAAGTGTCTTTAAGGTGCAATATTGGTTATCTCCCCTTTTAAGTACAATTTTAGCCCCTTGTAGAGCACATTGCAACTTAGCTTAGGGCAATGTACAACTATTCCCTAAAGGAGCTGTTAACAGCCTGAACAAGGATATGAGAAGGTTGGGAAGAACCAGGGCTACACAAAATAATGTGTTTTGTGAGGGCAAGTAAAATAAATCACTTTAGCAAAATTCAGCTATAAGGGGAGATAGAATGTAACCAGGGGTATAGTGGTAAATGTTTAACAACTGGTTCTCCAGAAAAAAATTAATGTATGCATGACACACTTTTAAGTTTAGCTGTGTTTTTAATATTTCCTCTATCATTTTCTTAAGTCTGAAAACAAATCCTGATTTGTAGCATTTGCCGATTTCTGAGCTGTTAATGCTTATTTTGAAAACTTAATAACCAGCTCTAAAGACCCAGGTTGAGCTGGATCCAGAAACCCCCTATGTGTAGCCACTGAGATTGTCTTCAAGAATCAAATTAGTAAACTCTTTCCATCTTAGTGGGGATTTTATATATGGAGAGATGAATTTTGCTGTAAAGCAAACTAGAAGCTCCAATTGGAGAAGATATAAACAAGGAAACTATAACACTGAAAAATCTTTGAGAATAAAAAGGTGGGAAGCTTTGGCAGTAGTAGGAGGTACTGGAGGTGGGAGGGAAAGAAACACACACAGAAACACACACACACACATACACACACACAGGCTATCTTGGTTAGAGTGTCATATCACTTAGGTAGCAGCAGATTGAGAACAGGTCCACTATAAATGTTGCTTTAGTATGAAAAGAGCTAAAAGATTACAATAGCTTCTCCCTTGGGATCCTTTATCCTGGCATATACTTCACTATACTAAACATACCAGTAGGCTTTGTAAAACATGTGTAGTCACCAAAATTTTCAGGTGATGGCATATAAAGTTTTCAATGGACCCATGTCTTCAGAAGTGCAGAGTCAACAGCAACACTGAACAGCAGCACCAACAATGGCAGAGATGAAGCAAAGTCTATCAGACTTCTCTAATGGGGATATAATAGCAGAAGTGGAGAGCCATCATCTGGGGCAAGGTGCCATGGTGGAGAGAGCACTGAATTTAGACCTGTATTCAAATCTCAGATCTACTCTCATGAGACCCAGGGGGGTTAAGTGACTTGCTAAGGTTACATAAGAAATGAGTACTAAGAGGCAGGATTTGAACCCAAATCCTCTGACACAAGCCACTGTAATTTCTACCATACCATGCTGTTCCCTCTATACCAAACTGCAAATAGAAAGTTCAAAGAAACTCCAGATACTTAGAATTAGTGTGGGTAATGACAATGTGTTAAGTTCCCCGAAGGTGTCTGGTTTTCTGAAATATAGCCCTGACTACAAGTAATTTTCTACCATATTATGTAATTTATTTTTCTTCTTGATCAAAGTCAACCTGCAGAATAACGAATGAAATGAATGAATTAATGTAAGAATCATTTATTAAGTGCCTACTAGGTGCAGAGCCTTGTACTAAATGCCAAGGATACAAAATTTAAGACAGTTCCTGCTCTCAAGGACCTCACATTCTAATCAGGGAGACAACACGTATGAAAGTTTCAAATGCAAGACAGATGGAAAAGTCCTGTGGTCATTAGGGTGCAATGGAAAAGCAGGTGATAATGCCTTTTCTTTATATCATTTCCACCGATACAATGATATCAGTTTCTGTTGCGAAGCCATTTGAAAATTCCATGGACTTTGGTGACATGAACTTTCTTTTCTAGGTCCTTTGTAGCTGTGCCTGTAAAACACCTGTAGGAGCAATTGCTGGGATACATCTCCACAGACACAAAGTATGCAAAGAACAATGTGGCCAGCACCACAAACATCCTGGAAGAGGTACTGTGATAAGAAAGTCAGTTAATGAGTCAACAAGCATTTTTTAAGTACTTCTTATGTGTCAGGTACTGTGCTAAACACTGGGGGTACAAAGAAAGGCAAAAATAATCCCTGCTCTCAAGAAGCTCATAGTCTAACAGGGGATATAATATACAAGCAACTATGTAGAAATAAGACATATCCAGGATAAATTAGAGATAATAAACAGAGGGAAGGTACTAGCATTAAGGAGGATTTAGAAAGGCTTCTTGAAGAAGGTAAGGTTTCAGCTGGGCCTTGAAGGAAGCCAGAAAAGCAAAGAAGGGGAGATGAAGAGGGAGAATGTTCCAAGCATGAAGGAAAGTTAGTGAAAATGCCCAGAATCAGAAGATGGAGCATCTTCTTTGAGAAACAGCAAGGCCAATATTAGTAGAGTGCCCAGCATAAGGGGGTCAAGGTTTTGGGGGAGCAAGTTGCAAGATTGAAAAGCTAGGAAGGGAACAAATTATAAAGAACTTTGAACACTGGAAGATTTTATATTTGATCCCAGAGGTGATAGGGAGCCACTGGAGGTTACTGAATAGGGAAGTGACATGGTCTAACCTGTGCTTTAGGAAGATCACTTTGACAGCTAAATAGGGGATGGACCGCAATGGAAGAGACTTAAGTAAGGAAGAACAACCAGCAAACTATTCCAACAGTCCAGGCATGAGGTGATGAGGGCCTGAACCAAGGTAGTGGTAGTGTCAGAGTAGAGAAAGAGACATATAAGAGAGATTATGGTAATGGGACTTAGCTACCAATTGAATATGGGAGGCGAGAGGGAATGAGTAATACAAATGACACCTGGGTTGCAATCTTGAATGACTAGAAGTATTATGGTATCTTCTACAGTAATAGTAAAATTAGGAAAAAGAGATGGTTTATGGGAAAATAATGACTTCAATTTTAGACATTTTAAGAGTAAGATGTTTATAGGACATCCAATTCTACATGTCCAGTAAGGAGTTGAAAATGCAAGAATGGTGGTCAGGAGAAATGTCAGAGCTGGACAAATAGATCAGAGAATCACCTACATAGAGAAGGTAATTTAATCCTTTAGAGCTGATAAGATCCCAAGGATCACAAACCATTCTCTAAATGTCCCCCAACCTCCTACCTTCTATTACTATGGAAGGCACCACTATATTCAATATCTTGCCAAAGTATTTCAATTTCACTTTTGCAACATCTCTCAAATACTTACCCTTCTCTTCTCTGACACTGCCACGATTCTAATGCAGACCCTCATCATCTCACACCTGTAGGTGTGCAACAGCCTGCTGGTGGGTCTGCCTGTCTCAAGTCTCTCCCCACCCCAATCCATCCTCCATTCAGCTACCAAAGGGATGCTCCAGTGGCGCCATATCCCCTCCAAGATCAAATACAAAATACTCTCTTTGGCATCCAGAGACCTTTATAACAAGGCACCTCCTATCTCTCCAGTATTCTTACACCTTACTCCCTACCACTTACTCTTCAATCCAGAATCTAGCCTCCTTGCTATACCACAAACATCTCTGGGATTTGAGTATTTTCTCTGGCTCTGCCCCATGCCTAGAATGCTCTTCCTCCTTATCTCTGCCCACTGGCTTCCCTGACTTCCTTTGAGGCCCAACTAAAATCACACCTTCGATTCTGTCCTTTCAAACCCTTCTTCATTTCTAGTGCCTTCCTTCTCTTAATTATTTCTTTTTTATCCTGTATATACCAGGTTTACACGTATTTGTTTGACTTCTTTCTTCCACATTAGATAGAAATCTCCTAAAGGTCAGGGGCTATCTTGTCTCTTTTTGTATCCCCTGCATTTAGCACAGGTACTAGCACATAATAGGTGCTTAAATAAACGCTTATAAACTGACTAAGAAAAACATTATAGGAGAAGAGGGCCCAGATCAGAGACTTGGGGCCACTCAAGATCCAGTCAAGGAAACTGAGAACAAGTTGTCAGAGTAGGAGGAGGAGAAACAGGAGAGAGTAGTCACACACACAGTTGAATAATGAGAAAGCAGTTTAGGTTCTGGGTAGATCAACACAGGGGATAAAGTGAAATGCACCTTTCTGATTTCAGTGTCAAATGGAATAATTGTATGTGTTTGAACAGATCTTTGAGAGACACAGCCAAATTGAGGAAAATTCAATTTGACAAATATTGCCATATCTGACACCCTGCCCAGTAAAGCTATACTAGCATACCCATAAAACTCAGGAGTGACTTTAGATTTTAGTTTTGTTTTACCACTGTTGGGATTTTCCACGGTAATATAGACCTCATGTTTTAAGTCCATTTATATTTCTCAACAGGTTATTTTGTTTCCCAGCCACCCCACCCCAAACAAAAATCCTGTCAATTCTCACACTAACACTTCTCCGGTTTGACAGGAAAAAAAAAAAGTTCTTTTTTTTTAATGTTAATTTGTGGTTTTCTTTTTTTTAATATAAATTTATTTATTTGTAGTTTTCAACATTCACTTCCACAAGTTTTTGAGTTCCAAATTTTCACCCATCCCCCCTCCCCCCACCCCAAGATGACATGCATTCTGAATATCCCTTCCCCTAGTCTGCCCTCTCTTCTATCTCTCCTCCGCTTCTCTTATCCCCTTCCCCTTCTATTTTCCTGTAGGGCAGGATAGACTTCTGTACCCCATTTCCTGTATTTCTTATTTCCCAGTAGCATGTGAAAACATTTTTTTAAACATATGTTTTTAAAACTTTAGGTTTCAAATTTTCTCTCTTCCTTCCTCCCCACCCACCCTCATTGAAAAGGCAAGCAACTCAATATAGGTTGTACATGTGCAGTTATACAAAATGCGTCCATAGTAGACATGTTGTGAAAAACTAACTCTATTTCCCTTAATCCTATTCTGCCCTCCCATTTATTCTATTCTTTCTTTTGACCCTGTCCCTCCTCAGAAGTATTTACTTCTGATTACCCCCTTTCCCAATCTTCCCCCCTCTCTATCATCCCCCTGCTCTCTTGTCCCCTTCTCCCCCTATTTCCTGTAGGTAAGACAGATTTCCATACCCAATTGAATGTGTATGTTATTCCCTCCTTAAGCCAAATCCTATGAGAATAAGATTCACTCATTCCCTCTACCTTCCCCATTTCCCTCCACTGTAAGAGACTTTTCTGTTTTTTTTGTGAGATAATTTACCCCATTCTACCTCTCCCTTTCTTCTCCGAGTATAATCCTCCTCATCCCTTAATTTTATTCTCCAGATATGACCCTTAATCTTCAACTCACCCTGTGCCTCTATCTATCTATATACATATACATACATATTTTTTTTCCTCCAACTACCCTAATACTGACAAAGGTCTCATGAGTTATAAATATCATCTTTCCATGCAGGAATGTAAACAGTTCAATCTTAATAAGTCTCTTATGATTTCTCTTTCCTGTTTACCTCTTCATGTTCCACTTGAGTCCTGTATTTGAAAGTCAAATTTTCTATTCAGCTCTGGTCTTTTCATCAAGAATGCTTGAAAGTCCTCTATTTCACTGAATGACCATTTTTTCCCCTGAAGGATTATACTCAGTTTTGCTGGGTAGGTGATTCTTGGTTGTAATCCTATCTCCTTTGCCCTCCGGAATATTATATTCCATGCCCTGTGGTCCTTTAATGTAGAAGCTGCTAAATCTTGTGTTATCCTGATTGTGTTTCCACAGTACTTGAACTGTTTCCTTCTGGCAGCTTGTAATATTTTCTCCTTGACCTGGGAACTCTGGAATTTGGCTACAATATTCCTAGGAGTTTTCCTTTGGGGATCTCTTTCAGGCAGAGATCTGTGGATTCTTTCAATTTCTATTTTGCCCTCTGGTTCTACTATATCAGGGCAGTTTTCCTTGATAATTTCTTGAAAGATGATGTCTAGGCTCTTTTTTTGATCATGGCTTTCAGATAGTCCAATAATTTTTAAATTCTCTCTCCTGGATCTATTTTCCAGGTCAGTTGTTTTTCCAATGAGATATTTCACATTGTTTTCTAATTTTTCATTCTTTTGGATTTGTTCTACTGTGTCGTGATTTCTCATAAAGTCACTATCTTCCAATTGCTCTATTCTAATTTTTAAGGAAGTATTTTCTTCAGTAAGCTTTTGGACTTCCTTTTCCATTTGGCCAATTTTTCTTTTTAGGGCATTTTTCTCCTCATTGGCTTTTTGGACCTCTTTTGCCATTTGGGTTAGGCTATTTTTAAGGTGTTACAGTATTTTTTTGGGTCTCCTTTAGCAAGCTGTTGACTTGTTTTCATGATTTTCTTGCATCACTCTCAGTTTTTCCTCTTTTCCCTTACTTGCTTCTCAAATCCCTTTTGAGCTCTTCCAAGGCCTGGGACTGATTCATATTTTTCTTGGAGGCTTTGGATGTAGGAGCTTTGACTTTGTTGTCTTCTTTGTTTTGATCTTCTTTTTCACCAAAGTAAGATAATATAGTCTGACTCTTTTTGCACTGCTTGCTCATGATCCTGGCCAATTACTTGAGTTTTAAACTCTTTGTTAAGGTATGAATCTGCTTCCAATGTGGAGAATGTACTGTCCCAAGCTTCGGGGGTTTGTACAGCTGTTTTCAGAGATACTTGTAACCTGTAAATTTTCAGTTCTTCCAAGGTGGTATGATAAGGGGTGAGGTGTTTACTCCTTTCCTGGCCTGTGACCACAAGTACTTTTCTGTCCTGTAACTGTGAGGAGGGGTTCCTCTCCACAACTACAAGCTCCTCCACACCAGCGCTCCTCCTCACCCAGCACCGCAGCCCAGAACTGTGACCCAGATCCAAACACGGGCAAAGCAAGAGATTCCTGCCTCAGCACTGGCAAAGAGATCCCTGCAATCCCTCTCTGATCAGACACTAGATTCCCCCTCAGTCTGTGGGGTAGAAGCTCGGGAAGCAGCTGCCCCCCCCAGGGCCACGCTTTGGGGAATGGAGCTGAGACCCCGCTTCCTCTCTCCGTACCAACAGAAACAGAGTTTTTCCACTGACCTTGTAAGTTGTCTTTGGCATTGGTAGATTGAGGAGTCTGGAAACCTCCACAGCTGCCCAGATTCAGTCCTCTAAGGCCTGTTCCAGGTTCGCTGCGGCCTGTGTGCCCACTCTGCGGCCTGGGTGCCCATGCCGCACTACGCTCCCAGCCCAGCACAATACACCTTTCTGATCAATCATCCAGGTTGTCTTTGGCTTGAAATTTGTTTCACTCTGTCTTTTTGTGGGTTCTGCTGCTTCAGAATTTGTATAGAGTCATTTTTTATGAGTATTTGGAGGGGTTTGGAGGAGAGCTCAAGCACTCTGCCATCTTGCCTCCGCCCCCCAAAAATAAAAGTTCTGATCTTGATAAAAGTGCTAGTAGATGCCTCAGAACAATTTGGTGTACTTGGGCGTATCCCAGGGATATTTAGACAATAGGCAAGATTAACCACAATACCATAGTAATACCTATTGGAAAATGGAGATTGTGAATTTCTGAAAGCACATAGGGATATTTCACAAACTTGGTCATATAATGTGATATTCAAAGAGACCACAGTGAGCCTGAACATTTTTTTTTAAAATTTTTGTCCATTCATCAGTTCCCTGATACACATAGCCTTCAGACCTGGCATACTGGGAAGTGCATTAAGTATGGAGTTAGAAGCCCCAGATAGTAATTCCAGTTTTGTCCCCATACTAGCTGCATGACCTTTGGCAAATTGATTGGTTTCTCTGAACTCCATTTTCCTCATCTATAAAATTAAAAGAATTGTATTCAATGGCCTCTAAGTCCACAAGGATTCTTAACTTGTGTGTGTGTGTGTGTGTGTGTGTGTGTGTGTGTGTGTGTGTGTGTTATAGACTCATTGGTAATGTGGTGAAAACCTATGGACCCCTTTCTCAGAATAACACTTTTAAATGCACAAAATAAAGTATCTAGGATTACAAAGGAAATCAATTATATTTAAATTCAGTTATGAAAATATTTCTTAAAACAAGTTCATGCTTCCCCCAACACTAGGTAAAAATCCTTTATCTAAAGGAGACTTTTAACCCTATAAGATATAGTTTTGAAAATATCTTTTTTACCCTGTGAGTCTATTAGTTTGGGTGTCAGAGCAGTGGTTTCTGGTCTATGGTGGTTATTTCATTAAAAAATCAGTAATCAGAGATGCAGAGCTTTTCATTTTATATTTTGCCAAATAATATAGGCTTTGTCCAAGTTGCCCACATGTTTTTGAGCAGAGGACCAATGGTCATGTTTCTCTACGATGTACCAACACACCAGCTCCTCTGGCCTGCCTTTCTATGACCACAGGTATTATTGTCCCTATTTTATTGATGAGGAAGCTGAGCCTCAGAAAAGTTAAGTAATTTGCCTACAGTTATATAATAGGTATCAAGATGCGGAATTCAAACCCGGTTTTGTCTGACTCTGATTCTAGTATTCTGTCCACTACATTGTAGTACCTCTCCATAACCCCAGAGAAACAGAACCAGAAATCACCCCACCCAGGTGGCCTCCTTTTTAGCCTGCTTTTAAAAATAATCTCAGGGGGCAGCTAAGTTGTACAGTGGATAGAGTACCTGCCCTGAAGTCAGGAGGAACTGAGTTCAAATCCAGCCTCAGACCAAACACTTGGCACTTATTAGCTTTGTGATCCTGGGCAAGTCACAACCCCAATTGACTAAAAAAAATAAAAACAAAAACAAAAACAATCTTAGGTAAAAAATAATGCATACTTGTGGGCAACAGGGATAATCCAAGGAGTTTTCATAATTTAGTCTTTAAAATGTTGATCCAGGGGGCAGCTAGGTGGCGTAGTGGATAGAGCACTGGCCCTGGATTTAGGAGGACCTGGGTTCAAATCTGAACTCAGACACATAACACTTACTAGCTGTGTGACCCTGGGCAAGTCACTTAACCCCATTGCCTAGCCGAAAAATAAAATAAAATAAAAAATAAAATAAAATGTTGATCCAGGATCAAGTCTGGTTCTTTTTATTTTTAGAATATATTGTGTCCCATAAAACATCTATGTTGACATTTGGAATGAGGCATGGAAATTGGTAAAAGGCACTATTGTAATTATGAATTTCTGCTTGTGAATTCTTCTCAGTATCTATATCCTCTCTCTCCATCAGAGCCTACTGTAAAACAATGAAGTTAGCAGTGTTTTGCTAAAATACTTTGGAACATAAAACACCTATAGAAAATACAACCAGAAACATTTAGTTCAATAAATTAGTTGTTCAGCCAACCTCCCCTGAGCTATAGAAAAATATGTATTAAATATGCTTTATGCTCTCAAAGACCCTAGTGTCCTAACCTGAAATAATGATAAAGTGCATTGGTCTTTATGGCACCTTTTATCGAAGGACCTCCAAATACTTTCCCGACATTAATTCATTAATCCTCAGAATAACCTCTGAAGCAGTGTGTGGGTGGCAAGTAACATGTGATAAATGGGTTAGTATAGTGTGGTCAAATTTCCCAGCAAAGATTTCATTTCCCCTCTGAAACATAAAACAAGATATTCTTGCTGTCTGAGATAATAGAGGCAAGAATAGAGTCACATCTTCTGTAGCCTTTTTCTAGATTTTTATTTACAAACAGCTTTAATTATGTTTGAAATGACATTTCTAACTTTACCTTAAGCTTTTGAGCAGGAACCATTCTGCTTCTAACCCCTGCAGGCTAATCTTGTCAGAAGCTAATCAATACTCTCTATGATGAGTCCATCAGGTCTCTTTGATAGATAAAATATTAATAAAGTGCTTACCATTTGCCAAGCACTGTACCAAATTCTTTTACCTGATATTCACTAATATATGGATTATGAGATTATAGATTTAGAGCTGGAAAGGATTTTTGGCAGCATAATCCAACCTCTTTATGTTACAGGGTGGGAACTAAGGTCCAGGGAAGTTGGGTCCTAGATGACATCATATAAATAGAAGGCATCAGATATTGGATTTGAACTCAGGTTTTCTGACTCCAAGGCAGGTACTCTTTTGTACTGATAAATATCAATGATGCAATGGAGGGACTTGCTCTACTTAAACCACTTAGCTTATCTTTTGCAAAGTAAAAACTCAATATTGTACATTTTCTTGAGGAAAAAATAAAAAAACCCAAGATATTGGGACTGTGATTTGTACTAGTTCTTCCCCTCTCCTGTGGTTCCATTTCACACTCCTTTGTCCTTTGAACGGTTCCAGATGGCTTTCCTCCCTCTCCTCCATCCCACTGAACCCAATTAAAATATTACAAAACAGACATTTTCCTTACTCTGTCATGCCAGTCAAGACACTTCATCCCTGTGCCTAAGCTACCATAATCTCTGAAGTGAGGCCATTGATGCTGGTCTAGCCAAGATGGGCATTGGGAGAATAGTTCTGCATTTTCACTGTGCTTTGAAATGTGGCATATTAGAGTAAACGCAAGCTTCTAGAGATTCAGATAACTACAAAAATTTGCAGCTCACTATTTACAAAGAAACAGCAAAACACCCATTTTCTATCTAATATGAAAAGCATAGGGTGGGGGCAGGATGAAGGCTCAAAAGCATAAAAAAGGTATTCCCCATCTACAGTTATATACTTTTTCTTACATGTTTTTAGTGTAAGTTCAAATGTAATGCCTTCTTTGATGGACATATTGGAGTAGGGATATGAGGCAGCCTAGGAGAGTGGGAAAACCACTAGACTCGAAAACATCTTACTTCTAGTCCTGGGTATCGTAGATCAAAGTTAAAACAACTATTTTTAGTACTACAACAATTAGAAATATTTCAAGAGATTGTAAACTCCTTGAAGGTAGGGACTGTGTTTCTTGTTTTCATTTTTGTTTTTTTCCAGTATCTCTAGCACCTAGCACATAGTAAGCCCTTATTTTACTGATTGACTGATTGTTCAAAAGTAAAACATCATATTTGTCTGTCTACTGACTTACATGTTTTAGGTTCTTGGGTTTTTTGTTTTTTTTGTTTTTTTGGTGACAGAGAGGTGGATTTGTGATTATATCCGTGTAGGGAATGCCAAGTGTAGAAACTCCTCCCACCAATGAAGTACAACAAATTCTCTATCTTTGAGTCTTAGGTTCTTGGTGGTTACTAAGGGGTTAAAAGACTTGCTATGAGCCTACAGCTAGCAGGTGTCAAAGGAAGGACTTGAACTCAATTCTTCTTGAATCTAAGGACAACCCTCAATCTACTATAGTAAGTTGCTTCTCTGTGTTTCTAAACCATCTTGCAAAAGACTTATAGGTATTCAGTTATATTGTGTGATCTGAGAAGCAAAAAAAAAATTTTTCCTGCAAAGCTGCTCCCATTCCCTCAACAAGAGGTCAATTCAATTCCCAAAAGCAAAGGAGGGTTTTAAGATTTCCATCTAAACTTCTCCCATGAAATATTAATATTAATTACAATAAAATTAGATAGTTATTACCTTGGAAGACAGTAAAAGACCCTGGATTGGCCAAGGTGAGGCAAGGGACAGGTAGAATTCAGAGCATGTCAAGAAGTTTTCTTTTTCTTTTTTCTTTGTCCCCTTTAGCTTTATATATAGTGTTATCTGGAAGAACACCTCTGACTCCATCTACTTGACATATAGCCCACAGGGAAGAGACAAGAGGTGAAAACTGCCCAGACATAGCTTTAATCCAGTGACAGTGAGCCCCCTTGCCTTTGTAAGCCCTGATATTGCCAATAAGTCTACCACATTTACTCCCAAACTACCCTAGAATGACCACTGCCATATAATACCCCAGTTCCCTTCCTGGGCCCTAAATGGAGGAGATGGACAAGAGGAACAGAATATGGCTATACATTGATCAGTATCCTTTCTCACCCTTATTCATTCATTCAACACCATTTACTGAGTGCTGACTATGCATTCACCCATTCCTGGGGGAGGGATGGAGGAAGAGGGGAAAGACAAGATGGTGTTAGCACAAAAGTGTCTCTGCCTTCAAAGAGTTTACAGTCTTCCTCTCTTTCCACACACACACACACACACACACACACACACACACACATCACACACTCTCCTCTGACTATTTCTCTTCGTATCCTCAAGAGAAAAGTAGAGATGCAAACCTGGGGTCTCATTCTAAGACTGTTTGCTTGCTAAAGAAATTCAGCATTTGCATATTAGGGGGAGGTCTTCTCTCATTGAGCTGTCATGCTGCCATTCCCCTCTCCTGGTAGCAGAATATCTAGATGGTAGCAATATCAGGAACCAAGCAGGAAGAGTAAGACCAGGTGGAGTCATCTGACCATGGCCCTAGGCTCTTTGGAGTGGCAACATGAAAATGCTAAGCCAGAATGAGCATGTATCCAGGACAAAAACAAAAGGATGCCCCCAGAAAATAGGGCCTAAGCTTAACGCAAATTTTGTCTTATTTCCAGGTTTGAGGCTTGTGCATGACGTAGCTTCTTTCATATACTCCCTTCTTTACCTTTCACCCCTTAATAGATCTTGCCTCCCAAATCCTCAAGAGAATTTAGTCATCCCTGTGGTCATTTTTTTAAATTGAACCAGAAAATTTCTCCCAAAGAATTAGAATCTCTCTTTCTCCATGGGTTATGTTTTAAAGAAATAGCTGCCTATGCGCAGGTCATTGAAAAATGAAAAAAAAAAAATCAATACCATTTCATGTTTTGATTTCAGCCAGGTGGTAAGGATTATTTGAGCCATTCCCTTCCCGTATATAGGGAAATGTCTCTTCCATAACATGGTTAGCTGGAACCACACAGGAAAAATAAAAAGCTTCAAACTGCTACCCTTCCAATTCAGGAGAGATGGGCAGTTACACATAATTTATCCCTCTGAGTATAAACCAAGAACCTCTCAGCCAGAAGTTCCTTTCTAGCAAAGTTGTATCTTGAATGTCACGGGGCAAACAGTAGCCTTAATCATGGTATGCATTTAAAATGAGGGTTGTGCTGAAAATAAAAAGCATCATGAAAGGAATGTTGACATTCAACCCCTTCCAGACAACGGGGTTGCTATAACAATCCATGACAGGCTATTTTTATAGTGACCAACTCTCAGTTTTAAAGGCTAAGTCAACCCCTAAAAAGCAGCTTTTTCAGAGACAAAGGGAGAATGACAAGTTGGAAAACCAAGTTGAAAGAAAATCTCAGACCTTCCATGGCCTGAATTTGTGGAGATAATTTACTACATACAAAAGATGACCTTATAAATTTTAAGGACCTGAGCAAACTCACTATGTGGTCATGGCTTGGTACAAGTTTGAAAGTACTGAAGACTGACCATTCTTTTTTGTTGTTGTTTCTTAGGCAAAAACCAGTAGGGAGACTGGTTAAACACTCACACACACACACACACACACACACACACACACGCACACACACACCCTGAATTGTGTGTGTGTTTCAAATCACTAACAGTTGTTCACCATTCCCTATATCCCAATGCACTATATATTGCACCGTATGTAGTAACAGAGGAAATCAAGTTGATTCCCATGCCTTTTCCAAAAGGAAAAGTAGCATTTATTTGATTACTCTTCCCAGAATAAGAAGTAGAAAACAGAGTTGGAGGGTCTAAATAATCAATCAACATTTATTAAGCACCTACTATGTAGCATTCACTGTGCTAAGCCCAAGTGATAGAGGAGGTAGCACATGAGTCAGGGTCTGCCCCTGACTAACTGTGTCATTGACTGAGTTATTTAACTTTTCTGAGCCTCAGTTTCTTTTTCTATAAATTAAAGAGGTTAAATGAAATGACATCTAAAGTACCATCTAGCTCTAAATTTCTGATTCTAATAGCAGATTTTAGACTTACACACTAGAGTGTAATAGGATAGAGATCACACTTGTGATATTGTTAACATAGGGAACTCCCAGATAGAATAATCCTTCTGCCAGTGAAGGTTGGCAACTTCTCTGCCACTTAGAGTTTTAGAGAATTGCCTATAGCATTGTGTGATTAAGTGATTTTCTCAGAGTAATTAATAGCCTGTAGATGTAAAAGATAAGACTTGATTCCTTTTTTCATAGATCTGAGGCCAGTTCCCTATTCACTTCATCTGTCATAAACATTTAGTAGGACATTCCTTACTGCTTCCCTATATGTCTCAAAAAAATGTAACATAACAGAAATAAATGTGTAAATTGGCTAGCTACAAAGAAATATGTAGTTGGAAAGTACCATGATAAGGGTACAAACTGGAACTTACTACATTTTCTATGAGTTATGTATTTCTCTCAAACTTTTCCCCCTAAATATAATAATAATGATAACCAGCATTTATATAGTACATTAAAGTTTGCAAAGAGTTTTACAAATAATATCTCATTTTATCTTCACAATAACCCCAAGAGGGAGGTGCTATGATTATCTTCATTGTATACATTAAGAAACTGAGACAGACAGAGGTTAAGTGATTTGGCCAGGGTAATACAGCAAGTAAGTACCAGAGACTGGATGCAAATTCAGGTCTACTGAACTTCACGTAGCAAGTCCTACTATTCCAAAGATGTTTTAGATTCTTTGTTTTGAACTAGAAATGAACCAATTTTATTCTTACCTCCTACCACTACCATCTCACTTTGCAATTCAGACAAACTGACATATGAGACACTATTAAGAGGCATGTCCTTAGAGCAAAAAGTGTCAGAAAAGTACTAGTATGCAAATGCTTACTAAATATTACTTGAGGACAGTGACACTAATGATGATGGATTATGAAAAGAATGAATCTGTACAATAAGGGTCATTGGCAACTCTGACCCTTCTTTCAGACCCATATCCCACTAAATACCTTAAACTCTTTGCTTATACATAAGGTACAGATGTAAATTCCAAGTATTTGCATTCAATTAATGTCTTCCCTGACTCTGTCTGTTCCTATCAATATTGTCTGCCTTTAAGTATAAGCTAGTAAAGGATAATGGTCATGTATAGTATCTACCAGGCCAGGTGGTTATAAATTGAAATTTTCATGTGCAAACTTTTTTTTTTCTGATATTGGTTGGAACTTCATTATGCCCATGTGAAGCTTTGGTTCCACTATAGAAACTAATCTATTGCTCACAGGACAAGAAATAAAAACAGAAAGGCAGTCAGGAATGGAACTTTTATTTCTTCTGCTCTGTAAATATTTGCTATGCAGATCAAGAAAAGTCAGTTGATAATCCATGTGTTATATCTTTCATGTACTACACAATCATTTTTGGCCTTTGAAATAATGACTTAATTGTAAAAATATAAGCTGCTTTGGCTTCCAAGAGCCCTTACCACAAGAATGACCATAACAAAAACCAAACATACTGTCTCTCTTCCTGAATTAGATACTGAAAAGAGAATTGCTGTCCAGGTTCTGAAAACTCTACATCATCCCACTTAATGACTGAAGCCTGAAAAATGGAACCACTGCCCTGCTCATCTACCTGGGAACACTCTTGTGCAACCATACCTATAAACACATAGGCAGGAGCTCAGAGCTTTGTTAGTTGACATGAAATAGGATGACTTTCCTAATATGGCATATGTCAGAGTTTGACTCTCCAGTGTTGAAAAGATATAAAAGTTGTTAATAGACCAACACTCCTAGGAGATCATAGGCTTATACTTCCTCCCTAACCCTCTCATTGCACCATGAACATGTGTAATCTTCTCTCTTTAAGGGATTATTTTATCTTCTGTTTAATAGGGGGAAGGATATCTATTCAAAGGTGCCATTTGCCCATGAATCTCTATGTGTGGTGAAAGGAATCCAGAAGATGTTCAGATAATCAGGCTTGGGTTGGGGGTGGGTAGCTAAAGCTGATGATAAAAGCTAACTACATGTTAACTTTGGCATTAGGAGGCATTGCTAATAATATGGCAAGTGAAGGTGACAATTTCAGTTGAGCTATTTAAAATCCTAAAAGATGATGCTGTTAAAGTGTTGCACTCAGTATGTCAGCAAATTTGGAAAACACAACAGTGGCCACTGGATTAGAAAAGATTGGTTTATGTTCCAATCCTAAAGAAGGGCAATGCCAAGGAATGTTCAAATTACTGAAAAATTGCTCTTATTTCATGCACCAGCAAGGTTTTGCTTAAGATTCTCTAAGCTAGACTTCAGCAGTATGTGAACTGAGAATTACAAGAGCAGGCTAGTTTTCAAAGAGTCAGAGGAACTGGAGACCAAACTGCCAACATTTGCTGAATTATGGAGAAAACAAGGGAGTTCCAGGAAAAGAAAAATTGACTTCAGCTTCATTGACTACACTAAAGCCTTTGACTGTGTGGATCACAACAAAATGTGACAAATCCTCAAAGAGATGGGAGTACCAGATCATTTTACTTGTATCCTGAGGAATCTGTATGCAGGCCAAGAAGCAACAGTCAGAACTGAACATGGAACAACTGATTGGTTTAAGATTGGGAAAGGAGTACAGCAAGCCTGTATATTGTTAGTTCATTTATTTAACTTAAATGCATAGTACATCATGTGAAATGCTGGGCTAGATGAATCAAAAGCCCAAATTAAGTTGCTGGGAGAAATATCAACAATCTCAGATACACAGATGATACCAATGTGATGGCAGAAAGTAAAGAAGAATTAAGAAACCTTGATGAGAGTAAAAGAGAAGAGTATAAAAGCGAGTTTGAAGCTAAACATAAAAAAAGAGTTTGGCAAGTGATCCCATCACTTCCTGGCAAGTAGAGAGAGAAGAAATGGAAGCAGTGTCAGATTTTATATTCTTGGGCTCAAAGATCATTGCAGACAATGACTGCAGCCATGAAATTAGACACTTGCTCCTTGGAAGGACAAATATAGCAAATCTGGACAGCATACTAAAAAGCACAGATATCACCTTGCCAACAAGGTCCATATAGTCAAAGCTACGGTCTTTCCAGTGGTAATGTATGACTATGAGAGTTGGATTATAAGGGAAGTGAAATACACAGAATTGACACTTCTGAATTATGGTGCTAGAGAAGACTTTTGAGAGTCTCTTGGACAGCAAGGAGATCAAATCAGTCACTACTTAAAGAAATCAATTCAGACTATTCACTGGAAGGTCAAATACTGAAGCTGAAGCTTAAATACTTCAGCCACATAATGAGAAGATAGAACTCATAGGAAAAGACTCTCACATTGGGAAAAAGTTGAAGACAAAAGGAAAAGGAAATAGCAGATGATGAGATGGAGAGATAGTGTCATGGAAGCAACAAACATGAGCTTGAACAGACTTAAGGAAATAGTGGAAGATGTAAGGGCCTAGCTTGATGTGGTCCATGGAGTCACAAAGAGTTGGCACATGACTGACCAACAGCATGCTTAATTATTCCCCAGCTCATACATGTCTTTCTTCACCACTAGAGAAAGTAGTCTAATGGAGGGTGGACAAAAGGTTTGCAGATTTAGAGCTGGAAAGGATCTCAGAAGTAATCTAATCCATTCCCCCATTTTAAAGATGAATTAAAGTGAGTTGGTCAATGTCATAAAGTATTCAACAGCAGAACTGATATTTGAACTCTGATCCCATGACTTAACTCCAGGACTCTCAATAACTCACATTTAAACTTTTTAAAGTCACTTTTACATTTTGACAAAGTGCTTCCTTCACGATAGTCCTGCAAGGTAAGAAGTACAAGCATTATTATCCCCATTTTATAGATGAGCAACTGGAGGCTCAGAAATGTTAAATTATTTGCCCACAGTCACACAGCTAGTAAATGGAGGAGCAGAAATAGAAATCCAGGTTTCCTGACTTTAAATGCAGCACTTCTTCTACCACCCCACACCACAGAACTTGGCATACACCCCTTTAGTAACCCAGGCCAACTCACTAGTCCTTAGGAGGACACTCATTTCTCCTAAGTAAATCTCTGTTTATTGACCCAATCAACGTGCACTTTTTCTCTTTTCACCAGGTCCTATATTTAAAAGGCCTGGGAGGGCAGAAGGGGGGTTAACAGAAGGAAACTATTCCACCTGCATTAGCTTGCCTTAGCATAATAGTTCCAAAACAATTTCTGCTTAATGAACAACCACATTTGCATTTCAAGAGTACCTTGGGGTGCTATAAAGTCAATATAGCATAGATAATTCTGAAGTCAACCCTTCTCCCTCTATAAAAGGGCCTTTAACTGTAAAAACCAATTCTAATAAAAGGCATCTGTACTCAGACTTCTGCTTTATACAATACACTTCACTATAACATAAAATATTTGGCCCTGAAGAGCAGCTTTATGGAACAGACAATAAAATAATGTAGTTTTGAGTCATGGCTGTGTATATAAAGGCTTGTTTTCACAGCTCTTCCTATAAAGGGTCAAAAATAGCAATTGAGCTGAACTCTGCATGGCAGTGACCTTGGCTGTCCATCTAATTTAGAGATCTTATGACAGATGGATTTAAAATACAAAGTATTCTTACATAGTACTACAGAGGCTAAACAAGATATTGTGACTTACCCACCCACCCAAGCCCTTTTGATCATAAGTAATAAAACCAAGTTTAAAATAGGAGGGATGGTAAAGCCCTGGACCTCCTGAAAGAAAATCCCAAAATGAAAGCTCTCAGGAATATTATAACCAAATTCCAGAGCTCACAGGTCAAGGAGAAAATACTGCAAGCAGCCAGAGAGAAATAATTCAACTACTACTGCTGGAGCTATGAACTCATCCAACCATTGTGGAGAACAATTTGGAACCATGCTCAAAGGGCTATAAAACCATATGTACTCTTTGATCCAGCAATGCCACTGCTAGGTCTCTATCCTAGAGAGATCAAAGGAAAAGGAAAAAGACCCATATATACAAAAATATTTGTATCACCTCTTTTTGTGGTGTCAAAGAATTGGAAACTGAGAGGATGTTCATCAATTGGGGAATAGTTAACAAGTTATGGAATATAAATGTGATGAAGTGCATGGTTTCAAGAAAACCTGGGAAGATACATGAAATGCTACAAGGTGAAATAATCAGACCCAGGAGAACAATCTATAGTAACAGCAGTATTATAAAGATAATCAACTATGAAAGATTTTGTAACTATGATCAAGACAATAATGCAGAACAATTCGAAAGGAATCATGACATAGAATGTTGTGTGACTCCAGACAGAGAACTGATGGATTCAAGAGTGTAGATTAAAACACATTTTCCCCTTTATTTTTCTTGCTCTTTTTGGAACATGGCAAATGCAGAAATATTTTTTGCATGAGTTGCATGTATTGTTATTGTTCAATTGTTTTTCAGTCATGTCCAACTATTTCTGCCCCCATTTGGGGTTTTCTCAACAAAGATCCTGGAGTGGTTTGCCATTTCCCTCAACTCATTTTACAGACGAGAAAACTGAAGCAAACAGGGTTAAGTGACTTTACCCAAGGTCAAAAAGCAAGTAAGTGTCTCAGGCCAGATTTCAACTCAGGAACATGGGTCTTCCTACTCCAGGCCCAGCACTCTGTCCACTGTGCCACCTAGGTGCCCCTTATATGTATAATGGGTATCATATCTCTTGCCTTTTCCATGAGTGGAAGAGAGGTAGAGGGAGGGAGAAAATTTGGAACTAAAAATAAAATTAATCAAGCAAAGTCAAAACACAACACACTTCCTTAGCTACAACTCCCCTACATGTGTCATATTCCCCTATTAAAATATAAGGTATTTGGGGGGTGGAGCCAAGATGGCAGAGTGAAAGCAGTGATTTGCTTGAGCTCTCCCCAAAACCCCTACAAATACTCATAAAAAATGGCTCTAAACAAATTCTGAAGCAGCAGAACCGACAAAAAGACAGAGTGAAACAAATTTCAAGCCCAAGACAACCTGGATGATTGATCAGAAAGGTGTATCGTGCTGGGCTGGGAGTGCAGCGCAGTGCAGCGTGGGTGCGCAGACCACAGCGAACCTAGAGCAGGCCTCAGAGGAGTGAATCATAGGCAGCTGTGGAGGTTTCCAGATTCCTCAATCCACTAATGCCAAAGACAACTTACAAGGTCAGTGGGAAAACTCTGTTTCTGTTGGTACGGAGAGAGGAAAGCGGGGTCTCAGCTCCATTCCCCAAAAGCGTGGCCCTGGGGGGGGCAGCGGCTTCCCGAGCTTCTACCCCACAGACTGAGGGGGAATCTAGTGTCTGATCAGAGAGGGATTGCAGGGATCTCTTTGCCAGTGCTGAGGCAGGAATCTCTTGCTTTGCCCGTGTTTGGATCTGGGCCACAGTTCTGGGCTGCGGTGCTGGGCTGAGAAGGAGCGCTGGTGTGGAGGAGCTTGTAATGGTTGTGGAGAGGAACCCCTCCTCATAGTTACAGGACAGAAAGGAATACTTGTGGTCACAGGCCAGGAAAGGAGTAAACACCTCACCCCTTATCATGCCACCTTAGAAGAACTGAAAATTTACAGGGCTTTACAAGTATCTCTGAAAACAGCTGTACAAACCCACCGAAGCTTGGGACAGTACATTCTCCACATTGGAAGCAGATTCATACCTTAACAAAGAGTTTAAAACTGAAGTAATTGGCCAGGATCATGAGCAAGCAGTGCAAAAAGAGTCAGACTATATTGTCTTACTTTGGTGAAAAAGAAGATCAAAACATACAACCAGAAGAAGACAACAAACTCAAAGCTCCTACATCCAACACCTCCAAGAAAAATATGAATCAGTCCAAGGCCTTGGAAGAGCTCAAAATGGATTTTGAGAAGCAAGTAAGGAAAACAGAGGAAAAACTGGAAAGAGAAATGAGAGTGATGTAAGAAAATCATGAAACACAAGTCAACAGCTTGCTAAAGGAGACAAAAAAAATACTGTAACACCTTAAGAAATAGCCTAACCCAAATGGCAAAAGAGGTCCAAAGAGCCAATGAGGAGAAAAATGCCCTAAAAAGAAAAATTGGCCAAATGGAAAAGGAAGTCCAAAAGACTACTGAAGGAAATACTTCCTTAAAAATCAGAATAGAGCAATTGGAAGATAGTGACTTTATGAGAAATCAAGACACTGTAAAACAAATCCAAAAGAATGAAAAATTAGAAAACAATGTGAAATATCTCATTGGAAAAACAACTCACCTGGAAAATAGATCCAGGAGAGAGAATTTAAAAATTATTGGACTATCTGAAAGCCATGATCAAAAAAAGAGCCTAGACATCATCTTTCAAGAAATTATCAAGGAAAACTGCCCTGATGTAGTAGAACCAGAGGGCAAAATAGAAATTGAAAGAATCCACAGATCTTCTCCTGAAAGAGATCCCCAAAGGAAAACTCCTAGGAATATTGTAGCCAAATTCCGGAGTTCACAGGTCAAGGAGAAAATATTACAAGCTGCCAGAAGGAAACAGTTCAAGTACTGTGGAAACACAATCAGGATAACACAAGATTTAACAGCTTCTAGATTAAAGGACCGCAGGGCATGGAATATAATATTCTGGAGGGCAAAGGAGATAGGATTACAACCAAGAATCACCTACCCAGCAAAACTGAGTATAATCCTTCAGGGGAAAAAATGGTCATTCAGTGAAATAGAGGACTTTCAAGCATTCCTGATGAAAAGAACAGAGCTGAATAGAAAATTTGACTTTCAAATACAGGACTCAAGTGGAACATGAAGAGGTAAACAGGAAAGAGAAATCATAAGAGACTTATTAAGATTGAAACTGTTTACATTCCTGCATGGAAAGATGATATTTATAGCTCATGAGACCTTTGTCAGTATTAGGGTAGTTGGAGGAAAAAAATTATATGTATGTAGATGTATAGATAGATAGATAGATAGATAGATAGAATAGATAGATAGATGGCACAGGGTGAGTTAGACATTAGAGGTTCATATCTGGAGAATAAAATTAAGGGATTGAGGGAGGATTATACTTGGAGAAGAAGAAAGGGAGAGGTAGAATGGGATAAATTATGTCACAAAAAAAAACAGAAAAGTCTCTTACAGTGGAGGGGAAACGGGGTAAGGTGAGAGGGAATGAGTGAATCTTATTCTCATAGGATTTGGCTTAAGGAGGGAATAACATACACATTCAATTGGGTATGGAAATCTGTCTTACCCTACAGGAAAATAGGGGGAGAAGGGGACAAGAGAGCAGGGGGATGATAGAGAGGAGGGCAGATTGGGAAAGGGTAATCAGAAGTAAATACTTCTGAGGAGGGACAGGGTCAAAAGAAAGAATAGAATAAATGGGAGGGCAGAATAGGATTAAGGGAAATAGAGTTAGTTTTTCACAACATGTCTACTATGGAAGTGTTTTGCATAACTGCACATGTACAACCTATATTGAGTTGCTTGCCTTTTCAATGAGGGTGGGTGGGGAGGAAGGAAAAGAGAAAATTTGAAACCTAAAGTTTTAAAAACATATGTTTAAAAAAATATTTTCACATGCTACTGGGAAATAAGAAATACAGGAAATGGGGTACAGAAGTCTATCCTGCCCTACAGGAAAATAGAAGGGGAAGGGGATAAGAGAAGGTGGGAGAGAAGAAAGAGGACAGACTAGGGGAAGGGATATTCAGAATGCATGCCATCTTGGGGTGGGAGGGTAGGGTGACACGGGGTGAAAATTTGGAACTCAAAAATTTGTGGAAATGAAGGTTGAAAACTACAAATAAATAAATTTATATTTTAAAAAAAACTAAAATAAATTTTAAATATATATATATAATGTATTTGAGGGAAGGGCTATCTCACATTTTAATTTGTATCTGCAACACAGCATAGTGTTTGGATCATACTAGGCATTTAAAATTGATTTTTAAAATTCACTGTCAGGGCAGCTAGGTGGCGCAGAGGATAGAGCTCCAACCTTGAAGTCAGGAGGACCTGAGCTCAAACCCAGCCTCAGACACTTCACACTTACTAGCTGTGCGACCCTGGGCAAGTCACTTAACCCCGATTGCCTCACCAAAAAGCAAAAAAAAAAAAAAATTCACTACGTCAATCTTAACGTGCCCAGAGCCTAAACAACCAGCTTATGTAGCTTGGCCAAACACTCAGAAAACTGGCCTGTACTTCACCATCCAAATCTACAAATGACTGGTTTGTACTAAATCTTCAAGTTGATTAATTTACAATACAGGATGCTCTTACCAAGCTGACTATTCATTCACTCTCACTCTCTCATTCTCACTCTTGGCAGCAGTCTAGAAAACCCTCTTCCCTATACTGAAACACCTGGAAAATTAAATTAATGACAGAAACTGATTGATGAACATAGAATTATATGAAAAGGAAATGTGTTTCCCCTAAAGAATATTTTCACCAGGCTATAATTCTCCTTTTGGGACACATCTTGCAAACCAACCAGAAAGCTTACATTGACCAGTCAGCTCCTTTTCTCCTTTGCCTGGTACTAGAGATACTCATATTTTAAACCTCTTATAGGTCTCCATTGATAAATGAATAAAATCTACATTTCTTTGCCCAATGTTCAAGACTCTCCAATCTGGCCACAAAATACCTTCCACGCTTTGTCTCAAACTTGTTTCCTTCATAGGCCCTTCAACCAAACTAGAAAATTCATCTTATTCTAAATGTGCTCTGTATTTTCACTTCTTGTTGACTTTGTTTATACTGTTCTTTCTCTGGGGAACGTTTTCCCTGGTCTCTTCTCTCCAGATCCCTGACCGTTAAAATCCTACCCATCTTTCTAGACCCTCAAAAAATGTCAGCTCTGTTAAGATCATTTCTCTAGTGAGGAATTTTAGGGTACAATTGATTATCCTGCCCAACAAGTAACTCTGTATCTTAAAGCAGTGGACAGTAGGATAATTGGCTGACCGATGATTAAAGAAACAATTCCCAGTAGCACTAATGGCCTCCAGGGAAATCTGTCTTTTCATCTGAATTTTCTGTTTAACAAGGTCTATTTCTCTTAAAGGCCTGACACTTAGTCAGAAAGTCCATGTAACTTTCTATTTAATTCCTCATGGGTGTTTCATGTTCCCAAGGCTATTTCAGGAGGGGTCTTTCAGGGAAAATCTTAAGAGTCTAAGGTCTCTTCCAGCTCTAAATCTATGATTGTATGATGCTTTGCAATGAATATTTGATTCCAAGAATCTTTGAATCTTCCTAAGTTCCTGACATCTGATTACTGCTCACCTTTTGTTCTCTGTATACACTTCATGAAATCATGAACTCTTTCCTGTTCCTAGATACTTAACCCTCAGTTTCCCTACCTAGAAAAGAGATTGTAATATAACTCTCTCAGTAACAATATTGGATCATAAGATTATAGAAATTAGATTAGAAAGGAGAAACCCTAGAACACTTAAAGTCCAATTGGTTCTTTAGGGTCCCAGCTACCTATGGAAATGGGCTAAGTAGTGGAAGTTATTAACACAAATAGTAGGACTCCACTGAGAGAACCCTCCTCAGGAGATTTGGGGGAGTATTGTGATTTGAACAAATACGTGAAACAGTGTAGGTCCAAGACAGAATTTATCTTAAGGGAATTTACAGCAGGCCAAAGTCAAGAGGTGGGAGGATATAGAGGTGGAAGTGCAGTAGCTTGATGAAGTCAGAGAAAAACATTATACAGGCAGCAACACTAAGAATCTATGAAGTGATAGTTTATTTTATGCAATGTGTCTGCCCAAGATTCATTCTTTTATGTTAACACCATTCTAAACATACTACCTCCTTCTGCTACATTGGCATTACTGTTAGCCCAGGTTGCTTCTTGCCCCCATTTTCCTGTTTGAAAAGTGTATGAGTGAAAGCAGAGCCTTAAAACTTGACCAGTTGTTGGGTATGTATTTCAGGGCAAGGAGAAGATTTGTCCTAGATGAGAAAGCAAAATATAAGGTGCCATCGAGTTAGCTTTTTTTCTGATACAAACATTCCTCAAAACTTCAGTTTTTATTATATCTGCTTATATTTTCCCTTAATATTTGTGGAACAGAAATATTTTGAATAACGTATTTTTCCTGCCCATTCACAATTAGCAGTAGTAGAAAAGGAGTTCAAAAGATGGTAGCTTAGAGTACTTGTGAGAATGCCAAATGTGAAGTCAGAATGGCATGGGTTCAAATACTGCCTTCAACGCTAATAGTTTTGTGACCTTGGGCAAATCATTTCACCTTTCTGTGTCTCATTTTCCTCATAAGTAAAATGAGAAGGTTGAATTCAATGGCCTCTAAAGTCTTGTTTGGGAGCTTACAGTACAGAAAACTCCTCTGTCTTTGACAGTTATAAGTTGCTTATTATGAAGTTGGATTTATCTTGATCAAAGCAGTGCCTATATATGCAGTCATTAGACAACCCCACTCGCTATTCATGAAAGCAAAAAGACAAAGCCTTCTTCAGGAGGGAAAAAAGCATAAATAGAAATAGCCAGGCAAGTTGGCACTAAAGCACTTATTGGATACCAAGATTCAAAGCTTGAGGAGAGCAAAATGACCAGTTGCCAGGTGGAGGCTGAGGATAAGGTAAAGTCCTTCTGAGATCAGGAAGCCAATATGTGGAGATTTTCAGAGACTTGACTATTTGTCTAACTCAACCATGTTGCCTAAAACTTTAGTCATATTGTGATTGCTTACTCTTCCTGTCTCTATCATTGTGTGTTCATGGGTAGGACATCCACTAAACATCCTTCGGACTCAACTGTTCCCACTGGCACATAGATTGGGCATGGCCAGAAAGTGACAAGAGGGGAAATATGGTAGCAGGGTGTCATGTAAATGAATGGAAGAGTCTTAAACAAGAAAGAGTAAAGCAGAAATGTGAAATTCAATAGAGAGGTCAAGGAGAATGAAGATAGAGGCAATACCATGGAAATCACTGATTGTATGAGGGCATTTTTCACGTCAAATCAATAGCCTCTGAGAAGGAATGGGGAGGCTAGGGGAATTGGGGGAAAAGGTTAACTTGATGCATGACAAAGAAAATCAATATAATCAATATAAAAAGGAATCAACAATCCTCATATGAGTAAATGTTAAAAATGAGACAGAAAATCTAAGGACATCTCTATACTATAACTGATAGAAATCATTTCAGTAACAGAAACAGGATCACTGAGAAACAGTACCACATTTCCATCAATATTTGCCCACATATCACACAGCAGAAAGAATATGAGGAAAGGACTTATGATAAGTAAAAATTAATCCAATTCACAATAAAATGAAAATGCCATAAGCCCAGAGAACATTCATGAGTAGGGCAGGGTCCTAAATTTAATGAAATTAAGTACCTTACCATCCAACAGTTTGAAAATGAAGGATTTTATTTTAATGAGATTTTTTTTTGTTCAATAATAAATAAAGTACATAACATCCTTGACTTAGTTATTCACCAGAAAAGCAAGTTCTGGCTCTTTGCTATAAAGATCAGGTTTTAAATGGAATGGGGAGCAGAAAGGAAAGAAATGAAATAGACATTGACTAAGCACTAACCACATCCCCTTTCTCCCCAAAAGTTATCCCTGTTTCAACTTCAGAATCACCAAATTTAAAAGTTGCAAAGAAGTTTGGTTCAGCCATCAAGTCTAACCATACTTGGAAGGAATACCTATTATGATATAGTAGACAAGTGGTCATTCACTCTGCTTGAAGGACTCCCAAATGGGAAATGTGACAATCTCTTGAGGCAGCCCATTCCATATTTGGTCAGCTCTAATTATGAGGAAGTTTTGTTGTTATTTTGTTCTGTTATTCCTGACATCAAGCCTAAATTTGTTTCTTTGAACTTCCACCCATTTCTCCTGGTTTTATCCTCAAGGGCCAAGTAGAATCACAGAAGCAATCTAATCTCATATGACAGTCATTCAAATACATATGTATTTAAATATTATATATGTGTGTGTGTGTATATATAATTAGACTGGACACAAGAATATCTGAATTCAAATTCTGCCTCAGATATTTGTAGTTGTGTTACTGGGCTATTTTTGTTCATTTATATGTATGCATACATGTACTTATATGTGTGTACATGTATGTATATATATATGCATGTATATGTATGTGTACATTTGTATTGATATGATATGGCAGATTTAGAGCTGGAAGGGACATCAGAGGCTCCCTAATCTAAGCTCCTCATTTTATAGTTGAATAATTGAGGAAGAGAGGACTTAATTGAATTGACCATCATCACAAAACTACAAAATATTTGAGACAAGGTTCTAAATCAGGCATTTTTTACTCCAGTCTACTGCCCTATTCTCTGTGATGTGCTAACTCTCAACTTGAAAATGCCCCTTAGTCTTCCCTTCTTCAGGCCAACTATCTCAAATTCCTTCAACCAATTCTCATTAATACAGATTTAAAACCCTTCCCAATCCTGGTTACCCTCCTCTGAAAACTCTTTAGCTTCTTATTAACTAAAGTCCAAGCAGAAGACAGTACTGTACTCCAAATGTAGTCTGAACAGGGCAAGAAGTACTTTTTTTTTAATAACTGAACCTGTGGTTTCATCAATGTAGGGAGCTTCCAGTGACGAACTTCCTCTACCAATGAAAATCAAACCAACTCTGTAATTTATAGTCCTGGAGAGTTCCCTGGGTTACAGAGAGGTTAATTGACTTGTCCAGGGTCACAGACAACAGGTGTCAAAGGCAGGGTTTGTCATCTCCGTTCTTCCTACTCCAAGGCCAGATTTCTATCCACTGAGCCAAGTTGCCTCTTAGAGAGGGCTAAATTTTATTCTTCCCCTTGTCACAAATACTGAGAAAAGCCTAAATACCAGTAAACTAATTTTACTCATCATAGGCTGATAGGTGGTACAGTAGGAAGAGAACCAGGCTTGGAGTCAGGAAGACCTGAGTTCAAATACGACATCAGATAATCTCTACCTATGTGACCCTGGGCAAGTCACTGAATCTCTTTTTGCCTTCGTTTCTTCATCTGTTAAATGGGGATAATTTGTGAGGATCAAACAAGATAATAATTGTAAAACACTTAGCATAGTGCCTAATACATAATAAGTGCTATATAAATGTTAGCTATTATTGCTATAATTATCATTATCATAGTCTGAAAGAAAAGATAGAGGGTATAACAATAGCCACAACAACAAAAAGGTAACCTCACTTATTGGGGAGGCAGCATGCTAGAATGGAAAGAGAGTTGTATGGTGGGTGGGTCAAAAGATCTGGATTCAAATCCCTTCTCTGCAACTTACTAACCTGTGTCACTTTGGAGGAATCACTTGTCTGCATTTAAGTTTTTTGCGTGTAAAATAAGGAAGTTGGATTCAATAGCCTCTGAGCTCCTTTCTAGCTTTAGAACAATATACCTATGAACTTTAGGCATACTAAATGTCACGTCATGGATACCTGCATTCAGTGCATCCAATTTCTTATCTGTTTCCCTGAGAAAAAAGTAAGTCAGAAAGGGAGAAAAAAATCAAGAAAAATAGAATTTCTTAATTCGAAGAATGTGTTAAAGAAAATTTTGGCTCTGCGGGATCTAGGTAACCAGCAACAAGTTCAAGCACATGAACCAGGACACCCACCAGGAAGTGCTTCTCAAGTCAAGGCTCTTGGCAGGGACATTTGACAACCTCTTCAAAGATCACTTGGAAACTACAGTGGGCAGAATACATTAAAATGATTGGTGGAGGTGGGGAATCCTTCTCTGACAATTCTAGAACACTGTAAGATTATGGACAGCATAAGCAGTCTTATTAAGTGTGTTAGTGATAAACTCTTACATTCTTGATATAGATTAACGCTAACAGAGATCCAGCCATGGCTATTATTTGTTCAGTAATATAAAGTCCTATCATAAAGGAAGTATTTTATTCTGAAGGAGTTGCTTAGATCATCTTACAGAGGCTATGATACCCAGGCCACCCACTTTACCTCTGTGGTGACTTTAGTCAAGGAGAAGAGTGAAACAGTGATAAGAGCAAAGACTAAGACAGGAGTTCTGCCTCTCATGCTTATACGTGTTTGAACTTGGATAAATCACTTAGCCTCCACAGACCTTGGTTTCTTCATCCTTAATAGGAAAGGAGTTAGATTAGATGGGCTTTGAGGTCCCCTCTGGGTATAGATTTATGACTATGAATCATAGGCAATTAGCCATGGTAATAATAATTAATATCTATTTAGGCTTAAATATGTAGGGTATATTCCTTGTAGCAACACTGTGAGGTAGGCAATGTGTTATTGTTGCCTTTTTACAGAGGTGGAAACTGAGGCACGAGAGTTGAATTGGTTTGCCCATAGTCACATAGATAATGTTTTAGGGCTAGGAGTCAAACTCAGGTATTAGTCTAGTTGTCTTTCCTCTATAAGAACTGGAATGGACTTCATCTCATCTAGTCTACTGATTTTAGAGATGAGTAAAATACGATACAGAAAAGTGACTTGTCCAATAATACAATGATACTTAATTAATGGTAGCTAGGTGGTACAATGTAGTTTATTGCAGTTGCTAGACCTAGAGTGAGGAAGACCTGAGTGCAAATCTGGCTTCAGACACTTACTAGCTGTGTGGCCCTGGGCAAGTCACTTAACTTCTCTGGATCTCAATTTCCTCATTTGTAAAATGGAGAAAATAATAGCACCTACCTCACAGGGTTATTGTGCAGATCAAATGAGCTAGCATATGTAAAGCTCTTTGCAAGCCTTGATGTGCTGTGTATGTGATAAGTATTATTATTATCATTATCATTATCTTTTTTAGAGCAGAGACTATGTGTTTTTTTTGCTCTATCAAATCAAATTCTTTTTTATTCAATAAATGATAAATATGATCTTGCTCTGTACTTTTCAATCATTTGTGTGACTGTGAAGATATGGTCTGTTATAGAAAAATATTTGCAAAAGCTTACCTGCTCCTTTCTCATGTTTTCATCAAGGATACCTTTAATATGTGAGTAGACCATTTTCATAGACTGTATTGAGATAAGAAAGTAGATCTATAGTTCAGTAGTTATTAATGCAATTTTATTGATATTTGTGGTGATAATACAATTTGTGAACTTTCTCTAATCATTTGGTACTTTCTCTACTTTCAGACAGTTTAAAAATCAATCATTAAATGCTTTCAAAATTGTGTTAACACCAGAAGAGATTTCTTCTGCATACACTTGATCTGGTTCTACTGTCCTTGTCTTTGATCTCCTTTAATATCATTTGTACACATCAGTGACTGACAAGTTAGATTTCAAATGGAGCTGTTCCATTATCATTAATAATGAAAAGTATAGTAAGATTATAAGAATACTGATTGATCTGCTCCATTATTCATCTATTTGCTGTCTTTTTTCCAACTTCATCTGCAAATACTCTGACTTACTCTCACAACAAACTTTGTGCAGATTCACTTCTCCCTCTTTTGCTTTTCACTCTATCATGAAGTGATGTTAACACTCTTACCATCATCCTCCATAACACTTTACAGATGAGTTTATATTCTAAACCAATGAGGCCCTTGGCTACTGTGTCTCTTCATTTGACAAAGAAATTAGGTTTTTGCTGGCTGAAGCAGTTCTAAGCTCCTTTGGCCGTCCAGTGATTGTTTTTCATCAATTAAACTCCTCTGGGTAATAGTGGGAGTGTGATTTCTTGTCCTTTATCCATTTCCCATTTGTCAGTATCAACAGCTCATTTTACTGAATCACATTTGGGCTGCTCTAATTACATAAAATTACTTCTCTTTATCCTTTCTTCTAGTTTCATTTTTATTTGGAACACTGGTCTAAGTAGTCCTCATGGTCTGAATGCACACAGATGCCTGATTCAGAAATGACTCCCATATCAGTAACCAGACATTTCCGGTCCTTTAAGATATAGTCAGCTTCACATTTCTTGATATTGTACAGGATCTACATTATCCTCTACTTTCCAGTTCTCTTCTTGAAGAAATCATTCATGATAAATAAGCATGAATTTTCTGAGAAGTCTAGAAAACCTCTGATCTCTTTCATTCTTAATTCTGTAGCATATTTTGAAACATTTTTTCATCATCCTCCCCTATACTTCCCTTACTATTGAACTCATTGGTTAGCAGTGCATATGTTAACTTGGTTTGGAGGACTTCGTCAAGTCCCACATAAAATTATTCTGCTTCTTGATCTTCTGCATAAACTGCAATTATCTTTATAGTGGTTTTTTTTCTCCTTAAGTTCCCCATAAGCCCTGTGAGCTGAGATGACCAAGTACCCCCATTAACTGATGTTTCTTGTTACATCTGGGCATGCAGCGAAACCAACTCCCCCAACTTTGTTATTTTCATTTTAAAGAAGAGTATGTCAGCATCCTTCCATTTAGTTCCCATTCCCTTATGTTCTCTGGTATCATTTATTGGTACTATATCGTATTGATATAGTTCGGTTCTTCTAGTTGTATGCCAATTAGATCATTATATGAAGATCACACTTAAAAAGTTCAAATAGATAACTGAAAATTTGTGAGATTCTTAGGACTCACTACTAAGTTTTTTATCACTCTTCAACTAGAAGCAAAAGGACTAAGGGCTTCTTTGATTTTTTTTTAATTTCATGGTCTGCCATAGCCAAATAATTCATTCCTTAATGAGTGAGCTACAGATGTTGAGTGTCTCTGGGTTTTAGTTAACATTGTCCTCCAAGAGTTACATAATCATTTGCCAAGACTATACATGAAGTCTTGCCAGCTTCCAAGAGTTTGGGCTTTGTTGTCCTGGCCTTGAGACCCCTTTAAGAAAAGATTTAAATATAAAGAACCAAAAATACATCATACAAAGATATATTAATCAAAATATATGTAATAGGACAGTTTCTTTTTGGGTGACATGAAAAAATTGTGTCACCTTCCCTCATCATTAAAGGCTATTATCCCCATTTTACAGATGAAGAGTAAAAGAGACAAAAAGGTTTTTTTAACTTCTTAGAAACTTTATGCTTATTTATCATCAATAAAAAGTGATGTTAGCATTTATTAAGAGCTTACTATCTGCTAGGCACTGTGCTAATTTCTGAGAACACAAATACAGATAAAAAGACAGTCACTCTCTATTCTAAATTCTAAAAGGGAAACTTACACTCCAATAGACAGAAGATTACACATTTTAAAAAATGAAAGGAGTTGAAAAGTGGGGGAGGAAAGGGAATGGGAGAAGAGAAGGTCCGTAGGAAAAGTCTGGAGAGCAAAGAGCAGAACTGAAGCAAAGCTGAAGGAATGAGCATGGCTGACCCTGTCACTTGCTCAAAACAGAAGTTCTCAGTTGAATTCACCATTGATTGGAATGTGCCACAGAAGTAAAGGGATCTTCTAGGGTGAGAAGGAAAAAAAACCATCATACGTTTTGACCCAACAATACCATTACTGCTGCAATCTTGCCAAGATATTGCCTGTGCTGGATTGCACTCCACTCTCAACCTGGTGTAACAAGCCTTGTCTACCAACCATCTAATCTGTCTTGCGTGGCAGATTTGTTTCACTCCTTCCTTTTGTAAGTTCTGCCACTCTAGAATTCATTTTGAGGCATTATTTTAAAGTTGTTTGGAGAAGAATTTGGAAAAGCTAAGTTGAGGCCTTGCCTTTTCACTATCGTCTTGGCTTTGCTCTTATGATTATTTTTTTAAAATTAGCTTTTATTCATTCTTTTTTATACATATATATTGTATATCAAAGTCATTTCTAAACATGCCACATCTGCTTCATCATTTTTGTTTTCATTAGAAGGCTCTTTTACCTCTAATAACAAAGGAAAAGAGTAAAGCAAAAACAATTGAAACACTGACCACTGTTGGATGACATCCATGATGTTCTGCCCTTACCATCCTCTGCTTCTTTGCCAAGAGGATGAAGGTTTATTCATTTGTCAATTCTCTAGGACAAAGATTCAGCTTTCTTTTAGTGTTATTTTAATTGTGTATATTGGGTGTAGTATGATTGTTTATGATGTTCTCGTTTTACTTCACTCTGCAAAAATCATGTAAACTTCATATTTCTCTGAATACATCACATTTTTCATCTTTAATTTATAATGATATTCTATTATATTCACATTCCCAGTTGAATTCACCATTCTCTAATTAATGGACACCCACTTTATTACAGCTCTTTTCTACCACACCAAAAAACAATTCTGTGAGTATTTTAGTATAAGTGAGATCTTCCTATCTCTGACCTCATTGAGATCAGAGTGAACAGTTTAGTCACTTTTGTCATATAATCCCAGCTTGTTCCAGAATATTGCACCACCCCCATTTCAAAGGTGATAAGGGCCAGGTCCAGAGAAGTGCAATAAATTGTCTAAGATTACAGCTAGTTAGCATCAGGCAAGAGAGAAACAACACCTAAGCCCTAGAAGTATCCATGAGTTCCCTAGACTAAGGATTTTCAAAATACCTGGTTTCTGCCTTTGGCACTAGCACTAACACTACTTAAGAGAAACAATTGTCACTTCCTACCAGTAACTGTTTACAGCCAAACAACTTTTTTTTTCATTCTATTTATGTACTGTCCATGTCCAGGACAGTGCAATCAAGAACAGGTACTTAAGGCAGTAGTATCTTGTATGATTTAAAATACTACTTCTTAGTTAGAAAAAAAAAAAGGAACTCAGAGTTTCACATATAGCAAAATATTCATAGCATTTTTTTGTGTGGTAGAAAAGAATTGTAAACCAAATGGGTGTCTGTTGACTAGAGAATGGCTAATGAACTGCGCATTCAGTGCTCTAACAAAAATAAATAAATAAAAACAACTTAAAATGGCAGTATAGATGGCCCATGAAATTCAGTGGACAGATCAAGGACACTAGGAGGTTAATGAAAAACAAAGACCTCTGAACACAGACTGGTGTCATATCCCTTGAAGGGTATGGAAACTGTACCTCCAGTCATCAAGAAACCTGGTGTGTTGGAGAAAACTCATTCAATATGTGAATAATTTCATACAAGACCCAAACTCAGCAAGAAATCTGACTCCTCCCTGCCAATCATTAAGGGCAGCTCCGAAAAATAGCAATGGAGCATTTCATTGGTCAAGTGAGGAAAGAATTACAGTGAAGCTTAAGGTCATGAGCCAGAGAAGTGGACTTGAGACCATGTCTAAAGAAGGAACTAGGACAGGCATCATTTCAAGCCACTTCAAAGAGAATTTTAAAATTCCTTGTAACCAAGATTGGCTTAACTATTTTTTGCTGCAGGTGACCCTTCCCTCACATCAATGGCTGCTGTCTTTTAATAGTCCAACCACACAGAATCCAGTGTTGTTACTCATAAATCATTTAAAGTCTCCTATTGGCCATAGAGACCAAAGGGTCAAGTCAAGTGGCTTTGGGTACTTAGAAGTAAATTGTAGACCTGTAATAGGACTGATGGGAAGGAGGAATGAAGGTCTTGGGCCACTTGATAATATACTTCTAAAGAAAGGCCCCTCACAATTAAATGTTTTGGAAATATATAGCTGAGAAGATCATCCTCCCAATGTTATTTAGGAATAGAGGAAAGGGGAGGGGTTGGAACAAGGGCATTCTGACAATGATTTAGCTTCCTGGTGCAGTTTTGCCTTTTCTTAAGGTTAATAACAGACAACCCTGGGGACAGACAGCATCAAGCTGTTTTCAGGATCTGCTGAGACCAAAAGTATGCAGAGAGACATCTGCATACCAATAAGCCATTTGAGATCTAGTTCAGGACAATGGGACTCATTACAGCTTCAAACCTGCTGAACTCAGGTCATCTTTGCTCTTATTAAAAGAATGTCTCTTTTACCCGATATGGCAACTGGATTTCTCCTCAGCTGTTGATGAGAAGAATCTCCGTCTTTATTGAGTAGATATTTCCCACAAGTGTTGCTCTCCTTAATGGCAATTTTACCCTATTATGTGTATTTCCCAGGGAGCCAAAGAATGTTAATGAATGTCAAGCCCACATTTCTCTCAGTGGCTGGATTTCCAAATGTGGTTAGAGCAGTGGACTGCTACAAGCACACATGCTAATCAGGGCTCCATCTGCACAGGAGGCTGCTTACAGAAAGAGACAATTATTTTGCTCCGTGCAGTGCACCTTGGGGAGGGAGGGAGCAGATGTAGAGAAGTGAATTCCCAGGGCTTATGATGATTAGGGGCCCCTCAAAGCATACTTAAGTCTTTGAAATAAATACTAAAAAAAAAAAGTTTCCAAAACCATGAAAAGGAATCTTCCTCTCAGGGTAACTTCACCATTTATTTCAAAGACTTTTCCATCAGAGAAAATATTTCTCTCCAACTGCTACAGTAACTCGTGGCCAGATATGGGGTGCAATCCCATCATGCACCCAGCAGTAGGTGGGCCGGTTTCCCTTTCAACTAAATGGAGAAGTCGTGGGACAGGAGGCCACAGACAACATTCTGCCATTGGCACTTTGTGGGTAGAGAATATTAAATATCCCGCCCATTGAGTAATCATGCCTCCACTGCAGCCTACATCAGGGAAGAAGTCATAAATGAATTATTGATCATAATAGGGAGGTTAGATTTCCCATCGACCCACTGCACTCTTGGGTGGTCCCAATCCCATGAATTGTGCAAGTTTATGATTCTTTAGACACTACAAAAAGGCTCCCAGGAGTCATCTGACATCTTTATTTTGAGGCTTAGAAAATATCAGATGATTGTGCTCATAGCTATTTCTTCTCATATTTCACTGCCAGCCCTGCACATGTTTTCTACATTTTGTCAGCCAGCTAGCAGCCACAAAGTAGGGCCCACAAAGGCCTTTTGCCATTTGAGGTCTACTATCCACACTGACTTAAGAAACTGACCCTCAGAACCAACAACTGAGATCAGTTGACCATGCTACTGCTAAGATTTGAATGTAGGGAAATTGGGTCAGTTCTTCCCCATGGAATTCTCATTGTTATTTCACTTCCCAATGGATTTGGGAAATCAAATTTGCAGTGTGGTTTTAAATATCATGCATTGTGTACCAAATGGAGGGGGCATGGTAGACTAGGTAAATACAGACTGCATATTATATACTATAACTGTATAAGGAGGGACAGTGTAGTACAATAGATGTAGAGCTGATCTCAAAATCAAAAAGACCTGAGGTCAAATCTTGTGATTGTGGAAAAGTCACTTAATCTTGTTGCTCTGGGCAGCTCTCTCAGATACCAGTGAAGTCACTGGTCTGGTACTCAAAAAAAAAGGTCATTATGTCATGATGGCTGGAAACATGTCATTCCTTTTCACTTGTCCATAGCTGTTGTTTAGTCATTTTTCAGTTGTATCTGATTCTTTGTTATCGTTCTCAGGGTTTTCTTGGTAAAGCTACTGCATTACCATTTCCTTCTCCAGCTCATTTTACAGATGAGGAAACTGAGGCAAACAGAGTTAAGTGACTTGCTCAGGGTCACACAGCTAGTAAGGGTCTGAGGTCAGATTCAAACTCACAAAGGTGAGTCTTCCTTACTCCAGGGCTACCACTCAATCTATTATGCTACCTAGCTGCCAGTCACTTATCAATTAGGAGTTCCCCACAGCAATGAAATCACAGGTGTAGTCACTAGCCTTAGGCCTATGTCTTACCTACAGAAAGGCGCTCAGTAAACATGTGTCAAATGAACATGTTTCACAGAGTTGATGCATATGGGAACCAATGAGGTCATATAATTATGGTGAAATACTTTGGAACTATAGGTAGAAAAGCCTTTCGAGTAAAACATAATTTTCCATTCAATGCCATCTTCCTCTGAATGGTCTACACTGGATCTCCATGGAGAACAAAGTAGACAGACACAGAATAACATTTATAGTTCAAAGAGGGGGAAAGGGGAAAAATAATTAATCAAGGGTGAAGTTCCATGAAGGTACTTTGGGATTAATTGTCTTTAATATTATAAAACAGACCCTTTAGCCTCAAAGTCAAATTCTATTTAACAGTTGCATGATGCCTAAAATTCTACAGCCAGAAAAATGTATAGTTTCCCCTGCCCTTTAAAGACAAATAATAGCTCATCTTGATGTCAGACCAGAGAAGTTCCAGGGCATCAGAGATCTGACTACACTTTATACCTAGCCCTAGAGACCAGGCCTGATCCTGGGTCATCCCCCTATACAAAGGATAACCTAGGATGTCAAGTCAGGCCTTGAATAACTTAAAGGATGTTAGAAGGTGCTTGTTCTGCAGCAGTTCCAGGCACCCAGGGGCAATCTAGGGCAGAAAAGAAACTCCTAAAGTCTTCCAGAACAAGGTCTTGGAATAAAACTCCTACGTAGGAACTGCAGCCTCATTCCAGCTTGCCCCAATCAAGATCTCACTCCCATGTCTGACCCAGGGCTAAAATCATAATTAACTGCCTATTGGGGGCCAGGGAGACAGAGTATCAAGGCATAAGTCCTTGGTGACACCAACCCGGGATCAAAATCCTGACATCCAGATGGAGGAAAAAAAAATATTGTTGTTTCAGGGAGGGTTATCCCTATAACAAAGGTTGTGATAAATGATCAGCTGCGAGCCTGAAATAGCTGCAGAAAGTTTCCTTTGGACAAATTGAGCTGATAACTTTGTTGCAAAAGAGAGGCTGGGGAAAGAAATGTACCAGTCAGCCCAGGAGGGGACAGGGAACAGATAGGGAGGAGAACATCTGCCTCCCTTACCCACACTCGAGAGAGCAAGGAGATTAAGGCAAAGACATATTCATATATTATTCAAGAGAGATAAAATGGGAGTCTGACCTCCCCCAAATATGATATGTGCGGATAGACTACAGTTTGAACATAAATGTAGATAATTGTGTTAGCTGAGAGAAATTCATTAGCTGTAATGTAAAGTCAGGGGGATAGGTGAACACATACTCATGTATGCACAGAGGTATGTTTTTAACTCCTCAGTGCACACACCCTACACAGATAACAAGGGTGCAATAAACCCAAAGCAAATTGAAACAAGGTAACCTTATCTGAATCTCAGGGGCTCATTCCATTTTAGGCCAACCTCTGTAGAAGATACCAGAGGGTCCCAATATCAGTCAAACCCAAGCAAAAGTGTTTATAGCCTTCAGGCAAGGGAGCTCTTCCCACTGACACCAGCTCCCATACCTCTCCATAGCCTTAGGGCTGAGGCTTAATGCCTTCCTTTCCAATTAAGTTGCTTAGATGACTTGTTTAGCAAATTTAGAAAGTCTCCCCCTTCTTCAACACATAACCCCCACTGGACCCAGGCTGCATAGGCACCAACACCCTGGTTTTGGCTGTGGATCATATTTGCCTATTTGGCCAAGTTCATCCTCTGCATCCCAAGCCATTGCCAGTAAGTAGTCTTGACTTTTGTATTGCCACTGGATTTCTATGACTGAGGAAGAGAGAATGAGGCTGAGGACTTTGTGCAACTCTGCCTTACTTAAATTCAGTTTATACATGAGTCAAAGACATCACTGATGTCATTGGTCCTCTTCTAAGAAGGACAAACAAAACTCGACTATCGCATTTTACTTTGATTTGAACCATTCGATGCCTTTCAAGACACATTGCTTTACTTTCACAAAAGAGGGCAAATATTATTTCATTTGCCATATGTGCAGTGACAGAACCAGTATGATGTAATAATTAATAATAATAACAACAAAGTTATTATGGCTAATATGTCTATAGTGTATTGTGATTTGCAAATTGAGTCAATAGGTTAGTCAGAAAATAAACATTTCTTAAGCGCCTACTGGCCAGGCACTATGCTAAGCTCTGTAGTTACAAAAATAGGCAAAAGATAGTTCTTGTCCACAAGGGGCTCACAATCTATTAGAGGAGACATCAAGTAAATAAATATTTATAAACAAGCTATGTACAGGATACATAGAAAATAAATAAGAAAGGAGAAGCACTAGAATTAAGAAGGGTTAGGAAGGGCTTCTTATAAAAACACAGAATCTTAGCATGAACTTAAGAGAAGGCAGTAAAAGGCTTGAAAGATGAGGAAAAAGAGGAAAAAGAGCTTTCCAGGCACAGGGGGACAGCCAGAGAAAACACCCAGAGGCAAAAGACAGAGTCTTGTTCCTGGAACAGCCAGGAGGCCAGTGTCACTGGATCTAAGAGTACATGGCAGGGAGTAAGGTGTAAGAAGAACAGAAAGGTAAGAGGGGGCTAGGTTATGAAGGGCTTTGAACACCAAAGGATTTTGTATTTGATCCTGGAAATAATGGGGAGCCACTGAAGTTTATTGGGAGGGTGTGTGACATAGTTGGACCTGCACTTTAGGAAAATCACTTTGGTGATTGAATAAAGGATGCATTAGATTGGAGATACACCCACCGGAAGATCATTGCAATAGTCCAGTATGAGGTGATGAGGACCTGCACCAAAGTGGTAATATTATCAGAAGATAAAAGGAGACATATTTAAGAGATGTGGCAAAGGTAAAATTGACAAGCATTGGCAACAGATTAGATATGGGAGGTTAGAGATAGTGAGTAGTTGAGGATGATGCCTTATATTATGAGCCTGAAGGACTGGCTCAAAGTACTTTATGAATACTATATTATCTGATCATAACAACTTTTTGAAATAAATCCTATTAGCCCAGTTTTATAGATAAGGAAATCAAGGCTGATAGAGTTTAAATTATATGCCTAGTATCATATAGTTAGTAAGTTTCAGAGGCAAGATTTGGATCCAGATCTCTCTGACCCCTAGCCCAGTACTCAAGCAAGTACTTCCTCTACCTACCTTTGAAAGGAGGAAGCTGACTTAGCCCCAGGCATGGGCATGGGAGAAGTGCTGTGCTTCCACCCTTCACACATCCTATCTTTTTAATCTCCCCCTCCTCCAGTGGATTACCAGTTGACTAAATTATCTTCTCAGACTACTGGTTCTCAGACTGGCATCCTTTCCAGAGTCCCAGTGCCGTTATGCCCCTTATGAAGCACCCATCTTCATGCCAAGGAAGATCACCTCCACTGTGCCACTTGACTGTGGAGCCCATTTCACATAGACTACCTAAGATCATTTTGGGTTCATCAAGGAGACCAGAAGTGGAGGTGAACCTCATGCCACAATAAATTCAGCCCTAGCTTTCCCTAGTCCTAACATTTCTTTGCCTTTTCTTTCTGCTATGAGCTCCAATTCTCTACTGTGAGTGTGACATTCCTCAAGAAGGGGAATATCTTTATTTTCATGTATGTGTATAAGGATGCCTTAGGGAAAAAAGTACCATGGGTAAGTACAGAAAAAAACCCTAGGGAAAGATTTTTCGGGGGGGGGGGCGGGAATCTTGTCAAATTGGAGAACATTGTAGGAAAAAAGAAAATGTTTCCAAGGAAGTTGCATGTCAAGAATTTACAATAAAGAAAATGAATAATCAAGAAAAGACCCAAGAAAATGGAAAAGAGTAAAGCTTCAAATTGTCCTATATAAAGAATCATTCAATGAAAATGGAACCTTGATGGTTAATAAACTCTCCTTCATCTATATCTTTTCCTTCCACATTCCTTCCATCTTCTGATGATCACTGAGCTTTCTCCTGAAGATATCATATTTCTTGGTATTCCCTCCAATTTTAGCTACTCCTGCTTTCACATCCCCTCACACCTGGGACCAAGTGGAGGAGCTAACATACTCCTTGCTTCTCATTGCCACTTTTCAAACTTTCCTCTTCCACTATTACTCAAAAACCACCTTTCTTACTTTACAATGCTATAATAATTGGGCTCTCTGCCTCATGTCTCTCCCCATTCCAATCTATCTTCCACACAGCTGCCAAAGTGATTTTCCAAAGGCAAAGATCTAACCGTGTCACTCCCCTATTTGAAAAATTCCAGTGGCTTCTTCTTATCCCCTCTAGGACAGAATGTAAACTCCTCTGTTTAGTTTCTAAAACCCTTCCCAACCTAGCCCCCAATCTTTCCAGCATTTTTTAGACATTGCCCCCTTCCCCCCACACTCTGCAATCTAGCCAAACTGACCTCTCTCTTCCTCACCCATGACACTACATGTCCCATCTCAGGCTTCGCACTGTATATCCCCTATGCCTATATTCCCTCCTCACTTTCCTCTCTTCCTTCAACACATAGTTCAAGCACAACCTTGCATAGGAAGCTTTTCCTGATTTCCCAACTGCAAGTGTTCTCCCTCCCAAACTACCTCACACTGACTGCTTTGAATGTATTTGTATTTATTCTTTTTATCTTTATTCTGTGCATATATGTGTGTGTGTGTGTGTGTGTGTGTGTGTGTGTGTGTGTGTGTGTATATATGTATATATACATATAGACTATACACTATAATCTTGAGACTGTAGACTTAGACTACAACCTTGAGAGCAGAGATTATTTCATTCTTTGTCTTTACATCTCTAGGACCCAGGACAATGTCTGGTATTTAATACGTTCCTAGTAAAGTTCCAGCTTGTAAATTTTTACATGCTAAACAACTATTTGAAGGACTTCATTAATGCAAAATTCTAATATATCCCCAAGTCTCAAATTCTAGCATTATAGAATCTCTTAATCACAGCAAACTTTGTTGAACTGTTGAACAGGCACCAGACCTTATGAAAGACAGTACACTGTACTAGACAGAGGACTATACCTGAAGTCAGGAAGATGGGTTCAAATCCTGCCTCAGACTCTTTTTTAAAAATTTTGTTCTGAACTTAAGAAATAAAAAGAGCATTTCCATAACATAATAGAAGAGGGAAAAAAGGTGATTGCATATGAAACTGTAAATATAGTATGTACAACTTGCTATTCTTTTTAAATATAAAATAAAGTTATCATGTAACTTTTTTCCTTTTTTATTCTTCCCTCCCCCCTCTCCGCCCTAGAGATGGCTACCATCAGACACAAATATGTATGTGTGTTTATGTGTATGTATGTGTGTGTATATATGTATATATATGTGTGTGTGTGTGTATGTGTACATATTTGTAAAATCATTCTCTACATCTTTTTTTTTCAGTTCTTTCTCACTTTCTAGCTATTTTAAACAAAAGAGGGAACAACATGCTTTGCAAGTAAAATTTCTTCACACCTGGACCAGTTTTAAATAAGTTCTAAATGGAAAAGCCCTACTAAGAGTTGCACTGAGGTCAGTCTGCCTGCTGAGAAGTCACCATCTCCACCTTGCTTTTCATCCAGCAGACCATTCATCTGAGGCTGAAACAGAAATCTTTCCCTTCTTTAACCCCTTTGCTCCCAAACGTGTAGTTTCCCATTTCATGTGCAAAAGAACAGTGATATTTGCCCAGTTCCTAGGTTTTTTGTTTTTTTTTTTTATAAATGGATGTCCTCTATCACCTGGAAGAAGTGTCTTTAAAGCCATATAAGATTGCAAGAGGATTTTGAAATGTCGTGGTCCCAATGTATTCTCTTCATAGGGGCAGCTAGGCGACACAGTGGATTAAGCACTGGGTCTGGAGTTAGGAAAACCTAAATTCCAATCCAGCCTCAGATACTTACTAGTTGTATGACCCTAAGCAAGACACTTAGCCTCTGTTTGCTTCAGTTTCATCGTCTATAAAATGAGGTTAATAATAATACCTTCCTCCCAGGGTTATTGTGAGGATCAAATGAGGTAATACTTGTAAAGCACTTAGTAAAGTCTAGCACATAATAGGCCATATATCTATATCTATATCTATATCTATATCTATATCTATATCTATATCTATATCTATATCTATATCTATATCTATATCTATATCTATATCTATATCTATATCTATATCTATATCTATATTTATCTATCTATATATATGTGTATGTGTGTGTATACACACATGTATGTATATATGTGTGCATGTGTGTGCTTGCTATTATTATTAATAAAATATTTTCAAACTTACCTCTTGCTAAGAATAAGCAATACCTGAATATTATACCAGGCTCTGTGTTATATTTATGAATTCTGACATAGTGAGTAGTAACTGGCATCTCAGCACTTCAGTTTCCCCACATCCTTAAAGGGTACCTAGTATAAACTAAAACGATTACCTACTTGTTACATTTAATATGTAATACTTTATTAAGAAGATAATGTCTATCATTTAACTTTTTGATGAAAAATATTAAATAAGATTCTAGAACAAGAATCATTAGCCATTCAAAAGCAAAAATGTCAAGTAAGCTACCTCTAGTCCTCCAGTTTGCTGGGAAAAAAGGAAAGTAATCATTGACAAATAGCATATGCTGATTCTCATTGAAATACAGGGAATTAAAAAGAGAAAGAGAAGCAGGGGATGGATTGTGGTGGCAGCAACCAACTGGCCTAGCACTGAAATTGACCTTGCATCTCTGACACAAGGTACAGAATCTCACCTGAAAAATTAGCATTAATTATTATGGAATAGAACTCTATTGTAAACCACCTCTGTCTTGATGATCTGTTTGCTTTTCTCTATTTTCCTAGAAATCTTAGTGCCAAGGTGGTTGGAAACACTGGAGGTTTGATGCAGATGTGTCTGGTACTGCTCCTTCCATGAACTCACTTAAAAGATAGCCTCAGACACTTCTAGGAGCTGGAGTCTATGAGGGCAAAGGGGAAAAGCAAACAGGTGGCTTTTCTCAGCATCTGAGCAGTCAGATATACAAATTTCTGAGATGATCACATAGACATAACTGCAAACAGACTTTGAAGACTGGCAGGCCAAAGAGAAGCAGGTCATCACCTCTAGCCAGTCCAACAATTCTCCTCTTAGTACTTCAATCTAATTGCCCCATTGCTCTATTTGTTATGTTTCTATTCTGTTGTTTCTTCCATTTTCTTGGTTGATCAATTAATTGCTGTTTCTGTACCATTGAAATAAAAATTCCATGGACCATAGACAATTTCTTTTTGTAGCACATCACACGTTCAGGAGCAATAATCTACAGACCGATAGCTCTCAAAAGATGTTGTTGACTGACCAAATGACCCAATTTAACCTTTCTGTTTCCACTTTTCACAGCTCTCTAAGGACAAAGAAAGGAGATACTGTATCATAGCATACACTGAAGTTTTGGGGATGGGGGATGGGGCTTGAGGAGTAGATATATACACCCAGGCCAGCTTAATGAAAAACAGATGTTTTGAATCCTCCATATCTAAAATTTAGACAGGTGCAAATGAGATTTTGGCCATAGTCTAGACCTAGATTCTACAACAAATGGGAGCCATCCACAACTGGAATTCAAATTGACCTTTTAGAATTGTCTGTGCATCAAGGTTTGGCCAGCACTGATAAAGCATTTAAGAGATCACAAGACATATAGCATATTCAGTGTCAGACTCAAAAACTATTCATCATATTCTGAGAGGCAACACGGAATAGTGAAGAGAGCGCTGGCCTCAAAATGAGGAAGCCCTAGATTCAAGTCCCTCCTTGGACACATACTGGTTCTGTGATATTGGACTTAACCTCTCAATGTGCTCAGGAAACTGTCTAAGACTATAAATTGCAGAAAAGGTGCTGACTTATACTGGAAAAGATAGTTCCTCACTAGGAGTTCTTTCACCTATGAAATCACATTTCCAGCCCATATACCTAGTGAATGCTACAAGGATAGGTTTCAAAATGGATTGAGTGACTGCATTAACATAGGCAAGCTTCTGGGAAATTCAGAGATGTTGACATGCTTTAATTGTGTGTGTGTCATGTGTGGATTTTTTTCTGTGTTTTATTTCCCTTTTTTGTTTATATTTAAATCACTCTCCTACATATGTATCATGATTAGTTATAATAATTGTGAATTAAGCTAATTCTTAGAAAGGCGTAGCCTTTCTTATGCATATTAATAAGAGCTATCTTTGAGATAGTTTTACAGGCCCTGATATATGTGCCAAAAATGTAAGACAGAGGGAGGAAAACTGGCACCACTATTAAGAATATTCTGGCGTGATGGAGAACCATATATTTGACTCATCCCTTCTTGGTCTCAATGTACACACTTGCTAACTCACCTGTGCATGAAGAATTGTAAGTAGCTACTCCCTTAGTAGGGATTCTTAACTGGTACCCCAGTAGCCACCCCAGAACCAAAAGCAGTGTTTCCACATGGGCTACAGTGTAATTTTTTTCACAATACAGTTTGTACCAACAGCATCTCTCTCTCCAAAGATTAGAGACAAATACCATAGAAGAGGTCTTTTTTTATTTTTTTAATTTAACTTCAAGGAATAGGAGTTAAAAACAAATCTCACCCCATAATGCATAAATACTGTCCTTAGTAAGAGAAGTCAGGAGTTCATCCCTCCAAAATGTTTGCAAAAAGATGTCAAGGTGTCTGAAATGGATAGCCCAGAGACAAAGAATTGCTCATCTCACAGCCCTCCTTGACTCTCATTCCTCTTCCTCTTAGATATTCAAAGTTCCTTGCAAACATTACCCAATTAATCCCCTTAAATACCTCATGAGAGAGTTGGCTGGTGGCAAATATTGTTCAGATATCTTGCAATTTGCAAAATGGAAGTACTAAGAAATTCACTTATTTGTCTAAGATTTCAAATGGGTAGATGCTGCTCATCCCTTCATTTATTCAACATGCATTTTTTTTAAACACCTAATATGTGGCAGAATCATGCTAGGTGCTGAGGATACAAAAACAAAACAAAATGGTCCCTGTCCTCAGGAAGTTTATATTCCATTGACAGCAATGAAACTAGTATCCAGGGTACTTTACACACTTAGGAAAAAATTAAAAGGAAACATAAATTTGGGTACAGACATTAACTAAAAACTATGTCCTCCTCCATTACTCTCTCTGAGATTCTAAGTTAATATGTTGCAATTTAATTCTGAGTAGCTTAAGTCAAATAGAGTCAACTAGTATATATTAAGTACATGCAATGTGACTAGCCCTAAGCTAGATTCTCTAAGGAATACAAATAAATAAAAATCTAGTCCCTGACCTTTGGGAACTCTCAGTCATGTCAGAGGGACAAGATATAGGGCAAGACACAGGAGATAGAATGCAATTCAAGATAGCTTTTGATCAAGAGTTAGCCTATGAGGCATAAATCATAGATAGTCACCAGAGCATTAATATCACTATCAATCCACACCCTCTTTCATCAGAGGTGTGGCAGGATGCTGTTATAGGAACTGCTTACATTTGAATCTCTGTTCAGCTCCCATCCATTCTGGACTTACTACTACGCTCTTAAATTAGGGAAGAATCAGTGTGAGCTTCAAAATAAGGAAGAGTGTAATTTGAACATGGTGTCCAATAAGTGCCTGAGAAAACCAAGTTTAAGCAGAACAACTTGGTGATCAGAGCAAGGTGAACTAGAAACCAAAATCCAAAGGCATACTTGCCTGCATCATTATCATTGAAACTTGGTGGAATGCAGCTCATGACTGAAATATGGCTTTGGAAGGCTGGACCTTATTCAAAAGGATTAGGCTAGGTAAAAAAGGTGAGGGAGAAGCAATGTTAATTTAAAAATATGGTTATGTTGGGAAATCCAGTAATAGGAAGTAAAAATCATGGCTTGTTCACTTGAATGAATATAAAAAGAGGCAAAAACAAAAGCAATATTTTCTTTGGCGCACACAATAGACCACCTGGACAGAAAGATGAACTAGATGAGGCATTTTTGAAAAAAAAAAAAAGTAAAAGCCTAGTATAGAGATATAATAAGGTTGTGATGAGGAGCATAAATCATCCAGACATCTGCTGGGGCTCTCAGTGCCAAACACAGAACAACTAAGATTTTCTTAAGTTGCCTTCAACAACCACAAGCATTTGTTTAGCATCTGTTATGTTCAAGGCAGTGCACTAGGATCCGGGAATACAAGTACAAAAACAAAACAATGTCTGACCCCAAGGAATTTACATTCTCCCAAGGGATTTACAACAAATACACAGAAAAGTAAATAAAACATGATTCTAGGAGTGTGAGCACACTACAAGTAAGAGGATGGAAAAAGGTTTCTCAGAGAAGGTAGAACTTCAATTGACCTTTTTACCCATTTTATTTTATTTTTGAATTAAGCATTTACTTCCATCCAATACAATGTATTTATTCATTTGTTTATTTCTTTGTTGAGACTGGTTCTCCTTAGCTCACCCGGACTGGAAGTGCAGCACCCACTCATAGGCCAGATCCCACTAATGATCGCCACAGAATCTTTTACCTGATATGTTTCTGAACTGGCCCACTTACGCCCTCTTTTTGCAGGCTGGTGCTTCCCCTCCAACCTTTCTCCTAGAGGATCATCATATCCAATCAGTCTTAGCCTTATTGCAGCTGAGAACTCCTGCATTCAATAAATATACCAGCCTCAGCCACCCTGATAGCAGGGATTGTAGGTGTGTACCACTATACTCAGCTCCCATTCTTCATTAAAAAGAAAGAAAAGCAAAAAAAAAATTGTAACAAATGTGCATAACCAAGTAAAATAAATTCCCACGTTTCTGTATCCAAAAATGTATGTCTCATCCTGCATACTGAATGCATAGCCTCTCTGTCAGGAGGTGGATAAGTGGGTATCACAGATCATCATTAGTCCTCTGGAATCATGATTGGTTATTGCAATGATTAGAATTTTGATGTCTTTCAAAGTTGTTTATCTTTACAATACTGTTGTCATTGTATAAATTATTCTCATTCTACTCACCGCACTCTGCATCAACTCGTAGAAGTATTCCCAGATTTCTCAGAACCCAACCTTTTCATCATTTCTTATAGCCACAATAGTATTTCATTATATTAATATACTACAATTTCTTTAGCCATTCCCAAATTGATAGGTAACCCTTTAATTTCCAGTTCTTTTTGAAGAAAAAGCACCTATTACAACTCTTTCTGTAGATATGAGTCTTTTCCTCTCAATCATTGATCTCTTCGGGGTTATAGGCCTAATAGAGGTATCTAGGTAAAAGGACATGCACAACTTAGTTTCTAGAATGGCTGGACCAATTCATTGCTTCACCAACAGTGCATTTATGTGCCTACTTTCCCACAGTCCCTCCAAGATCTGTCATTTCCTTTTCTGTTATCCTTGTCAATATCATAGAAACAAAGCATAAACTAAGAATAGTTTTAATTTGTTATTAATGATTTGGAACATTTTTTCATATAGCTAATAATAGCTTAGATTTCTTCTCTTGTCAACTGCCAGTTCATATTCTTTGGTAATTTGTTATTTGGGGAATGAATCTTACTCTTTTTTTAAGTTTCATATTTTTTCCAATTACACGTAAAAACAATTTTTAACCTTCATTTTTACAGTTTTTTTTCTTACCAAATTCTCCTCCTCCCTCCTTCCTTACCTTCATCATTGAGATGGCAAGTAATTTGTTAGAGGTAACACATGTGTAGTCATGCAAAACATATTTCCATTTTAGTCATGTTATAAAAGAAAACACAGACAAAAAAAAAGAAAAAGAAAGAAAGAAAAAAAACAGGTTGCTTCAATTCAATTCAGATTCCATCAGTTCTTTCTCTGGAGGTAGATAACATTTTTCATCATAGGTCCTTAAGATTTATATTGCTGAGAATAGCTAAGTTATTCACATCGATAATTGTACAATATTGCTGTTACTGGGGAAAATGGTCCCCCAGTTCTGTTCTCTTCACTTTGTATCAGTTCATATAAATCCTTCCAGGTTGTTCTGAAAGTATCCTGCCCATTTCTTATAGCACAATAGTGTTCCACCACACTCATATATCACAATTTGTTCATCCATTTACCCAATTGATGGCATCCCCTCAATTTCTAATTCTTTAAGAGTGGGATCTTATTCTTGTAAATTTGAATCACTTGGATCTAAGAAAAATTGTCCTAATAATTAAAGCTATCCAAAAAGTGGAACGGGCTCTTTCAGAAAGTAGTGAGTTTTCCAGCAAAGGCTGGATGGCCTTGTTTTTCGAGATGTAATAAAGGAGATTCTTGTCCTCATACAGGTTAGAGTCTATGGCTTGTGAGAGCTTTCCAGCTCTGATATTCTGTGATTCTGCTGTTCTATGCCCAGATTAGTGCTCTGGCACTTTCCAAAGTCTGCTCATCTAGACATTTTCTGGTGTCACTCCCCCAAGTAGACCATAAAGAAGAACCTACTTGTTCTCTAGCTCAGCACATGGTGCACATTGCTTCTTGATCTGTGCTTAGGCTTAAATTCAAATTTGTTTCAGTAAAAATAGAATCCACACCAAGTTCTAAAGGCTTTTAATATATATTATCCAAAATAGCTATACATACATATATTTATTTTTTAAGTCACTAAGCATGACAATAGAAGAAAACTTAAACCTAAAGATGAGTTGTTGGCTCACTGTCTGGAGTAAGATGCAGAGAAGAGAAAAAAGAGACAGGAAATAGAAAGAAAAATTCCTTTGTCCTGTATCACATGTTTTCCACAAACCCAAAGTTGATTCCGTAGTGCAAGTCATGCTAGTTCCCCTGAAGCCAGACCACCAAGCAGTCTCCAGAGGGAACAAATACAAGTTCCCAAGACCCTGAGCTCTGAATGTCACCTACAATTAAGCCTCTTCTAGTAAAGGCATTGCTTTTCAAAACCCTGAGAAGATAAGGAAGAGAAAAAGAAAGGTAAATGCATTAAAACCAAGAAAAAGATAAGGAAATATAATCTCAAATAGGAGCAAAGAGAAGTGGGAAATAGGAAATGCTAAAAAGAAAATTAATCAGAAGAAAAGGAGCCCTATACACAAGAGATTTTAAAAACATTTTCGAACTAAAGTGTGTCATCAAAATACATAAAGAAGCCTTCAACAGACAGAAACCTTCACCCTTCTCATTTTCTGTTTTATTTTTAAAGTGTAAGTCGAGGTTCTAAATGCTTTCTAAGTTAAGAGCAACCACAAGAAGTACCATTAAAATTTTTGGGCAGTCCAAATGGTCTTTTATTGCAACTTAGCATTTTTGTAGAGGGTAGTCTACATCTCTCATGACTTGACCAATATAAAATTTGATTTACTATATCATGCTACTATGGCTCTGTTGGAAGCATATTCCCCCTTCATACAAACACATGGACTGCTGCTCTTATTTTATTTAATCTCCATTGAATAGACCCCTCATTACATTTAATTAAAATGTCAGGCGCAAAATCATGTTTATGCTTCAATACTTCAGGGGATCTCTGATCTCATCAATTTGGGTAGTCCTTCTGCCAATGCTTTTTGCAACCCATCTACATTGTCTTGAAAACTCTTTCCAATAATGTCCTACAAACAATCAGGTGGAATAACAGATAGTATCAAGGAAAAGCATAGCCACAAAGGAGGCAGACAGATCTTCACAGAAGATCTACTCAACCTGACAGAAACCTTGTTTAACGTCTTTTTACACCTAATGTGTACCAAAGCTAAATGCAAGCTATCTTTTATCACTTGCTCTTCCTATATAATTAGGCCATCAGATTTAAAGTGATAACTTTTACTCAAAGGCCTAAAGAACTTTACCTTCTTTAGGGAATCCTGTTGAACCTCATACAGGAGCAGTGAACACTTTTCATAAACACACATTCACTGTTACTTGGCCTTTTTGGCCTTGATGACAGAGGGTCATTAAATAAAATTACCTGTATGTGGTTATATTAATCAAGAATTACATTGTGTGGTCTTGCTTTACCACCATCAACAAGCATGACTATCCAGGACAAAGAGTAAAAATGAATGAGTTAGCATTCATTACGTTAAAGCATTAAACAAAAGGAGGGGAGCGAGTAGGATCGCCTTAAAAATAATAGCTCTCTATCATTCCAGATTTCCCCGAGAAAAAAGATGCATATCTCAATTGTATTATTTTACCACTATTGTTGTATGGCTGTAGAACATGATAGTTACTGAGGAATTGAAAATGAGTATCGCACAGTTAGCAATGAAGAAGCAAATGGGGATGCGAGCAGGTTACAACATAAAACTAATGAGGAAAATGTCAAACTGGAGTAAAAGATCTCATCAGAGAAGCATAGGAGAGAAAGGTGAGGAAGATGGGGTGTTCTTGTAACAAGGGTAAGACATGGTGAGTAAATAACCCAAGTGCTCCATGTGCATCTTTGTCACATCAGGAAAAAGCAAACAAGGCCTCCAGAACATTGAGTGGACTCCACTGTGAAGAGCTTAGAGAAGGACATGGAAGGGAGCAAAGGAGGAGGCGTGAAGAGGCTATGATCTTTATCTTTGAGGGGAATAATCAAATCAATGAGCTCACAAAACCATTTGATTATTTGACTATATTGTGCCATCTTAATATAAGCATTAGAAATTTTATGTTGAAAAAGAACCTTTAAGGATTCATTTTGCTCTACCAAAGGAAATGTATTTTGTCATCAACAAAAAGTAAGCAAAACAGAATCTGTATTCTTTTCATCTTTTAGCAAATTCTATGTCTGCAAAGTTGCAGTATGCCACAGAAAATCATTTGAGAACATCATCTGCCTCTCATACTTACACCATTAATGTCCTCAGTACATATATAAGTCTCACAAAGATTTTAACAGGTGAGGAAAAAGAAAAATAGGTTGGTAGCTATTGCTGTCCTCTAGGATTATCTTTTGGAGGTAATATTGTACACTGATGGGGTTTTTTTCCATTCTTTTTGTATCTTCCCTTCTCCAACATATTTTCTAAAATCATCACAAAATTACATTCAAAATTGCATTGCCTCCAGCAAAATTTCTCCAATGTATACTGAACCTGATCCAGTCACCTTTCCCAACTACATTTTTGTTAGTGCCATTTCTATTTCTTCAATTGGCATGTCTATGACTGAGATGTTAGAGTCCAAATGAGGTATTTTCACTCTTACCTATGTTCCAAATGGATCATTTTTGAAACACTGACAAATCTGTTACATTTTCTATTTTATTCGTTGTCCCACTGCCACTTAGATGTCTGAATGTTCTTCTGATAATGTGATTTAGATGCATCCCCTGACATGCTTTCTATAGACTTCTTTTTACTTCTCCTGTTTCCCCTTGTTTTATGAGGCAATGCTGCTCAAAATCTTCCACTGTCCTCTTATTTTACAACTAAATTTATATCCTTAACCAATGTTGCCCTTGGCTTCTATCTCTTTCAACCTAACAAAGAGAACAAATGTTTGTTGGCTGACATAGATTCTAGGCATTTTGGGTCCTCTTATTTCAGCAGTGATGTTATCTGGGTTAAACTTTTAGAGGAAATAGCAATAATGAAATTCAATATCTTTGCATTTTTCAATTTCCCACTTTTCAGCCCCAATAATTTGAATCAGCCATATTTAATCTGTTGCAATTTTATGAATTGTCTTCTCATCTTTGGCCTTTCTTATAATTGAATGTTGATTGGCCTTTGTTCTAATCAATCAATGGAACAACTGCATACATATAGCTATTTCTGAAATGACTACAACAGTAATAGCCAATCAATAATCATTCCCTTTTTGTTGATATAATCATTTTCATAAAGTTGTTCAGGGCTGGCCATGTGCACCATCTTCTGACTCTATTTTTCAAGAGAATATTCATAATATATGGGCATAAAGCTCCTCAAATAGTCTGTAAATCTTTTGTTTAATGTGTTTCTTAAGCCAGAAACAAATTTTCCAACATACTTTTTTGGTATTTTTCCCCCTGGCTACCTTAATTTTTTTTTCCTTGTTAGGCTTTCTTGAAAATACTTTTATTTAAGTGAAATTTTCAAGGATGATAAGTATTAGATCTTGTTAAAGGCAGCAACATCCTGTGGTTGCATGTAGTCTTCAAAGTCAGTTATCTGTTCCTCTAGCATATCTGTCCCAACTTTATCATTTTCAACTACATACTGTATTTGAAGTTTCTTGATGCCCATGGCTACCTTCTTATTGAAGTCAGTTAATACCAAAGTGTTCATTGATTTGGTCTGAAAGATATAAAATTTTAATAGATTTTTCTGTCTCTTCATCATCTGCACCAGATGATGACCTATGGACTTCAATTATGTGTGCATAGCCATCTTTTTGGTCATGATCATCAAGAGTACTTCAAGATGACAACTAACTATTCCATGATATTATATTTCTTTTTACTTTGAATCAAACATTGTATAACAATTCTACCATTTCCTTTATTTGACATTCAAGAAGAATCTGTGAGCCATCCAACCATTCAGTTACAACTTCCTTTTATTTTCTAGTTTCATTTATCACAAGAATATCAACATTGGTGTGACTTACTTCTTCTTGTAGTTTACCCATTTATTGGGCATTGAGCAAATATGCTCATATTTAGAGAGTTAACAGTTGTTAACATTTATACATACTCTAATAACTATGATTTTTTTTTTTGGTGAGGCAATTGGGGTTAAATGACTTGCCCAGAGTCACACAGCTAGTGAATGTTTTGTGTCTGAGGCCAGATTTGAACTCAGGTCCTCCTGATTCCAGGGCCGGTACTCTATCCACTGCACCACCTAGCTGCCCCTATGATTTTTTTAAATGCCTTATACTCACTTTTTTGCAACCTCATCACTATTCCTGTGAAAACAGAATGTGATGTGAGTTATATTGAATCTTTCATTGTTTACTGAATTATCAAGGCCAAAAAAGCCTTATCACTTAATGGTCAACCTACTGGTAATAAGCCATTCCTTAACCAAACTGGGGTGGTCCTTGGACAGCAGAATAAAACTCTGTCCAGAAACTCTGCCTTTTCATCCTGGCAGACATAGCCAGAATTTATATTTCTGTTTTGATAGCCTTTGAAATTCTAATGTCCTCTCTAAGCCATGATGAGGCACTGGAAAAGGATTTTGTGAAACAGAATGAGTAAAATTACCACAGTGAGTAGAACAAACTACTCTATGGACTTTTTATTGTCTTTTTATTGTCTTTGAACCTCAGTTTCCCCATTTTAATGATTGATAAGAACACATTCATCAATTATCTCAAAGGATTAGAGCTGTATTTTGCTATGATGTATTTATTAATTGCTGTGGATAGAAATTTAATTAGTAAAATTAACTTTGCTTCTAATTCTCTTTAAGGAGACATTATTAAAAATTTCATTTGCACATAGCTTTGCACATAATTCCTGGTGTCTACTAGCCTGAAAAAAAAAATCTCAGCATTTTATGTCATTCCCTACCAAGGAGTGAAATAAAAGGTGATATGGAATAGTGGAAAAGGGGTTCATATAATCACAGAATCTAACTTTAAAAAGACTTCAGAGGACATCTACCCTATAACATATCTGAAAGTATGCTCTCTACAACCTACATTATGTTGAAGCAAATAAACTGAGTCACTTTGCATTGTCCTCTGAGATTAAAATCTGTTAGAAACACTGACCTGTTCATTTAGCAAGCAATTATTAGTAGGCTTGTTAACCAATCTTGTCCTCCTGAGTCTGAGCTAAAAAATCCCCAGCTGACAAAGGGAGATTGAGAATTTATATAATTTTCCAAGGGACTATTAGGGAATTCCAAGCTGTTATCTTTAACTACCTATTACTGGTTATCTTTGTAACTCAAGAACAGAATATTTATCTGAAGGTAAGAGAAATTAAGTCAAAGATGCATTTGTGCTCTTAAATAATGACAAATCATGAACAGCAGCTTCAAGGACACCAAAATGAGAAAATGATGTTATAAATCATGGAGGTCCCAACAATTGTAATATTATTAGTGTAGAAGGCCTTTACAATATTACTAGAATATTCTAGTTAAATTGGCATGTAGGCAATTAAACCTGAGAACAATAGCTAGGGTTTTGAATTAGGGAGCTAATTATTTCTGCTGTAATATTAAGGATTGTTAATTCTACTTTACCTATAACCTTTATAAATTTGAAATTTTTGTCTCCTGCTTCTTCCTTGAAAAGAAGCCTCTGACAAGCAGTTCTCTAGCTTCTGCTTGAAGGCTTCTACACGAGGGAATTCACTATCTAAAGAGGCGGCTTTTTCCACTTTAAGATAATTTTAATCATTAGGGAGTTTTTCCTTATATCAAGCCTAAAATTTCCTCTTTATCTTTTTCACTTTTTACAAAAGTTAGCCTTTGCAACTTCCATACCTAGTTCTGTTGTATGAGGCCAAGCCGACGAAGTCCGTTTGCTCTTCAACACGACAGGCATTCGAATATTTGAAGAGCACTGCCATATTTTTCCTAAATATTCTTTTCTTCATGCTAACCATTATGAGTTCATTCAAATGATTTTCACACGGCATGCTCTCAAGGACATTGACCAGCTTTTGGTGGGTTGCTGTCCTCTGGACGTCTCAAGCTTCTAATTGTCCTTTCTAAAAGGTGGGATACAGAACTAAAGACAAGACCCCATATCTGGTCTGACCAGACCACAGCATAGTCAGGCCATCACTTACCTAGTCCTACAAAATGTCTCTCTTGATGCAGCCTAAAAATTGCATCAGCTTTCTTGACTGAAATGTTACCCTGTTGACTAACATTGAGTTCACATTGATAATTCAGTGTTCTCTTCCTTCAAGCTGTTCAGATCACAATGACTCATCCCTTCTCATCCTGAGCAAATTTTAGCTATGCTGTCCCATAAATCCATCATGGCTGAGGGAGGATACAATATTCTTGGGCATCCTTGTAGATGATATTTGGAGTATACTAGTGGAACATGTAAACATCCCACCAGCTTTTCCCCATTCTTACAACGTGAAGAGCACATCTCTTTTTTGATTATATAACCTGTGATATCCTTAACTCTTTTTCTCCTGTGCCAATCATGTTGTCAAAATGTTGCAATATACTGTGCCCATTGATCTCTGAGTCTTCTCTTTGCATTCAGTTCATGTAGGTTTTGCCACATTTTTTGTGAAACCACCCCCTTGTCACTTCTTATGGCACAATACTATATGCAATTTTTTCTGTCATATGCCTTTCTATTCACCTTTGAGTGATCCACAACTTTAATTCTTTGGTTACTATGGTAATCCATTTATTGTAGAACTTAGAAGTATTGAAGCATGGCTTCTCAGGTATCATTATGGTATCCTCCAGGTGACTGATGGTAAAGAGAAGATAAGCTGTGGAAGCTGAACTCTCCCAACATGCCCCTCCAAACAACTTTAAAATTAAGCCTCAAATCAAATTTTGGAGCAGCACATCCAACAAAAAGTCAGAGGGACGTAGGTTTCCAGCCTAAGCCAACTTAGGAGGACTACAGGAGAGATCTGTAATAACAGAATAGGTGCAGGCCCAGAATGTGGCAGAAACACCAGCAGTAGGCTTTGGAGGCAGTGCAATAGCAGCAGTAGCAATAGCAGCAGCAGCTTCAGAAGCTCTCAGCCAAGAGATAGTAAAGGGGTTGGACAACTGATCAGAAAGAGATTACAGGAGAAGTTTTGCTGGTACTGGGTACATCTGGCTCTGATTGGCAACTCTATTGCCCAGAAGCAGTTCTGGGTTGCAGTTCCAGGGTGGAAAAGAATGCTTGTGTTCAATCATGAAGGAGCAGGGGCCCTGGTCACAGTTTCAAGGCCAAGAGGTACCTGGGTATTTGTAGCTGTGGGGAGCAGGGGCCCTTCCAGGGTAAAGACCAGAGCACAGACCAAGAGAGCAGTGACCAGACCTCGCCCAGGATAACATCACTGTGGAAGCACCAAAATCCTGTATATCCTCATAACTAGCTCTGAAAATAGCAGCATGAAAAATCCAGAAGCTTGGGACAGTGTCTCCCTACACCCAGGTGAACAGAGCCTAGTATTAACATAAAATTCAAAATGAAGGAAATAGGCTGAGAAATGAGCATACAACAATACCAAAAATAACTTGACCATAAAAACTACTATGGCAGCAGGGAAAACCAAGACATAAACTTGGAAAAAGACAACAATGTGAAAACAGCAACAAGCAAAGCCTTAACTGGACCTAAGGCCAGCAAGAATACCTGGAAGAGTTCAGGAAAAAGATAAGAGTGGTAGAGGAAAAATTGGGGAAGGAAATGAGACTGATGCAATAAAGTTGTGGGAAAAAAAGAATTAACAACTTGGTAAAAGAGGCACAAAAATAAGAAAATATCACCTTAAAAAGCAAAATAGGCCAAATGAAAAAAACATACAAAAGCTCACTAAAGAAAATAATTCCTTAAAATTAAAATTGGGCAAGTAGAAACTAATAACCCCATGACATATCAAGAAATATTTTTTTTAAGTCAAAAGAATGAAAAAATAGAAAAAATATGAAATATCCTACTGCAAAAACAACTGACTTGAAAAAGATTGAGACAAGATAATTTAAGAAATATTGGACTAGGAACTTCCAGGGGTGGAGTTAAGATGGCAGAACAGAAAAGGCTGAGTACTCCCAATATCTCCCTCCAAACAGCTTTAAAATAATACCTCAAAAAGAATTCTGGAGTGATAAAACCAACAAAAGGTCAGAGTAAGACATTCTTCTAACTCAAGACAACATAGGAGGTCAGAAAAAGAGATTTGTAACAAGTGACATACAATTGTGATGGAATACTATTGAGCTATAAGAAATGATAAGGGGTGGTTTCACAAAAAACGTGGCAAAACCTATATGAACTGAATGCAAAGAAAGTGAGAAGACTGAGAGATCAATATGCACAGTAATAGTGATGTTGTAATGATGATCAACTGTGAAAGATTTGGCTACTCTAAACAAGAGACAATTCCAAGATGATTCCAAAGGATTCATTATGGAAAAAATGTTCTTCACCTCCAGAGAGAAAACTGGTGAACTCTGAATACATATTAAAGTATCTTTTCTTGCTTTCCTTATTTTTTGTGACATGGCTAATATCGAAATATGTTTTGCATTGTTTCACATGTATAATTGATATATTATTTGCCTTCTCAGTGGGTGGGGGAGGAATGGGAGAGAGGGAAAGAATTTGGAACTCAAAATTTAAAAAGAAAAGAAAGTTGAAAGTAAAAAAAAATAAATATTTTTTTAAAAGAAGATAAATTGTAGATCCAGAGTCATAGGTTGGGACAGGAAGAATAGTGATATTAAAGGGTCACCCTTCGAGGAAGAAGCTTCTCGTCATTAAAACCACTACAGGACTCATTATCTTTCTCAAAAAATTCACCCTTCTGAACTTCTCTATAACTTGTTGAGGGAAAAACCATCCTTTTAGTCACTCATAGCCACAATTTCAGTGTCATCCTGGACTCCTCATTCTCACTAACCCTATATAATCAATTAGTTGCCACATCCTGTTGTTTCTCTCTCTCTCTCTCTCTCTCTCTCTCTCTGTCTCTCTCTCTCTCTCTCTCTCTCTCTTTTTAGGCAATTGGGGTTAAGTCATTTGCCCAGGGTCACACAGCTACTAAGTGTCAAGTGTTTGGTCTGACACCAGATTTGAACTCAGGTCCTCCTAACTTCAGGGCCGGGGCTCTATCCACTGTGCCACCTAACTGCCCCTACTGTCTCTCGTACGTCCTACCTTCTCTCCAACATAGTCTAGCTTCTTGCCTAGACAATTGCTATAACCTACTAACTAGTCGCCCTATATTTATCTTTCATCTCTATTCTTCTTCCTCACCACTTCTTATAATCCGTATCTTAGTTTATACAGAAGAATTAGGTAGGTTCAACAAATGGAAACTGATGAGATTATCAAGAGAGAACATGTAGGGCAAGAAGAGAAGTAGAACCAAGGACAGAACATTGAAGTTGGTATTGATATTCTCTTGATTATATTTTTCAAATAATAATAGTTTTCTTTCTCAAGTATTTGGCATCCTCCCTTCTTTAAGATATCTCAAGACCTTAGTGTTGTAGAAGTTTCTTGCAAAAAATCTCCTCTATGTTTATCTTCTTTCTCTCTAGTGCCATTTCTATTTCCTGTTTCTTCCTGTAGAAAGCACATCAAAAGCTTTTACAGTAGGGTCCAATTATGGCAGCTCCTTTTTTAATGATGAGACACGTCATTATGGAAATATTGACAGATATTTTCCATTTTAAACCACTTGCTTTTTCAGTTTCATATTTAAATGTTCTTGGGATGACCTGGCTTAATTGGGTCACTAGCCAACATTCTATAAATATATTTTGCATTGATTGCTGTTTTGTGACATGATACTACTCAGTCTCCAATCATCTGTCACTGTAAGGTTTTACCAAAAAAAAAAAAAGATTTGTATTTGAAACTAGTGTTGTAATAAGCTGCCATTTTCCACCTGGCAAAGAGATCAAATGTTTGCTAACTAAAATAATTTCTTAACTCTTTTAGTCTCCTCATTGTGGCAACCAATTCACCCAGGTGGAGTTTTCTTAGTTTAGTTTGTGTGGCTGTCCATCCTTTTTTCCATTTCCTATTTTTCAGCTTAAGGAAGTCAGGTTGGAATTGTCTCAATTGTACACCATGTCTTCTTTTATTCTTTCATATATTTTAACATTGTTTTTAATCTTTACTATAAACAATTCGATGGTCCAACTATACAACTAATTTGTATATAACTTCCACATCTGTAGCAAGTAATTTCTTCTCAGACCATAATCAGTTTCTTTTTTTATTGTTTTGTTTTGTTTTGTTTTTGGTGCTACCATGACCAGTATTTCCTGGCTCTTATCTTAAAGGAAATAGGCATGATATAGAGATATGAAGTTTCATTAAAGTTCATCAGCCTATATAATGTGTTTTATGAAATAGTTTATATTCTAAATGAATGTTTCATGTAGTTCTCATACCTCTTTGCTTGCTAAAGAGATCAAGCATAAGTGCTCTTGGGTCTTTTCATTCTTTATCTGATAGCTATCAGATAAACTTCCTTTGGAAATAGTGTTAGAAAGTAGGGACCAGAATTGTGATTTCTTTCATGTAGAGAACTTCCAGATAAGGAAATTCACTCTACCAGTAGAGGTTGGCAACTTCTCTGCAATTTTTCATCATGGTTTCCTAGAGGAATGAGATGTTAAGGATAGAGGAAAGACATGAATATGGCTTTCTGACTTTGAGGCTTATCCTGTCTCCTCTCTACTACACTTCTCATACGGTAATATGCATTCTTTTATATATTTCTCCTTGTTCAGTAATAACAATGAGTATAAATAGGTCAGGTTGAACTTGCTTTAATTGCATGCAATTCCTTCTGTTTTGAGGGGCAGCATGGCATCATTGATAAAAAGTCCACTGTGGAGTCAGAATAACCAGAATTTCGATTTCACCTCCAAAGCTATGTGGCCAACTAAATGCAAGTCACTTAACCTCTCAGTTTCCCAGGCACCTCTCTGAGACTACATTTTGCAGAGCAGAACTTAATATTCATTGGTTGAAGAGTTTCCTTATTCACTATGCCCGTAAAATCACAGGCCCTGCCCTCCTTCCCCAAAAATGATTTCATCTTTACTTTCTCCTAATTTTGCATTGATTATTATGTATTATCAGACTGAACATAGGTATCTCATTTAGAAATGACTGCCAATCAGTAACAAGCCTTTTCCTATGCATTAGAATTACAATACATTTCATTTTTGTGATGTCATGTCATGCTCTCTTCATTTAGCATCTTCTGGTTTTTTTTAAAGAAAGTATTCCTGATATGTAGGTATGAAGTTTTTTATTTGATTTCCAAATACTTGGCCTCCCATTTTTAATCCTAAATCAGACATCCTAGCATTTTATCTCAGTATCCTTATTTTTTTTATTACTTTTGCACTGAAGTAACAAAGTGTGTGTGTGTGTGTGTGTGTGTGTGTGTGTGTGTGTGTGTGTGTGTGTGTAAATTTGGTGGACCTTATTGAATTCTTTGCACATGTTCTCCACTTGCCCATCTTTGGTGATAGTCATTGATACATAAATGTCAGTTACCTTTTTGGTGGTCTATTTGGAAATGAGTCTTGTGATATGAGTTAACCATCTTTGCACAACTCATTAATTTTGCCCTACAAAGAAAACCCATTGAATCATCCATCCCTTTAGTTGCAACTTCTTTTTTCTTATTGATTTACTTGTACTCAGAACATCAAAATATGATTCCATTCTTTCAATAGTATGTCCATTTGGGGCTACTATATTTTTGTCCCATATTTAAAGTAGCAATAGCTCAGTTAATGTTTGTTTTTAGTTGCTCTTAAACCTATGTGATTCATAATGACTTCTGCCTCTATTTCCACCACTTTACCATTTTCATGGGAGACATAAAAGAGATCATACTTTTTTTCCCTTTGTTCATGGATTGCCATAGTAGGAGAATTTGTCTCTCCTATTAGTCAGCCTGCTGGTGATGATCCTCTCTGTATTTATCTAGGCTGGCTCTCAGAAAGCAGACGTATACAGGGTGGTCCAAAAGTCATAGTCCAGTTTTAAGCTGTAATTGCTTAAAACTAAACAAAGACTTTTGGACCACCTTGTATAGTCTGTTGCCAGGACCTGTCAGAGGTTAATCTTTTTGGTCATAGCCTTCAAATGTTCAAGGCAACCACCGTGCCATGATCATTTCATATTTTGTATATGTGTCCCTATTGTCTAATATACAGTAAATATTTAATAAATACTTGTTGGTTGACTGTTGACATATTGATAGAGCATGTGGACTTTTAAAACACATAGATCTTTTTTTCTGATTGACAACTGCCTAGCCACATCTCCCTTATTTTCTATTTCTAAGTGCTTTTTTTAAAACCAAATGTTATGTTTATATTTATTCATATTAAATTCCATCTTCCTAGATTCAGCCCCATGTTCTCGGCTGTTGAGATCTTTATGGATTTTAACTTCATGCCATTCATTAGGTTAGCTATCCCTTTCAGCTTCATGCTTTCTCCAGATTATCTATGTTTTTAGGCAAGTCACTGATAAAACTTGCCTAACAGAGTCAAGCACAAATAGCTAGAGAATTCTAATATATGCGTTCAAGTTCCAGTAATACTATTTACTAGCTCGGTAGTCTGTGCAAGTAATGTATTCTTTGAGCTTCAATTTCCACATGTTACACAGGAATAACTAATAACAGTAACAACAAAAATAACCAGCATTTGTATAAAGCATTAGCTTTGTAAAGTGCTTTACATATGTTAACTCATACCAGATCTATATACCTCCCAAGATTAGGGCTTTCTGTCATTTTGAGATATTAGTTTCCATGGGTAGAAAGCTATAGTACTTGCCAGAAGCTATATTTTCAAAACTTCCTAAATTCATTTAACTGTGAATTGCTTTCAAGTAGTTGGATGTTATTGTCATCCATCATCTCCATTTTACAGGTGAGGAAACTGAGAGTTTTATAGATCATAAATGTTTATACGTCATAAAGCAAAGTAGTCAACTAAACAGGACTAAGCTACAAAAAAAAAAATTTGAAAAAAAAGAAAAGAAATTTAGTCCATAAGGTCCCACTACTTCTGTAAGAGAGCACTCTGAGAAGATTCATGGAATCACTTGTCAGCTTCAGTGCATCAGAATCATTCCTCTATACATAACCCATGTTCCCTATGAAGGTGTGGATCATGATAATGATATAAGGAGAGGACCATGCACTAGTGAATAAGCCATGCTCATATTGCTATAGAAAGAACAATATATAAAAGGGAATCTATGTGTATATCTTTTTTCATCAAATGAGTAACAATTTAGCAGTCAGAACAACTCTATCATACAATTTTTAAGCTACTACTACCTTTCAACATGATTCTTGTTTAACAACTACCCAACATTTCTTCCTTTCGTAAAATCATGTTCTTCACCATCATCTGAAAATTGCCAAAAACTGAACAAAGCAAGTCAAAAACAATTTTTTAAAAGAAAATATGATCCCAAGGCCTGAGGGTACCTTGTATCACTGTTGGGATGCTACTCTAATCAGAATTAAAGATGCTCAAAAAGGATGCCACTCAAAGTAGACTGCCTGCCCATTTCCCCAGGGAATCCAGCCTCAGAGTATGGACAGGGCCCTATTCAGTGGCAGTGGATGGTAGATTAAGAAGAAACCAATGAAATTACTAGGCCCAGAGATAGTCTACAGGTAATAATGAATAAAATTCAAAGCCTGGGGGCACAGGTGTTATATACTTGTGACAGCTCACCCCACTCAGAAGCCACCAGATTACTGCCCTAGTTGTCTTTACAGGGAGAATTGACAAGAATACTCCTTCACAGGGACAAAAACTCAAATGACTGGGAAGAAGCCTGGAGCTGACAGGAAGCATCACAGTATCTAAGCTGGCCCAAGATAAAATGAACCGATAGGCTCAACCAATTATTTCAAAATGACAAGAATGGATTTGATCCAAATAACAGAACAAAGGCCTGGAAGGTGACTGGAAGAAGGGTGTTTATGTGCTGAAGGAAGACAGAATATTTGCATCTTTTCCATCTATAAAAATTCACTACAAGGTTACTCTTTTCTCTCTCTCCCTTTTTTAAACAAAATCAATACTCTAATATTGCTGCATTCTGCAAATCCTGCAGCATCAGCAGAATTGATTTTGCTACTGCATCTGTTTCAGGTGTGGGCTAAAATTAAGCTTGGATAGAAGTAGTTGCAATAATTAAAAGGTACTTCATCAAAATAATTAATAACTCTTAATGATTCCATCACAACTAAAAGTTACTCAAATTTCTTGCTATGCTGTACAAAATTTATAATTCCCACACAAAAACAACATCCTGACTTTGGATGACTGCTAAAATCCAGCCTCTTCCTCTAAAGAGAGCTATTTGTTTTTGCTGGCTGTGGAGGAGACTTGAGGCACTTTTATTTATGTTTATTTAGTAATGATGTTTTATCATTGTAGAAGAATACATATGTATGAAAAATGCAACCAAAATAACATACTCTGACTCAACCAGAATGAACTGCTTGGCCTCCTGAACAAATGACCTTAAACCTGCTGTATATTTAAGTGTCCCATGAGAGAACTTCTTGAAGGTTCATTAAAGCATAATCCTAAAGCTCTGTAGTTAAAGATAATATGGTACTCATGGTTCCATAGGGTGCCATATATAACTCCCTCCATCAGAGCCACCAGGATAATTCAAAGAAACCTTGCTCACTATATCTGGCTAGTAGAAATAAAGAGGAAAGGAAATCCACATACTACTTGACCCTGTCAGCTAAAAGAAGATTCATAAACCTATTATTTCATAAATGCAACAAAAAACCCAAGAACATAATTCAGTCATCCAAATCCAATTTATCAAAGTTAAGTGAGATCTTTTCCTTATAGATTTTTGCCCAAATATTTCCATTTGATTTCTATGAATAGTCATTAGTTTTCATATTTTTAACATATTGGAACGTACTTGGTAGTAGTTTACAAAATAGTATGATTTATTTCACAGGTGGGAAATGCACATTCATTATAGGGATTCATAGATTTTTCTCTCTTTCAAAGGTACTATATTTTTCACATACAGAATAAATATATTTTTCTTCATCACACAGGAAATCTCTCTCTCTCTCTCTCTCTCTCTCTCTCTCTCTCTCTCTCTCTTAGTCTCTCTATTTCTGTCTCTCTCTGTCTCTGTGTCTCTCTCTCTCTGTCTCTCTCTGTCTCTCTCTCTCCCCCTCTGTCTCTCTCTTGTCTTCACAGTAACTGTAGGAAAGTTCAATTTTTCTCCCACACATACATGCATCTCTGAGGTTCAAATATGCAGCTTTCTCCTGTCTCGCTTTTTTAAAATGTCTAACCAATTAAAAATCACCCTTGAAGATGCAAGACAAATTCTCTGTTGTGATAGAAAATATATAGGGTTGGAGATCAGGATCCCACTTGTATAGCTCACAAAGATTAACTAAAGCATGGTGTTCCCACATAAAATAGTATGGAATCCTGTCCTATTTTTTGGGAAATTAAGTGGCATCAGGCAGTGTATTTTGAGTGGCATCCTCTTTGAGTAACTTTAATAGAAGGCAGCGATGATGTGGCTAATCCAACATAAATGATAATCCAGAAATCATATATATTCGACTTTGATTTTAGGATAAGGTATATATTTAATTGTGGATTTTTCTTCCTAAATTTGGTTAATTTAAATTAGAATTACTTTGCATGGGGCTCTTTGAAACATGCAGAGAATTGAAAAGGTAAGTTCCCTAATCAAACTGAGAAGTTTACAAGATGATCCATTGTTAGGGTCCTTACTTCTATCTCCTTGTGTAGTATCTTGACATGCCCATTGAGTCTTGTAGACCTATTCTGAGGATAAGTAATTAGGCCTCAAAGGAAGAAAACAGGAATTTATCAAATGTCTACTATGTTCAGGCACTGTTCTAAGTGCTTTATAAATATCTCATTTGATGCTCATAACAAGTCGGGGAGATAAATGCTATTATTACCTAAATTTTACAATTGAGGAAACTGAGACAAATATAGGTTTTAGTGACTTGCCCAAGGTCATACAGCTAGCCCAGTTCTCCATCCACTATACCATCTAGGATGAATTGATTGGCTTGACTGTTACGAGTTAGAGCTCTCTGTTTCTGCTGTCCAGGCCTATTAAAAATGGGGTTAGTGGCAGTCATATCTTGTATGTAAAATCCTAGAGCACTTACAAGAGTGAGCAGAGATCTAGAATAGAGGAAAGTCTACACATGCTCAAGGTCTCCCTACCCATGTGTCCCATGATTTGTTAATGGCTATCTCAGCACAAAAATATATGGAAATTGAACATATTTCTATCTAGCAGCACCAAACTCTTAGTTTTTTTAAGTGCAAGAATGCATTCTTCTAATGATGCTTACTACCTGTGTGACCTTATTCAAGTCTTCTCTGGACCTAACTTTCCTCATCTCTAAAATGAAGGGGATGGCCTCTAATGTTCCAGTTCTCCATAGTTTGCAATTTAAAAAATAGAAACAGAAAAACTATGGCATCATACTGAAATAATTTTTTTTTCAAAATTACAAGGTTTTTATTTTGTTGTGTTTTGTTTTGTTTATATGTACAGTAGGAACAATATCCTCCAAGGTCCCCACTGCATTGTCTTGGCTACGGTCCTACCTAGGGCCCTATCATATACAAGCCAGACCAGAGATGGGGAACCTGAGGCCTAAAGACTACATGTGCTCCTCTAGGTCCTCAAGTGCAGCCCTTTGACTAAATCTAAACTTCACAGAACAAATCCCTTGAATAAAAGGATTTGTTCTGTAAAACTTGGACTCAGTCAAAAGGCTGCACCCAAGGACCTAGGAGGCCACATGTGGCCTCGAGACCACAGGTTCCCCACCCCAACTAGAGTAATTTCTTCCTTGGGTCATAGATCCCTTTCACTATCTAGCAAAGCTTACAGACTACTTTTTTTTTTCAGACTACTTCTCAGAATAACATTTTTAAATAACTGATGCTAAATTTTAGTTCAAGATTAGTGAAAACCAAGATGTATTTTTTCCCACCCACGTTCACAAACCCCTGGGATCTATCTATGGATACCTTGAGGATCTGTGGACACCAAGTTAAGAATACCTGACTTAAAAGATGATGATCCCATCCTTGAGTTTTAATTAACCCAGGGAACTAAGACTTGGACCATTGATATTGCTTCCTGGTGGACTCAGGACAAAATGTAGCACTTGAAGAATCAGGAGTCCCTCCTTTAGGAAACACCATGGCCAGTTTGGAATTAGAGAATGTTGTATCCTTTTGATGGTATCTCTGAGTAAACATCCTTTTGTGAACAATTAAATAGTCTGAGTATTTCATTTCATTCCAATCTTAATCTGTAATATGAGACCAGGCTGAGTCTGGCCCAGCCTACCACAGTGTTCTAATTTGTATTTTTTAAATTAACATATGAAAATAATACTACTCTGTTTTATTTTTAAAATCTAATAATTTTTTAAAGTTTTCAAAGAAAATTGGGATTCAGAAAAGGCACAAATGAGGTCAATTATAAATCTAGTCAAATTATATTCCATTTAATACCTCAAGAATCTGTGGTTTTATAAGTGTGAATACTCCATTCACAAGTGCAGATTACAAATTCATCATCTGATAATGAACCTTCTGGTAATGAAGCCAATTTAGCTTAGTTGGTCTTTTATGAGAGAATCAGTCTTTCCAAATGTGAAGGATCTCCAAGAACTTACAATACATCAAATGATTTTCCCAAGGTCATACAGGTAAGCAACAGAAGCAGGATTTGAACCTTGTTCTCCTGATATCAAAGTCAATATGCTTTCTCCCATACCCTAATGAACCCTATAACACAGGGAATGTATTTGTTTTGTGAATATTTCTATTTGTACAAATTGTCTCCCTCAATAGAAGGTAAGCTCCAGAGAGCAGGGATTATTTGCTTTTTGCTTTATGTCCTGGGCATCTAGCATAGTTCTTCCCACATAATGAGTGGTTAATAAATGCTTGTTGATTTGGTTGATTGAAAATTACAAGAATAACCTAGTTAAATTTGGGAAAGCACCTCACGAAAATGTTGGTTATTAGGTCTTCTTGCCAGAATAATTCTTGAAGAGGGGCTATAATGGGCAAAGGTATTATGCTTTCAGTCAGTAGAGGGTATAACCACTATATATATATATACACACATACACACACACACACACACACACACGCACATATATATATATATATACACACACACTAATAATATATATATGCATATATCATATACTATAAAAACATATATATATAAAAATATACACTAAGAAGAGGAAGAGAGAGGAAAAGGAAGAAGGAGAAAGAGGAGGAGAAGTAGGAGAGAAGGAGGAGGAGGAGGAAAAGAAGATGATGATGATACTTAGGTAAAATAATTATTTCAGTGGATTATAATAGCAAAATGTAAGTTTCTTAAGAGTAGGATCTGTTGTTGGGTTTAATTGTGGAGGGTTTGGATTTTTTTTGTGGGGGGGGGTGGCAATCGAGGTTAAGTGACTTGCCCAGAATCAAATAGCTAGTAAGTGTCTGAGACCTGATTTAACTCAGATCCTCCTGACTCCAGGAGGTTTGGGTTTTTTTTTTATTTCGGTTTGGTTTGGTTCTTTGGTCCTTATATACTAAAACCTAGCAACTTCTTTGTACAAAGAAGGTATTTAATAAATGTTTATTGGCTATGTTAAGTTGTTATATACAGTCAAAACACATTTGACTCAATTTATTTGTCACAAATGTTAGCTGGTGCACATATAAAACTCTATACAATCATGAAGGTTGTTTCTCTTTAATTCTAAAGTCAGTTCTTTTAAAAGCACTGTTTATATTTTCAAGTAAATTCCGAAGAGTGAAAAGCTTTTGAAACGCTACAATTTCCTTCTGGTCTTTTGGATCACTGACAGGCTGTCTTTAATTGTCACACTCACAGCAGTGTCCTGTTAAGTACCAAAGTTCAGCAGGAATTAAGCTAGAATTACTTATAAAAAGCCTCCTAGTACTTCACATAGAGTTGACAACAAGATAAGGTAAACAGTCTCTTAAGGGGAATGTCAAAAACGAAGCTAAGGGTCAGATACAGAGTTCACCAACAAAAGGGAGGAAGTAAATCTACTGATTCCAGGTCAGTAAACAGCAGTCTTATGGATAAGGAATCCTGTCCCCTGAAGCATCAGTCTATAACAGATCAATGATTCAAGCTGGAATGGACCTTAGAGGCCAGGCAGTCAGTAGGTTAAAAAAAAAAGTATTTATTAATTAAGCACTTACTATGTGCCTTGCACGACAAATAAAGACAAAAACATGGTCCCTGCCCTCAAGGAGCTCATATTCTAGTGGGGAAGACAACATTTGAACCAATTTGTGCATACGAGATATACACAGTGTATATTGGAGGTAGTATCAGAGGGAGGGCACAAGGGTAGGGGGTAGGGAAGGAAGGGAGACAGTACAGGCCACCTGTAGAATATGTATTTGATCTTAGTCTTGAAGGAAGCCAGGACATCCAGAAGGCAGAGGTGAGGAGGGAGAACATTCCAAGCTTTGAGGATAGGCAAAGAAAAGTCAGTATCTGGTGATGGAGAGTGTTACGCAAAGCCAATGTTGTTGAATATTGTAGTAAGACTGGAAAGATAGAAAGGGGCCAAAAGTCAGATGATTTCATATTTGATCCTGAAAATAATAGGGAGCCACTGCAGTTTATTGAGCACATTCAGAGTGAGACATATTCAGACTTGTACTTTAGGAAGATCACTTTGGCAGTTGTGCGGACAATGGATTTGAGCAAAGGAGACCAACCAGAAGGCTATTTCATTATTCCATGTGTGAGGTGATGAAGACTTATACCAAGGAGAGGGCTGTGAGAGTACAGAGAGGGGAATGTATATGAGACAAGTTGTAAAGGTAGAAATGGCAAGCCTTGAAGATAGATTGAATATATTGAGTGAATGTGAATAAGGATTCCAGGAGGACATCAAGGTAGTGAGCCTGGGTGCCTGAGAAGATGGTGGTGCCCTTGACAATAACAGGAAGTTGAAAAGAAGGAAGATTTTGAAGAGAAAGATAATGTGTTCAATTTAGGGCATGCAGATTTTGAGATGTTTGTGGGACATCCAGTTTGATATGTTTAATAAGAAGTTGGTGATTTTGGACTGAGGGTCAAGAGAGAGGTTCAGGCTAGATTAATGGGTGTAAGAATCATTTGCATAGAGATGATAATTGAATCCATGGGAAAAGAGAAGAAGACTCCAGATAGACAAGCCCACTTGGGCATGACCTGAAGCAAGATCTGACAAAAGAAACTTGGAAGGAGGAATTAGACATATAGGAAGAGAACCAAAAGAGAGCAGGGTCAGGAAACTGTCCTGAGGAGAGAGTGTGCAGGAGAAGAGGGTTATTCACACTATCAAAGGCTCCAAAGAAAAAAGATGGGGATTGAGAAAAGGCCATTAGCTTTGGCAATTAAGAACTCATTGGTAACTCTGGAGGGGGCAGTTTTAGTTGAAAAGTCAAGCTGGAAGCCAGATTAAAGACGATTATAGAAGAGCAGGAGGAAACAAAGTGGAGGCACCAATTGTAGGTATTTTTAAGGAGTTTAGCCTTGAAATGGAGGTGAGATATGACAGTAGATAATGAGAGCCAGGGAAAGGATGTTTTAAGGATAAGGAGGATTGGGTAAATCTGTAGGCCACAGAAAAACAGCCAGTAAATAGGAAGAAACTGAAGATTAATGGGAAAGTGGGAATGACAGAAGGGACAACTTGCTGAGAAGATAGGATGGGATGGAATTAAGGGTGCACATGAAAAACTGAAGCACAAAGAAAGTAATTGACTTGCCCAAGGTCACAGAGCTAATAAGAGTTTGAAGCAAGATTTGATCTCAGGTCTTCCTGACTCCAAGCCCAGCACTCTATCCACTGCACCACCTAAAGGAATATATCCTTTTTTGGTGTGTGGCAGCTGCCACACATAGGCTCCTTTAGGTGAATATACTTTTTAAAAATAAGAGTAATGATCATTATTATAGATAATATTTATATGGCACTTTAAGGTTTGCAAAGGACTTTGTATTGGTTAACTCATTTAAATATGTGATTAGCCTTAACAAACAGATATGTCATATAAAACTTGAACCCAAACAGCAAGGCTACTATTCTTTTATTGTTTACTCATTTTATTATCTTTTATTATTTGTTTACTATTTACCATTTACTTTTTACTTTGCTAATTATTTATTATTTATTTCTTTTAAGTGCTTCTGCTCAAATGCTAATGTAGAGACCCCAGGTCCACCATAGTGTTCCTATTTCCTATTTCTCCTCTAACATATGCTGCTTTGCTCTTAACAAAATAAGGGCTGGCTTTTATTTGTGGGTTGTTTGTTTCTTTGTTTGTTTGATTTTGCTTTTGCAAGGCAATCAGGATTAAGTAACTTGCCCAGGGTCACACAGCTAGGAAGCATCAAGTGTCTGAGGCTGGATTTGAACTCAGGTCCTCCTGATTCCAGGACAGGTGCTCTATTCACTGCACCACCTAACAGCCCCACCCCTTTTATTTTTTAATCAGAGTGGTGATTTCATTGGTATGGGGTATAGAGATGAATTTTCCATTATCAATGCATATTGCTACCAACTCTGCAATTTATAGTCTTGGACAGCTACCTGGAGGTGCAGGAATTAGGTGACTTTCATAGGTCACATGGTCTGTGTGTGTCAGAGGCAAGCCTAGAACCTAGGTCTTAACCAGCTCTATATTCACTCACTACACAATGCTGCCTCTCTTGGTCTTGTTGTTAGCACTTAATAAATACTGATTTGACTGACTCTCTGAAATGACTAGAAAATATGCACTTAGCTTCTGCATTGAGAAAATTAATACCATACTTTGACTCTAACATTAAAACCCATTCTTCAGTAACCAAAGGTACTACAAATTAGTATAAAGGACGCAATTACATAGTAACCTCCCTATACAGAATCTCTTTGAATCATAATTAACGCCCCTCCAATAGAACAAAATTGTTTCATTCTGATTATTTTGAATTTGCTAACGGTAACTGGAACTCATGATACTGATGATGAAGAAATCGATATTAAAGTAATACATGAACTAAAGAGAATGTGGAAAGCAATTTACCAAGGTTGACCAAATACTTCAGAAATTCCAGTCAGCTATAAGCTTCCTAACCCTTAAAGCATTTCATCCAAAATTCAGAACTAAAAAATGTAATTTTCCTGGCCAGAACTCTCTACTTTGGAATTTTGCGAGATCTTGTTGAGTTTAAAACAAACAAACAAACAAACACAAAGGTGTAGTTTGGCTATCTGCATTGATCCAATAAACCAGAAAATTGCTAAATCTGCAGTTTTCTTTGTATGATATTAACAGCCTTACGGTTCCCCATCGGTAAAACAGGGATAGTATTAACCTAAACCTCATCCCTGACACTTCCATTTCCATCTTATAAAAATAAATAAAGGAACCTAGAAAATGATATATTCTATCAGTATGGTTCTTCTTGCCCAATACTCCATTTCCAGCAAAGATACACCATAGAAGATATACCATGAGAGGGCATGGTTCCTCTCTTTGACATCATACTTAAAATGGAATTGGAAGATAAATGAAAGCATAGGACCCTGAATCTGGACCTAGGAGGGACCTCAGAGTGCATCTAGCCCAACCCCCACCTTACTTTACAGATGAGGAAACTGAGCTCCAGAGTGGTTAGTGATTTACCCAAGATCACAGGATAAAATGTAAACTCTGTGAGGGCAGGAACTATTCATTTTTGTCTTTGAATTTCACGTGCTTAGCACAGTGCATAAAATTTAGTACATGATAAAAATGTGCCTTGATTGATCTATCATAACAATGATTTACTACTGGTTATAGTATAAACAACTCTCCTTTGGATTACCACGGTCTTTATTTCGGGCATCTACCTCCCTGCATGGCACCCAATACTCAGTATTACTAGGTAATTACGTTCAAATGGACAGTTGTTTTTTTTTTCTTCTCCCCAGGCAAAATATGCCCAACATTAGCAAAACATTTGGAACTTCTATAAGGAAGGATACAATGCAAAGAGAAGTGTTATTAACAGCTGCCAACCCTGGAGATGTATTTGATAGTAAAGTCTTTCTTTCCACTTCATGCATGTATGAGTGTAACAAGAACAAGAAAAGCAGATTTCTTTTTTTCTGTGGGCGGAAACCATATGCTTCTGAGTAACAGCAGAGACACAAGTCAATTCTTTTGTATCACCTACTCTGTGTGGCTCTATTCCTTAGCAGCCTTGTCTCCAAGAAGAGTTCCTAGGCATGAGCTAACTACAGATCCGTTATCCAGCTTTTTATCTGAGGGCTAGGTTTTGAAACTACTAGTGGTTGTTGAGGCATGTCTCAGCTCAATTTGATGGATCTATAGGGTAGCTATTTAAATGGGCCGTTGTTAGAGACTCGTCTAGAATGTGGATAAAGCTTATGTCAGTATTCCTCACTCACTCTCGGTTTCTGTTTCTGACACACTCTCTCTGTGTGACTTTCTCTGTGTCTGTTTCTCTTTTGTCTGTCTGTCTGTCTCTGTCTCTGTCTCTGTCTCTCTGTCTCTCTCTCTTTCATTCTTATGAAGAGGCAAGTATTTATAACTAAGGCATACAGCAAAGATTTTTGTGTGATCTGCCTGTAAATTGAGTCTATATTAAAGCCATGTAGAGAAAACTATTTCCCTGTGACAAGCAGTGATTATTTGGATATACATTGTGTCATGAAATATGAGTTATGAAGTGAAGCCCAAGAAACAGTACTCCTAATAACAGGTTTTTTTTTTCCTTAACAATGTGTACTAATTAATTGAAGGGAAAAAAAATCATTCCCTATCTTTGATTTTAAATTCCCTTCTCCCCCTCCCACCCCCCACACACGTACACTTCATTTTGCTTCAGATTAATTTGCCTGAGGACAAAACTGCCTAACCAACTTCTCAGGCAGTACCTGATGAGTCAAACGGAGTTGGACATTAGCAGGCATCCCTTCAACTATACATCATTCTCCTGTGTCAGGCTGGGCCAGGCACTGATTGCTTCCTCTTCCTGAGGCAATATCTGTTCCTTCCTGAGGCTTCCCAGGGGTTCAACAATGGGCCTTTCTTTGGGAGTCCAAGAATGAGGCCAAGATATGCTGTAGATGGTTTTTGCAACGTTTTCATTTTGAGTATTCTGTCCTAAAAACGTACACCACGAAAAGATATTTTGAAGGTCATCCAGCAATCCCTTGGCCTCTACACATGTACAGATGTCAATATCCTTACTCCTATATTTTTACTTGTATAAAATTCAATTTTAAAAATTAATTAAGCACCCACCGTGGATAACAGGCTGTCCTGGTTTTAAGAGGAGATACAAAATGTAGATGAGATTCCATTGAGTTTAGAGCACAATCCATTCTCTCTACCATTAGAATGAAAATTTCTCAAAGGCAAAGACTTAGCTTCTCCCTTTGTAACTTTCCTAAAATATTTAAAATAGTGAATTCTCATTCTACTTAGTAAATGTTACAAGCTGACTAATTCTAAATACCACAGAATTTAAAGACTAAATTAAAAAAAAAAGTAAGTACCATTTCCTTTATGGCAAGGCGTGGGAGGAGATTAGACCTGTGATTTTACTGATGTGAGACATTCACATTCATTCAGCAGCTGTCTGTAACTTCTAGCCTTATGGAGTTGCCTGAAGTACAGAAAGATTAAGTGGACACAGACAGCTCATGTCAGAGTTGGGACTTGAACTCAGGTCTTTCTGACTTCAAGGATGGCCCTTTATACAATGCTTTCAAGTTTACAAAGCACTTTACATATATTATCACATTTCATCTTCCCAATAACCCTGTGAAGTAGGTGTTATTAATTATTATTATCCCATTTTATAGATGAGGAAACTGAGGCTGAGAGCCATTTAGTGATTTGCTCAGGTCACACAGCTAGTAAATAAATATAGTAAATATACAGTAAATTCCTGACTCCAAGCGCAGCACTCTCTCTATGATGCTACCTAGCTCCCTCCCTTAAGCCATTCTGCCTCCTTTTTTTTTTAGAAATCAGGTATTTATTTATCCACTGGCACAGACAATTCAGACAAAAGACCCTGTATCTCCCTAAAGCTAAATTTACAGTATAATGAAAGAAAAACACTTATTTTGCCTTAATTCTCCACCACTGGCCTCCAGAATAGCCAGGCAATGTGTTCACTGAAAGACAAAACCTCTAAATACGGCTGAAGTACAGTTGTATCCTCCAACTTTACTCCAAAAAAACAACCCATACACAACTGAATTTATGAAAATTACAGAATGCAAAGGATCAGAAGTGTTCCCTTATGGTACGTGCCCTCCCACATGTAGCAAACTAAGTATCCACTGATGGAGCAAAAGCGAAGATAACAAACATAAACATTATGTATAAGCATATATCATTGATAGTAGTCTTGGTGGCATGATTTAGGGGCTTTGTCTCTCCATGAGCACACTGCCTAAAATTTTACCATTAGATATTCATGCATTTGCATGAGCTCAAACTAAGAATTATAAGAAAAGTAAGCAGTTCCCTTGGGCACAAAACACAATGGGGAACAACAAGGATTTTTTGAATAATGCTTTTTGCAAAAACATATATTGCTAATGCAAAAAACACTGATCTCCTTGGCACATAGGTATCATTTTGTGATAAGTCAATTCTCATTTGTTACAATAAATGCTCAAAGCCACGGGGGGACAAGAACACACAGGGGGCACCATTTTCAAATACAGAGAAATGTAATTTTCCAACCTTGCCTAGAGCATATAAATGTGGTGCCTGGTTTTGTGCCTTTCAGTTAACAATCCTCCTTTTAGTATACGTAAATGCCTCTAGCATAAATGAATTTACTCTAACACCTCACTAAAATAAGCAGTGAGGGAACGGGAGTCCTGATGGGATGGTGGGGAGGACTTGGGGCATCAATACACTATGAGGACATATAACCCTCATAAGTCAAGGGAGAGAGGCAAAAGGAAGAAGTGTATAGACATATCCCCTACTTCATATTTTGGCTGCAAGTCTCTCTTGCCTTGTAATTATTTTGTTATTCTTCTTGACTGATATGAAGGTTGTTTTTTAACCTAATTTTTCAGATGAGGAAGTTAAGTAAAAGAAAGGAATTTGGTGAGGCCACACAGTGAGTCAGTGGGTGAGATGGAATTCAAACTCATAAGCTCTGCTGTCCTAGACTGTCATTTATCCCATGGAACATTCTAAGCACGAGTCCATAATCATATGGGTCCTAGGCTGTTAAATAAGGAATGTACATGAAGTAAATATATTTGCTAGTTGGCCATGTTTCTTAAGAGTGATTTGATTTTAATTGGAAGGTAGTGGCCACCCTCATTGTGTTCCAGGAGCATTTTCCTGACTTGATCACTCTATTTCAAATGCAGCAACAGGGACAGCACATTATCTTTCAGATAGTTAGGCTTATGGAAACACTAAAACATACCATGCTTGTATTCTTTAGGATAAATTACTTGAAGATTCATAAATCTTTTTTTCTGTTTTCCATATTTTTAAGAAGTGGTTATGATTACCTTGGAATACCTGGCTAAGTTGGAAGGGTTTGTCAGGGCCAAGGGTTCATGGGAAACCGTGCCCAACAGCTGACATTGCTGTATTAACCCTTATCTCTAAACACCCAGCATTCTTGTTCTCATATCATCTAAGTCTTCCAGAAGTTTTTTTTTCTTTAAAGATTTAGACTTTAAAAATGAACCTTCCTAGTTCAAAACAGTGAGCTGCCTTTCAGCAGACCTGGGACATATTCCCCTGACTGGTAGAGACTGAGAACCTTTCAAGACAAAATGAATTCAATATGTGAGGAGAGAATGAAAGAAAAATCCAAAGAGGCACAGAGAGGCAGTTGCACACACTATGAATTGTTACTGAAAATCCAAAGGAGAAAGGAGCAAACAAACAAAAATACCACAGACAGGGAAAACCAAGAAGTGGTCTGTCTTATGAAATCCCAAACCATACTGGTTGCAGGTGTGGCAGTTTTCTCCCCATGACAAATCTTTGACTCTGGGAAAGATGAGGGATGGTCAAAAGAGCCAGAGTAACCTAAATAGAATTGGTGGCAATTTTCATGAAATGACATGTACTCTTTGACTGAGGTGGCCAGAGAGAGAGAGAGACAGGGATTGTCAAAGAGGAATGGTGGTGCTATGAGGAAAGAAGCAAGCAAGACACACGCATCAAATAGACGTCACATTGATTTAGACAGACTGTAATCTCCCCCCTCCCCTTTTTTTAAAACATTGATAGAGTGGATAGTTTGATATCCACTCTGAAACTATCAATTCAACAGCCACTGAAGCACGGAGTAACTAGATGTCAACGTTTCCCAGGCTGCCTTCAGGGATGTTTGGAAGTCCTACACACAGAAGTACTAGAAATGGAAGGGAGGACTGGAGGCTATTAAAAGGGAAGACAAAGGGAACAGATGAGATCAATCTTTTGCAAAAAAAAAAAAAGTAGAGATCTATTTAAGAAGACAAGAAGTAATAACAAGTATCACATTATAAAGGATAGGAATGGTAAACAAGAACAGTTAACTAGTTTTGTTTTATGGGGTTATTTTTCTGGTTGGGCTGGGAGATAATCAAAAATTCATTTAAATCTTTATTTCCTTGCTGGCTTAAATCTGAGTTCATTCTATTCAAAGGTTTCAGAAAACCCCACTAAACTTCACTTCTGAACACTACTATATTTCTCAGGGCCATTAAATGATCTACTTTTCACTCCATAAAAGCTCTGATAATTTAGACATTTCCGATTAGATGTCCTGTAAGCATCTCAAACTGAATATGTCCAAAAGTGAAATTCATTATCTTTCTCTACAACCCAATCCTCCTTCAAACATCTGTTTCTTTTGAGCGTACCATCATCCTTCCAGTTTCCTAGGTTCACAATATTAGAGTTATCTTCAATTCTTCCCTTTACCTATCTCCAGCACTCAAATCTTATCAATTCTACTTACACAAAATCTCCCATCTATCCCCTTTTTCTCTACTCCTAGGGCAAATCCAGTGGTTAGACCATCATCTCCTCTCACCTGGACTATTATAATAGCTTCCTGATTTGTCTTCTTACATTCAGTCCTTCCCCATTCCAATCCAAACTCCTCCACACTTGCAGCTGCCAAATCAATGTATCTTGAGCATGCATATAACCATGCTACTCCCCTGCTTATGAAGCTCCAATGGTTCCTTAATATCTCTAAGATAAAAAATAAACTATTTTCTTTGCCATTTAGAATGTTACACAATCTAAATCTAATCTATATTCCCAAGCTTATCCCATATAGTTACTCCCCTTTATTCACTCCATATTCTAGCAAATATGATCTATTAGTTGTTCCTTGTACACAAATTCCTAATCCTCATGCCTTCACACAGGCAATCTATCCTGGGTGTCTGGGATGTTCTCATTCTTGTTCATTCTCTCTCTCTCTGTCTCTCTCTCTGTCTCTCTGTCTCTCTCTCTCTCTCTCTCTCTCTCTCTCTCTCTCTCTTCCCTACATGTCTTCACAATAGCTGTAGGCTAAGCTCACATACAACATCTAAAAGGAGGTTTATCCTGTTCTTCCCAGTAGCTAATACTCTCCCTGGAAACCAGTTAAAATTGCTTTTTTGTTTATTTTGTATGTATTTTTTTAACTTACTTATGATCTTAAAATGATAGCTCTAGAACAGGAAAGAATTTCAGAATCCAATTACCCCAAGTCCTTCATTTTTCAGATGAGGAAACTGAGACCCCAGTTCATTAAATGATTTATCCAAGGTCACATAGGTAAATGTATCTGAGTGCATGTTGGCTCCCTATCTCCTCCCTCCAGTAGAATGTAAGTTCTTTAAGGGATTATTTAGTTTTTGTCTTTCTATTTCTAGTATTTGGCACATAGCAGATGTGTTATAAATGCTTGTTGAATTTAACTGAATGGTGACCCACCCCACATTAACCAACTTCTCATAATTTATCATCATATGTCCTATCTTCTTTCTCCAGAGAACTACCACTATTCCTTCTTTGGCCATAGCTACAAGTAACTTTACTGTTTTTGTACAACATGGTACAAGAGGCAGTTAAGTAACATAGTGGATAGAGTACTGGGCCTGGAGTCAGGAAGACTCAAATCCAGACTCAGTCAACTTACTAGCCTTATGATCTGAGGCAAGTACTTAACTTCTGTCTGCCTTAGTTTTCTCAACTATATAATAAGAGCACCTATCTCTCAGAGTTGTTTTGAGGCTCAAATGAGATGTTTGTAAAACTCTTAGCACAAAGCCTAGCATATTATAAGTGCTTAATAAAAGCTTATTCCTTTCTCCTCCCATGGTAGATGGCTAGGGACATCAAGGCATAACCAACTGCTATATATAGCTAATGATTCCTCAGCAATCCCTTTTGAAGCAACATAAGGAGATTTCTTTGCAACTGGTCATTTTTCATTGACTTCTTATCCTATCACTCTTCACTAGGAAATTAATATTCTATAAACAATTGTTTTGCTGTCTGCTTTAAAGAAGGGTGGGATTGGCCCTTTATTAATATCAATATTTTTAAAAAACTGGTACAGGCTATTGAGAACCAAGGGAGATCAACAGGCTGCCATTACAATACTTGTAAAGGCAGGCAGGAAGTATAACACGTAGTCCACTTCTAGGTAGGCATGGGTCCAAGTGGGAGACTGCTGTCAGAGGAGTCTGACATCAAGAAAACAAAAAGAAAGAAGAGTTTGAAAAGAATTCTGCTCCTTAGCACAAAATTGAATATTGGCAAGATACATTTTTTCACTTTTTATATATTTTTCTTTTTATTAATATTAACTTAAAAAAAATCAAAAGACGTAAGCATGCCCACACACAAAGAATTTGTATGAAAATTTGTAAGAAAATATATATACAAATGTCTATAAAGCCACAAATCTTTATTATGTGCATCTAATTTTTAAAGAGTAAATAACATTCAACAAGTTAGTTCTCAAAGCTGACCTGTTCATCTGTATCTCCATCTTAACCTCTTTACATTCTCTTCTGTTCCTTTTTTTTTAAATTATCTGTATTCTGAGTTTAACAAATAAAAAAATAGAGAGGAAATTTCCACACACATAGGAAAACAGAAAAAGAAGATAGTACATGAAGCTGTGGATCCAAGAGTACTTTTAAAAGTGTTAGCAAGCAATACTAACACTGCAGTATTATGTATCATGATTAGCTATTACTATAAAGTTTAGAAAGCTAGGAACATAATCTATCAGGCTTTGTTAAAAAAAAAAAGACAGACAATACTGTGTTATGAGAAACTAGATAAGGAATAGTGGGATTTTTATTAGTAAAAGGGCCTACATTTGGTAGGGAAGATTTCTTTAGATCCCTAAGACAAGAAAGCCATCCAGGTATGGCTTATGTGTGAAAAACCATTGAGATTTGGGTTTTCTTTTTTTAGTCAATTCATATTTATTAAGCACCTGCTGTGTGCCAGACACTGTACTAAAATGTTGGGGATAGGAAGAAGGGCAAAAAACACAGTCTTTGCTCTCAAGGAACCTACAATCTAATAGGGGAGAGACATTAAAAAAACTATGTATAAACAAGAAATAGGCTGAATAAATTGGGTGTAGGTGACAAAGATTAAGGAGGTCTTCTTGCAGAAGGTGAAACTTTAGCTGAGATTTAAAGGAAGCCAGGGAAGTTAAGAGGCAAAGATGAGGAGGGATGGCATTCCAAGCCTAGGGGACAGTCAGTGAAAATGCTCAGTGTCAGGAGATGATGTATCCTGTGCAAGGAAAAGCAAGGGGGCCAGTGTTACTAGATCCCAGAGTACACATAAGAAGACAAGGTATAAGAAGACTGGAAAGATGGGAAAGGGGCTGAGTTATTGAGTTAGGGGAGTAGTATAGTCACATCTGTACTTCAGGAAGATACTTTGTAAGGTATAAGGAGAATGAATCGGACTTGGAAGAGACTTGAAGTAGGGAGACCAATTATAAGGTTATTGTGATAGTCCAGGTGAAAGATAATGAGCCCTGAACTCAAACAAGAGGCTTAGACCATCTCAGAAATTCTAGATGGAAATTGTATGGCTAATATTCAATTTATTTTTCCTCTTTATGATAAATCTATGTTCAAAAAAAAAACTGTTAATACCTATTCCTTCTCCTCGCCCTCAAGAGCAAAAATAGAGTGTGAATGAAGCAAAGATCACAGAATGGTCTTTACCTACTTGGTAAATGAATAACATTAAAGCCCTCCAGGAATCATAGTTTCAACCAATCACTGCCTTACCCTTTGGCAAAAAGCCTTAACCATATGCTTGTTCTTCATATCTGCATTACTTCTCTGGATGTCAATAGTCAGTCTCTGTTTTTAATTAATTCTTCTTCATCTCCCATTAGCTCTTTCCTCTGATTTCTTCCTTCTCCTTAAAACATCTACTGTTTTAAATGCCCCATGTCCCTTCTTGAAGTTCCTCCTTACATTTTATTTTATTTTCAACCATTTACTGTTACCATTCATTTACCTCTCTAATCTTCTGTCAGTGTTTGCCCCATATATACATAAGTCTTTATCTTGTCTTCTCTCTGCAAGATCTTGACTTCCTTCATCATCTGCCTGTTCTGTTTTGTCTTTGGACATTCACCATGTGGGCCACATGATTTAGAATTTCTATGTACCTTACTACTATATTCCTCACTGTTCTCCATACTGAAGTCCCAATGCCTTAAGCAATGCCACAATGCTTACTGCATGCATCCACATTAATGTCAGATGTCCAAAACATCTGCAGCTGCTTCACTCTTTTTCCCAGGTAGAGGATTCGTTACAGTATATAGCTTATCTATTCTTAACTCAGCTATTTGGAGCATAGCTAAGGGCTAGAGGAGTAAGTGAAAAATGCCTCTGAGCAGCAAAATAGATGTCATAAAGTCCATCCAAAAAAAGCTTGTTCATTTTACTAATCAGAGATGCCTTTGGATCCTTACTTGCAGATTATTTACTTTTTCATGTGTTTTAAATTAATTGTATTAAGATAAACTTATAATTAAATATCAATATGAAGTACTACACAAATTATTAAATAATTAATTAATGTGAATAGAGCCACCATGCTTGGAATATAACACCACTGTTCCAAATATACTTTCACAGCAAGTAGAAATGGCACAAAGGAGAAAGAAATAGGAAAAAAAACATATTAGATCAATAGAAAATAAAGGAAATGTCTATGTGTGCTAGAGGTAACATAATTGCTAGGATGTCGAGGGATATCAATTCATAAGGTATATAAAGAAGGGAAAGGTAGAAAAAGGAATAGAAAAAAATCCACATAGAAAAAAAGGGATTAAAAGGCATCAACAGCTATCTCAGACATATAGTAAGCATGTTCTGGTTATGGTGGCAAATCTGGTTTAAATATTACCATTGGTCCTTCTCCTGAAAATCTGATTATCTCATATGACACTAGTCAGCATAAGTATTTGTAAAGTCTACCATGAAAATAATCACATTTTAGGACTAGTACCTTTTGCAGTAGATGAAGAATTCTGTATGACCAAATTAAATCAACACACTTTGATACACAGTGCCTTTAGTGTAAAGGTGGGAATAGGCAAGGATGGCAAAAAGTATATTGGAAAACATGGTAAGAAACAAGGAATGAGAGAGATCAAAAACTTGCTGAAAGTGAGTAAGCCCCACATCTCTATATCATTGTGAATTCCTCAAGGGCAGAAACTCTTTCTTTGTATCCCTAGTGCTTAGTCCAGTACCTGGCACATAGTAGGAGTAGGCACTTAATAAATGTTTATTGACTGATTGACTGACTGTGTGACTGACAAGCAACATTAAGAGCTAGTTTTGGTGAGCATCAAATAACATCACAAAATCAATTATATTTTAACAGAAATGTTAAGACTCATTGCTCGTGACGTAAGGACTATTGTTAAGTCTTACTCTCAAGGCGTGGTGGCACAACCAGTCATATCCAAAAGATGTATTACCCATGGTGAACTTCATCAGATGTTTCTGATTCATGACCATGTGCTGGTTGCTTGAAGCCTCAGAATACTATGCTCTCCTAGACAATTTATAACCACTCAAAAGAGTTTTCTTGACCATCCTCACAAGGAAACCTAAATGGATTAAGGATATCTATTGTTGAGATTATGACATGAATCAAGATGGACTAGTTGCAGAGCTCATCCATCAAAATAGATAGCATGGACATATAGTACAAATGAACAATAAGTTGAGTCCATGATTAGAAAGAGAAAGAGAGAGTAGTCTGGCACATATTCAGGATATGCAAGGTTCCTTGGTGGTAAAGACAGTTTATGATCAACAGTAACAATTTTGCAGACCTTTTTTCCTTTTTCTTCTATTGTTGTTTATTTTGGGGATGACTTTGTTTAGTTACAGCTCTCACCAAATATTATTTAAACTGGTTTTATCCTCCAATGCTTCTCCTCGCTTTAGGAGGCAACACTACTTCAAAACCTTTCAACAGCCTTCTTTTTTAACGTTTAACAAATGACTTTATATTCTAAATTGACAGGTTAGCTTTAGCTGTTATTTGGCAAATTAGTCAAATACTTTCTGATCAAGACTCTTTCTAGGCTCTTTTATTTGTTCACTTGTTTTGTTGTTATTGTTGGCAATTCATTTATGCCACTTAAACTTCTATATAAAATTATTATAATTTATATCAATGTCATTTCTTTTATTATCCAGTTTATATTATCAGTTACTTTTCTGAATGTGTCAAGACTGAATTGTTTTAATTGCATGCCACATTTATTTTTATTTTTATTCTTTCTTCTAGCTTTATGATAATTTGTATCTGCTCTAACAAGTCAGTGGCCTAGCTAAATATGCGCAGCTGACTCAAATCTGATTCCCATATTCCCAAATCAGTAATAATTCTTAGCCTGTTCATTAAAATGATTGACTTCATTTTTAATTATGTCATTCAGGACTCACTATGCCCAATACTAACTAATTCTTTTCTCAAAAAAGTATTTTTTTTTTTAAATTTAGAGAGGTGAAGCTTCCTTGTAGTTTTTAAGTCTTTGGTCTCTCTTATTCTTTACTTCTTACCATGTTTCCAATATATTTCTTGCCATCCTTATCTTTTCTCACCTTTGCACTGAAGTCACTGACTATCTAAGTGTATGTTTATTTAATTTAAAGAGTCTTTTAGTGTTCTTCATAGAATTTCCCAACTTCTTCCTTCTCTGAAACAGATATTGGTACATAAGCTACAATTATTTTCATGGTGGTTACTTTGCCAATATTTATCATGGCCACTACAATATGTGATGACCAAATCCCATAAAATTATACGAATCTTTGTTGCCTTTGGATAGAATAACAACTATGCCATTTCTTTCATTTGCTCTTCCAAGGGTCCTCATGAGCCTTCTTTCCATTAATCTGCAATTTCCTTATTTTGGTTTAATTTATAGTGAGAAAGTCAAGATTGATATGATTCACTTCCTCTGTTAGCATGTTCAAAAATTGATCAATGGATAACCACATGGATTACCACATGTGAGTTAACCACATTTAGAATACCAATTTAAAGCCAATGTAGAGTTAATAAATGGGCTAAAAAAAAAACAAGCACCAGGAAATGGCACTTATAATGACACTAATCATTAAGAAAGGCTAAATTATGTCTAATACATTTTGTTTAAGAAAGCAGGAATGTGATCAATTTTAGACATGCTTCCACCTCACATTTCAAAATAAAAATGGTTCATACTTAAAAGAGTAAACCTTCAGTTATCTCTAAAATTAGTTATCCAGAATTTTGAATTCCTTGAGGCATCCAGATAACTGTTTTACTACATATATCTTGGTCTAATCAAGTTGGTTGTTTAGTCGTTTCAGTCATTCATGTCCAATTCTTCGTGACCCATCTGGGGTCTTGGCAAAGGTACTGGAGTGATTTGTCATTTCCTTCTGCAGCTCACTTTACAGATGAAGAAACTGAGGCAAAGAGGGTTAAGTGATTTGCCCAAGGTCAAACAGCCAATAAGTGTCAAGATCATATCTGAACTCAAGTCTTCCTGACTCCAGGCAGGGCACTCTATCCATTGTGCCACCTAGATGCCCTGTTTTAATAAAGGCCATGCTTAAGTAAAATTATGAAGCAGGGTAAATTTATCTTTATCAGTATCTTATCTCCCTTATTAGAAAAGTCCCTTTCTTCATTTTCCAACTTTTCTTCCTGACATTCTTAGTATTCATCACCCTCCCCAGTCTGGAACATACCTTTTATACTTATTCCCAAAAGACCTTGCTCTGAACTAGCTAGAAAGAATCTGATCAACTAATCCCCATTTAAATCATTAGTTTATGAAAGGCTTAATGTATTACCCTCTACAATATTTGCATTTTAATAGGAGACCAAAAAATTTTCTAGACCTAAAGTAATATGTCTCTAATGACATAATTTCAAATATTTTGGTGAGACAATAGGGGGAGGTAGTTTGAGACAAAGGGTCTTTCCATTATCCCTCAAATCTTGTTTCACCTCTCTAATGATAATACTTACCCTGAACCTAAACACAGCTCAGATTCACATTTACTGTTTCCAATTCACACTTCATACTTTAGGTGATTTTTAATATTTCTGTCTACTCGTTTTTTCTCTTCTAGCACATTAGCTCTCTGAGATGAAAGACTGCAATTTTTTCAATGTTAATTATAGGGAATAAAGTTTTCCAAAGATCGAAGAAATTATCCAGGTCCCAAACTACATTTACTTGATTATATGAATATTTATGGTAAGGGTGTATTATTTTATAACCACATTGATAAAGGGAAATCTCCATGAAGAAACTCTCTCCATGAGGGCAGATCAGCTACTGTTCTGCTACTTAAAATCTAAAAAAAAAAAATTGTTTAAGGTTCTGAGAATTTAAGTGACTTACCCAGGATCATTCATTCAGCCAGTATGTGTCAGAAGGAAGACTTGAAACCAGGTCTTTCCCTACTCCAAGAATAGTTCTTTATTCATTGAACCATAGTATCTCTTTTACATTTAGAGACAGCTAAACAGGGAGCTAAAAATGGATCTTGGTCATACTGGGACAGAACCCCAGAGGACTGGGAAACCTTTAGTTGAAAGTCTTAGACTTTCTCAGTCGAAGCTAATAAGTAGCTTGAATTAAATATCACAGATTTAGGGCCTGAATTGTCTAGATAATTGCCTTAACAATGCTTTATTTTTCCAGTGGAGACTTGATTTTTATGGGTGCTGATTAATAATAACTGGCATTCTGTCTTATCCCTTCTGGCTCACAAAGGCTGGGACCTACTAAGAAATACTGGGTAGGATAGAAAGGGTAAATAGTCACATACACTTCATCAAGCCCCTGAGGGCATTGCTGAATTATAGGGAGGGAGAGGAAGAACAAGATTTGGCTCTATGAGAAAGGAGTCAGAGTCTGTAGATAATCTACCTAAGAGAACCTAAGACAGCCTAACAGAAACCTACATCTAACAAAGACTTAGTCCGTAAATCTAACAAAGGCCCCAAACTGATGATAGATAGATAGATAGATAGATAGATAGATAGATAGATAGATAGATAGATAGATAGATAGGTGGGCCTAGAAGAGACGGAGCCAGTTTAGGCCAGAAGAAAGTCCTGTTCACACTAGGTTCCCTGTCTCAAGTTAATGATGGGGAAGTATTCAGAAACCAGAAAGAAAGTCATGGAGAATTACTAAGTTCAACAAACTTAGACACTATGCTCTTTTCATCTTCAGCCCTAGTAGAACACGAGCTCTTTGACTATTGTTTTTTTTATTTGTATCCACAGCATTTAGCACATGGGTAGAAAATGGAGACTGAGCCTGTGATTTCATTGGTCTAGGAAACTCATCAATGAAAAACCTCCCTTTACCAATAAAGTTAGTATCATTTCTCTGATTTATGGTCTTACAGAGTTGTCTAGGACACCGAGAAGTTAAACAACTTCTGAAGGGTTGCGCAGCCACCATGTGTCAGAAGTTAAACTCAGATTCTCCTGGCTTCTAGAGAAGCATCTAATATGCATATTGCCTCTCTGACACCTGGTAGGTGATTGAGTGACTGGCTATGTTGGAGTCCTCAGGCATTTAGCAGATGCTAAGTGTAGGCAGCAATGGACATTCAAAACTTTCATAACAACTTGCTGCTGGTGCTGTCACCTCAGGCTTACATATTCAATAGTATTAGAGTTTTAAAGGCTCTTTGGCCCTTGAGGATCATACAGGGGCATAGAAATCAAAGGAAAAGGGAGGAAAGATGCTAGCAGTGAGAATGGGGGATGAGTGTGTGTGTGTGTGTGTGTGTGTGTGTGTGTGTGTGTGCAGACATATAATACTAACTGCCAACTTGCATGCCTCTCATATATCAGTCTGGAAATCCCATCATTGCTGAATTTCCCATTTGACATGATCTATATTCCCCACAGCAATATTTTTAGTTTCTGTCATTGTACCCCCATTGTAATTTATAATTAAGACAGTTTTCTGCAAAGTTTAGTCTGGTTAAACCAGTAATTTTTCACGTTGGTAGAACAGCTGCTTTCTCCATGATCCACTCTCCAATCATATCATCAAATACATCCTTACACTGCCTCATAACCACAAATTTTCAGGAAGGAGTAACATATTGGCTAGTAGACTCACCCTTTTTATGTGTACATTGTAAATTTTGTCTTTTTTTATTATTATTATTATTATTATTATTATTATTATTATATTATTATTATTATTATTATTACCATCATTCTGAGGAAAGCTGTATCACTTTCAGAATGGAAAACTTTCCTGAGGCCAAAATGTAGTGGCAGAGTGATCACTAGAATGAAGTACCTTTTATTGACTCCAATGCTCGTAAAGGACTCTGGCAACACTGATCTTTTAGACTATTCCCATAAACCACAAGTGCATACTTGGCTGACATACCAAATCTGCCCCTTAGAGATGACTTAGGACCTTCAGTAAAATAAGGGAGCCCTATAAATAAGAGGCAGCAAAGCATAGTATATTGTCATCATCATCATTACCATCTCATTTTTCTCATCTTTTTGATGGCATTCAAATAGAAATTTAGATAAATCATCATTATTATTTAAAATTTCACTGCTTTTTTGTCATCTATTTCATTATTATATATAATTTCTAGAGTAGGCCTTAAGCGAAGAGATTTTCAAAGACCTCACAGCCTTCAATTTTTCCCTCTTCAGATTTTAGTAGACCTTTGGTTCTATCTCTTATTTAATCTATTATACAGTTAGGCAAAAAATATTTTCTGTGATCACCCTATCCTTTAAACATTATATTACTTAGTGAATTAGGGTTGGGGGTACCATTAGAAAAAAATCAGTATGAAGTTCTTGTCTCTGGTGAGCTCTGTTTCAAATTTTGTTATGATATAGTATTGGTGCATAATAAAACTATTCACGTCTTCTCTTCATTTCATGTGCACTCATGGTCTGCCTGCTTTAGTCATCAGCACCATCTGCACTTAAGCATGTCCAGCAGGTGGGATATCAGTATTTCTGATTTATTCCAGTGTATCTTGCCTTTTTTTTTATGAAATGAGAACACAAAGGAATACTACTTGCTTCTCTGTCCTCTGTGTAAAGCTGATTATTACTGACTTCATATAAGCAGACTACAATCACATACCCTCCTTTCACTGCCCTCTCTATTTCTTAGCTAGTCAGTCAGTCAATGAGCATTTTTGTTAAGTTGTTATTATGTGCCAAACACTGTGCTAAGGGCAGGGAATTCACATAGAAATAGAAAGATAGTCCCTGCCCTCAAGGAACTTAAATTTTAATGGGGAAAGAAAATACATAAAAGAGAGCTTAAAGGAAAGGGGAGAAAGTATTATTGAGATGAGTCAGCAGTGCAGGCTGGAGAGGAATGAAGATGTCTTTGGCCTGAGCCTCCTCCTCAAATTAGAGGTTCTTTGAGAAAAAAAAAATAATCAGAAGGTAAATCCCCAGGAGGTGAAAAAGACTTGTGTGAGAGGTAGCTCAGGGGTGGAGGGTGAAGAGGTTTCTTTAGCATGGTAGAGAAAGTCCTGTAAAGATGAGCCTGGTGAAGAATGAAGACATCTTACTTACTGGCCAGGTTGTCAAAATAATCTATGTCTCTAAAACCCAATTGCTGGGAATTTTGAGATCCTATCATGCCTTCACTGCCACATTAGAATTTTCAAGGCACACAAAGCACTTGCTACACTTCACTGTAGCTGGTTACCTTACTTTGCTTTTAACCCTCCTAACCCTCAAAATATGGATGATAGATTGAGTGTTGAGGGGATGGTAGTGGTTGTGGTTGTTGTTATTATTATTATTAATATTATGCCATTCTCATCTTTTTTGATGGGGTTCAGATGGAAATGGTTCTGGGACAAGTTACTATCTTGATATTATTCTTCCATATTCAATATTCTATGTATAAATCAATGCCTTTTGTGGTAGAACAGAAGTTCACCCTGTATAGAATCACTGAGGGCATTCACATTAATGTTAAATATTAAATTGTCATTAATTATTAATCACATTTACACACTCCTTTAAGGTTTGCAAAGTGCCTTACATACAACAGCTTATCTGATTTTAATTCAATGCAAGAAAGAACTTTCTTTAATATTACAGCTGTCCAGAAATGCACTAACTACATCATAAAATGATACATTCCCTGTCACCAGAATTGTTTAAATAGAAAGTGGATCACACAAGAAATAGAGTACTGGGAAACTGTTCCCCCCTACCTCATTCCTTACCCTAGTTACAGATATCCAGATTGAAATTAAAATAATTTCCTTTGCTTGCTTTCTATGTATCTGCACTCTGATTAACTATGTTCTCTCTCCCCCAAGCTCATACCCAGGGGAATATGCCACCAAATATTCTGATTTTCTACCTTTACAACATACTGTCCTCACCTGTGCCTGTTGAATCAAATAGCATTTGATCACTCCATTCTCTGGACAAAAACAAACAAACAAAAAAATCAAACCACTTTTGCACCTTTACTCCTTGCAAGTCATTTCTACCAACATTTCTCAACCCTTGGTGCCAACACATACATGCAAAGTCACTCCTTCAAGATTCTCTATCACTTTATCCATTGATTCATGGTATTCTTCTCAAACCAATCTTGTGTCATTATTCTCAGAGATTTCAATATTAATGTCCTCTCTGTCGACCTGATCACACAATTCTTTGACTTCCTCGACTCTAATTATCTTTTGCTATGTGCCACTTCACCAAAATTCTAGCATGGCCATACCTTAGACTTTACCATTTCTCAGAACTGTGCTATCTTCAAAATACAGAACTTTGAAATTTCTTTCTCAAACCAAAATCTTTTCTCCTTCTGTCATCTCATCCTAATAGGTATTGAATATAGAAATCTTGGTGGGATCCAGATTGAAGAGGGCTTTAACTCCCTGGTTATGAAGTTTGTGTTTTATCTTGAAAGCCATAGAGACCCATTAAAGGTTTTAGCAGTCAGATGTTTGCCTTAGGAAAACTATTTTTGGCAAATAATGGCTCAGAGAAGAGAAGGAATAGAAAGAGACTGACCAGGAAGGAAGTTGTTACAATAGTCCAGGCAATGTTTACAACACTATATTAACTAATATTCTGAAAAAGGAATGAAATTAGTTTGACATCTCTTACCTTTAATAAATCTATGCTTCCTTCCAATGGTCTCTGCTTCTTTTTTAAATGTTCACAAACCATCCATCTTGTAATTGGTTTTTAAATTTTGCCATCACACTTCTAGGGGGTGGAACCAATATGGCAGAGTAAAAGAAGCAGCTGAGGTCTCCCAATATTCCCCTTCAAACAACTTTAAAATAACACCTCAAATCAATTTTTGGAGTAACAGAGCAAAAACAAAAAAGAAAAGTTGGGGTTAGCCATTTTTCTAGCCAAGACAATCCTGTAGGTAAAAAGGAGAGGTCTGTGAATCTGGGATGGAGACTGTGGTAGAGCACAGGGGTAGCAACACCAGCTCCCCATCACACCACCTTGGAATCACTGAAAATTTCCAAACCTACAGAACTAGCTCTGACAACAGCAGTGTGAAAAAACCTGCAGCCTGGAAGAGTGCCCCTCCTGGCCTGGGAACAGACAAGTAAACAAATCTAGAAATCTAGAAATATTCTGGAAAAATGAGCAAACAGCAAAAATATAACTCAACCATAAAATGGTACTATGATGACAAAGAAGATCTAGAAAGAAACTCAGAAGAAGACAACAATATCAAAACAACTACAAACAAAGACTCAAAGGAAAAATGTGAATTTGATACAAACCCAACAAGAATTCCTGAAGGAGCACAAAATGTTATTTTAAAAACCACAAAAGAATGGTGGAGGAAAAGTTAGAAAAAGAAATAAGAGTGATGCAAGAAAATTATGAAAGGACAGTTAACAACATGGCAAAAGAGGTATAAAAAAGATGAAGAAAATAAACACATTAAAAAAAATAAATTAACCAAATGAAAAAAGCAGTACAAAACTTCACTGACGAAAATAACATCCTGAAAAATAGTTCGCCAAATGAAAAAACAGGTACAAAAGCTCAATGAAGAAAATAATTCCTTAAAAATTAGAATTAGGCAAGTGGAATCTAATTGCTGCACAAGAAATCAAGAAACAATCAAATAAAGTCAAAGGATGAAAAAAATGGAAAAAAATTTGAAATAGCTCATTGAAAAACAACTGACTAAAAAATAGATTGAGGAGAGATAATTTAAGTCTTATTAAACTATCTCAAAGTCATGATCAAAGAACAAGCCTAGATATCATATTTTAATAAGTTATAAATGAAAACTGCTCTAATATCCTAGAACCAGAGAATAAAATAGAAATTGAAAGAATCCACCAATCACCTCCTCAAAGAAATCTTAAAATTAAAACTCCCAGGAGTCTTATAATCAAACTCCAGAGCTTCCAGGTCAAAGAGAAATTGCTTCAAACAGCCAGGAAAAAAACTGTTCTAAAGCTGTAAAACCATAGTAAGGATCACACAAGATTTAGCTACTACCACATTAAAGGCATAGAAAGTTTGAAATACATTCCAGAAAGCAAAGGAGCTAGGATTACAATCAAGAATAATCTACCCAGCAAAAATGAGTATAATCCTTCAAGGGGAAAATACATATTTAATGAAATAGAAGACTTTCAAGAATTTCTGATGAAAATGCCAGAGCTGAATAGAAAACTTGACCTTCAAATACAAGACTCAAGAGAAGCATAAAAAGGGACTCAATGAAAGAGAAAGAGAAGTCATAAGGGACTCAATAAGGTTAAAATATTTGCATTCCTCTAGAAGAAGGTGATACATGTAACTTTTATTTTTGTTTTTTTTTTTAGTGAGGCAATCGGGGTTAAGTGACTTGCCCAAGGTCACACAGCTAGTACATGTCAAGTGTTTGGTCTGAGGCCATATTTGAACTCAGGTCCTCCTGTCTTCAGGGCCAGTGCTCTCTCCACTGCGCCACCTAGCTGCCCCCTACATGTAACTCTTAAGAACTTTATCATTATTAGGGAAGTTCAAAAGATTCTACACAGAAAGAGGTGTTAGAAGTGAATCAATTACATTGGGATGATCTCCAAAAATGGATGGGAAAAAAAGAAGGATGTAGTAAGAGAAGGGGGAAGAAAGAGAAAGAATGGGGGAGATTATCTCACATAAAAGAGGCATTAAATGAGAAGCTTGGATAGTAGAAGGGAAAATTATGAGGGCAGGCAACACTTGAATCTCACTCTCATCTAAATTGGTTCAATGAGGGAAGATATATATATATATATCTATATATAATATATATAGATATATAGATATAGATATAGATATAGATATAGATATAGATATAGATATATAGATATATATACATTATATATATAAACACTCCATTGAATATAGAAATTTTTGGTTTATCAAAATAAGAAGTAGTAGTGGAAGGGAATACAAGAATGGAGGCAGTAATAAAAGGGAAGGTGAATTAAGGGAGACAGTGGTCAGGAACAAAACAGACTCTTGAGAAGGGAAAGGGCAAAAAAGAGAGGAGGATAAACAGATGAAAATAAGATGGAGGGAAATGCACAGTTCATAACCATAACTATGAAAGTAAATGGGATGAATTCACTCAAAAAACAAAAGCAAATAGCAAAATAAATTAGAAACCAGAATCTAAAAATAGTTTGTTTACAAGAAACACACATGAAATAGAGAGACATATACAAAGTTAAAATAAGGGGCTGGAGAAGAATCTATTACACTTCAGATAAAGTAAAAAAGGCAGGGGTAGCAATCACAATTTCAGACAAAACAAGAGCAAAGACAAACCTAATTAAAAGAGATAAACAGGGAAACTAAATCTTGCTAAAAGGCACTATAGACAATGAAGTAATATCAATACTGAATATATATGCACCAAACGACATAGCATACAAATTACTTTGGTTTTATGGTACTTTGGGGATTTATGATATTTAAATACAATTTACACCAATTTAGTTTTGATAAGTTCCAATTTGAAAGATTTATTTTTGCTTCAAGGGAGAGGAAGAGGGGGAGAGAGAGAGAAAGAGAGAGACAGAGACAGAGACAGAGAGAATCTGTCAGATTAGAGGTTTCCAACTAATTTACTTCATGAATATTTAGCGATTATCTTTTTAATAACAGGATAAATTTTAAGTAGTTTTCAAGAAAGGGAAATATTTTTAGGAAGGAATGTTTAAGTGAAAACCTTTCATGTGGTTTTTAGGCCTACTATATTTTATTTGTTAAAAAAAATAGCGCTCAGCAAAACTTACCAACATGACTGAATCCGAAAGGATACACAACATTCTGTTTCTGTACCCCACAGCCTCTCTTTACCAATGGAGGCAACTGTACTTCATTTTCTGTTTCCCAGTCTAGGACTAGGATTTTCCCAAAATAGTGAGAGAATGACAATCTTTCAGTATTGTTTTCATTCCCACTCGTTTTAGTTAGAGTGAATATTCTCCTTACTTCATTCTACATCAATTCATCGTTGTTTACCTAGGCTGCTCTGAAACCTATGATTACGTCATTTCCAATAGCATCAAAGTGCACTCTCCAAAATTGCCAATGATGGCTTCCATTCAAAACAAAAGGCTTTCTCTCAGTTCTTAGCTTTCTTGCTTTCTCAACAACTTTTGATACCCTAGATCATTCTATTCTCTTGGATAGTCTCTCCTCTCTAGGTTTTTGTGACACTGTTTCCTCCTGGGGCTTCTCTTTGTATTGTCAATCCACCTAAGTCTCCTTTTGTTGGATCTACATCCAGGCTGTGCCCCACTCAACATGAATGGCTGTGTCCCCCAGGCTTTCTCCTCTTCCCTCTTAGCTTCTCCCTCCATACTCTCTTGCTTGGTAATCATAGCTCCCATGAGTTCAATGAATCCTCATTCCATGTAAACTGTCTCTTGCCAAGCCTTCTCATTTCGACCTACACAAAATATCTTTTATATATCCCCTTTTCTCTACCCATTCAGTCATCAGGCCCTCTTTAGTTTATCCCCAGTTGATGACAAGAGCCTCTCCCTTCCTCATATCTCACTCCACTCCAATCCATTCTCATCTACCACAGTGATTTTCTGAAAACACAGGTCTGACCATAGTTTTGCCATAATCCAGGGTGGGGAACCTGTGGCTTCGAGGCACAGGTGGCTCACTAGGTCCTCAAGTGTGGCCCTTTGACTGAATCCAAACTTCATAGAATGCTGAGGGGCACACTCAAGGACCTAGTGGGCTACATGTGGCCTCCAGGCCTCAGGTTACCCACCCCTTCCCTAGTCCATAAAATCCATAGCTTCCTACACGAAGTCTTTAATATTGCTTGTGACTTTAATAGTCCTTCACCACCTGGCACCTCTCTAACCTTTCCAATCTTCCTGATAGTTTACTCCTCTCCAAGTCCAGAGACCTGTGGGCTTCTTACTCTATCTGAGCACCACCCTCCATGTCCCAATTACATGCTTTCTTAGTCCCTCTGTCTGGAATGTTCTCTCTCTTCACCACCACCTCCTTGCTTTCACATCCTATAAGACTCAAATTCTACCTTCTACAAAGTGCCCTTTGGTAGTGAGCCTTCCCCATCCATACCTTACTCCTGGCTAATGCTTTTCTTCTGGTATTATTTTCCATTTATATTCTAGAGATTTACTATGTATAATTAGTTCTTCAGGTGGTGTTTTCCAATTGAATGGGAACTCCTTGAGGAGAGGCAACTATGTTTTTACCTTTCTTTATACACTCAGACTTCAGTATAGGTGCTAACACGTGATAAATTCTTCTTGACCATCTGAACATAATATTACCTTTTATTTATGTTTCACGAACTGTTCAGCCAATCTCTGATCAAACAGCATCCACTTTGTTTCCTGCCAGTAAAATTTGGCTGTGTGCATGCAACTGTTCTCTTGTCTTTGATGGACCCAGAAGATATGTGCTCAGTAGTGGGATCAATGATTCAAAGGGGGTGGTCTTTTTCATGACCTTTCTTAAATAATTCCAAAGGTTTTCGCCATGTCTATCAGACCCTTTTCAGCTCATCCAATAATATATAGACAGTTAGTCTATCTTCCTATAGCTCCATAGCACTTCAGCATATCCATTCCCATGTGTTATCTTTTTTTAACTAATTTGATTTGGATGAAGTGAAAACCCAGTTGGTTTGATTGGCATTTCCCTTCTTGTTCAGGATGTAGTGTACTTTTCCAAAAGGCTATTGATGATGTTTAATTTTTTTTGAAAACTATTTGTTTATATTATAATTAGATAATTCTCTACAGGAGTGGGGAGAAGGATGATTTTAAAGATCAAAGTCTTATTAGTTTGTATTCATTCTTTATATGTCCTGAATAAATTCGTTTGTAATTGAATGAATATAAAGACTTTTCCCACCTGATATTTTTTTCCTCTTTTAAGCTGTATTAGTTGATTCTCTTTATACAAAAGTTGGCTGACGATGTAGTTAAAATGATCTCTTTTTTCTTTTAAGATGGCCTCTACTCTTTGTTTGGATGTGAACTTGCCCCACATCCATATGACAGAATTGAATTGCCTTCTACTTTACACGATGTTTGAATAGTCCTTTCTTATACAAATGTTAGCTATGTCCCAGATTTCATCCTCCTAAATTGTATATGGAGGTATTTCAAACCTGCTTTGTACTGAATTGCTTAGCAGTTTTTCTAAAACAAAGAATCCTTTTGCCACTCATTTGCATATTAAGTTCCTTGCATAATGGACTTTTGGGTTCACTTGCTTCTAAGGTGTTGGTTATCTAGCCATTTCTACTTATCTATCATTCTTTTTCTTTTTTTTATTTTCAGCTATGACCAAAGAGTTTTGATGAGGACTGCTTTCTGATGGAGTGTGCCTTATAGTAATGGTTGTCCCTTTGGATCTCTATTTTTTTTTCAAATTTTCTCCCCAAAATTCTCAAATATCTTTTAATTTTCAAATTTTATGGCTCTTTCTCAGTCTTTATAATTTCTTTACTCTCTACCACTTTGGACACTGTGGAGTTCCCCTTGCATATTCAGATTCCCTCCACCCTTACCTTTCATTACACTGCTTTCTCCTGGTGCCTCCTTTACTGAATTGTATACTTCTCATTTTTCTGTGGTGGATCACCTTCCATCTCCCAATTTACTCCTTGTAATCTTCCCTGTCTCCATACTCTTTCCTGCTGATCTTTTCAGCTCCCTCTGGGTGAATGAATTTCTCTTTGCAGAAGACTCCCAAGTCAAAACATCCAAGCCAAATAGGAGTCTTGAGTTCCAGACCCAAGCAATCAGTTACTCAACATGCACCTCATCCTCAACGAATCCAAATTCTCTTCCCTTAAAAGTTCTTTCTTCACTCAACTTTGCTATTTTGATTGAGGACACTGCCTTCAGTTCAGTCACCCAGCTCTCTGAGGTCAGAGTCATTTCTGACCCTTCTTTCTGACCCTTACATGTCATCATATCTTGTCACTTCTCCCTATGCAATATCCAAGGCATATACTCCTTTCTCTCTATTCAAAGGAACCCTTCTCATCCTGGTTCACAGTCCTGTGGTCTCTTGCTTGAATTATTCAAATGATGTTTTTTCTCAAAATTAAACACTCATATTGATAGCTTTTAAAATTTTTTATCACTCTTTCTCCTAATGTCACAGACATCCCACATGCTTTATAAGAAATAATATTTGAAAACATTGTAAAAAAAGCGAAAAAGAAAACCATTAGCCAAAACAGTCAATGTACTGGGGGAAAGAAAGCTTGAAATTATAGGCAATATTCCAAACCTTTGTATATCACTCATCTGCAAAGAAGTGAGGGGAGGGAGTCTCTTCTCACATCTCCTCCTGGGGTCATTCTTGCTCTTGAAACTTTGCTAAATTATCCACATAGAGTTGCAGAAGTTAAAGACAAATTCCTGCTCATGTGTCAGGATCATTTCCTTTCTGTGCTTGTCAATTTGGACTAGCTGGCACTAACTCCTGTGTTCCTTACAATGTTTACCCTCTACAAAGTAGGCAGTTTGAAAACTTTTACACCAATGACTCCTTCTGGCTTGGACTACACTCTTTGGAAGTTGGAAGCTGTTCAAAGTCCATATAGTATTTTCACAAGTTCTGTTTTGGAAGTAGTATTAAGGAAAACACTGTTACCTCTTCAGAAATTTTTTCCTTACAGAAATAATTCTTTCCAAATTTGGGAATTGTTTTATTTCCCCTTGTCTTCCATTCCCTTCCTCCCTTTCCCTTTTCCTTCCTCTTTCTTTTCTTCCCCTTTCACTTTTCCTTTCTCCCCCTTCTTTCCTCTTTCCTCTTCCTCTACTCATTTCTCTTTCTTATCTTCATTCATCTTTTTTTCTTTTTTATTTGCTCCTGGTCCTTGCTCCCTGAGGGGCCCCAGTCTGGAGCAGCACCCAGCCCTGCATGTATGCAAGCTGGGCTTCTCACAGCTTCTCCCATTCAGATTCTTAAAGGAAAAAATTAAATGAGCTACCGAAAGATATAGACAGTACAGCTATATTTGATGGGGAGCCTGTGTTCTCCTCTAAGACTTAGAGATATCTAACCATAAAATAAATAAGACAAAAGTAAAGGAGATGAATAGAATTTTAGAAAAGTTAGCTACAAAAGACCTCCAGAAAAAAACTAAATAGGAATAAAAAAAAGTATGGAATATATCTTTTTCTCAAATGTACATGGAACACTCACAAAAACTGACCATGTATTGGGCATAAAAACCTCATAAACAAATACAGAAAGGCATAAATATTAAATGTAAATTTTTAGAACATAGTGCAATAAAAATTACATTCAATAAAAGGCCATAGAAAGATAGATTTAAAATTAATTGGAAACTAAATAATCTCATCCTAAAGAATGAGTGGGTCAGAGAACAAATCAGAGAAATAATCAATAACTTATTTAAAAGTAATGACAACAATGAGAAAACATTCCAAAAGGAGTTCTTAGGGGAAATTTTATATCTCTAAATGTATATGCATCAATAAAAGAGAAAAAGAGCAGAGCAATTAAATGTAACTAAGAAAAAAACTAGAAAAAGAACAAATTTAAAATGTCCAATCAAAAACAAAGGTGGAAATTTTGAAAATCAAAGGAGAGATTAATAAAATTGAAAGTTAAAAAAGCGAACTAGTAAATAAAACTGGAAGCTGATTTTAGTTAAAAAAAATTAGATATACATTGGCTAATTTGATTTTAAAAAAGAAACGAAAATCAAATTACTAATAACAAAAATAAAAAGAATGAATGTACATCAATGAAGATGAAATTACAGCAATTATTAGGAGTTATTTTGCCCTATTACATGCCAGTAAAATTGACATTGTAACCAAAATGGATGAATACTTACAAAATTATAAAATGCCCAGAATAACAGAGGCAGAAATAAAATATTTTAGTAACCCTATCTTAGACAAAAGAATAGAATAAGCTATCAACAAGCTCAATAAAAAAAATCACCAGAACCAGATGGATTTACAAGTGAATTCTACCAAATATTTAAGGAATAATTAATTAAACTATTTGAAAAATTAGAGAAAGAAGGAGTCTTACCAAGTTCCTTTTATGACACAAATATGGCTTTGATATCTAAACCAGGGACAATAAAAACAGAGAAAGAAAACTATACACCTCTTTCCAAATCAATTGATGCAAAAATTTCAAATAAAACACCAGTAAGGAGATTACAGCAACATATCACTAAGATCATACAATATGACCATAGGAGATATATTCCAGGAATTCAGGGCTGGTTCAATAATAGGAAAACCATAAGCATAATTGAGTATATTAAAAACAAAAATTATATGATTATATCCACAGAAGACACTAGAAAACATAAGAATAAATGAAACCTTTCTTAAAATGATAAAGAGTATTTATTTAAAACCAAGAGCAAGCATTATCTGTAATGAAGGTAAGGTAGAAGTTTTCCCAGTAAGATCAAGGGTGAAACAAGGATGTCCATTATCACAACTATTACTCAATATTGTATTAGAAATCCTACCTATAGCAATAAGATAATAAAAAAAACATGATATCATGCTTTGCAGATGATATGATTGTATACTTAGAAAACCCTAGATAGTTAACTAAAAAACTAGTTGAAATAATTAACAATGTTAGCAAAGTTACAAGATATAAAATAAACCCACATAAATCATCAGCATTTCTATATATTATTAACAAATGCAGCAGGAACTGATAGAAAGAGAAATTCCATTAAAAATAAATGCAAACATTATAAAATATTTTGGAGTCTACCTGCTAAGAAAAACCTAGGGACCACATGAACACAATTATAAAACACTTCACACAAATAAAGATAGTACTAAACAATTAGAGAAAGATTAATTAACAATGGATACACCTAGTCAATATGATAAAAATGACAATTCTATCTAAATTAATTTACTTATTCGGTGTCATCCTAATCAAAATTCCAAAGAATAATTTTATAGAGCCAGAAAAAATTCATCTGGAAGAATAAAAGGTCAAGAACATCAAGAGAATCAATGAAAAAAAAATATGAAGATGTGAAAGATTAGCACTACCAAATCTCAAAACTATATTACAAAGCAGTAATCATGAAAACAGTCTGTCACTGGCTTAAAAATAGTGATAGATTAGTTAAATAGCTTAAATACACAATATTCAATAGCAAATGAGCATAGTAATCAAGAGTTTGATAAATCCAAAGATCCAAGATTTTGGTACAAGAACTCACCATTTGACAAAAATTATTGGAAAAACTGGAGAGTAGTTTGGCAGAAACCACGCTAGATCAACATCTCATGTTGTATACCAAAATAAGGTCAAAACAGGTAAATGATTTAGACGTAAAGAGTGATATCATAAGTAAATTAGGAAAGTATTGCAAATTTTACCTGTCTGATCTATGGATCAGGGAAGAGTTTATAACCAAATGAGAGATTAGAGAACATCCCAGAAATAAAATGGATAATTTTGATTACCTGAAATTAAAAAGTTTTTACACAAACAAACCAATGCAGCCAAAATTAGAAGGAAAACAGGAAATGGCAGTGGAAGGGGACTTATACCAACTTTCTCTTATAAAGGCCTAATTTCTCATATATTTAAGATAATGAGGTAAATTTATAAAAATAAGAGCCATATCCCAATTGATAAATGGTCAAAGGTAATGAACAGGCAGTTTTCAAAAGAAGAAAACAAAGCTATCAATAATCACATGAAAGAAATGTTCTAAATCACTATTGATTACAGAAATGCAAATTAAGTCAATTCAAAGTACCAACTTATACTTTTCAGACTGGCTAACATGACAGAAAAGGAAAATCATAAATGCCAGAAAGGATGTGGAAAAATTACAACACTAATTCACCATGGGTGAAGTCATGAACTGGTTCAGACATTCTGGAGAACAATTTGAAACTATGTCAAGAGAACAGTAAACTGTGATTACCCCTTGACACACCAATACCACTACTAGGTCTATATCCCAAAGAGAGCAAAGAAAAGGGGAAAAACTTATATGTACAAAAATATTTATAGCAATTCTTTTTGTGGTGGCAAAGAACTGGAAATTGAGGGGCTGCCCTTCAACTGGGGAATGATTGAAATGATTGTGAAGGATGCTTTCAGAAAAACCTGGGAACACTTACATGAACTAATTAAAAGTGAAGTGAGCAGAATGAAGAAAATATTGTACATAGTAACAGCAATATTGCAATGTTGATAAATTGTAGAAGACTTAGCTACTCTGATTAATACAATCATCTAAGACAATCCCAAAGGATCCATGATGAAAAATACTATCCACTTTCAGAGAAAGAACTGACAAACTCTCAGTGCAGATTGAAATATACGTTTTCCCACTTTCTTTATGTTTCTTTCTTTTATTGTTTTTTTTCTGTTTTGCAAGGTGGCTAATACAGAAATATGTTTTACATGACTTCACACGTATAATTAATATCATATTGCTTGCCTTCTCAATGGGTGGGAGAGGGGAAGGAGGGTGGAAGAGAATTTAGCACTCAATTTTTTTAAAAAAGAATATTAAAAGTAAATAAACTGAAAAAATAATTTTACCAGCAGTTGCTGTCAATTAATTGATGTCAATTTCAGCTTATACCATCCAGCTATGCCTTATTGAAAACTGAGTTATTTCCACAGCTTCTATATCCTCAAATCTAAATTGTTCTCTACAATGCTTTAAATATTATGAATATTGGTTCAGCAATCATATTCCCAAGTTACATGTCCTTCCTCCCATCTTCTTTGACTTCTTGAGCAGCTTATTTTTCCTTATTGGCATAACTGGCGATCATGCTGTAAAAAAAAAAATTTGAATTCTGACAGCCTCTAATCTTTCTAGAGCAAAAAGTTTGGGAACTTAATTGCTGAGTTCTGATCCACTGGTTGAAGATTAATGCCTTTTAAAAAAATTAATTATTACTGATACCATGATAATGAAAATGCTGAAGTTTAATTTACATAAATCCTTAACATCATACAAACCACCATATTGCCAAATTATAAATTTGAGAAAGAAGGTTAATAAAAAGCTATACTTTAGGAGAGTTCCTCAGAGCAAACCCTTTTCAGCCTAATTTAAAGTCAAAGCCAGATTGTCCTGAATCACTCTACAAAATTACTAACAGTGAGGTATGAGAAAGGTAGATTACTTCAGAGACAGGAAACTCATTTATCCCATCCTTGAACAAGTTGAGCTATCTCTGCTTAAGAATAAACTTTAAAAGGATTAAATATAATATTGTTACACATTTCCTGGATCTTCCGTCATTCTGAAAGCAAAGAAGATGACAGATGGGGCAGCCTGGTCAAACTAGGTCACTTCCTCCAGAGGAAGGAGGACTGACACAAGACATAAATGGTTAGAATGACTAATGAATTCTAAGGTATAATCACTAAGTACAAAAGGAATTTTATCAACTCCTTTATTCATTCTTATCTATCTTACTCATATGTAATCCGTGGCCTAGTGTCCATGAGCTCTAGTTTAAATGGACTGGGTTAGACCTTCAGGGCTGACAGAAAAGATTATTCTTTCTTAGGCTTATGTTGTTCCTACCCAAAGTTAACTGAAAAAAATAGCAGAATATAATTATTATAGAGATCAACACAGTGTTTTCTCCAGATCCTATACAAGCACTCAAGGCAACACTTCAAATAGCAAGCATAAGACAGCCTTTTTTTTTTTACCCCAAAGATAATGTATAATGCAAACCTAAAGGACTCAAAGTAACCCATGAAAAAAACTCTTCAAAGATTCCCACTTCTTAAGAGACCTAAAATGCTCCAGATTTAGCGCCATCCCTAGGTTTATACTCCTACAGAACAGAAACAAACACAGGGCTATTAGAGAGAAACCTCCCGTCCCATCAGATTCACACCATGTAAATAACTCCATGTAATGGGGCAGCACAAAGTCTAAGTCCCACCTGTAGCTATAGTCCCTTGCTGCTCCTTTTCTCAGCTCTGGAAGATCATGTTCATCATCTTCTTCTCTCAATAAGAGGCATGCTGCTCCAGAATTCTCCATCTCTTGTTAGAAGGCCAGATTCCCCAGATAGTGCCAAGGCTGGTACTTCCTAGGAATATCCTTTATCTGCCTGCAAGGCTAGATCCTCAAACTTTTACACTTGTAAGCCAATATCCCAGGCTGGTGCCAGCCAGTTTTCCTCTTCTCTGGCTTAAAGGTGGGATTCACATACTTCCTCTAATTAGGAAGCCAGGGAAAAGGAATGCCTTTGTACAATAGCTTTTCTCTCTGGGAACATGGGTGAGTAGATATCTGCCCTTCTCATGAGCCTCTCTAGGAATTCCTTCTTTACTGCCCTCATTACAGCCATCTCCTAGGGCAGGAAATTGCACTTTGAGGGCTCTGATCTCTGAAAAAGGGAAAAATTGTAAAATGAAGCCAGAAATTTGAGGCCCAGGAATATCACTCTCATGCCATAAGAGCAAAATGTCTTCCTCTTTTATGGGCCTTCTTCCCATTTATGGGCCCTTTATGGGCACAACTTCCATCAATGGCCCCTGGCTGGGGGACTCCCATATAAACATGTTCCTTCCTGTTAAAGTTCCTTGAAAGCAAAGACTACTTTTCCCTTTCTCTTTGTGTTCTTAGCATTTAGCATAGTACCTGGCACATAGGAGGTCCTTGATAAATGATTTTTGATTGACTTATTGAACTCAGTGGACAACATTATATGTGACACTCCTCAGTATCTTTGGAGAGCATACTTCTCCATAGTTTACGCTTTGCTTGATATTGTTACTCAAAATATCCTTGATTAAATTATCTCTATTATTATATTTTTCAAGAAATATCATATGATCTTCAAATATGTGGGAGAGGTACCTCAATGGAGGAGAGTCAGCTACATTTTGCTCTATTGAGTAATTTTTTCCCAATTAAAGTGGAATTTTTCTTCTCTACATCAGCTTTATCAAATTAAAATAGAAACTCTCGGATGGTCTCATATTGATTTAGAAAACCACAAATTAACATTATCTATTTTTATTGTATTTTTATTTATTTTGTTAAACATTTCCCAGTTACATTTTAATCTGGATCCTGCTATACTGAGGAGTTTTACAGGATTCATGATGCTTGTGGGCTAGGAGTTTGATAATGCTCTACACCCTTTAATTAATCACACAACAACAAAGACATGGTCTGCTGTAGAAAACCATTGGCAAAAATCTATCTGATCGCTTTTTGTGTTTTTATCAAGGATACCCATAAGAACATCTTTAGATCATTCTAAACCGTTTCCCCATTTAGACTACCTATATAAAAGATTTTAGAGATAAGAAAGTAGACATGTGTTTTGGTATTCTCGAGACTATGTCTTCAGGTAATTATTGATGTCTTCCTGGCCGATTTTTATTGTTCTTGTTTTTGGTAATGAAAATTCCCATGTTCTATTCAATTCAATTCAGGAAATATTTATTAAGCATCTCTTCTGTGGAAAGCATGGTGCTAGGTATTGGGGACACAAGCAAAAATGCAAGAAGAACTCTTGTCCTCAAGAAGATTATGTCATATGATGGGGATATAAAATTTAAACAAATACATATGATTCAATGAAAATAGAAAAGGGACATAGCACAAACAATTGAGCGGAAAAAAATCACAGAAGACTTCATGTAGCGAGTGATACCTGAGTAAAGCCTTGAAGGAATGAAAGAATACTGAGAAGTAGAAGCAAGGAAAGACTATATTCCCAGGAATGGAGAAAAGCTTTTGTTGAATGAAGTGGTTAGGGGTTGGGAGGAAGGAAGGCAAAAAATAAAGTATCAAATATGGGAGGGAAAGTTCATAGTCTGATTTGGCTAAAACATAGAGTTTATTAAGGAGTATAGCATGAAAATATTTTTCCTATAGTTAATGAGTAGTTCCTGAACATTTTTGAGCATGGAAGTTTTGTGGTCAAATCTGTGTTTTAGAAATATAATTTCAGCAATCTCATGGAGAAGGGACTGAAGAAGAAAAAGAATGGAAGCAAGGAGATAAGAAAGGAGGTTATTACAATAATCCATGTAATAGAAAGATCTGACCTAAGGGAATGGTTCATTGAATGAAGGAAAAAGAATGTGAGAAATATAGAAGCAGAATCAATAATCCTTGAAAACTTAGTCTTTTATATTCTTTTTTAAATATTCTCCCTTTGAGATATTAAAAAAATTTAAATTGACTACCTTAATATGTTTCTTCATATATTTGTAAGTCAATCATTATACAAGCATTTATTAAGCACTACTATGTTTCAGGCACTGTTAGGCGCTGTTGATACAAAGGGGAAAAAAGAAATAGTCCCTGCTCTCATAAATTATATTCTTCATAATTTCTTATAATAATTATTATTATTAGCATTAGCATTCATATAGTGCCTACTATATGTCAGGCACTGTACTAAACATTTTACTAATATTTTCTCATTTGATCCTCACAACAACCCTAGGGGTCTGATGCTATTATTATCCCTATTTTATAGTTGAGAAACCAGAAACAAAAAGAAGTTATGTGACTTGCCCAAGGTCTCATAGCCAGTAAGTGCCAGAAGCCAGATTTGAACTGAGGTCTTCCTGATTCCCAGCCCAGTGCTTTCTTCATTGTGCCACCTAGCTACTATAAATGCTATCAGAATGCCCTGATTTATTTGGGCTGTATGTGGGCTCATTTTTCCTCTCCACTGCTTTTTTGCCATGCTGTTAGGCAGTACTACTCATGCTCTTCTGATCCCTCTGTAAGTTTTACATATGAGCTTTTACTCATATTGTCCTTAGCTGTCATATTTCTGCACTTGACTAGGAAGTCAAACATTCACTGACTGATATAATTTCGTACTCCTTTTTGTAACTATTTAACATTGGCTAAACTTCCCCAAGAAATCACGAACAGCATAGTCAACAATTTATTTTTTTTTCACTTCTCATTTTCAGAGTCAAAATCTTATTTAAATAAATTGAACTTATCTGTTGTAATACTAATTATTATAACAGCTGACATGGATATAGTGGTTTAAGGTTGGCAATGCCCTTTAGATACATAATTACATACATGATCTTATTTGAATTGTATGTTCTGTGTTTTCACCTTTGTCCTTTCTTTTAATTTGGTGTTGATTTTGACCTGCGCTCTAATCAGTTAATGATATAATTTCATACAAAGAGCTGATTCTGAAATTATTCCCACATTGGAAACCAATCATGATAGGCCTATTAAGATATAATCAACTTAATATTTTATCATATTACTCAGTAATCACTATGTCCTTTCTTCTTGATGAAAATATTCCTGACATATGGGGTTTTGGCTGCTGAACAATCTATAAGGCTTTGTTCCCTTTCATGTCTCAATCCAGAACTATGCTTACCTATATAGTATTTTTCCCCACCTTCACATTACAGTCAAGTTATACATTGAACTGGTTTGTAGGCTCTTGAACAGTTGTGCAATTTTGTTTTTCTTCTTTGTCCTCTGCAACAGATGTTTGCATGTGGAAACTAAATTATTTGGGTCTATATGCTTAAACTTATCATGAACACTGAAAGGCTAGATAGTCAAGTATCCCACTGAATTCCTATTTCTTGCTGTCTTTGGGAGTTTGGGGGTTTGTATTTCTCTCCAGGATACTCTCTTGATACTTCAGACTTTCTTTATGATGCCAAATCATTCTCCCCACTCTTGAAGTTCATTTCACTGATGGACTTCTCACACTGGAAGTATCTTTCACCCTTCAGCCTCTTCCATTGATTGACTCTCTTTTAAAGAGGGTACTCAAGCCAGCAATATCTTCATTCCTTTCCTGGGTGAACTTCTAATTCTCCTTCCAGACTGTGTCTACCATGTTCCCAATCAGGTATTCTGCCCCTTTTCTTTGATCCCTCCATTTTCTACTTTCTTTATGTGTTATCTTCCTCTATTAGACAATAAGCTCCCCAACAATAGGGACTATCTTTTTTTATTCTTATATTTATTTTATTTATGCCTATGTTTATATATAATAATTATATCTACATATATAATATATATATACATACATCTAAATATACATTTAACCATCTTTCCATTTTGCTATAACTTTCATATTTCTTCTGCATTTATCGAAATGTTATTATAGGTTGTTCTATTATAGGCCTATAGATAAATGTTATTATATTCCTCAAGTATTATTTCACCTTGTTGATCAGTGGACAAAGACTGCATTGAATATCAGGAGTTAAATGAATGTTTTATAAGTAAACTAAAAACTTATGATCCTTTGCACATTTGGGACCTTTTTTACCAATCTGCCACCATCACTGCAAAAGGTAAAAAGGGATTAAACAGGGTAGAAAATTATTTTGAATATTTCATGTACATATGTATGTATATATGTGTATATGTATGTATATACTTGTATGACTCTTAGCAAAACACTTGACCTTGTCTGCTTCAGTTTCTTTCATCTGTAAAATGGGGATAATAAAAGCACCTACCTCCCAGAGTTGTCATGAGGACAAAATAATATTTGTAAAGCAATTTGCAAATCTTAAACCACTATATAAATGGTAGCTACTATTAATATATTTAGAAATGTATTATAAATGTTATATATAAATTATATAAATATTATATCCGTCATAAATATATATAAATTACACATTTATACATATATTAATGATAATAGCTAACATTTACATAGTGCTTACTAGGTGCCAGGAACTGGGCTAAGCTCTTTAAAATTATTTATTTAATCCTCACAACAACCTTGGGAGGGAAGTGCTATTATTTTCCCCATTTTACAAGTGAGGAAACTGAGGCAAAGAAAGGTTAAATGACTTGCCCAGGGTCATACAACTAGTAAGTGTCTGATATCAAATTTGAGTTCAAGTCTTCATTACTCTATTCCATCCACTGTACCACCTAGCTAACAATTGTTGTTGTTATTGTTGCTACATATCTCCTTCATGAGTCACCATGGTCAAAGAATTTGTCATCTGGGCAACTTTCTGTGATTAACTGGTTCTTACTTAGCCAGGCTGATTCTCAAACAACAGACATAGTCTATCACCCCTCTGTATTCAATACCTTTCTTGCTTGATAGAATATGCCGAAGCTTGTACTGTTCAGGCACAGCCACCAAAAATCCAGGGTAATCTCCAAGTCATGACAAAGCAGCCATCAAAAGCTGTTGCAGAGGTCACTTGAAAATGTCACAAAGCGAGTTGGTTTAAGCCACCTCAAAGTGTGCAATATAACATCACAGAGGACCCATTCCTATTTCACTGGGCTCCTTCTCCTCTTTTACCTAATTGCTGTCTTTTCCCCTCATACTGTTTCACATCTTTTCTTTTCTCTTCAAGATGCCAACCTAACACTCCCAACCACACACTTAGAACAGATTATTTAACTTCCTGCTTCACTGAGATGACTGAAACCACCCTGCATAAGCTCTCTTATTTTTTTTCCCTCTATTCCTCAAAAATTCCTAGCATCATTTACTCACCCCTTTTTCTCTTCTTTCCACCAGAAAAGAGTTATCCCTCTTCTTCACTAAGGCTAATCTTTAGTCTGTAGACTCAATTTTATTCCTTCCCCCTTTCTGCAGACATTTGTTCTAGTAATTATCCTTTCCCATGAATGTTCAATTTTTCTTTCTCCTTACCAGCATCTTCCCAGCTGCCTACTAATATGCTCAGGTCTGCATGATACTAAAAGAAGAAAACACATCTGACTCTTCTAGCCCATCCAACTACAATTTCATCTTCCTTTCCCTCCTCTGCTTCCCTGACAAACTTTTTGAAAAAGTAGTCTACATTTGACGCTTCTAACTTCTCACTACCTATTGCCTTTTCAATAAAGATACTGAAGATAAAAATTAAAGATAAAGAATCTCAGAGTTGGAAGCAACTTCAGAAGTCACCCAGTCCAATACACACCTGAACAGGAATCCTTTTTGCCACCTCGCCATCAAGTGGTTGTCCATTCTCCACTTGAGGACCTCCAAAGAAAAGGAAGTCACAGACTCAGAAGACAGATGGTTGTTGTCGTTGTTGTTGATATACTTGATATCTCTAACTTATCCAAGCTAGAAATACAGCAGCCACTCATGATCTTTAATCTCATCACTGATTGACAGGAGAACTTTGGCCTACTTTGTTTCCAACCTAGGCTAGTTCTCCGTTCCTTAAATAACGTGATGGCCTTCCATTCCTGGAGGCTCAACATTAATGCTGAACTTAGTGAAATGCTTTTAACCCTCCTGATGTACAGAATTTCAGAGTTCAAATGATTACACCAGTATCAGCCTCCTAAGCAACTGTAAAATGGAAATAACAATAGTGCATGCTTTGCAGGGTTGTTGTGAGGAAGAAATGAAATAATATTTTTTTAAAAGTTACTAGCACAGTGCTTTGAACATAGAAGGTGCTATATAAATGCTTATTCCACTCCCCTAGCAGCAGGGATTACAGGATGAGAAGAATTACATTTTTGAAATTTTTATTTTCATATTTTTAAACGACAAAAAATCTATTTTCTCTCATACCTTCTTACCTCCATTTAAAAAGGAAAAGGAAAAGAAAACCCCAGTAACAAGTATATATAGTCAAGAAAACAGATTCTAGCATTGGTTGTGTCACCTCCACCAAAAAAAAAAAATCTATCTCATTCTGTACCTTGAGTCCATCACCTCTCTGTCAGGAGAGGAGTAGCATACTTCATCACTGGTTCTCTGGAATTGAGCTTGGTCCTTGAATTTAAAGATCTCTTAAACCTTTCAAAGTTGTTTGCCTTTACAATGCTGTTGTTGTATAAATTGTGCTGCTGGTTCTACTCAATTCATTCTGCATTGGTACTTATGAGTCTTCCCAGGTCACACTGAAGTTGTCTCTTCATCATTTCTTAAGGCACAACAATATTCTTTATATTCAAATGCCATAATTTTTTTAGCCATTAATCAGTTGATGGGCACCTCCATTGGTTTCCATTTTTTGCCACTACAAGAAGAGCTGTTATAAATATTTTTAAAGATATGGATCCTTCTCCTCTTGCTTTAAGACAGGAGTTAGGATTTAAGTATAGTAGTGATATCACTATCAAAGGGTATGCACAGTTTAACAACTTTTATTGCTTTTCAAAATGGCTGGACCAATTCACAGCTCGCCCAAAAGGGCACAGACCATTACATTTTTTGGACAGTTCCAATTGCGAGAAAGTGTTCCCTTATATTATATGGCCATAATTCTTCCCAATGCTCCTAGTTCTTTCCTTTCATGAGAAACAGAACAAATTTAATCTCACTTCCATGACTTCCCTTCAGATACCTGTGAGCTCCTCCTTTCTAAGGTAAACACTTTTAATTTCTTTAACCAATCCTTAAACAGCACAGTCTTGAGTGTCCTCACCATCCTAGTAATACTAGATACAATACAGTGTGGCATTGTTCTCCCTAGAGGAAGCAAGGTGAGTTCAAATCTGGCCTCAGACACTTACTAGCTCTGTGACCTTAGTCAAATCACTAAACCTCTATTTGCCTCAGTTTCCTCATCTATAAAATGGAGATATTAGTAGCATCTAATTCGTGGTGTTGTTGTGAGGATCAAATAAAATAATATTTGTAAATTGCTTAGCTCAGTACCTGGCACATAGTAGGCTCTACATAAATGTTAGCAATTATTCTTAAAATCTAGCACCTATAACTGAAAGCGGTGCTCCAGATATAGTCTGACGAAGGCAGAGTAGAACATGATTATTCTACCTTTCACTCTCTTAATGTTTGTGTGTTGCATAGTCAGTAGAAAGCTAGATAAGGAGATAGAAAGCCATAAGTTCAAATCCCACTTTAGGGAGTTAATAGCTATATGATCACAGACCACCTCTTAGAGCCTCAAGGTCTACATCTGTATATGCAAATACATGAGGCATCTTCCAGTGTGGGGATTCTCCCAATCAAGGAAAATCACAACCTAGTTCTTAGTAAATTAATAATCCTTAGGGATTGTCTGAGGCCCCTCAGTAAAATGGAGATAATAATTGTATTAGATAACTCAAAGGGTTATTATGAGGAAAGAGCTTTGCAAACCTTTACATATTATTTAAATGAATTGCTAGTTTTGTCTGCGCAAGAACTCTTTCTGCTCACACAGATAGCATCAGATATATTACAGTCTTAGAGAGTTGTCTGAGACTCAGACAACTTAAATGATTTTTCTGTGGTCACACAGCTAGTAAATGGCAAAGGTGGGATGGGAACCCCATTCTTTTTTATTCAGGAAGGAAGGAAGGAAGATAGGAGAGAGGGAGGAAGGAAAGAAGATAAGAGGGAGGGAGGAAAGGGAAGGGGGAAGGGAAAGAATGGAAGAGGATAAAGAAAGGAAAGGGAGAGAGAAAGGAAGGAAGGAAGGGAAAGAGGTAAGAAAGGAGGGAAGAAAGAAAGGCAGAAAAAAGAGAGAGAGAAAAGGAAGGAGGGAAGAAGAAAGGAAGGAAAGAAGGATTTATAGAACACCTACTATGTCAGAGTAAGTCTGAACATCAGATTCCCTAAGAAGAGGAAAAATAATGTTGCCATACTCTAGATGCATATACAATGCCAAGGGCTCATGGCATAAGAATGTATTAACTCTACCAAAATCTGTCTGTGAGCCAGAAGGATATCAAAGCCACAGCCCCATTATGCAGTAACTGACCTGTTTCTTCTCAGAGCTTCTAATTATGAAAAGAATGTGCCTGGCACATAGCAAGGACTTCATAAATGTTTATTGACTGGTAATCCAATCTGTCACATTTATACAGCTACCAATCTACCTTCCAATGATACTAACTCATATCACCTAGTAGCAAAATTAATGTTTTAGGTGTCATCTCTTTTCATCCTTGTTACTCAACTTTTCCTTTGACTCTTCCTTCACTCCAGGTTGTGTGTTTTACCAATTTATACATTCAGAGAATAATAAATTTCCCATGCCCAGCATGATGCTTAGGATCATTTGGAGTTCATTTTTTGGCATGGTCTATGTGTAGGGATGATGCTTTTCATTTAAATCTGTCTTTAGCTGCTATGGGCACACTACTTTAACTGGCACACCAACTGGGTAACTAGGCCATCTGTCATCCTTAAATATGGACAAGAATCTCAGCAGTTATGTGAATAAGTATATTTATTCCTCAGTTTTGATGGCTAGCACAGCAAGGAGCAGGTTCAAGTAACATTACCTAGCGATGAAATGCTGGGGGCAAACAGCAGGCAGACAAGACTAACCCTGCAATGATAAGGCAATTCATTTGTAATAGAGATATTAGGTGACCCATAAGTTGAAGAGACTGAGGGAGGCACAAAAGTAATCATAGATTCAGAGATAGACCCCCTGACTTTAAAGAAGAGGAAACTGAGGCTGAGGAATTGAGTGGCTTGTCCAAGCTAATGCAAAAAAGTAGCTAATATATTCCAGACTTTGAATCTAGCTCCTTTGATTCCAAATTCAGAGCTCTTTTCACTGACTTATGCTAGTCCTATAAACACTGCTTCTCGGTACAAAGCAGAAGAGTGACTTAGATGCATACAAGATGAAAAGAACTACTGATTATGCCTTGGTATTTTCAATCACATTTGTTCACTGAATAACAGAGTAAGGATGGTTTAAAATGAGAAGCCTATAGAAATAACGTGTCCCAAATTTTGTCCAAACCTCAATTCAATGCAAATTATTTATTGAGCCTCTCCTATGTGTAAGGCACTGGCTACTTCTGGAAAGTCAAAGAAAAAAGGAAGCACAGCCCTTGCCCTCAAGGGGTTTACATTCTACTGGGAGAGGCAGTATATGCAGTATATTCAGCTGAACTCAGTTATCATTATTTTATGAGGCCAACTGAGCATAGCTTAGGTTGGCAGCAGTGTCTAGGTCAGAATCCACTGACAGAGTTATTTCTTCACTAACGTGTTTCCACTAGCCTTTTCTAAGACTCCATGACTCTTTTCTATATTTACTTCTCATTTACATTTGCTAACAAAAATTAATCCTTCATGAAATATGCAAAGTGACTAGACTGGATCAAGCTATGTATGGCCAGTCTTTCTGTTTTGGTCTTTTATTTTTCCTTTTGGTCCTGACCTATAATTTTATACATCTCCTAGTGTAGAAGCTTCCTGAGCACTGGCTTTGGAGTCAGCAGATATAGTTTCAAATCCCACCTCTAAGACTTACATGTGTGACTCTGAGAAATGACTTAACCTTTATGGACCTCAGTTTCCTCATACAACAAATGAGGTAATTACACCAGATGGTGTCTGAGGTCTCTGCTAGCTATACATTTATGCCTCTGCATTCAACCCAAATTCAACAGTCACCATTCACCTTGAAGATATTCATGATGATTCAAGTATCTGTCTCTAGTCAAGTTCATTTGCCATATGTAAATGTAGAAATGGTCATTAGTCAAACTGAAAGATCATATCAAAAAAAAAAATCAGCCTTTCCACAGTTGCCTTGTGAGGAAAGTTGAATATGTGTACTGTAAGGGGTGGGAAGTAGTTAATAGTGTCTATCTGTCCATGGAAATCATACCTGGTGGTCTAGTATGATCATTTGCTAAGTCTACTTGATAGAGTTTGCCAACTACTGTAGACATATAAGATTGTACAGTCCAAACTCAGAACCAGATAAAGTGGATTTAGCCTATTTAATCTACTTTAATCTGCTTTTATGGCTTCCCCCATTAGATTATAAGCTCCTTGAGGGCAGGGACTTTCTTTTTCTTATTTACAGTCCCCAGAGCTTTGCACAATGCCTGGCACCAAGGTAGATTCTTAATAATTGTTCATGGACTATTGACTAACCTTTTAAAGTTTTTATGTACCTGAAAAGTGAGTTTTTAGGGACAGAATAAGAATTTGGAAGTTTATGGAAAAGACCACAGAGACTGTTCTATTATGGCACAAATGATAAGAATGCTAGGGCTGGAATCAAGAAGAATTGTATTCAAACACTAAGTCATTTAATTAATGTGAACATAGGTAAGTCATTTAATCCTCTGAGCCTCAACTATCATATCTATAATATCTATAGTACTTAACCCTTAGAGCACTTGTGAGAGTCAAATGAGTGTAAAGCATTTTGCTAACCTTAAAGGACAACATAAATGTCAGTAATTTTTATTATTTTCCAGAGACTACCCATTCCCCCATGACCCTGGGGAAGGATCTCTTATTGTCTTCCAAATAAGTGAAAAGTACAAAAGAGTTTGTGATCTTTCTAGAGAGTAATGGAGCAGCTCATTGGAGCCCCACTGCTCACACCCTCATTCAGAAACCTCTGGACTCATGGAATATTTAATAATTCAGTTCTAAGGACAACTGCATTTAAAAAATTAAATTAATAGTGGTTACAATTAAGTGTTAACCATCAAGTTACATCTAAGAATAGATTCAAAGACATTTAATTCTCTTTATAGAGTAAAAATAAGTTTGACAGATATTTAATAAATATTTAACTGGAGGCCTAAACCCTAGATGGCAAGGCAAAAAGTTCACATTTGACATCGGGTGTTTTTAAAGCTGTCTCAAAACTGCACGTTTTAGCTGTCCTTGGGTTGAATTACTCTGCTGAGGGATAAGAAGCTTACATTTTCAATAAAAGAAAGGATGTAGGCAGACACAAAACTAGGCCAGCACAGACAGGTCCAAGCCACACTCAAATTCTGACCATTTTCCGAAGTGTTCTCTAGAAATTTGAGATCTTAGAGGATGAAAAGGTATTAAACTGCCCCCAACTCGCCATCCTTTCAATGCAAACATATGTTTCAATGCAAACATGTGTACACACACATACACACACACAAACCTAGGCATGCATAATCTTGTGCATGCCTCCTCACCTCCCATTACCCCTTAGACACCAGCACAACACACACAGAGCAGCAACAGCAGCCCCAAAATCTTAGAGCAGCCAGAAATTTCCCAGTCGAGAGGCTGATGTTGCATTACTGTGCGTCATTTGGAAAAGAGTCTTATGCTTATTCTGCCACCTTGTGTGGTATACGTATATTACAAGACAATTACAACCTCAGATGCTTAAAAATGATTCCTTAATACATTGTTTCTCAATGAATAAAATAAAATAAATCCACAACTACTGAGAACCCTGTCCATTTTAAATGGCCCTAACAAAATGTGAAATAATTTATATAGCCAAATCGGAAAGATGAAGCATTTTTATCCCAGTAGTATTATCATTAACAAAGGAGAAACAAAAGCTTTGGTGATTCATAAAAGAAGCCCTGTGGTAGTGGAGAGGGAGCTAGCCCAGGAGTCAAGAAAACCTGGGTTCAAGCCTCACTTCAAACAAATGATGTCAGTGTGATTCTGGATAAATTATTTTTAACTTAGGGCTTCCAAGACTCATTGCATGATATTCTTCTTATTACTGTGAACGAGCTATTGTGTAAGGAGTCTGGTCCAAGATGGCTTTCAGTCTAGTGCATCCCTTAGCCAAAGCTGTGTGTAGCATGGAAGACATTAATACTGATGAGACTGGCCTCTAAGAAAGTGAGCCATGCTGAATGTTGCACAATATTCTCTGTAAATCCAAGGATTGGCTTAGCTTTAGTCCCCATGCTTTATCCACTAAGTATCCCCATTTCCCACAGAACTCTAAAATACCACTGCATGCAAGGGTCATTCACAGTCAGGTCCCAAGTGTGTCCAGTATGTTTTGGGCTGCTGCTAAGTAACAATGACTATGATTTGGAACAAGGTAAAATGATTATCGCCTGTGTTTTGACTCCATCGACTCAACATGTGATTCTATTTCCTTCACAGGCTAATCCCACATCAACAAGAACTTAATGCACAGTAGCCAAACAACATTAGGAAACTAGACAGAGTTATGAAATAGACTGCCCTGTTTACTGAGGACATTGGTATATTTTTTTCAGACAATTCCCTCACATCAGTGCTTTAACTTCAGTAGTTCAAAATAATTTGACCCAAAGGATTTAGGGCTAGGAAGGAATTTAGAGATCATCCAGTCCATCCTTTCAATCTACATATGAGGAAACTGAGACCTAGAGATATTTGGTACCTTTACCAAGGTCACAAAGATAATAAATACCAGAGCCAGTATTCAGGCCCCTATCTCCTGACTTGAAATTCAGGGCTCCTTCTCTTACAACCTGCTGCCTCTCAAGTGAGTTGAATTCAACAGCAATTAGTAAAAGCCATTATGTGCGTGGAAGGCACTATGCTGTGCTAGGCTGAATGAAGCTAATGTGTAGCAACCCTAAAGTCTAATTTTAATGATAAAGCTGTAGCACTGTAATTCTGTTCCATCTCCAGAAGGATAAAAAAGATGTTCCTCTGACCCATGGCTTACAGATAACATTATTTTTATAGGATCTTTGTGGTTTTTTAATCTCGGGGGGGGCTAGACGGAAGGAGGAACAGAGATCTTGAGTCAGGTAATAACCTTTTCCTTGGATATATTTGGGGACAATAGGCTCAAGGTGACTCCACAGAGAGGACTGATCAGCATTAACTTGGGCACCACTCCAAAGGTTCAGCTCTCTATTTCATTATGGAAGAGATTTTGTGATGGCTCCACTGGCTTTCCCTTAGATCTGGACCTCAACCTGGGCTCCTCCTCTGATTCTCTAATATATCTGAGTGGGCCTTTTCCAAATTGGATTTGGCAGCCACTGCTATGTCCACCATACCCAAGGATATAGCTTCTTGGGTTAGCAGTTGCAAAAATCAGTATTCTTGGTCAAGGAGCCACTGGTAATGAAATATTTGATGGTTATGCAGTCTTCAGCAGAGAGGGTGACCACATGTGGCTTTAGCACCTGGAGAGTTGAGATGTGGGTGATCAAAATCCTAAAGACCCCACTTGTAGTTGGGACATCACCCGCTTCACATTGGGCTCATTGAAATAAACCCAAGTGGGAGACGAAAAGGTGAAGGAGATCTGACTGTGGCAGCCTTTGAGTAGCCTGAGGCTTGATGAGGGGGACTGGGTTTGACAGAGCACAGGTGTGTCCTAGGAGTGGAAACATGGGAGCAAGCAGAAGGCAGGGTTAAGGATTATGGATGATATTATCAGCCAATCTGACTCAAATATTTATGGTATTGATGATACAAAGTAAGATTATTTGAATTTGTCTCCGAGTAGTAATGTTAGCAATTTTTAAAAACTCCTTTTATCTTATAGAATCTGCTAACAAGTGTAAAAAGGAGTGTGATTGTGTCACTTTTACCACTATCAGGAAAACAGAGGTGTGAGTTGATTCAATTAAGCTTATCAAATACTTATTAAGCACCTATTATGTGTAAAGCACAGAGTTTAGGGTTAATGAAAATCAGCATGGAGTACTGCACAGAGATCTGCCATCAGATTCAATAATACCTGGGTCCATGTCTCACTTCTGACACTAACTGGACAATGACTCTAGGCAATTCATTCAGCCTCTCAATGCCCTCAGGCAATACTCTAAGACTCTAAGTTGCAGAACATATACTGATCTGCCTTGGTGGAGGGCCTTTCCTCACCAGGAGTTCTCAGTACCAATAAAACATACAGAAGAAGGAAAGAAAGAAATTAGGAATGAAAGAAAAGAAAATTACAAAGAAAGGAAAGAAGGATGGAAGAAAGATAAATGGATGAAAAAAATGCAAAAGGGAAAAAATATATAAATAAAAGTGTTCGAGGCACTGTTCTAGGTGCTAGACCAAGACAAAAATAAAACAATACCTTTCCTCAAGGATATTACAGAATGTTCAAAGGATCCAAGGGATACTCAGATAAGTAAATGCAATGTAATTTCAGTCAGAAAAGAGCAGAAATGACCAAGGGGGTCTTTGAAGAAACCTAAGTATTCTAAGAGACAAAGATCAGAAGAGGATGAGTTCCAAGCATAAGGGCAGTCTATAAAGGCAAGGAAGAAAGAGATAGAAAGTCAAATTCAAGGAATAACAAATAGCCTAGTTTGGCTATAATAGAGTATTTGAGGGAGAGTAATAATGTATGTGGCAGCTAGGTGGCATAATAGATAGAGTACTGGGCCTGGAGTCAGGAAGACCTGAGTTCAAAACCTGCCTCAGACATTTACTAGCTGTGTGACCCTGGGCAAGTCACTTAACCCTGTTTGCCTCAGTTCCTCATCTGTAAAATCAGCTGGAAAAGGAAATGGCAAACCACTGCAGTATCTTTGCCAAGAAAATCCCAAACGAGGTCGCAAAGAGTTAGATATAACTGAAAGAACTATACAATAGCGTGTGTTATGGGGACAGACCAGGGGAGCCCCTGATGAATTTGATAAGTCTCCAAGTCAATTTTGTCAGATTACAGGATATGAACTTTGTTGGAAGTAACACTGATCGCTAGATAGGAATGTGCCTAAACCATTCTGATAACTCTTCAGATGAACCATCAAGCTTTAAGTAGAAAGTGATAGAAAGAAGCTTCAATCTACAGTCAGAGAACTTAAGTTTAAATCCCAGCTCTGATGTTTACCACCTGTATGACCTTGGGTAAGTTAGTTAACCTCTAAGGTCCCTTTCCAACACTAAATCTATGATCTTATTGTAATGGCTGTGTGTGAGGGGTGGCTATTCACACTGTAATACCTAACACTTTTCACATCAGGATGTGGACACCTACTCAGTTTCTGGGCTGGCTTGCTCATTCCAGCTGGGCCTCATATTGGCAGGTCTACATTCCTAGAGAAAGACCATCACTACACAATTATATTCAAATTATCTATGGATCCTAGGGGTAACTCTCTCAAAGGGGAATGCATTCTTCTATTTGCCACTTTAGCTCTTGAGTCCCTACTAATACTTTTCCATTTGCACAAATTAGCCACTCACAATTATTACACTTTTAGATGTTAAACATAACCATTTACATAGTCATAAGGCAAAAAAATACTTATAGCATCACATGTAGCAATACATATGTGTGTATGTAAAGAAAGAAGGAAGTATAAACCCCAATTCACACATAAACTTGGATGACACTTTCCTACCAATGATCCCAGTATTTCCGAGGGAGAGTAGATACCTCGTTATAAAAACCTGGGAGGGGCAAGCATGTGAGGGAGGAAAAAACTTATCTGCTCAGGATAGATCACAACTTTAGATTATAAGCTTTTATGTCATTGGTCCATTCAGGAACAAATGCACCACACAAAACCACTTCTATGCTAACTGATGTCTAATGATTCTCAGCACTCTCCAGAAGAACAAACGTGTCTCTCTTCTCTTTTTGAACCAATACAGTGTTTTTCTTAAAATATGCTTCTATCTGCACTCATAAGTTCTCTCTCTGGAATTGGATAGCATTTTTAATCATGGGTCCTTTGGAATTGCCTTGGGTCATTATCTTGATCAGAGTAACTAAGACTTTCATGGTTGATCATCTTTACAATATTTGGACCAATTTAGTATTTACAAGCTCGTTCAACTTAAAAATCACCCTTAAAAGGGTATTAGAAAAGTGTTATATTATTGAGTGGACTAACAGTATCCTTTAAGCCAGAAAATAGCAAAGATCATTAGGTTGTCTATCTCTGGGCAAGACAGACCAAACTCAGCCAGATGTTCATTTGGCTGGATGTTGTGGTACCTAATCAAATTACAGCAAATAGAGGTTGAAGCAAAATAGTTCAATTTGACTCTCTGAGCAGGGTAAACAAACTTAGTAAACTCTTCAGATTCTGAATCATTCAATTAAATTTCCATATTTCTTCCTATACAACGGTCATGCAACTTCTCTTTCTCTTTTCTGCTTTTCCCTCTCAAACCATAGATTGGGAGTGGGGGAGACAGCAATGAACAACAGGCACATCTAATGTCTTTACCTCTCTTTGGTTCTAAGACAAGAGTTTTTAACCTTTTTGTGTCCCAGACCCCTTTGGCAGTCTGATAAAGCCTATATTCTCCCTTTGAGAACAGTTTTTATGAAAGGTATAAAATAAAATGCATAGGACTACAAAGGAAATCAATTATATAGAAACACAATGATAAAATTTTAAAAACAAATTCATGGACCCTGGGTTAAGAATCTCTGCTCTAATGGGTCCTGAGCCACATGTGACATTTGGTTCCAAATTACAAAATAAGTCTGGAAAAAATAGACTGGCATCAAATTACAAAGGAATTTAGATGCCAAGATAAGGAGTTTGCATTTTATTCTTAAAGAGACTAGGGAATAATAAGGAATCACTGGAGATCTTTAAGCATGGTAATGTCATGGTCAGAGTTTTGATTTAGTAATATCCATTTGCTAGCCAGGTGAAGGATTGATTTAAAAGGAAGAGACTAGAAAGGTGGAGATCAACTAGGAGACTATCATTATATCCTAAGTGAGGCTTGATAAAGTCTTACTCCAGAATGGTTGTTATTAGAGGTAAGGGAACACATGCAAAAAGTGTTGTGGAGATAGAATCCACAAGCCTTGGCAACTGATTGACTATGAGAGGTGAGGGAAATGGAAGAACTTAAAATGACTCTAAGGAGGGGCAGCTAGGTGGCCCAGTGGATAGAGCACCTGCCCTGGATTCAGGAGGACCTGAGTTCAAATCCAGCCTCAGACACATAACACTTACTAGCTGTGTGAACCTGGGCAAGTCACTTAACCCCACTGCCTAGCCAAAAAAAAAAAATGACTCTAAGGTTCCAAATGTGGGTGACTAGAAAACTGATGGTACCTTCAACAAAAAAACTGGAGTTTGGAGGAGGAGCAAGTTTAGAGAAGACAATGAGCTGTCTGGGACATGTGAAGTTTATAATGGGGATATCCAGGTAGAGATGTTCAATGCATTATTGCAGATTCAGGATTGGGGTTCAGGAGAGATATTAGGACTAGAAGTAGTTGAGGAATGATCCCTGAACCTATGAGCTAAAAAGATCCCCAAGAATGAAGGCATAGAAAAAACGAGAGGAAACAGGATGAGACACTTAGGAGACACTGATGATTAGAAGTAGGAGGTGAATGAAGATCTAACAAAAGACTCCAAGAAATCTTGGCCAGAAAAGAAGGAGAGGAACAAGGAGTGAAAGTTGTAAAAGCCTCAACTGCTGCAATGGTCTGATGAGGACATTGCCTTTGATCCATACTGGGCCTGCCCATAGCCAATATTAGAATCTATAAGAAGTAGGTCTTCCTAGCTGTTGTTTAACAGAGTGGCCCATTATGCTGCTGTGGTAGAACTGATTATCTCTGAAAGAAGAACAAAGGGAAATCCAGGTGAGACCTCTTGTTAGCAGAATAATTTGGCTGTGATTAGTATAGCTTTCTCTACATGTTTATATTTGCGAGTGCTTCTTTTAGGAAATTATACATTCCAGGCCATAGGAGGAGCTTGTCCAACCTTAGGCAAAAGGAACCCTGAAGGTTGATGGTCAGTCATGCAACCATTCAACAAGCACTTCTTCTTTAAAGTGAATATTACACGTAAGGCACTGAGCAGCTAAGTCCTAGAGACACAAAGACAAAAACAAAAGCAGTTCCTGCTCCTGGGAGAAAACACTGTGTATGTAATTGAATAAATAGAAAATGTTTACAAACTAAATACAAAGTAATATTGGGAGACCGCCTAAAAACTGGGAGGATCTAGAACATTCTGATTTAGAAGGTGGCACTCAGGCTGATGCTTGAAGGGTCTAAGAGTTCTAAGAGGTCATGAAGTCAATGGCAGCCACAACCTTGACAATACCTTTTGAGATCTTTCTTACTCTCTTGGCTGTACCTGTGCCTGGCCACAGGCCAAAGAAACCTCATAATCAGGCTTGGCATGTAATATGACCATATCTTAACTCTGAAAATATAACAATAATTGACCAAGCATATATTTGATCAATAGAGTGTTCTTTATCTCCCTCAAGCTTACAAAATCCATGTAGCTGCTATTAAAACAGCTCCTACCTCCTCTTGTACTTATTGCAGACAGTTTGTCTTGCTTTCATAGTTTGTTTTTGGTGTTATATTTAACCAAGCCTTTAAAAGAAATTGAGTGTTGTTTAATCAATGTGATAAGCATCTTAAGTTTTCCTGAATGCCCCCCCAAAATTGTAATTTGCATTGTTGTGGCTACTCTTACTGACATAGATTGAAAAAGGACTGGCATAGGACAAAAACGAGTTTTCAAAAAGGATGTCTGAGTGATAGGAAATGGGGGGGGGGAGTAATGTTGCAAAAAGGTTTTTAATCAATCTAACTTTGCTGAAAATTTCCGAATCAGGATGGCTAAATGGTTATTTCCCAGAATTCATAGACCTGTTAACATTTGACAAAATCAGGAGAAATTAGAGAAGAGCCACATAAATGATTAGAGGGGAAAGAGTACTAGCATTGTGGGGAAAGGTTAAAGGAGCTGGATTCCTTTAGGCAAGAACAGAAATGACTCTATAGTCATTTCAGGGGTCTTTTTTTCTCCATAAAATTGTGATGAGGAGGTTACTGGCAGGCAGGGCTCCATTTCTGTTCTAAGTAACAACTTAAAGAAAATTTTACTCAAAATTGGAAAGAGCTTCTTAGATGAAAAAATGATGAAACTATTGCACAAGGATTGTAGGTTTATAATGATAGCACTGGAGAAGAATATAGAGAACATCTAATCTAAGCCATCATTTTACAAAGATGGAAACTGAGGTCCCAAAAAAATTAGTGGTTGACTCCTAGTCATATAGATAGTTCCTAGAGGAGCCAGGACTAAAAGCAGATCTGTTGTCTCTAAAGCATGTGTTCATTTTACCATGCCAACCCAGGATCCTTTTTCCTGAGCATCCTTATTTTCTTTATTATGGGTGTAATTTTGAGTAAAACATAAGTGACTTGAAACTTTTGTGTTTCACTTTCTTCATCTGGAAAATTTGGGTCAATGCAATTTGATATTGACTAAAAATAGAGAGATCAATTACTTAGTAGAATAAATTAAATGAACAAGATGAAACAAATGAATCCATTAGCTTAGTTTTCAATAAACCAAAAGACCATGTTTATTACCATAAAGACTCATGATTTAATTTTTTTAAAACTGCTGGAATAACTGAACAGGAAAATGGCAGAAATTAGATTTATACCAACCCCTCACACCATATACTAAGATAAGCTTCAAAGTGATATGTTACTTAGATATAACAGATCACGTTGTAAACAAATTAGAGAAACAAGGAAGAAATTACCTTTCAGATCTATGGCTAGGGGAAAAGTTCACAACCAAGGAAGAAATGGAAAGAATCACAGATGATAAAATAAATAATTTTGGATACATAAAATTAAAATATTGTTGTACAAATGTAATAGAGCTAAGATTACAAAACAAATACTTAAATGGAAAGACAAGCAATTTTCTCTGATAATGGTCTCATTTCCAAAATATATGACAATGAAAATTTATAAAAAATAAGAAACAATCTCTGATTGATAAATGGTCTAAAGAACAGGCAGTTCTCAAGGGTACAAACCAGGCTACCTATAGCCATATGAAAAAAAAATCTTCCAAATCACCAGTTATTAATGAAGTGCAAATTAAAGCAATTCTGAGGTTCTACTTCACATCTAACAGATTGGCAAAGCTGACCAAAAAAATGACAAATGTTGGAATCATTTTGGGGAAAGTCACATTTATGCATTGTTAGTGAAGTTTTTAATTTTGCCAAAAAATTTGGAAAGCAATTTAGAATTATGTATAAACAGTACATGCCCTTTAACCCAGCTATGCAACTTCTAGGCTTATATCCCAAAGAGGGCAAAGAAAGAGGAAAATATTCCACATGTACAAAAATATTTATAGCAGCTCTTCCTGTGGTAGCAAAAACTGGAAACTAAGAGGTGCCCATCAATTGTGAAATGACTGAACAAATTGTGGTATACGAACGTAATGGAATATTATTGTGCTTTAAGAATGAAGAAAAAGAGGGGGCAGAGCCAAGATGGCAGAGTAAAAGCAGTGACTTGCTTGAGCTCTCCCCCAAACTCCTCCAAACACCTGTAAAAAATGACTCAAAAAAATTCTAAAGCAGCAGAACCCACAAAAAAGACAGAGTAAAACAAATTTCCAGCCCAAGACAACCTGGATGGTTGATTGGAAAGGTATATTGTACCAGGCGGGGAGAGGAACACAATTTGGCATGGGCATGAAGGCAAAACAGGCCTCAGCAAAACTGGAGCAGGCCTCAGTGGACTGAATCATGGGCAGCTGTGGCAGTTTCCTGACTTCTCAACCCACAAACGCCAAAGACAACTTAAAAGATCAATAGGAAAGGTCTGTGTCCTCAGTGAAAGAGAAGCAGCTGCTTCCAGAGCTCCCGGCCCACAGACTTAGAGGGAATCGAGTGGCTGATCAGAGGGGGATTGCATGGATCTCTTTGCTAGTGCAGGATTCTCTTGCTTTGCCTGTGCTTGGATCTGGGTCACAGTTCTGGGTGGTGGTCCAGGGGCAAGAAGGAGCATTGGCATGGTAGAGCTTGTAGTGGCAGTGAAGATGAAATCCACCTCACAGTTGCAAGACAGAAAAGAGTGCTTGTGGTCACTCATAGAGCACAGCATAGGCCAGGAAAGAAGTAAACATCTTGCCCTTGATCATAGCACCTTGGAAGAACTGAAAATTTACAGGTTCCTAGAAGTGTCTCTGAAAACAGCTGCACAAAACCCCTGAAGCTTGGGACAGTACACGGGAAGCAGACCCCTACCTTAACAAAGAGTTTATAACTCAAGTAATTGGCCGGCATCGTGAGCAAGAAGCACAAAAAAAGTCATATCATAGAATCTTACTTTGGTGACAAAGATCAAAACATACAACCAGAAGAAGACAACAAAATCAAAGTTCCTACATTCAAAGCCTCCAAGAAAAATATGAATTGGTCTCAGGCCATGGAAGAGCTCAAAAAGGGTTTTGAAGCAAGTAAGAGAAGTAGAGGAAAAACTGGGAAGAGAAATGAGAGTGATACAAGAAAAATCATGAAAAACAAGTCAACAGCTTGCTAAAGGAGTTCCCAAAAAATAATGAAGAAAATCACACCTTAAAAAATAGCCTAACCCAAATGGCAAAAGAGGTCCAAAAAGCCAATGAGGAGAAGAATGCCTTAAAAAGAAAAATTGGTCAAATGGAAAAGGAAGTCCAAAAGCTTACTGAAGAAAATGCTTCCTTATAAATTAGAATGGAGCAATTGGAAGCTAACGACTTTATGAGAAATCGAGACACTGTAAAACAAATTCAAAAGAATGAAAAAGTAGAAAACAATATGAAATATCTCATAGGAAAAACAACTGACCTGGAAAACAGATCCAGGAGAGATAATTTAAAAATACTGGACTATCTGAAAGCCATGATCAAAAAAAGAGCCTAGACATCATCTTTCAAGAAATGATCAAGGAGGGGGGCAGCTAGGTGGTGCAGTGGATACAGCACCAGACCTGGAGTCAGGAGGACCTGAGTTCAAATCCAGACTCAGACACTTGACACTTACTAGCTGTGTGACCCTGGGCAAGTCACTTAACCCCATTGCCTAGCCAAAAAAAAAAAAAAGAAATGATCAAGGAAAACTGCCCTGATATTTTAAAACCAGAGGGCAAAATAGAAATCGAAAGGATCCACTGATCACCTCCTGAAAGGGATCCCCAAAGGAAAACTCTTAGGAATATTGTAGCCAAATTCTAGAGTTCCCAGCTGAAGGAGAAAATATTGCAAGCAGTCAGAAAGAAACAATTCAAGTATTGTGGAAACACAATCAGGATAACACAAGATTTAGCAGCTTCTACATTAAGGGACCAGAGGGCTTGAAATAGAATGTTCCAGAGGGCAAAGGAAATAGAATTACAACCAAGAATCACCTACCCAGCAAAACTGAGCATAATCCTTCAGGGGGGGAAAATGGACATTCAGTGAAATAGAGGACTTTCAAGCATTCTTGATGAAAAGACCAAAGCTGAATAGAAAATTTGACTTTCAGATACAAGACTCAAGTGAAACATGAAGAGGTAAACAGGAAAGAGAAATCATAAGAGACTTATTAAGGTTGAACTGTTTACATTCTGCATGGAAAGATGATATTTGTAACTCATGAGCCCTTTGTCAGTATTAGGGTAGTGGGAGGGAAAAAAAATATATGTATGTATATATAGATAGATAAATAGATAGATAGAGTGCACAGGGTGAGTTGAAGATGAAGGGGTGATATCTGGAAAATAAAATTAAGGGTGAGAGAGCATTATACTGGGAGATGGAGAAAGGGAGAGGTAAAATGGGGTAAATTATCTCACATAAAACAGACAAGAAAAGGCTTTTACAACAGAGGGGAAATGGGGGGAGGTGAGAGGGAATAAATGAATCTTATTCTCATCATATTTGGCTTAAGGAGAGAATAACATACACACTCAACTGGGTATGGAAATCTATCTTATCCTACAGGAAAATGGGGGGGGGAAGGGGACAAGAAAGCAGGAGGATAATAGAAGGGAGAGCAGATTAGGGGAGGGGGGGTAATCAGAAGCAAACACTTCTGAGGAGGGATAGGGTCAAAAAAGAGAATAGAATAACTGGGGGGCTGGATAGGATTAAGGGAAATATAGTTAGTTTTTCACAACATGACTACTATGGAAGAGTTTTACATGACTACACATGTATAACCTGTATCAAGTTGCTTGCCTTCTCAATAAGGGTGGGTGGGGAGGGAGGGAGGGAGAAAGTTTGGAACCCAAAGTTTCAAAAACAAAAGTTCAAAAAAATTGTTTTCATATGCAACTGGGAAATAAGATATACAGGAAATGGGGTATGGAAATCTATCTTGCCCTCCAGGAAAACTGAACGGGAAGGCGATAAGAGAATGGGTGGGGAGAGATAGAAGGGAGGGCCAATTAGAAGAAGGGGTATTCAGAATGCATGCCATCTTGGGGTGGGGGGAGGGACAAGATGGGGAGAAAATTTGAAACTCAAAATCCTGTGGAAGTGAATGTTGAAAACTAAAAATAAATTAATTAATTTTTTAAAAAAGAATGAAGAAAAAATTTTCAAAGAGACATAGATTTTGTATGGACTGACACATAATTCAATGAGCAGAACTAGAACAATTGCTACCATAACACCAATATTGTTTTTTAAAAAAAAAAGGCAATTCTAAAAGCCTAAGAATTCTGAACAAAAAAAATGGTCAATAACAATTTCAAAGATTGATTTAAAAAACACATACACACACTTCATGACAGAGAGATGATTGATTGATATGAAGAATAAGAAATCTATTTTTGGATGTGGCTAATATGCAAATGTTTTCCTAGACTATGTTTATGGAATGCAAGGATTCTTATTTCCTTTCTCCCTTCCTCTCTCCCTTTCTCCCTTGCTCCATTTTTCCTTCTTTTTTTCCTTCCTTCTTTTCTCCCTCCCTCCCTTCTTTCTCTATTTTTTAATGGGTAATGGGAAGTAGGAAAAAGAAAAATGTTTGATCATTGAAAAATAAAATGATAAAACAGAATGATAGTTGTGGATTAGACAGTTTTGAAGGCCTATTGTATTCCTATATTTTCTTTTAAGTCTTATTGATGTCTGTTTTTTATACACCAAAGCCATTTTTCCAATATACCCTCTCCATTGAAACCTTCCTTATAACAAAGAAAAGCAATTAAGTAAAACTAACTGACAGCAGCAACCATGTCTAAAACACAAGTAATGTTCATTATCTATAGTCCCCCACCTCTATCCTTCAAGGAATAGGTGCATTTCATCAACTGTTTTTCAGGAACAATATTGGTCATACCAATTATTAAGGTTAGAGTTCAGCTGCTTTGTATACTCTACAATCTTTAAAATCTATATATTTTACAGAGCTATACAAGGCATAGGGATAGCAATACTAACAATAATAATGGTGAAATAGAATATTTTGAAATTCATATACTGCTTTCAAATGTATGTTTTAGTACTTCTATGATCAAATGATTGCTTGAGACACAGATTTTGGGCTGGGGGAGTTGGAGCAGGAAATCTTGTGTGAGGTGACTGAACATTCAGGGAGCTTCGTGATTCATACTTGTAACAATAAGATCATTTCCTCCCCTAAGCTTGAATTCTTTTTTTTTTCTGTATACAACAGCAAAGAGCTATGCTGTTTGACTATCAAATTATCTACATACCCAGAAGCAATAGGGATTCAGAGAATTTAGCCAGCCCAGATGCCATATTTGCTTACTTATTTACTTTCTGGAAATACTATATATTATGGCATGTCTACATTGTTTTTGTCTACCTTATTCCAACAAAGACACAGATACTAACATGTGTGTGTGTGCGTGTGTGTGTGTGTGTGTGTGTGTATTCTCTACAAGTGATTCAGAGCCTTGTGTTTCCAATGATGCCTATCACAAAACTAACATAGACCAAAGAATTATATACCAGAATGTCCCTTTTACCTAAGAATTTTAACATCCCAGATAAAAAGTAAGTTAGTGAATTGTGAGAAACATGCATAAAAGGGAGCATCAGGAAAATTTTTTAATTCAAGGAAAAACATTTAAAGGCACAGAAGTGGACACATAAAAATAAAGCAATTTTGTTACTCTCTTGCTAAAGTATAGATAGATAACAGATAGATATGATATCTGATAGTAGATAGTTAACAGATAGGTGAGAGATTAGAGATAGATGATAGATAACAGAGTAGATGGACTTTAAAACAAACTGCAACACCAGAGCTTCTTATACAAGCCTCTTGTTCTTTTTTGTGTATTGAAAGTTTGTGCTTGTTGATTACCGTTAAATTCACAATAGAAAAGAAAATTAACTTTTTTTTTAAAGTAAGCTAGTAAGCAAGCCAAGAAGAGTTTCTGAGCAGCCTTGGTTTTTGAAGGACAGAATTTTCTTTCAGACTCAGCAATCTAGACTAAGATTGATGATATGATCTCGAATCTGCAACATTTAAGAATATCCCTCTCCTTTTAATCTGAGCAAGGGTTATGAATGCTTCATCTATGATTCTCAGACAGTGATGCTCAGTTATACAACTCTGGAATCACATTTTCAATTACCAAAAGAACCACCTGACCTGAAGGGTCAAATGGACTAATAGAAATCAGGGATCTAGAAGAGATATATGCAGGGCTTGTGTATAAGAGTCACTGATGGGCTTAAGAGTTGTAGGATGATTATCACTGTTGCAGAGAATTAAGAAGGTCAGAAGAAAGGATTTCAGAAAGAATACCAGTGATTATGGCAATAACAATGATGTATAATATGAGTAGATAGCACTCTGCTACAGAAAAATCTTTGAACATATACAATCATTCATACTGAAATATTCACTATAAATGAACACATACAGTGCTGGCACAATGTCTGGCACACTGTAGGTGCTTAATGAATGCTTGATGAATTATGAGCTATTGTCATCATTAGATATAAATCCTGGCATTAACTAAAATGGTCTACTAAGAACCATACCAAAAAAAAAATTATCTAAACTTTAACTAAACATTCACATTATTAGCCAAGCAACTGATTTCAACATTGATTGCCTAAATATATAAATGCTATTATCCTAAAAACATCAGATATAGCCACTGAGCATGGTTAAAGTAAATATAAGTTAGCAAACTATAGTGTTAACTCTAAGGAATATATTACTAAGACTATACTATACAAAGAGAGAAAAATGTGGTTAACCACTTGTAATAAGCCTATTAAGGAGTCTGTAAGGTCCTGGGAAGCTAGATTTCAGGGTTCAACTTAATTCAACAAACACATAATAAATGCCTACAAACACACATACACACACACACACACACTGTTCATTATTTCTTATTTGTTTCCTGTCTTCCCCATTAGATTATGAGCTCCTTGAGGTCAAGACTGTCTTTTGCCTCTTTACCTGCTCAGTACTTAGCACAGTGCCTTACAGGAGTAGGTACTTAATACATATTCACACACACACACACACACACACACACACACACACACACACACACACTTTTTTTTCATTTCTCACACAATACCTAGCATGGTGCTGGTCATATGTTAAGTATTTGATAAATTTTGTTGAGTAAAATTCAATAAAACAGAACTAAAACATAATACTGAAAGAAACAAAAGTCTTTTCAAAGTAAACTGAAATTCTACCACCTTGTTTTGAACAAGAAAAAACAAGAACAAAAAACAAAAGAACAACAAAAAAAAACCTTACCTGATTGAAATTACAAGGGACAAAGAGAAAAAATGGAGTACCTATCCTGAAATTTGGCCTCAACATCATACTTCTGTTGTTTTGTAATGTCCAAAGAAGCTTAAATGCAACAAAAACATAATGTGCCACAAAACACACTGCCCAAAGTAACTTTGGTCAACACTGAAATTTCAGGAAGGAAGTAGAGGACATAGAGATACTATCAAGAAAAATCGATTTTTTTTTTGGCAGCTAATATGCTGTGCTTGGTGGCAGAACCCAATAACAGCATCTGATTCAGCATTCAGATAATTTCCCCAGCATTTTCTTCTGTTTCTCTTGACACTCACACAGCTTTCTATCTGCTACTTGGTGACCTCCTGTTTTGTGACTGTCTCTGATGATCCCATAACTAGGGTTCAACAATGTGACCCAGTAATTTGTATTATATCTTTGATCTTCAGCTCTATTTCTACCATGATATAGAGATTAAAGTCTCAGGAAGTGAAAAGCAGTGACATAGCTTTCAGTGAAATTGAATTTTTCCTACCAAAGGTGAGAAGAGTTAAGAGGACATTTTATCCCAGACGCAAAGTTTCTTGTTGTTTTCGGAAAATAGTATGGTCTGGAATGGAAGTAAAAAAAATAAAAATCTGGCTTCAGTTCCTGATTGTTCTGACATAGGAAAGCATTATCATGGGAACTTTTTAAGTCTTCTGGAGCAGGGAGTGAGGGAAGCTGGTGCAAATTAAATTATCTAAGACTGACTCACCATATGTATATTATGAAGAATTTAGCTTTATTTATTTAATTGTCCTCCTAACAGTTCTCTGTAGCCATTCCTTTGACCTTGCCTTCGGACCTATCACCTCACACTTCAACCATGTTTTTCTCCTTAGCACCATGAATCAACTACCTTAGGAATTTCTGGTTTTGAAATTTTGGACCACATTACTATTGCTCCTTCAATGCCTGGAATGGGACACTGTGATTAAAATATTTCTCCAGGGCTTACTGACATCCTCTCACTCATTAACCACACTTTAATCTCTAGTAGTCCTTTATTTTCTCCCATCCCTCCCAAAGGCAGAGACCCAACATGAGCCCGTTTTCTAGTATTAGTCATAAAGGACCATAATTATTGATCTCTAGAAAATTGTCTGAAATAAATTATATTGACCCAAAAAATTGCAATTAGTAGAAAGTATGATGGCCACAATTTTGAACAGATGGGTTGGATTTTTGATGTTTCTTGCTTTCTCCAAATGTCTAGTTGCCTCAAGAAATCAGTCCAACAAGGAGTGAAATACATGAAAATAGCATTGTTTAGTATGTATCCCATGATATAAACTGTGCATCCATGAGCACGATCCTTAAGCTCTCAGAAGTCTCTCATACTACAAATTTCAGATGAATTGCCAATCTGCACCAGGAAATTCCCCACATTGATGAAATCAGAGATCTGCACCCAAAAACTAAATATTATACAAGAGCCACAAACCAACCACCCACCCTTCTTCAACTTTTCAATTGACTCTACATCCTAAAATATTTAGTCAAATAAAGCCACTGCTGGGAAAGAGTATGGGTCATCACAGTGAACATTCTAAAAACCAGTGGAGAATCCTTCTATAAGTGTCTCCTGAACAGCGCTGTTAATGTTCTAAGTTATTTCAATTTTGTTGTGCAAAGCAATTTAAAAATCCACATACAGTGGATCCCGATTCAGAGACCTACAGAAATTTAAAATCTTCCTATTTTTCTGTCTTCAAAAACCCAGACTGATAGTGCTGAAAATTAAATTGACCTGTTTATTCCAAACTCCCATACAGTTCAAACCGAAGCAAGGCGACTGTTATCATGTCAGCATTGCCAATGATCTGTGTCTTGGATTTAAGATATGGTTCCAGCAACACTCCATGATAAGTGGCAAAACATTATAACTTCCATGGGTGCTCATTATAATGACATTAATTGGGGTGAAAGGTAAACCATTTCATATGCTAAGTCAAGGAGTGCCTAGCAAGCAAGAATAGCAACCGTGTTCCCACAGAAATGGTTTCCTGTAAGTATATTCATAGGACCTCATGGGATTGAAGTTGAGGAAGAATAATACAAAATGTCTTGACACATTATTTTGTATGAATTAGGACTTCATGAGCACTGCCTAACAATTCTGGTTCCTCTGGTAAGCACTATAAAATGTAACCTGGACAAACAGCCCAAAAGTTGTCATAAGAATGGTTGAGCAAGGTTCAGTCAGTGAAGGTGATGCAGAGTAGATGTGAGGGCCAGACCCTGGGTCTCAGAACACTAGGTTCCATTGAGGGGGAGAATTCAGAATGCAACAAGGCCTCTGTCTAGAAAGGGGAAAAAGCAAATGTATACCAGGAAGGAGTTCACCTGGATACAGTCTCCTGGAGAAAATATTAAATATTTTTCCTACCTTAATTCAATTATCAAGCTGTTTGCTATCAATTGTTTATTCCCGCTGAAAGAGTAAGTGCTGCTGGTGGCTTTGAAATTTTATTGCCCTGGGATGAGGCCCTAGTTGTCTTAGGGTAAAACCCCAGTTACCCCCTATTAGTTTTATCTCTGATGACTTAACATTCTCCAATAAGAAGCTTCTGGGAGCAGGGGGTGGGGGAGGAAAGGACTAAAAATTTAACTGCTTAATCTGAGATAGTTTATGAGAGATATTTTTTTAAAGTGCAATGAAACTCTGAAATCTTCAAAATCCACATTGCAATTAGGCTAAACTGTCCAAAGGGAAAACCTACAGACCTTTTTAGAAAATAGTTTCTGGGTGATACAATTTCTGTATTCAAGTAATTCAACGGACTTTAAGGAAGTCATCAAGTCTAGCTAAAGAGGATAATAGGAATAGAATATTGTTGCCTCATTCTTCTAGAAAAGGTAAAGTGGAAATTATCTCATTATGATTGGTGGTAAAAATAATTGTGAAAGAAGTTTTTATAAATCCTATACGCCTTCTGTTTATTTTTCCCACTACATGTAAAAAAGAAAATGGAAGGGAATAAGAAGAAATAACAGGGTATCAGATTTGGAATAAGGAAAATCTGTCATCCATTAACTTCTCTGTGCCTCAGTCTTATCTGTAAAATAAGGGGTTTGAGCTTACTGGCCTTTAAGGTCCCTTGTAGTTCTAAATTTATGATTCTATGATCACAAGTTCTAGAAAGGCAAATTATTATACCTCTAATTAAAGGCAAAAATTACACATGTAAGTAACCCTATCAGCCTCAGAAAAGGGAATAGAATCCATCAGGAAATACTGTAGACACAAAGTTGGTCTAAAGCACTGGTTCCATGGAGAAGGAAAGGGTTTGAAGTAGCTAGGTGGCAGTAAATAAAGCAATGGGTATGGAGTCAGAAAAGCCTAAGCTCAAATCCAGCCTCAGATATTTACTAGCTGTGTGACTCTGAGCAGGTCACTTAACTACTATCTATGTCATCTGTAAAATGGGATAATAATAACACCTGTATCCCAAGATTGTGGTGGAGATCAAATGGGATAATAACTATAAAGCACTTACCATAGTGCCTAGCACTATATAAATGTTAAATATTATTACTATTATTATTATCATTTTATTACTATCATTACTATTATTATTACCATCATTACTATTATTATTAAGTCAATCAATAAACATTTTTAACCACCTACAATATGCTAGGCACTGTGCTAAAAACTGGGGATATAAATACAAAAAAAGAAAGACAGTCCTTGCCTTCAAGGAGCTTATAATCTAATAGTGGAAGAAATGCACAAAAGAAAGCTGAAAAGAGGGGAAGGGGGAAGGAAAGATATTAAGAGATTGGGGCATAGTAGAGAAGTTATAGAAATACAAAATGTCTCTAGCTGGGTAGGAAAAAAAAATGATGGCAGTCCTGGGCACAGTCCTGGGACCCTTCTTTAAATGGAAGTTTTGGAGTTCATGGTTCTGCCCTCCAAATAGAAGGAGCAGAGTATACTGATGAGATACGGATACCAAGGTTGATTGGCTCATGTGGGATGAAGAGGTTTCCTAATTATGAGGTTCCCAGGTACATAGTGGAAGAGTCAAAGAATTCCAAAAGGAATGCAGCCAGGTGTGAAGTGAAGATTCAAGATTCAGAATGAATTTAAAAAGAGCATTCTGATCCAAGACTTACAGTTATATTAAGCTTTGACTAGCAATAGTGAAGAATGAATGAGACACCTGGAAAACAATCCGGCCGGAATTAGGCTTGGACCCATATCTTACACCATATGCCACAATACTTTAAAATAGATATGCAACTCAAATAGTAAATCATGTACCATGAAAAATAAAAGAGAACAAGATCATGTAACTTTCTCAGCTATGGCTATAGGGAGAGTTTGTAACCAAACAAGGGTCAGTGGCAATAATAGAATATTAAAAATATAATTTCAATCACAAAAAATTAAAAAGCTTTTTCCTGGGCAAAGTATCTTCCTCTAGGATGAGAAAGAAAGCTGTTCATTGCATGGGGAGAGAGAAGTTTTGAATCAAATATTCATTATAAGAGATTGACACCCAAGACATAGAAGGAATCTCAATTACTGAGACGAAGAGTCATTCCCAAAGGATATAAACAGACAGTTCTCAAAAGAAGAGCAGCAAGTAATTAACAACCATATCAAAAACTGCTCTAAATGACTAATAATAAGGGAAATGTAATTCAAAACAACTTTGAGATGGAACCTTACTCTCATAAAATTAGCAAAAATGACAGAAGATGAAAATAGTCAATATTGATAGCTCTATGGGAAGAAAGGCATCCTAATGCACCACTGGTGATATTGTGAATTGGTCTAACCTTTCTGATAAGGGTGAAAGAGGAGAGTGGAAAAGCTGACTTGCAGTTTGACATCAAACAAAAAAACCTAAGATCTTGGCAACTTGGCAAAAATACCTAAGATCCATAATTTTCTAGCAAATAGAGGGAGAAGAAATGGAAGCAGTGTTAGATTTTATGTCCTTGGGCTCACAGATCCCTGCAGACAGTGACTACAACCATGAAATTAAAAGACACTCTTTGGAAAGAAAGCTATGGCAAATCTGGACAGTATACTAAAAAGCAGAGACATCACCTTGCCAACAAAGGTCTGTATAATCAAAGCTATGATTTTTTTAGTAGTAACATATGGCTGTGAGAGTTACACTATAAGGAAACCTAAACACCACAGAATCAACACTTTTCAATTGTGGTAATGGAGAAGACTTTTGAAAGTCCCTTGGAGAGCAAGGAGATCAAATCAGTCAATACTTAAATTAATTCAGACTATTCACTGGAAGGTTAAGTACTAAAGTTGAAGCTCAAATACTTTGACCACATAATGAGAAGATAGTGCTCATTGGAAAAGACCCTGATGTTGGGAAAGACTGAAGATGAAAGAAAAAGGGGATGGTGGAGAATGAAATAGATAGATAGTATCATGGAAACAATGAACATGAAGTTGGACAGACTTTGAGGGATAGTGGAGGACAGAAGGGCCTGGCATGCTATTGTCAATGGGTTCACAAAGAGTTGGACATGACTGAACAATGACAAGAACAACAACTAACCTTTCTAGAAAGAAATTTGGAGGGACTAAAATGCCCGTACCATTTTACCCAGGGAGCTCATTACTAGATATATACCCCAAAGATGTCAAATACAAATAAAAAGGTCCATATTTATCAGAATATTCATGACAAAACATTTTTGCCTAGAAAATAAGTGGAAACAAAGTAGGTACCCATCAACTGAACAA